>NC_050100.1:16875000-17500000 GCF_902167145.1 Zea mays
ATATATTTGGGCAGAGTTTAGAGGGATCAGAAAGACGCAGGAGACAGTGACAATTCATGCAGGAGCCACTTTGGCACACGGGCATGTGCAATATGTTTTGCATATATTAGTGGGGTCATGCAGGGGATTCAACAAAGATCGATCGACTTCCTTTTTATCTTTGCATTGGCTAAGGGGAGAGAGAGAGAGAGAGATGGCATTGGAGTTGCAAAAAAAGTACTGCCACTTCTTCATACTTCAGCCAAGGCAAGATCTCTTGCGAAAGATATGATCTTGCTCTTAGCTACTATAGTGTCTCACTGCACTGGTTGCATGTATTAATTTAGCAGGCATGTATCTAAACTTGTGCATTGCATACATGCAACAAAATGTAAACAGCCAAACAAAGTGTCACTAAAAGCGGCTTATTGCCTATGCAGAAATTAAGAAAACTGATATCAGGGACATTGCATACGTTACAGTACTAGCTTGGCCGGGTTATGCTGCATCAACACTCTAATGTAGCTAGGCTGAGGCTAATGCAAGACCCATAGTATATATGACACACACTATTAGCATTACACATTTGTGTTTGATTGAGTATTCAGTGTAGGATCCCTACCATTACTAAAAGACATTGGGTATTACGTTCAAGCGTAGAGAGAACGGAACATAACGTGTGAATGATAGAATAGGCCATTTCATGCAAGAGCTCAGCATGCATGCCGAATTAGATCCTGTACTTGACTATATGCTGTACAATACAAGAAGAAATCTGTACTCGTCGATGTATGGATAAATTCTAAGCATAAATTCTATACAATGCAATTTGATGCATGTATCGTACTTGGTGTTTAAATAAATGCTTCCTTTATCGGAAAAAATAGGGAATTATTTGAATTTTGTATCGGGATGAAGTCACCCTGCAGGCCTGCAGTACACTATATACGGGTGTGTTTGGTTTGTGGAGTCACTCTATGCTTCATGAGATGATGCATCATAAGTTTATTCCATCAATTTTGGTGGAATCAACTCACTCCTCATGTATATACTAATTATTAGCTTATAAGGAATGAGGTGGTGATGGATCAACCCATTCTATTCCACAAACCAAATAAAAAAGTGAGGAGTGAGAAGAAGATAGATTACTTTATTCCTTAAACCAAACACATTATACATGTATACTGCTTCAGTACATTGTTACGTTCTTCCTCTATTATTCCAGTAAATGGTTTTGATCTTAATTTAGAGCACTCCTTAAACTTCTCCATAATGGATTTTTTTTTTGTTCCATGAATAAAAAGTAGCAACGTTTTACAGCAGATATAATTGGCCCATATATATTACTAGTATATCACGGCTTAGCTTTATGTGAGGAGGACGAGGAGGGTAATAACACATGGTTTATTAATTATTATAGAACATAAAAATTACATATCCACGTAATAACAGGTTACACATACTAAATTTTTTATCGACTTAACAGTTATTATTGCATGCGCCCTTTGTTGCAGTTCAGGTAGGAAATTAATGCGTAGATCTAACGCCCGATATATTGTGTTTTAAGTAGTACCTGAAACTAAAGCACGGGACTGGTTATGCACGAAGCTATACATCATGCATGATGCATACACACCAGGCAAACGAATAATCTAAATTTGCTATACTTGAGATCTAATAGACCACCTCTCACTCTCAACAATGATGATAATTTCCTACAGAAGGCGAGAATGCTTGAAAATTTTGCGAGTATATATGGAATTATCAAAAAACCATATTCAAAAGGAAGTATGCGCATGTGTGCATGTATATGTAGTGGAGTAAGCACCTGCGCCTGTTGCTCACTAGCTAGTAGTTTCCTCTAAGCTAGACAGCTATTAATCACGTTGTTCCCAAGATTTGATCAGAGGAAAAGGCGCGAGAAGCACCCCAAATTTCAATATGTCTGCTGACCTTTACCACTTCTCCTCCCATGCATATCCATGGTGAAAGAGTATAGCAGTCAAATTGGAAAGGTACAAGAGAAGAGATCGAGCTTCAGATCAAGTTGAAAAGAAAAGTAAGAATTCAATAACGCACTCCGGCCGGCCGAAAATAACGATTATTGAAGCTAGGACGACAAGGGACGGGAGTGATTCAGAAATTTCATTCAACCTTTACAAAACAATTTAGAGCAAAAAAAGTAAAGAAGAAGAAGATGAAATCCAGCAAGAGGGACAGCCAAATCCTACAAAATAAACTGTATGATGCATGCGCGCGCGCAGCCAATCATTTCATGTGCATCTCCCTTTTGTAGATCTGCACTTCAGAGGCATGCATGCCGATCGAGAACTGGGAATTCAAAGGAGGGAGGGGAACAAACAGAGAGATGAGATCAGATGGGGTTGTTTACCGCGAGAATTGTGTTGCAGAAGTTGCAGTGCACGTAGCACACATGCTCCGGCACCGGCGCGATCTGCAGGGGCGCCGACGACATTGCTTCGGCTCGCCGTGGGCTATGCAAACAACCGATCGACGACGAGAGCGAGCACTAGAGGAAGCTAGCTCAAGCGGCCGGGGCGACGATATACACAGGCACCAAGCAAAAAGGACGAGTAATCAAGGACCAGATGTCGAGAGGTCAGATAGGATTGGACGATATATAGGATCGAGTAGCAAACCAGCAGGTGCGTACAGCCTACATCAACAACCTAATTTGTAAATACGGAGATATGTGTAAAGGTGAGAGGAGAAATCGAACTACTGATTTCTTTTTATTTGTGTCTGTGTGTGTGTGTGAGAGAGAGAGAGAGAAAGCAGTAGTGGCTTTTCTGATCTGGTTCGTGTGAAGGGGTTGATGTGGGCTGCGAAATGCCACAATGAATTGCTGGGGCACCGGCACGTCGCTGTGTCTAGAAGGATTCTCTATGTCCGACTACTCAGCAGCCAGCAGCAGATTCATTCAAAACGAATTGTCTTCCTCGGCGCTGGTCCAAATAATTTCTGTATTATTTTGTCCTACTAGTCCATTATATTAAACAGCACTCTTCCGCATACACGAGTGTTTTTAAGTAAAACAGACAAGTGTTAGAACGAAATCCATGGATAAAATAACATAGGACCATATGTCCAATCTATTCATATTCTACTACAATACTTTAGTACCCATCCCTCCATTCTAAACGGTAAGTGAAAGCATTTAGGCCCCTTGTTGGTTTTGATGATTAATGACAACAAAAAAATTTTGTGACTAACTTGTGTTTTGCAGCTATATGGTAAGTAAAGTCACAAATGCAGGAATTTAGGCTACGACAAGTGAAAACAACCCGACCAATGAAAATCGACGCGACAGATGAAAAAGAAGGATCAAAAGCTGAAGGATTATGTATTATAAGCGTCGAATGAGTTGCCGCACACTTAGTATAGAGTTGAGACCTTTTATTTTGGTTTTGGTCGTACTATATATAAAGAGGGTTGTGGATGAGTAACTTGACCTATGCATGTCTAGTGTAGTGTTGTTGCATCCACAGTTCCACACACATAAAACAATGCTAGCTGTCACTAAGTAGCCCACACAAAGTATGAAATCAAATCTGAATTAAAAAACTTAAGTTAGAAAAGAATTAGAGTGTGTCTAGGTGCATCGGACCGGTCCGATGGCACGGACCACACATCCAGAGAGCACTTTTCTGTGCCTCGGCTGAGATGGGGCGCCAGATCCACCGAATCGTCTACGCTGAGAGCATGTAATTAGGCGTAGTTCACCTTGGTGCACCTGACCCTCTTACTGTAACGACTAGTTTACATAGTAGGCATCAAGTCTGTTACCATGTTTGGTCGGTACCGAGTTTTATACGAGTCCAACTCTCTATGTTTACAAGCATATATTCTTATCTGTTGAAATCTTTCTCATGTCTCTTGTTTTGATGAGATCTTTACCATATTTGTATTTCTAGAATCCTCTTATTTCTGCCCGATCTTGATCGTCGAATCCTTGGCCTCATGGCTGAGCCCATGGACCCTTCTATAGAGTCTCCTATCCATGAAGTTTGATTTAGATACCCTCGCATTGCTTTATTACAGACGACATAAGTTCTCTGGCCATGATCGAATGTGCGTATATGGCGCTTGTCCAATACAGTATATGAGTAGATCCGGGCATAGATAATCCAATCCGAGGGACGATCATCGGAGACTTCACCGTTGCTTTAGCAACACGGCAATTACCGACGTTCAAAGGCAGATCCAAAGAGGGGTAAAGTGGGCCATGGCATGTCCATCCAATACCTTTATACATTCTTTTATGCCGAATGATTATTTACTGTTAAGTGTAGGAAAAAATTAAGTTTTAGATAGCATAAAGTCTTGTTCTAAACCTCTAAAAATAATAGATAGCGGCTAAAATAAGTTGAGAGGTTTAGAATGGAACAACTAATTGTTAGCTATATCCCCTCAAATAAGCATTAGTTGTTAGTTGTCCCAACCCAACAAAAACCAGTTAACAATTAGCTCTAAAGATTTGGAACATAACATAAAACAACCTTGTCATGAGCCTCCTCGCCGGATCCTCTCTGACCCTAATATTCACCACCTAAGCCAATTTGTCCGCTGCCCCGTTTCTGCCACTGCTCGACCTCGCTCCTTTCTGACGCCGATCCACCCGACAATCCAAATCTCGCTCATCGCAGATGTAACCCATCCTCGACACTCAGCGAGTTTGGCGAACCAGCAAACTCTGACTCTCATGCATGTGGTCTTTCTGGCCTCCCATAAATTCACGTCCTGTGTCCGCCACTCCCGACGTTTGTGTCTAGTACGAAGAAGAAACTAGTGAAAGTATCGCGTTCGCCATGTCATCGGCCTCGCCTTTATTCCAGCTACGTAGCTGCGGTTTGCGATATCGTCACTTGCATTGGGATCCAGCGTCCATCTCATACTGACCACCATGAATCTTGTAGCGGCGACGCCGCCCGGCAGCAGCAGAGCCACATTTTAAAACTTGACTATATCAGGTGTTAAGAATTATTGCACGTAGGCTACTCGATTGATGGCAGATTGGCATGCATATGGGGCGCTGCTAGGTGCATGCAATGCGAGTTGATCTCCAAATTTGATGGATGCATGCCGGGGGCCCGGGCCCGGCCCATCGCTCGATCGGTACTCAGTGACCACTGACCACGAGAAGGCGCGCCCCATGTGCTGTGTCATCGCGTACGTCCACCCTATGCGGCTTGGTCCAGTTTCCAGATGCATGGATGCACAGAGCCACAGGGCTAGCTACTACGTACGTACGGGGTACGCCTTTATGCATGCATCGTATTCATTCCAATATGTGATTCATCTCCTGATTGGTTCCTATATTTTTGTTTAGCTAGAGGATTCGAATTCTGGTCTGGTCACTTAGTATAAAAAACTTGATATAAAAACTAAGAGCTAAAATGAATATTATTTGATATATATGTTTTATATATGTCTAGAACTGTAGATTCATTATTATCTATTTGAATATCGATATAAAAACTAATAGCTAAAATGAATAATATTTTGTGATGAGGGAGTAGTATATACTACCCAAAGTAATTGTGTGTCACTATTATTGCCATGTCAGTATGTCACTATTGTTGTTATTGGTCTTTTTTTCCCATGCATGCCTTGAGGAAGGCAGCATCTGACAGAACACTCTCGAACATGTTACCAGCAACGTATACTTTAGGGCGATATCAGCGGGAGCACCAACAATGACGGTTGGGAGATTCAACAGGCGCGCGGGGACTCCTTATAGATGTCAAAATGGATTAGGTTTGTCGGGCGGCCCAAAACCCGACACGGGTTTGGCCTGGCACGAACCCATCACGGCACGTACTGAACCGGGTCTATACCGGCCCAGCCCGATCAGCGGGCCCGTGCCGGCCCGGCCCGGTCAGCGGGTCGTGCCTAGACCGAAGGCGTGACACGACGGGCTAGGTCCGGCACGGATCGATTTTATTTTTTTTCTATTTTTTCATATAAATACATATATCATACTTGAATATAGAGTATAAAACATAAGAAACATGTGTTTTGTTGGTTATGTGGTTGTAAATAAATATTTAGAACAAATAAATATGGTTTAAACCATAAAAAATGCATACTTTTAGGATATTTTTATCATTTAAATGTCATATATTGTTATGAGCCTGTTAGGCCCGTCGGGCCGTGGGCCGGCCCGACACGATTATTAACCTTGCGGGCCGTGCTTGAGCCTCGCTTGGGGCCCGTGGGCCGGCACGGCACGGCCCGCTAGCTAATGTGGGCCGAGCCGGCACGGTCCTAATCCGTGCCGGGCCTAGCCGTGCTCGGGTCGGTACGGCCCGCCCATTTAGACATCTATAGGACTCCTTCATAGTGGTTTGTGTGGCGCCACAGCCACGGATGGTGGACTCGTGTCTCGTGCCTCGTGCCTTGTGGGCGCGCGGTCGAAGCCTCGAAGGAAAATGTCGAACGGTCCTAGGGTGGGGTCTTGGTGGGCCTAGTTTAGGGTGTGTCATGATCCATGTGGACCCGTGTGGGTCCGCCCTGTCTGTTACCAAGACACAATACAAACAAGTTTTTTCATTCCTATAAAATTCATTCCATCTTATTTTTTCTCTCTCTCTCTCTCTCTCTTTATTTATACTATGCGACATTGGCCCTGTTTGGTACAGCTGCTGCTTGTTGAAAAAGCAGCTTATCTGAGAAGTTGATAAAAGCAACTTCTGCTTGTTGACTGATTTTAGTATATTCTGAGAAGCAGCTGAACTGATAAGCTGCTGCAGAAGCTACCTGTTTGACAGAACTTCTGCTTAAATTTATGAAAAAGCTGAAAATAAGCTGTGCCAAACAGGGCCATTAGCTTATTTAATATCTATAAAACTTTCGATAAGATTGGCCTCGTAGTACAAACATTGTTTTTCCTTTTTTATCTTTTTTTTTAAAAAAAATGTGTGCTGAGATCCACGGTAGTGCTCTACGGTGGATCGGAGCAAATTCTGCTAACCTAGTCCTCAAGTAGGTCTCATCTTAATTAGCACACACACAAAGCCAAACGTTTGCAGCGTTAGTTTTTGGGTGTTGCCAAGAAGAGCGCGGAAACCAACAGACATACGCGGCACGCTGGAACAGTGTTTTATGGGTACAGACCTAGAACTAGCCTCAAGTTGAGCACCAGGTGCATACAAATTTAAAAATATTTAAAAATATTTAGAAATAAGTCAATCTCAGTGGGAGTTTAATTAATGGCCGGCCTGTTTTTAAGATTCATAATTTTTTATCTCACGAGCAATTATAATAAGATGATGTATTACATTTACGGTGATGTAAAAGAAAGAGAAATAAAGAGAGAAGAAAAGCATGTTGTTCACTAGTAGTAAAGTGGACTGGCTGCTCATGGACTCAAAAACTTTGTAAGAGAAAGATATATGACAAGTATTAAATATACAGCTTGTATTATTAGAGAGTTATCATATATGTGACTAGCTTTTAATTGGCTATATGTGACATGACCACATCGTCATAATGCCCACTATAAGTTATATATTGTTAACCTTGCTATAAAGTATGCAACATCAGTTTATTTAATGTCCATTGAAATTTTATTAAGATTAGCCTCATATTAGTACAAACGTTTCCCCCTTTTTATTTATTGTGCTGAGTTCCACGTGAGTGCCCTACGGTGGAGCAAATTTTGCTAACCTACGTACTCCTCACGTGGGTCTCATCTTAGCACAGCACACAAAGCTAGCTAAACGTTGTGGTTGCTCTAAAAATGGCCATATATAACTCATGGCTCCAAATAAAGTCCAAATGATGTATTGTTTGTCACATTGTTTGAAGCTAGACACATGTATATTTGCAATGATATAGTGTGTAGTATATGAATGTTGAAGCCACACAATAATAATGTTCTTTCGGGCCGGGTCTACTAGTAGCAATTAATAATTCTGCACACTTCTTGTGACTTTATCAGTGTCCATACTGTACTATTAACGGTAAATGTTAATTAAAAAAGACTTGTATGACTGAAACTCTGAAAGGCGACGATTTCCGTGCCTCCGTTTTTATTTACATGCGGTATTAGGGCGCCGTTTGGTTCCTTTACGATGTATTTGGTTTGAGGTTAAAGTAAGAGGAGGTGACGGTGACACCGTCTTCTTAATTTTTTGGGATCACGCCACCACCAAAAATTACTCCGGTGTTCACCTAGTCCCTACGTGACTCTCATTCAAACAATATAGAAACTATGGCCACTCCCTTCCATCACTCTTTGTACATCCAATCAAACACATCCTTAGTCACGTGACTAAACTTTAGTGAGTCACTAAACTACCCCGTTTAGTTTCAGTAACTAAATCTGACTAAACAATATTAATTGGTGCGAATAATAACTATATTATCCCTATTAATTAGTGGATGATTGCTGCACTAAGAAAGAGGATAGGTCAAATGAGGTAAAAATCATACTTTAGTCCCTTTTAGTCACCCCTTGGTGACTAAAGAATTTAAGTTTAGCCATACCACTTTAGTCACCATGTTTACTTCTTTAGGGACTAAAAGTGACTATTAGTCACTCCAAACCAATGGGCCTAGGCTTATCCTATAAGCGCAATATTTATATTTTTTACTATAGATTGTGTAAAGGGGTGTTTGGTTTATAGGGACTAAACTTTAGTCTCTTCACTTTATTCCATTTTAGTTCATAAATTGTTAAATAGGGAAACTAAAATAGAGTTTTAGTTTATATATTTAATAATTTAGGGACTAAAATGGAATAAAATGAAGAGACTAAACATTAGTCCCTAGAAACCAAACACCACCTAAGCATATACACATAGGTTTATATATGTTTTACTATAGAGATTTTTTTTTTTGAGGAATCGGTTCGCGGTGTTGGCCCTTTTCACCGCATGCATGTGCCAGCTACCCTACCGACAAAAGGCTAGAATATAGTATAGATGTATCTACCAATAATTCGTTAGTGGTCCGTTAAGTTGTGCAGCTAGCTATCTATCGACGACTGTGGCTACCGGCTATCGGCCACGAGTGGACTGGACGCAGCTTCGCAATTATTCGGAGAGTACCGGCTGTCGCTGGAGGAAGCGGTGGCGACAATGACAAACCGACGATGACACGACGGTGAAGAAGATGGAGACAGCAGCTAATATATTATTAGCCCAGCGATTCTTTCTTCTTTCGATATTATATTATTCTCCACAGCGGCTGGCCGGGCTAGCTATATACTAGTTGTAGCATAGCATAGTACGCTCGTCTTGTCAATTATTAGCCTTTCTCTCTCTTTATCATAAGCTCACTCCTGCCTGACATGTGGCCAATCGTCAGTGGTCCTCATTTCCTCTCTTAATTAGGGCACTTTTTAGGATTGAGCTAGCAAATTTTATTCAAAAGACATTGCTACCTTAATTTTAAACTATTAGATTTTTTGCATTTTAAGTGCATAGCCTCTTTATTTCCTTCTATATATATAGAGAGAGAACGGTTTTTATTCAAATCACTCTCCAAATTAGAATTTAGAGGTCTATTATATTTATATATTTATATATATATAAAGTCTTAGACATGTTCTAACATACTATTATATATAAAAAGTCTTAGACATGTTCTAACATACTATTCAAATCACTCTCCAAATAACTAGCTTTAATCCGAAGTGAACAACTCTTAAGAGATTAGAGTGTTATATATATATATATATATATATATATATATATACCTCTCGCAGCCTCTTGTTGACGTGCTCTAGCTTAATCTACAATGCACTACAACGCATGTATGTGTTGTCTCCGTCCACACACGATGTTCACACTGCATACACATAAAAGACCAGTAAAAATTACTTATGCGTTGCTTCGAGAAGAAATCCCAACAGCTACATGAATAAACCTAGGTAATGCATGCGCGCTCAGCTATCATCGTCAGGATTCTGTTTCGTTTATTCTCGTACTTATTATTTACACTTGTTAATTAGAGGTGATAGATGGTTGTTAATTCTTAATTGATGATCGATGAACGGTTATGTGGTTTTTAGAGGAGAAGAAACTCTTCCAAGCCCATGATGCATGCCAAGGACGGCGGAGCGCGTCTCTACCTAGCTTGTGTCACGTCTGTCATGCAAGATGATGGATCATTGAAGGGTGAGGGGGGCCTTTACAGATAGAGTCCTCAGCGTACACAGGGTCGTTACCTCTATCGCTTCGTTTGATTGAATTGTACCGTTTTCAATATTTTTCCCTTATTATTCTATTATTAAGGGTGTATATAGGACCAGAATACTGAATGTGGCTTTGAGTGACAGAAAGAAAATATGAGAGGAAGAAAACCAATTCTCTCGAGATGTGGCGAGCGTGCACGCATGAGACTATATCCCGTCATTTCATGTTTGATTGAACGGCACCAACCACACTGCCACAATTTCTTACCTTCTGTTAATGTCGTATATATACGACTAAAACACTTCGATGAGTAGATTGACCTCTAAATGGCACAAGAAAATCAATGAAGGGGGGGAAATGCCATCAATTGAGATGTGGTGATTGTGCACGAGGCAATCCTATCGTTCCTTTTGGTTGAATTGTATCGGTCAAAAAAAATTTCTTGCCATTCTAATCAGAGCGTATACGACTAAAGCACTCACATGGTAGAGTAGACAGACTAACTATGATCCTCTAAATGGTAGTATAAAATCTGGGAGAAAGAAAATTCATTATTTTGAGATGTGTAAGTTTGTACATGCATGGCTACTTGTCCTCGATTCGTTTGATCGGACTGTATTAGCTACAAGATTTTTCTTTCTTGTAATTGTAGTAAGGGTGTATATGACTAAGACACTAATATAGGTGTACGAAGGACTAAATGGTCTTTGAGTGACATAAAGGAAATATGGGATAAAGAAAATCAATTCTCTCGAGATGTGGCAAGTGTGCACGAGACTATATCCCATCATTTCATGTTTGATTGAACGGCACCGACCGCACTGCCGCAATTTCTTACCTTCTGTTAATGCTGTATACGACTAAAACACTCCGATGAGTAGATTGATTGACCTCTAAATGGCACAAGAAAATCCAGGAGGGAGAAAATGTCATCAATTAAGATGTGGCAATTGTGCACGAGGCAAACCTATCGTTCCTTTTGGTTGAATTGTATCGGTCACAAGATTTACTTTCCATTCTGTTAATAGCGTATACGACCAAACCGCTAATATGATACGGAATGACTAAGATCCTCTTAATGGTAGAAGAAAATCTGTAGGAAGAAAATTCCTTATTTCGAGATGTGTAGGTTAGTACATACATGGCTACTTGTCCTCGTTTCGTTTGATCGAACTGTATTAGCTACAAGATTTTTCTTTCTCGTAATTATAGTAATGGTGTATATGACTAAGACACTAATATAGATGGACAAAGGACTAAATGGACTTTGAGTGACATAAAGAAAGTATGGGATGAAGAAAATCAATTCTCTCGAGATGTGGCAAGCGTGCACGAGGCTATATCCCATCATTTCATGTTTGATTGAACGACACTGGCCGCAATGCTGCAATTTTTTTACCTTCTGTTAATGTCGTATACGATTAAAACACACAGATGAGTATATTGATTGACCTCTAAATTGGCACAAGAAAATCCAGGAGGGAGAAAATGCCATCAATTGAGACGTGGCAATTGTGCACGAGGCAATCCTATCATTCCTTTTGGTTGAATTGTATCGGTCACAAGATTTACTTGCTATTTTGTTAAGAGCGGCTGACTAAGATCCTATGAATGGTAGAAGAAAATTTGTAGGAAGAAAAATCCTTATTTCGAGATGTGTAAGTTTGTACATACATGGCTACTTGTCCTCATTTCGTTTGATCGAAATGTATTAGCTACAAGATTTTTCGTTCTCGTAATTAATTGTAGTAAGGGTGTATATGACTAAGACACTAATATAGGTGTACGAAGGACTAAATGGTCTTTGAGTGACATAAAGGAAATATGGGATGAAGAAAATCAATTCTCTCGAGATGTGGCAAGCGTGCACGAGACTATATCTCATCATTTCACGTTTGATTGAACGACACTGACCACAATGCTGCAATTTATTACCTTCTGCTAATGTGGTATACGACTAAAACACTCCGATGAGTAGATTGATTGACCTCTCTAAATGGCACAAAAAATCCAGGATGTGAGAAACCTCATTGTCACTCCCTGTTCATGGGATAGAGAGAGGAGGACAAACCTCATTGTCAACCATAAGAACATAGCCCCAAAATCATTGAACTATTCCACATAGCTCATTTTCTAATCAATCTTATGTCAACCCAAATTATAACCCTATAGGAGTGGTTTTGACTTCTTCATAAAGAAGAGGGATCCATGGCAAAATTATGACATGTAAGGAGGAAAAATGGTGTGTGCAATGATGCTTTCTCTGTGTGGGAATGGTGGAAGAAGCAACCTACAATGTTATGGATATGACAATATGATTGATGATTGGTGAGGTAATCTTGTCACTTGAACTATGCCTCCATGCATGATCCATATGATTGATCGTCTACAAAAGTAGTGTGTGTTATTAGGCAATCGATCGAGCATATGGCTCAAAGATTTGATGATTGGTCGGCTACTTGAAAGTCGCCTAGAGGGGGGGTGAATAGGGCGAAACTGAAATTCTCAAAAATAATCACAACTACAAGCCAGGTTAGCGTTAGAAATATAATCGAGTCCACGAGAGAGGGTGCAAAACAAATCGCAAGCGAATAAGGAGTGAGACACGTGGATTTGTTTTACCGAGGTTCGGTTCTCGCAAACCTACTCCCCGTTGAGGTGGTCACAAAGACCGGGTCTCTTTCAACCCTTTCCCTCTCTCAAACGGTCCCTTGGATCGAGTGAGCTTTCTCTTCTCAAATGCTTGGAACACAAAGTTCCCACAAGGACCACCACAAGATTGGTGTCTCTTGCCTCAATTACAAGTGAGTTGATCGCAATGAAGAATCAAAGAAAGAATAAAGCAATCCAAGCGCAAGAGCTCGAAAGAACACAAGCAAATCCCTCTCTCTAAGCATTAGAGCGTTGTGTGGAATTTGGGAGAGGATTTGATCTCTTGAGTGTGTCTATAATTGAATGCCTAGCTCTTGTGAGTGGTTGGAAGTGTAAAAACTTGGATGACTTGAATGTGGGGTGGTTGGGGGTATTTATAGCCCCAACCACCAAACTAGCCGTTTGGTGGGGCTGTCTGTCGCATGGTGCACCGGACATGTCCGGTGCGCCAGCCACGTCACCAAAGCCGTTGGGTTCCGACCGTTGGAGCTCTGTCTTCTGGGCCCGCCTGGATGTCCGGTGGCGCACCGGACATGCACTGTAGAGTGTCCGGTGCGCCAACATGGGCGTGCCTGACTTCTGCGCGCGCTGGCGCGCATTCAATGCGCTGCAGGTAGCCGTTAGCGCCGAAGTATCCGTTGCTTCGATGTCACACCGGACAGTCCGGTGTACACCGGACATGTCCGATGAATTATAGCGGACTAGCCATTGTGAATTCCCGAAGCTGGCGAGTTCCAGAGCCGCCCTTCCTAGGAGCACCGGACACTGTCCGGTGTACACCGGACAATCCGGTGAATTATAGCGGAGCCCGTCTGGATTTTCCCGAAGGTGAGGAGTTTGACTTGGAGTCCTCTAGTGCACCGGACAGTCCGGTGCGCCAGACCAGAGGTGCCTTCGGTTGTCCCTTTGCTCTTTTGTTGAACCCAATACTTTGTCTTTTTATTGGCTAAGTGTGAACCTTTGGCACCTGTATAATTTATACACTAGAGCAAACTAGTTAGTCCAATTATTTGTGTTGGGCAATTCAACCACCAAAATCAATTAGGGACTAGGTGTAAGCCTAATTCCCTTTCAATCTCCCCCTTTTTGGTGATTGATGCCAACACAAACCAAAGCAAAGGTAGAAATACATAATTGAACTAGCTTGCATAATGTAAGTGCAAAGGTTGCTTGGAATTGAGCCAATATAACTACTCATAAGATATGCATGGATTGTTTCTTTGTTTTTAATATTTTAGACCACGCTTGCACCACATGTTTTGTTTTTGCAAATTCTTTTGTAAATCCTTTTCAAAGTTCTTTTGCAAACAGTCAAAGGTAAATGAATAAAATTTTGCAAAGCATCTTTAAGATTTGAAATTTTCTCCCCCTGTTTCAAATGCTTTTCCTTTGACTAAACAAAACTCCCCCTTAATGAAATCCTCCTCTTAGTGTTCAAGAGGGTTTTGATATTAATTTTGAAAAGGGTGTACCAATTTGAAATTATATCACAAGTAAGATACCAATTTGAAAATACTCTTTGAAAAACTAAATTTTTGAAATTGGTGGTGGTGCAGTCCTTTTGCTTTGGGCTCATACTCTCTCCCCTTTGGCATGAATCGCCAAAAACGGAATCATTAGAGCCCTTAGAATTACTCTCTCCCCCTTTGGTCATAAATAAATGAGTGAAGATTATACCAAAGACGAAGTCCTTTGCTTTGGACTCTCCCCCAAAAGATGGAGAGATGCGCGGAACGACGGCAAATGATGAGTTACGGAGTGGAAGCCTTTGTCTTCGCCGAAGACTCCAATTCCCTTTCAATATACCTATGACTTGGTTTGAAATTCACTTGAAAACACATTAGTCATGGCACATGAAGGAGACATGATCGACGGTATATAGAAGAGCTATGTGTGCAAATCAACAAAAGAAGTTCCTAGAATCAAGAATATTTAGCTCATGCCTAAGTTTGTTCATCAAGTGGCTTGGTAAAGATATCGGCTAATTGATCTTTAGTATTAATGTAAGAAATCTCGATATCTCCCTTTTGTTGGTGATCTCTTAAAAAGTGATACCGAATGACTATGTGTTTAGTGCGGCTATGCTCAACGGGATTATCCGCCATGTGGATTGCACTCTCATTATCACATAGAAGAGGAACTTTGGTTAATTTGTAACCATAGTCCCTGAGGGTTTGCCTTATCTAAAGTAGTTGCGTGCAACAATGTCCTGCGGCAATGTACTCGGCCTCGGCGGTAGAAAGAGCTACGGAATTTTGCTTCTTTGAAGCCCAAGACACCAAGGATCTTCCCAAGAACTGGCAAGTCCCCGATGTGCTCTTTCTATTGATCTTACACCCTGCCCAATCGGCATCCGAATAACCAATCAAATCAAATGTGGATCCCCTGGGATACCAAAGCCCAAACTTAGGAGTATAAACTAAATATCTCAAGATTCGTTTTATGGCCGTAAGGTGAGCTTCCTTAGGGTCGGCTTGGAATCTTGCACACATGCATACAGAAAGCATAATATCCGGTTGAGATGCACATAAATATAGCAAAGAGCCTATCATTGATCGGTATACCTTTTGATCGACGGATTTACCTCCCTCGTCGAGGTCGAGATGCCCATTGGTTCCCATGGGTGTCTTGATGGGTTTGGCATCCTTCATTCCAAACTTGCTTAGAATATCTTGAGTATACTTCGTTTGGCTTAGGAAGGTGCCCTCTTGGAGTTGCTTCACTTGAAATCCTAAGAAATATTTCAACTCCCCCATCATAGACATCTCGAATTTTTGTGTCATGATCCTACTAAATTCTTCACATGTAGACTCGTTAGTTGACCCAAATATAATATCATCAACATAAATTTGGCATACAAACAAGTCTTTTTCAAGAGTTTTAGTGAATAGAGTAGGATCAGCCTTTCCAACTTTGAAGCCATTAGTGATAAGGAAATCTCTAAGGCATTCATACCATGCTCTTGGGGCTTGCTTGAGCCCATAAAGCGCCTTAGAGAGTTTATAAACATGGTTAGGGTACTCACTATCTTCAAAGCCGGGAGGTTGCTCAACATAGACCTCTTCCTTGATTGGTCCATTGAGGAAGGCACTTTTCACGTCCATTTGATAAAGCTTGAAGCCATGGTAAGTAGCATAGGCCAATAATATGCGAATTGACTCAAGCCTAGCTACGGGTGCATAGGTTTCATCGAAATCCAAACCTTCGACTTGGGAGTATCCCTTGGCCACAAGTCGAGCTCTGTTCCTTGTCACCACACCATGCTCATCTTGCTTGTTGCGGAAGACCCATTTGGTTCCTACAACATTTTGATTAGGACGTGGAACTAAATGCCATACCTCATTCCTAGTGAAGTTGTTGAGCTCCTCTTGCATCGCCACCACCCAATCCAAATCTTGTAGTGCTTCCTCTATCCTGTGTGGCTCTATAGAGGAAACAAAAGAGTAATGCTCACAAAAATGTGCAACACGAGATCTAGTGGTTACCCCCTTATGAATGTCGCCGAGGATGGTGTCGACAGGGTGATCTCGTTGGATTGCTTGGTGGACTCTTGGGTGTGGCGGCCTTTGTTCTTCATCCTCCTTGTCTTGATCATTTGCATCTCCCCCTTGATCATTGTCGTCATCTTGAGGTGGCTCTTTTGCTTGATCTTCTACTTCATCAATTTGAGCTTCATCCTCATTTTGAGTTGGTGGAGATGCTTGCGTGGAGGATGGTTGATCTTGTGCATTGGGAGGCTCTTCGAATTCCTTAGGACACACATCCCCAATGGACATGTTCCTTAGCGCGATGCACGGAGCCTCTTCTTCACCTATCTCATCAAGATCAACTTGCTCTACTTGAGAGCCGTTAGTTTCATCAAACACAACGTCACAAGAAACTTCAACTAGTCCCGAGGACTTGTTAAAGACTCTATATGCCCTTGTGTTTGAATCATATCCTAGTAAAAAGCCTTCTACAGTTTTAGGAGCAAATTTAGATTTTCTACCTCTTTTAACAAGTATAAAGCATTTGCTACCAAAGACTCTAAAATATGAAATATTGGGCTTTTTACCGGTTAGGAGTTCATAGGATGTCTTCTTGAGGATTCGGTGTAGATACAACCGGTTGATGGCATAGCAAGCGGTGTTGACCGCCTCGGACCAAAACCGATCCGAAGTCTTGTACTCATCAAGCATGGTTCTTGCCATGTCCAATAGAGTTCTATTCTTCCTCTCCACTACACCATTTTGTTGTGGCGTGTAGGGAGAGGAGAACTCATGCTTGATTCCCTCCTCCTCAAGGAAGCCTTCAATTTGAGAGTTCTTGAACTCCGTCCCGTTGTCGCTTCTTATTTTCTTGATCCTTAAGCCGAACTCATTTTGAGCCCGTCTCAAGAATCCCTTTAAGGTTTCTTGGGTTTGAGATTTTTTCTGCAAAAAGAACACCCAAGTGAAGCGAGAATAATCATCCACTATTACAAGACAATACTTACTCCCGCCGATGCTTATGTAAGCAATCGGGCCGAACAGATCCATGTGGAGTAGCTCAAGCGGCCTGTCGGTCGTCATGATGTTCTTGTGTGGATGATGGGCACCAACTTGCTTTCCTGCTTGGCATGCGCTACAAACCCTGTCTTTCTCAAAATGAACATTGGTTAGTACTAAAATGTGCTCTCCCTTTAGAAGCTTATGAAGATTCTTCATCCCAACATGGGCTAGTCGGCGGTGCCAGAGCCAACCCATGTTAGTCTTAGCAATTAAGCAAGTGTCGAGTTCAGCTCTATCAAAATCTACCAAGTATAGCTGACCCTCCAACACTCCCTTAAATGCTATTGAATCATCACTTCTTCTAAAGACAGTGACACCTACATCAGTGAAAATACAGTTGTAACCCATTTTGCATAATTGAGATACAGAAAGCAAATTGTAATCTAATGAATCTACAAGAAAAACATTGGAAATAGAATGGTCAGGAGATATAGCAATTTTACCCAATCCTTTGACCAAACCTTGGTTTCCATCCCCGAATGTGATCGCTCGTTGGGGATCTTGGTTTTTCTCGTAGGAGGAGAACATCTTCTTCTCCCCTGTCATGTGGTTTGTGCTCCCGCTATCGATGATCCAACTTGAGCCCCCGGATGCATAAACCTACAAAACAAGTTTAGTTCTTGACTTTAGGTACTGTCGGTGTTTTGGGTCCGACCGCACACCCGGGGTTGCCCCTCGAGGTGTTTTTAGGAGTAGGACGGTGTCGACAACTGTAGCAAAATGGTTCATGCCGATTGCACGTGGGACAGTGGACAAGATTTACAGGTTCGGACCGCTTAGAGACGCGTAACACCCTACGTCCTGGTGAGTATGTTTGGTGAACGAGGTTACAAAAGAGCTCTCTGGATTGAGAATACAGAGAGTTGACGTGGGTGGCTAAGTAATAGGGTCGATCGTTCTGAAGGGGTGCCCCTTAGGCCTTATATACTCGACCGTGGGGCAATACATATGGATATGATAACAACAAGTAGCTAAAAGATAGTGAACCTCTTGAGTCTATCCCTGCGTAACCCTTGCCGACTTATCCTCGCATGGCTCCGTTGCATGGGGGCTCCAGCGCGGGAAAGTCGGATCTCTGTTGTGGTCACTCGCTCGACGTCGTGGGTCGTCCGGGTTTGCACCAATCCGGCCTCATGTCGATCTGCTTTGCTGGCTGCTTCTCCCCAGGCCCACGAAAGAATGACCTTACGATTTATTGGGCCCTTGGGCCTTTCGTGAGGTCTTTTACTCTTTTAGTGGACCCGGGGGATATCTATCCCCCACAAGCCCCCGATCTTTGGGTTAATTTAGAGGTAATCAGCCCAAAGATCTTAGGTCCAGCTTGTAGGTGATTTGAAGAAAATGACCTCTTGTTGTCTTCTCCTACTTTGATCACTCGTAGACCGAAACCTTGTTTCGTGCTTGTGCCTTAGAGGTCGGCATTCCAATTTGTAGGATTCTGAACTTCATTGGGTGCACCGGAGGTGTACCCAATGGGTGTAGCCCCCGAGCTTCGAGTAGATTTTAGAAAATAATCTACTCAAAGGTCTTCCCAGAAATTATTTCCATTTGTACTCCTGCGTTTTAGTTGAGAACTGGTCTTTTAATCTTGTTCCACGCTCTTTAGAAGTCGGCACTATCTTGGCTTGGAATGATAATCCACGAAGGTGCACCCAATGGGCGTAGCCCCCGACCTTCAAATGGATTTTTGAGGATAATCCATTCGAAGGTCTTCCTTTTGTGTCTCTTTGCTGAAAATTATCCTCTCTTGTTTGTAGAAATCGGCATGAAGCTATTCGCATTATGCTTTGGAGGTCAGCATTATGTCATCAATATTTTGCTTCAGAGGTCAGCATATATTTTGTCTTTAGCAGCCGAGTTCGCAATCCATCCATATCTTGCTAGGTAGTGCAATTTATTTGCTCTGCGACTGATTGGACGTTTGATGGACGTTCTCTGTCTAGTCTTCACATCGCTTCTGTCGGCCATATTTTGTACTTCACTAGCTATATTTGACTTTCCTCTGATCCTTACTGATATCTCATTTTTGTCTTGAGGTATTCACTGCGTGCCCTGCACAGATGTGACCGTTTTGAAAAATATACTGATAATTCCTGTGCGTCCCCCCCCCAATGGGTGTGGGCAAGGGACGGCTTGGTGCGCTGAATGTTTTAGCCGGCTGCTTCTGAGTAGTAATGTGATGTGACGGCGGGTGTAATCATATCCTCCGCGCTGTTGACTGGAGTCCCAATGGGTGTTGTGTTGCGTGAAACGGCGTCAGCCGCCTGACGTGTCTTCAGACGGGTTGAAGTGCTTATTGAATGCTTTGCGACTGTTCAGTGACCGCGGTTGGAGGTGAGCGGTTGCCTTCTTCTTCTATAAATAGTGCCTTTGCCTCTCTGGTTATTTCACATCTCTTGCTGTTCTTCGCTGCTTGCTTTCTTCCTCTCCTTGCATTTCCACCATGGGCAAGAACAACAAACGCAAGCGCGAGCCGACTCCTCCGTCAGAGGACTTTGGCGACTCGGAATACTCAGAGGAGGAGTTCTCCTCTGAGTCCGAGGGGTCTCCGGCTCCCGTCTCTCCCCCAGCGTCGTCCGATGACTCGGACGACTCTCAGGGGATTGCCGCGGAGGTCTGGACGTACATCCGGGCCGTCGAGCGCTCCGGGCTCGAGGGCTCGGATGAGTCAGAGTACTCCTCGGATGAGGAGGACTCGGACGGCGGCGGCGAGGACGAGGACGAGGACGACGACGACGATGGCGGCGGCGACGACGGTGACGGTGACGGTGACGGCAGCGACAGGGGCGGCAACGGCGGCAGCAGGAGCGGCAACGGCGGCAGCAGGAGCGGCAACGGCGGCAGCAGCAGGGGCAGCAGCGGCGGCGACAGCAGCAAGGGCAGCAACAAGGCCAGTGGCTAAATGTCACTGGTTTTTAGATATTAGTATAGATTAGAAGTAGTATAGTGAAATAATGTAGTAGTATTAGTAGTGTAGAGTAGTATAGTATAGTGTAGTAGTAGTAGTAATGTAATGTAGTAATAGTAGGGAAGTATCAACTCGTGAAGAGTTGATTTGTAAGTTTATTATCTTCCCTTTTAATGAAAGAATGATGTTGGCTTCTCCTTGGTAACTCGTCGTGCTTGTTTGTAAAACTGATTCCTTTGAGACAGTAGATGAGTAACTTGGGCATCACACTGACGCTTCCAGAAGTAGCTGACGAGTAACTTTGTAGACGGTGTTGGCGTTTTAGAGGTAACACCGAGCAACTGAAGGGCGATGTCGGCGTTTTAGAGGCAATGCCGAGCGACTGAACACTGAATCAGCGTTTTAGAGGCAACACCGAGCGACTGAACACTATATCAGCGTTTTAGAGGCAACGCCGAGTGATTTGAAAGCGACGTCAGCATTTTAGAGGTAATGCCGAGCGACTGAACGCGAAGTCGGCGTTTTGGAGGCAACGCCGATCGACTGGAAGGCGACGTCAGCATTTTAGAGGTAATGCCGAGCGACTGAACGAGAAGTCGGCGTTTTGGAGGTAACGCCGACCGACTGGAAAGGCGACGTTGGCATTTTTAGAGGTAATGCCGAGCGACTGAAACGAAATCGGCGTTTTGGAGGCAACGCCGAGTGATGAGGTGGCGCACCGGTGTTTTGGAGATAACTGCCGGGTTTCCACGTGGCATGCTGGGTTTTTGGAAATAACCGCCGGGTGATGACTGGGCACTTTTTGAAACGGTATCTGGCTCGAGAATATCCCATAAGAGCTGCGCTTTTAGCCGCCTTTGCTTTCCGTGCCCTAGTTCTTGTTTTTCCGCTTCCAAATCCTCTCTGCCATTCGCCTTCCGCTCTGCTTGCTGGTAGAATCGAGATGGCACCCAAGAGGAAGACCGCGAGCTCGTCTGATGTGGTGATTCCTCCAATCGACCCCAACAGCCAATTGCCTTTCGCAGGTAACCACATGTCCATCATTTCTGAAACTGAGCTTCTTCACCTCGTATCTATCGGGGTTCTTCCTCCGCAAGAACTCTGTTCTTGGCGGATTTGCCATGGGTTTACTGTTCCGACAGAGGATACCCATGAGTCTGTTGTTTACGCCCCTTTTCTTCTTCGCGGCCTCGGCCTTCCCATCTCTCCCTTTTTCCGCGGCCTCCTTGATTTCTATCATATTAACTTGACCCATTTGAACCCCAATTCAATTCTGCAAATCTCCATTTTCGTTCACTTATGCGAAGCCTTTCTTGGCGTGCTGCCACATTTCGGTTTATGGAAATACTTGTATCATTGTCGCCCTGGGATGGCCGGGGGACAACATCAGTTGGTCGGGGGTGCCAGCTTGGAGATGCGCCGCGGGAGGAAAACTGAATATCTCGAGATCCCCCTCAAGGATAGTATTAAGGGATGGCGCCTAGAGTGGTTCATAGTTGAGAATTATGGGAATTCTCTCCCCCCCCGGTCGGGAAGACAACCGGACGTTCGCACCCCAAGCTGGACCGAGTCTCCCACAGATCAGGAGGTAGCTGAGGCAGGTGTGTTGCTAGCTGAAGTTGGGCTGCTGAAAGAGAGGGGTCTAACTGCTGAAGCTGTGGTTACTGACTTTGTTTTCAAGAATATTCAGCCACTGAAAGACAGGGCCTATCCAGCTTATCTGTATCGAGGGCTAGCCGACTCAACTCGGGTTACCAACAGGAGAATTCCTTCTGCAGATTTGGTGAGCCGACTTGAAATGATCCTCAGGGGCAAGGTGTCAAATGTTGGTGCTCCAGTGGCGTACTCGGCCTGGAACTTGCCTCCTCCCAAAGCCTTTACCCTTTTCGTGTCGAATCCGCCCATTACTAATGGCGGTTTGGGCCTTAGAGTGCGACCCTCTGCCGAAGAAGTCAGTGCTTTGGTTGCTTCGCTTGGGGAGATTCCTGATGACGAACGACAGGTTCATTTTGAGGTGCCTCTGAACCCTAGTGATGCAGATATAAACGCTATGCTCGATTTGCTAGCTGAGGATTCTTCCGATGCTGCTCCTGCTGGGGCGTTGGCAGTGGTGCCCCTCCCAGAGGTTGATACGACTTTGGATGCTCAGAAACCTGTCCGTACTTGCCTGAGGCGCCCTTGCCGAGCCAATCAGCCTGATCCTTTTGTTGATGAGCAGAAGAAGAAAAGAAGACGCCTCCGGCGAGTATCCAGCTTTGATCAGGACGCTGGTACCTCGGTTCCTGCTACTGAAGAAATGCCTGCGACTGGACTTATTGATGCTGACCCCAATGGGTGTCCCCAATCTGCTGCTGATCCCAATGTGGGTGCTCCATCTGTTGCTGACCCCAATGGGTGTTCTGTTTGTGTTGCCAATGTGGATGATGAGGAAGAAGAGACTGAAGCTCCTTTGACTCAGAAAAACAGCCGGCGGTTCATCGCCAGCGGCGAAAGTAGTGGAGTTCCCTCTCCTGCTTTGTCTGTCCTCATTGGTCTGCAAGAACTGTCCCTAGCCAACTTTGATCAGACTCTCGAAGATATGGTCCCAGAAGACCTGTTATCGAAGCCAGTGGATGATGGTGCAATGGAGGCTTGCGTCGACGTGCCTGATGCTGGGTTGAGGTCATCCCGTGCCTCGTCGACCTTAGAGCGCGATCTCGAGGGTCGGGAAGCTGACTTGGATTGTCCTAGTCCTATGGAAGTGGCTGAGGGCCCGTCAACCTTAGAGGTGGTTACTGCGGAGAGCTTGGACCTCCAGAATGGTGCTGACACTAACCCAGCCCCCGAGGATGTCGTCGGGGATGACTTAGCTTGGGTGAAGAGTGTAAGCCACTGCCCAGCCCCCGAGGGTGCTGCCGGGGATGATCCGGCTCAAGTGGGCAGTGTCAACTATGACCCAGCCCCCGAGGGTGCCCAAGCAGGGTCTCCTTCCTGTACTTCCATGGACGTTCACGCGGGATCTCCTCCGCACTCTGGCTGTATGGTGGTAGCCCAAACTTTGGATCAGGGAGTCGCTTTAGAGGGCAGCGTCCCCGCTGACCGAGTGTTGGGCTCTGTTGAAGGTACTGAGCTGATCTCTGCTGGTTCGTTGCAAGCTGCTTCGGGTGGTGGCCTTACGCCTGCTTATCAACTGATCTCCCCTGATTTGGGGATCCCTTCGTTCTTTTCCAACCTCCAGGTACCGTGATGTGTTTTAGCTTGATTTTCACATTGTATGAACTGTTGTCATCACCCTCATCTGTTTTCCTCATCAGGCTTTGGTGGATGGGATGGCCAGCCAGCTGAGATTGCAGGGTGCTTCCGTCCCAGAAGTGGCTTCGTCTCTTGCATGTTGGAATCCAGTGTCACTTCAACATCGCGTCTCTGAATTGGAGGCAACCAACGCTGGTTAGTGCCCTTTTTGCTTCTCCTTGCTTTTGTTGTGGACTGTTTTACCTTCTGACCCCGTTTTGTTTGATTATCTCTTGCTAGGAATGACTCGGCAGATTTCGATTATTGAGGAAAAACACTCCCGAGATCAGGCTGAATGGGTCCAGCGGTGTGCTGATTTCGAGGAGAAGTACTCTCAGAGCCAAACTGAACTGGGTCAGGTCTCCGCTGCCTTGGATGACGCCAATGCCCTGAGTTCTTCTCTTCATGCTCAGCTCGATTCTGAAAAGGTAATTTACAAAACTGTGCCTTGCCTTGCTGTGTTCCTATTACTTGCTTGGTTTTTGAAGGAGTTGATTTTTGCTTGCAGGAAGAAAAGCGTATCCTTGCTGCTTCTCGTGACAATCTTGACAGATTGTATCGTGATTCTAGCAACTCGCTGACCATCTTGGAGAGGAGTCACCGCTTTACAATGGAGGAATTGGACAACCAACGTTGTAGGTTGCAGGAATCTGCGGACGAAGTGACCCGCCTCAAGCAGTTGGTATCAGCAAAGGATGTCACCATCAAAGAACTCCGAGCTTCCAAGAAATCCATTGCCCAGGAGTTAGAGACTGCTCGACTGGCTGCTAAAGTTGCCGAAGAAACTTTTGTTACTCTCAAAGCCCAGCGCGACAGAGCCATGGACAAGGCTATTCGGGCGGGACGAATCTTGATGAGGAGACCCGGCGTGGTTGTTCCTGAAGACATAAGGGCTGACGTGAATGCTGCCCCCGATTCCTCGAGTCGCCCTTCTTCGTCGGTCGCCCCTGAGAAAGACATTGCGAAATAGAGAAACATTTTGCGTGCTTTGAGCGCGCGGTTAGCATGATCGAGTATTTGATAGAGGACATCAGTTCAGCATTCGAATGACATAATTACTCTCTTATTGTATCAGAATTCATCAGTTCGTAAATTTGCAGTAATGAAACGACGCACGATGATTATGAGATTTGTTTGCGGGATATAGAAGTCACCCCCTGAATTGCATAGGCGTGTGCATGTTGCACCGCCTTAAGTCGTTGCCAACTTAAGTCGATTGTTCCGTTAGTAGGGCATAGTGGTCACCCCGAGTTAAGTAAGCGTGAGCATGTTGCACCGCCTTAAGTCGTTGTCGACTTAAGTCGATTGCTCCGTTAGTAGGGCATAGTGGTCACCCCGAGTTAAGTAAGCGTGAGCATGTTGCACCGCCTTAAGTCGTTGCCGACTTAAGTCGATTGCTCCGTCAGTTGGGCATAGTGGTCACCTCGAGTTAAGCAAGCGTGAGCATGTTGCACCGCCTTAAGTCGTTGCCGACTTAAGTCGATTGCTCCGTCAGTAGGGCATAATGGTCACCCCGAGTTAAGTAAGCGTGAGCATATTGCACCGCCTTAAGTCGTTGCCGACTTAAGTCGATTGCTCCGTCAGTTGGGCATAGTGGTCACCCCGAGTTAAGTAAGCGTGAGCATGTTGCACCGCCTTAAGTCGTTGCCGACTTAAGTCGATTGCTCCATCAGTAGGGCATAGTGGTCACCCCGAGTTAAGTAAGCGTGAGCATGTTGCACCGCCTTAAGTCGTTGCCGACTTAAGTCGATTGCTCCGTCAGTTGGGCATAGTGGTCACCCTGAGTTAAGTAAGCGTGAGCATGTTGCACCGCCTTAAGTCGTTGCCGACTTAAGTCGATTGCTCCATCAGTAGGGCATAGTGGTCACCCCGAGTTAAGTAAGCGTGAGCATGTTGCACCGCCTTAAGTCATTGCCGACTTAAGTCGATTGCTCCGTCAGTAGGGCATAGTGGTCACCCCGAGTTAAGTAAGAATGCAAGTCAATCATAAACGAACTGAGTATTTCTGAAACCTCTTTTTTATTGATGACATATCTCCACTTTACAGAATACATCGTCGTCCCAGCAGTTTTGAAATACAGCTAGGGATAAAACTTTCTGAGGTGTTCTATGTTCCAGGAGTTCCCAACTTCGGTGCCATCCATCTGAGTGAGGCGGTACAATCCGGGCCGAGTGATTTCTGCTACCATGAAGGGTCCTTCCCATAAGGGTGATAACTTGTGCCGTCCCTCCCCCGTTAGAATTCGGCGGAGGACGAGATCTCCTACTGAGAAGAATCGTTGTCGCAGAGCCTTGTCGTGATAGCGCCTTAGAGTCTGCTGATACCGTGCTGATTGGATTACCGCGTTTAGCCGTTCTTCTTCAAGTACATCAATGTCCTCCAGCCTGGTGGCCTCAGCTTCTGCTATGCTTTCGAAAATCAACCTTGGCGCCCCGAACTTGAGATCAGCGGGTAGCACTGCCTCCGACCCATAAACCATGAAGAAAGGAGTGTTTCCATGCAGGGCTCGGCTAGGTTGGGTTCTTAGGCTCCAAACGACATAAGGCAATTCCCTTATCCACTTTCCTGCGAATTTTTCATTTTTATCGAAGACCTTTTTCCTGAGTGCCTCCAATATCATTCCATTGGCTCGCTCAACCTGCCCGTTGGCTCTTGGATGTGCTACAGATGCATACTTGATCTGAATGTTCTTTTGCTCGCAGAAATCGAAGAACTCTGAACTTGTGAAGTTGGATCCTAAGTCAGTTATGATGTTGTTTGGTATCCCGAATTTGAATATTATATCTTGTATGAATTCCACGGCCTTAGCAGAGGTTAAAGAGGCAATGGGCTTGAACTCTATTCATTTAGTGAATTTGTCAATCACCACCAATACATGAGTGTATCCCCCTTGAGCTTTCTTGAAAGGTCCAATCATATCCAGTCCCCAGCATGCGAAAGGCCAAGTTACTGGTATGGTCTGCAGTTGCTGTGCTGGCAGGTGTTGTTGCTTTGACAAGTATTGGCAAGCTTCGCACCTCTGAACTAACTCGGTTGCATCGTTCTTTGCTGTTGGCCAATAGAATCCTGACCTGAAGACCTTCCCGACTAGTGTTCTGGATGCTGCATGTATTCCACATTGCCCAGCATGGACCTCCTCCAGAAGTTGCTTTCCAGTGGATGGGAGAATGCACTTCATGAGGACGCCAGATGCACCCCTTCTGTATAATATCTCCCCAATGAGTGTATAGTGAGCCGACTGTCTGGCGATGCGCTCTACCGAGTTCTTGTCGTCTGGTTCTTCTTCATTCTTTATATACTTAATGATCGACCTTCTCCAGTCATCAGAGTCTGACTCAAGTTGATCTATGATGTTGCACTCTTCTGTTTGATCCATTGAGATACTCGGCTGTTGGATTTCTTGCACGAAGACTCCGGGTGGGACCTGAGTTCGACTGGATCCTAGCTTGGACAGTACATCAGCTGCTGTGTTCCGATCTCTTTCTACATGATGGAATTCCAGACCCTCGAATTTATCTT
Source organism: Zea mays (assembly GCF_902167145.1). NCBI lineage: Eukaryota > Viridiplantae > Streptophyta > Magnoliopsida > Poales > Poaceae > Zea > Zea mays. The sequence goes on from NC_050100.1 coordinate 16,902,022, forward strand.
CCAGCTTTCGGACGGCAGCGCAGTATTTTCCCATTGAATCGCTTGAACAATCCCACTCCTTGTTTATCTGGCTGATGACTACCAGAGAGTCCCCATATACCATCAATCTCTTGACGCCCAACGATATGGCAATGTTCAATCCATGGATCAGAGCTTCATACTCGGCTGCATTGTTGGAGGCTGGGAACAGCAACTGGAGGGCATACTTGAGGTGTTCGCCTCTAGGTGCGGTGAAGAGAATCCCCGCTCCCGCTCCCTGCAGTTTCAGCGAGCCATCGAAATACATTCGCCATACTTCTGCAGTCTCTGGGTTATCTGGTACTTGCTGTTCAGTCCACTCTGATACGAAATCAACCAGCGCTTGAGTTTTGATAGCAGTGCGAGGTCGGAACTCGATGTCATGAGATCCCAGCTCGCAAGCCCACTTGGCTATTCGGCCAATGGCTTCCTTGTTGTGAAGAATATCCCCTATCGGAAAACCAGTAACTACTATGACTTTGTGGTCATCAAAGTAGTGACGCAGCTTGCGGGCAGTTAGAAGTACTGCGTATAATAGCTTCTGAACTTGAGGATACTTTTTCTTTGAGGGGCCTAGAACTTCACTAATGAAGTAAACTGGATGTTACGCTGGGTAGGCATGTCCTTCTTCTACTCGCTCGACTACCAACGCGGTGCTTACCACGTGAGTCGTGCAAGAGATATACAGTAGCAAATCTTCAGCCGGTTGAGTTGACGTAGCTCGCCGGGGTGGCTTCAGTACTGGTGGTGTTGTCAAGAATTTTTTCAGTGCATCTAGAGCTTCTTGTGCTTCTGAAGTCCATTGAAACTTATCCACCTTCTTGAGTAGCTTGTAAAATGGCAAACCTTTTTCTCCCAGCCTGGATATAAATCTGCTCAGAGCTGCCATACATCCAGTAAGTCGCTGAACCTTCTTTTGTGATCGAGGAGCTTCCATCTTCATGATAGCTTCAATTTTATCCGGATTAGCCTCAATTCCCCGGTGGCTGACGATAAACCTGAGTAACTTTCCAGCTGGTACCCCGAAAACACATTTTTCAGGATTAAGCTTGATAGTCGCCTAGAGGGGGGGTGAATAGGGCGAAACTGAAATTTACAAATATAATCACAACTACAAGCCGGGTTAGCGTTAGAAATAAAGAAACGAGTCCGCGAGAGAGGGCGCAAAACAAATCACAAGCAAATGAAGAGTGTGACACGCGGATTTGTTTTACCGAGGTTCGGTTTTTGCAAACCTACTCCCCGTTGAGGAGGCCACAAAGGCCGGGTCTCTTTCAACCCTTCCCTCTCTCAAACGATCCCACGGATCGAGTGAGCTTTCTCTTCTCAATCACTTGGAACACAAAGTTCTCACAAGGACCACCACAAGTTTGGTGTCTCTTGCCTCAATTACAAGTGAGTTTGATTGCAATGAAAGAATCAAGAAAGAAGAAAGCAATCCAAGCGCAAGAGCTCGAAAGAACACAAGCAAATCTCTCTCTCTAGTCACTAGGGCGTTGTGTGGAATTTGGAGAGGATTTGATCTCTTTGGTGTGTCTAGAATTGAATGCTAGAGCTCTTGTAGTAGTTGGGAAGTGGAAAACTTGGATGCAATGAATGGTGGGGTGGTTGGGGTATTTATAGTCCCAACCACCAAAAGTGGCCGTTGGGAGGCTGTCTGTTCGATGGCGCACCGGACAGTCCGGTGCACACCGGACATGTCCGGTGCCCCCGCCACGTCATCACTGTCGTTGGATTCTGACCGTTGGAGCTTCTGACTTGTGGGCCCGCCTGGATGTCCGGTGCACACCGGACATGCACTGTTCCTTGTTCGGTGCGCCAGTATGGGCGCGCCTGACTTCTGCGCACGCTGCGCGCGCATTTAATGCGCCGCAGGTAGCCGTTGGCGCGGAGATAGCCGTTGCTCCGGAGTTGCACCGGACAGTCCGGTGCACACCGGACATGTCCGGTGAATTATAGCGGACTAGCCGTTGGAGATTCCCGAAGCTGGCGAGTTCCTGAGGCCGCGCTCCCTTGGAGCACCGGACACTGTCCGGTGTACACCGGACAGTCCGGTGAATTATAGCGCGACGGCCTGAGACATTCCCGAAGGTGGCAAGTTCGAGTTGGAGTCCTCTTGGTGCACCGGACACTGTCCGGTGGCACACCGGACAGTCCGGTGCGCCAGACCAGAGGTGCCTTCGGTTGGCCCTTTGCTCCTTTGTTGAATCCAAAACTTGATCTTTTTATTGGCTGAGTGTGAAACTTTGACACCTGTATAATCTATACACTTGGGCAAACTAGTTAGTCCGATTATTTGTGTTGGGCAATTCAACCACCAAAATTAATTAGGGACTAGGTGTAAGCCTAATTCCCTTTCAATCTCCCCCTTTTTGGTGATTGATGCCAACACAAACCAAAGCAAATATAGAAGTGCATAATTGAACTAGTTTGCATAGTGTAAGTGCAAAGATTGCTTGGAATTGAGCCAATAAAAATACTTACAAGATATGCATGGATTGTTTCTTTCTTATATAACATTTTGGACCACGTTTGCACCACATGTTTTGTTTTTGCAAATTCTTTTGTAAATCCATTTCAAAGATCTTTTGCAAATAGTCAAAGGTAAATGAAAAAGATTTTGCAAAGCATTTTCAAGATTTGAAATTTTCTCCCCTTATTTCAAATGCTTTTCCTTTGACTAAACAAAACTCCCCCTAAATGAGATCCTCCTCTTAGTGTTCAAGAGGGTTTTGATATATCATTTTGAAATACTACTTTCTCCCCCTTTTTAACACAATAGGAAAACCAATTGATAATATTCTTGGAAACACGAAGTTTTTGAAATTGGTGGTGGTGCGGTCCTTTTGCTTTGGGCTCTTTCTCTCTCCCCCTTTGGCATGAATCGCCAAAAACGGAATCATTAGAGCCCTCGAAGTGCTATCTTCCCCTTTGGTCATAAGCAAATGAGTTAAGATTATACCAAAAATGAAGTCCTTTTGCTCTCTCCCCCAAAGATGGAGAGTGGCTTGGAGCGACGGTGAAGGATGAGTTACGGAGTGGAAGCCTTTGTCTTCGCCGAAGACTCCAATTCCCTTTCAATATACCTATCACTTGGTTTGAGATAGACTTGAAAACATATTAGTCATAGCACATGAAAGAGACATGATCAAAGGTATATAAATGAGCTATGTGTGCAATTTTAGCAAAAGAAATTGCGTGAATCAAGAATATTGAGCTCATGCCTAAGTTTGGTAAAAGTTTGTTCATCAAGAGGCTTGGTAAAGATATCGGCTAATTGATCTTTAGTGTTAATATAAGAAATCTCGATATCTCCCTTTTGTTGGTGATCCCTAAGAAAGTGATACCGGATGGCTATGTGTTTAGTGCGGCTATGCTCGACAGGATTGTCGGTCATTTTGATTGCACTCTCATTATCACACAGCAAAGGGACTTTGGTTAATTTGTAACCGTAGTCCCGCAGGGTTTGCCTCATCCAAAGCAATTGCGCGCAACAATGGCCTGCGGCAATATACTCGGCTTCGGCGGTGGAAAGAGCGACCGAATTTTACTTCTTTGAAGCCCAAGACACCAAGGATCTTCCCAAGAACTGGCAAGTCCCCGATTTGCTCTTCCTATTGATTTTGCACCCTGCCCAATCGGCATCCGAATAACCAATCAAATCAAATGTGGATCCCCTAGGGTACCAAAGCCCAAACTTAGGAGTATAAGCTAAATATCTCAAGATTCGTTTTACGGCCGTAAGATGGGATTCCTTAGGGTCGGATTGGAATCTTGCACACATGCAAACGGAAAGCATAATGTCCGGTCGAGATGCACATAAATAGAGTAATGAACCTATCATCGACCGGTATACCTTTTGATCCACGGACTTACCTCCCGTGTCGAGGTCGAGATGCCCATTAGTTCCCATGGGTGTCTTGATGGGTTTGGCATCCTTCATTCCAAACTTGCTAAGAATATCTTGAGTGTAATTCGTTTGGCTTAGGAAGGTGCCCTCTTGGAGTTGCTTCACTTGAAATCCTAGAAAATACTTTAACTCCCCCATCATAGACATCTCGAATTTTTGTGTCATGATCCTACTAAACTCTTCACATGTAGATTTGTTAGTAGACCCAAATATAATGTCATCAACATAAATTTGGCATACAAACAAATCATTTTCAAGTGTTTTGGTAAAGAGTGTAGGATCGGCCTTTCCGACTTTGAAGCCATTTGCAATAAGGAAATCTCTAAGGCATTCATACCATGCTCTTGGGGCTTGCTTGAGCCCATAAAGCGCCTTAGAGAGCTTATAGACATGGTTAGGGTACTCACTGTCTTCAAAGCCGGGAGGTTGCTCAACATAGACCTCTTCCTTGATTGGTCCATTGAGGAAGGCACTTTTCACGTCCATTTGATAAAGCTTAAAGCCATGGTAAGTAGCATAGGCCAATAATATGCGAATTGACTCAAGCCTAGCTACGGGTGCATAAGTTTCACCGAAATCCAAACCTTCGACTTGAGAGTATCCTTTGGCCACAAGTCGAGCTTTGTTCCTTGTCACCACACCATGCTCATCTTGCTTGTTGCGGAAGACCCATTTGGTTCCTACAACATTTTGATTAGGACGTGGAACTAAATGCCATACCTCATTCCTAGTGAAGTTGTTGAGCTCCTCTTGCATCGCCACCACCCAATCCGAATCTTGGAGTGCTTCCTCTACCCTGTGTGGCTCAATAGAGGAAACAAAAGAGTAATGTTCACAAAAATGTGCAACACGAGATCTAGTAGTTACCCCCTTATGAATGTCGCCGAGGATGGTGTCGACGGGGTGATCTCGTTGGATTGCTTGGTGGACTCTTGGGTGTGGCGGCCTTTGCTCTTCATCCTCCTTGTCTTGATCATTTGCATCTCCCCCTTGATCATTGCCATCATCTTGAGGTGGCTCATTTGATTGATCTTCTTCTTCATCAACTTGAGCTTCATCCTCATTTTGAGTCGGTGGAGATGCTTGCGTGGACGAGGATGGTTGATCTTGTGCTCTTGTAGGCTCTTCGGATTCCTTAGGACACACATCCCCAATGGACATGTTCCTTAGCGCGATGCATGGAGCCTCTTCTTCACCTATCTCATCAAGATCAATTTGCTCTACTTGAGAGCCGTTAGCCTCATCAAACACAACGTCACATGAGACTTCAACTAGTCCAGTGGACTTGTTAAAGACCCTATATGCCCTTGTGTTTGAGTCATAACCAAGTAAAAAACCTTCTACAGTCTTAGGAGCAAATTTAGATTTTCTACCTCTTTTAACAAGAATAAAGCATTTGCTACCAAAGACTCTAAAATATGAAATGTTGGGCTTTTTACCGGTTAGGAGTTCATATGATGTCTTCTTGAGGATTCGGTGTAGATACAACCGGTTGATGGCGTAGCAAGCGGTGTTGACCGCCTCCGCCCAAAACCGATCCGAAGTCTTGTATTCATCAAGCATGGTCCTTGCCATGTCCAATAAAGTTCTATTCTTCCTTTCCACTACACCATTTTGTTGTGGCGTGTAGGGAGAAGAGAACTCATGCTTGATTCCCTCCTCCTCAAGGAAGCCTTCAATTTGAGAGTTCTTGAACTCCGTCCCGTTGTCGCTTCTTATTTTCTTGATCCTTAAGCCGAACTCATTTTGAGCCCGTCTCAAGAATCCCTTTAAGGTCTCTTGGGTTTGAGATTTTTCCTGCAAAAAGGATACCCAAGTGAAGCGAGAATAATCATCCACAATAACTAGACAGTACTTACTCCCGCCGATGCTTATGTAAGCAATCGGGCCGAATAGGTCCATGTGTAGGAGCTCTAGTGGCCTATCGGTCGTCATGATGTTCTTGTGTGGATGATGGGCTCCAACTTGCTTTCCTGCCTGGCATGCGCTACAAATCCTGTCTTTCTCAAAATGAACATTGGTTAGTCCTAAAATGTGCTCTCCCTTTAGAAGCTTATGAAGATTCTTCATCCCAACATGGGCTAGTCGGCGGTGCCAGAGCCAACCCATGTTAGTCTTAGCAATTAAGCATGTGTCGAGTTCAGCTCTATCAAAATCTACTAAGTATAGCTGACCCTCTAACACACCCTTAAATGCTATTGAATCATCACTTCTTCTAAAGACAGTGACACCTACATCAGTGAAAAGACAGTTGTAGCCCATTTTGCATAATTGAGATACTGAAAGCAAATTGTAATCTAAAGAGTCTACAAGAAAAACATTAGAAATGGAATGGTCAGGTGAAATAGCAATTTTACCCAATCCTTTGACCAAACCTTGATTTCCATCCCCGAATGTGATAGCTCGTTGGGGATCTTGGTTTTTCTCGTAGGAGGAGAACATCCTTTTCTCCCCTGTCATGTGGTTTGTGCACCCGCTGTCGAGTATCCAACTTGAGCCCCCGGATGCATAAACCTACAAAACAAGTTTAGTTCTTGACTTTAGGTACCCAAATGGTTTTGGGTCCTTTGGCATTAGAAACAAGAACTTTGGGTACCCAAACACAAGTCTTGGAGCCCTTGTGCTTGCCCCCAACATATTTGGCAACTATCTTGCCGGATTTGTTAGTCAACACATAAGATGCATCAAAAGTTTTAAATGAAATGTCATGATCATTTGAAGCACTAGGAGTTTTATTTCTAGGTAACTTAGCGCGGGTTGGTTGCCTAGAGCTAGATGTCTCATCCTTATACATGAAAGCATGATTAGGGCCAGAGTGAGACTTCCTAGAATGAATTCTCCTAATTTTGTCCTCGGGATAACCGGCAGGGTATAACATGTAACCCTCGTTATCCTGAGGCATGGGAGCCTTGCCCTTAACAAAATTGGATAATATTTTAGGAGGGGCACTAAGTTTGACATTGTCTCCCCTTTGGAAGCCAATGTCATCCTTAATGCCCGGGCGTCTCTCATTATAAAGCATACTACGAGCAAATTTAAATTTTTCATTTTCTAAGTTATGCTCGGCAATTTTAGCATCTAATTTAGCTATATGATCATTTTGTTGCTTAATTAAAGTCATGTGATCATGTATAGCATTGATATCAACATCTCTACATCTAGTACAAATAGTGACATGCTCAATGGTAGATGTAGTTGGTTTGCAAGAATTAAGTGCAACAATCTTAGCATGAAGAATATCATTTTTATCTCTAAGATCGGAAATTGTAGCTTTGCAAACATCAAAATCTTTAGCCTTAGCAATCAAATTCTCATTTTCTAATCTAAGACTAGCAAGAGAAATGTTCGATTCTTCAATCCTAGCAAGCAAATCATCATTATTATCTCTAGGGTTGAGAATTGAAACATTGCAAACATGAGTATCAACCTTAGCTAACAAATTAGCATTTTCATTTCTAAGGTTGTCAATCATCTCACGGCAAGTGCTTAGCTCACTAGATAGTTTTTGACATTTTTCTACTTCTAGAGCATAAGCATTTTTAACCTTAACATGCTTTTTATTTTCCTTGATTAGGAAGTCCTCTTGGGTGTCCAAGAGATCATCCTTTTCATGGATGGCACTAATCAATTCATTAAGTTTTTCTTTTTGTTGCATGTTGAGGTTGGCAAAAAGAGATCGCAAGTTATCTTCCTCATCACTAACATTTTCATCACTAGAAGATTCATATTTAGTGGAGGATTTAGATTTAACCTTCTTTTTGCCGTCTTTTGCCATGAGGCACTTGTGGCCGACGTTGGGGAAGAGAAGCCCTTTGGTGACGGCGATGTTGGCGGCGTCCTCGTCGTCGGAGGAGTCGCTTGAGCTTTCGTCGGAGTCCCATTCCCGACAAACATGGGCATCGCCGCCCCTCTTCTTGTAGTACCTCTTCTTTTCTCTCCTCTTGCCCTTCTTGTCGTTATCCCTGTCACTGTCACTTGATAATGGACATTTAGCAATGAAGTGACCGGGCTTACCACATTTGTAGCAAACTTTCTTGGAGCGGGACTTGTAGTCTTTCCCTCTCCTTTGTTTGAGGATTTGGCGGAAGCTCTTGATGACGAGCGCCATTTCCTCATTGTCGAGCTTGGAGGCGTCTATTGGTTGTCGACTTGGTGTAGACTCCTCCTTCTTTTCCTCCGTCGCCTTGAATGCGACGGGTTGAGCTTCGGATGTGGAGGGATCATCAAGCTCGTTGATCTTCCTCGAGCCTTCGATCATGCACTCAAAACTTACAAAATTCCCGATAACTTCCTCGGGGGTCATTTTAGTATATCTAGGATTACCATGAATTAATTGAACTTGAGTGGGGTTAAGGAAAATAAGAGATCTTAGAATAACCTTAACCACTTCGTGGTCGTCCCACTTCTTGCTCCCGAGGTTGCGCACTTGGTTCACCAAGGTCTTGAGCCGGTTGTACATGTGTTGTGGCTCTTCCCCTTTGCGAAGCCGGAACCGACCGAGCTCCCCCTCGATCGTTTCCCGCTTGGTGATCTTTGTGAGCTCATCTCCCTCGTGCGCGGTTTTGAGCACATCCCAAACCTCCTTGGCACTTTTCAACCCTTGCACTTTGTTATACTCTTCTTTACTTAGAGAGGCGAGGAGTATTGTTGTCGCTTGAGAGTTGAAGTGCTCGATTTGGGCCACCTCATCCTCATCATAGTCTTTATCCCCTACGGATGGTACCTGTGCACCAAACTCAACAACATCCCATATACTTTTGTGGAGTGAGGTTAGATGAAATCGCATTAAATCACTCCACCTAGCATAATCTTCACCATCAAAAGTTGGTGGTTTGCCTAAAGGGACGGAAAGTAGAGGTGCATGTTTGGAAATGCGAGGATAGTGTAGGGGGATCTTACTAAACTTCTTACGCTCTTGGCGTTTAGAAGTTACGGAGGGCGCTTCAGAGCCGGAGGTCGATGTTGATGAAGTGTCGGTCTCGTAGTAGACCACTTTCCTCATCCTCTTTTGCTTGTCCCCACTCCGATGCGGCTTGTGGGAAGAAGATTTTTCCTTCTTCTCTTTGTGGTGAGAAGAAGATTTCTTCTCCTTCCCTTTGTTGGAGGAGCTCTTCTTCTTCTCCCTCCTCTTGGTGCGGGACTCTTCCGATGAAGTGCTCCCGTGGCTTGTAGTGGGCTTTTCGCCGGTCTCCATCTCCTTCTTGGTGTGATCTCCCGACATCACTTCGAGCGGTTAGGCTCTAATGAAGCACCGTGTTCTGGTACCAATTGATAGTCGCCTAGAGGGGGGGGTGAATAGGGCGAAACTGAAATTTACAAATATAATCACAACTACAAGCCGGGTTAGCGTTAGAAATAAAGAAACGAGTCCGCGAGAGAGGGCGCAAAACAAATCACAAGCAAATGAAGAGTGTGACACGCGGATTTGTTTTACCGAGGTTCGGTTTTTGCAAACCTACTCCCCGTTGAGGAGGCCACAAAGGCCGGGTCTCTTTCAACCCTTCCCTCTCTCAAACGATCCCACGGATCGAGTGAGCTTTCTCTTCTCAATCACTTGGAACACAAAGTTCTCACAAGGACCACCACAAGTTTGGTGTCTCTTGCCTCAATTACAAGTGAGTTTGATTGCAATGAAAGAATCAAGAAAGAAGAAAGCAATCCAAGCGCAAGAGCTCGAAAGAACACAAGCAAATCTCTCTCTCTAGTCACTAGGGCGTTGTGTGGAATTTGGAGAGGATTTGATCTCTTTGGTGTGTCTAGAATTGAATGCTAGAGCTCTTGTAGTAGTTGGGAAGTGGAAAACTTGGATGCAATGAATGGTGGGGTGGTTGGGGTATTTATAGTCCCAACCACCAAAAGTGGCCGTTGGGAGGCTGTCTGTTCGATGGCGCACCGGACAGTCCGGTGCACACCGGACATGTCCGGTGCCCCCGCCACGTCATCACTGCCGTTGGATTCTGACCGTTGGAGCTTCTGACTTGTGGGCCCGCCTGGATGTCCGGTGCACACCGGACATGCACTGTTCCTTGTCCGATGCGCCAGTATGGGCGCGCCTGACTTCTGCGCGCGCTGCGCGCGCATTTAATGCGCCGCAGGTAGCCGTTGGCGCGGAGATAGCCGTTGCTCCGGAGTTGCACCGGACAGTCCGGTGCACACCGGACATGTCCGGTGAATTATAGCGGACTAGCCGTTGGAGATTCCCGAAGCTGGCGAGTTCCTGAGGCCGCGCTCCCTTGGAGCACCGGACACTGTCCGGTGTACACCGGACAGTCCGGTGAATTATAGCGCGACGGACTGAGACATTCCCGAAGGTGGCAAGTTCGAGTTGGAGTCCTCTTGGTGCACCGGACACTGTCCGGTGGCACACCGGACAGTCCGGTGCGCCAGACCAGAGGTGCCTTCGGTTGGCCCTTTGCTCCTTTGTTGAATCCAAAACTTGATCTTTTTATTGGCTGAGTGTGAAACTTTGACACCTGTATAATCTATACACTTGGGCAAACTAGTTAGTCCGATTATTTGTGTTGGGCAATTCAACCACCAAAATTAATTAGGGACTAGGTGTAAGCCTAATTCCCTTTCAAAGCTTCCATCTATACCGTCTCAGACTGTTGAAAACCAGCTGTAAGTCTTCGATGAAGTCTTCCGAATTCTCCGTTTTGATTACCACATCATCTACGTAGGCATCCACACGCTTGCCCCAGTGATCGGCTAAGCATGTTTGAATGGCTCTCTGATAAGTTGCTCCAGCGTTTTTGAGGCCGAACAACATGGAGGTATAACAGAAAGCACCAAACGGAGTGATGAACGCTGTTTTTTCCTCGTCTTCCTTCGCCAAACTAATCTGATGATACCCAGAATAGCAATATAAGAAAGACAGCACAGAACACCCAGAGGTGGAGTCCACCACCTGATCTATCCTTGGGAGCCCGAAGGGATCCTTCGGACAGTGTTTGTTGAGATCAGTATAGTCGACGCACATGCGCCAATCCACTTTATTCTTTTTGAGTACAAGAACAGGGTTGGCTAACCACTCGGGGTGCAATACTTCTCTAATAAATCCAGCCGCGACCAAGCGAGCTAACTCGGCGCGAATGGCCTCTCTCTTGTCGGGCGTGAAACGACGTAGCTTTTGCCGAATCGGCCTCGCCTGGGGATAGACCTTCAATTTGTGCTCGGCTAGTTCTCTTGGGACTCCCGGCATATCCGCAGGTTGCCATGCGAATACATCTCGGTTATCTTGCAGAAACTGGACGAGCGCGCTTTCCTATTTGTCGTCCAGGCTGGAGCTGATGATGGCAGTCTTGCGTTCATCAGCGAACCCCAGGTTGATCCTCTTAGTATCTTCAGTCGGCCGCATAGAGGTCGCGGCCTGAGCTTCGTTTGCCGGTACTGCGAGGTTCTCTCCATGCTTAGAGTTCGCCGGTGTCGAGGAAACCGTCGATGGCTTGGTGTTGAGGGCTGCTTGGATGGCCACTCGGAAACATTCTGCGGCGCCTTGGAAGTCGACGCGCACAGTTATGATTCCTTGCGGTCCTGGCATCTTCAGTACCATGTATGTGTAATGGGGGATGGCCATGAATTTGGCCAGCCCCGGCCTCCCGATGATGGCGTTGTACCCGCAGTCGAAGTTCGCCACTTCGAACCTCAGGAATTCGGTTCTGTAGTTCTCCGGAGTTCCGAAGGTGACTGGCATGTAGATGTGGCCCAGCGGGTATTCTCCTTCCGTCGGCACGATGCCGAAGAAAGGAGTGTCCGACTCGTGGAGCTCTTTGAGGTGAACTCCCAAGCCTTGGAGTGTTCGGGGGAAGGTGACGTTGATGCTGCTCCCCCCGTCCACTAGCACCTTCTTCACCCGGCTCTCTCGGATCACCGGATCGACGAGGAGCGGGTATTTGCCTGGATGGTCGAAGTTAAGCCATTGATCCTCCCGAGTGAAAGTGATCGGGTGCTCCGACCACCGGTATGGGGCGGGAGGACCGGTGGTCGCCACCAGTATTTGGCGGTCGTTGAGCTTTTGTTGTCGTTTGTTCTCCTGCGATCCGTGTCCGCCGAAGATGACGTTGACCTCCCTGTCGACGCGTGGGAAAGTTCCTCCTCCTCCCCCCTCCTCCTGCTGATGGGGTTGCCGTGGTTCATCTGGTCCTCCCCTCGGCGGAGGAGGAGGTAGAGGTTGGAAGGGTCGGCCGTGCCCGATGGAGTGCTTGAAGTCCCGGCAGTTGCGAAGAGTGTGGCACATGTCTTTGTGGTACGGGCACTGGGTGTCGAGGATGTCGTCCAGCGTGCGTTCGCCTCCGCGAGGTCCTCCTCGGGCGCGAGAGGCAGGTGGTCCAGCGGCGTGTACTTCTTCGCGAGGCCTCTTCTCCCATCGTTTGTCGGGTTGCTGGTTCGCGTCACGTCGTGGTGCTGCTGGTGCGGGCTTCGTTCCTCCGATGAGGTCCTGGGCCCGCTCGTCGGCGGTGATGTAGAGGTCGGCTTCCAGGAACAGCTCCTCGGAGGTAGTCGGCGCCTTCTGTAGTATGGCTTGGACGAAAGCCGAGTCGTTGGATCCTCTGTAGAAGTCCTCGATCACGGTCGCCTCTGTGACCTCGGGGATACGATTTCTCATGGTCTGGAACCTTTTGAGGTACGACCGGAGAGTCTCATCCCCCCGGCGCTTGATGGATTTGAGGTCCCATGGTTGCGCCGGCTTGTCGGAGAGGGACTGGAAGTTGGTGGTGAAGCGTCGACTGAAGTCCCCCCAGTCGTCGATGCAGTGTCGGGGTAGATGTCGCAGCCATTGCAGCGCGTCTTGCCCAAGGATGATGGGTAAATACACGGTCATCACGTCTTCGGACGCCCCGGCAGCTCGAGCAGCGGTGGTGTAGACGGCTAGCCAACCCCCTGGATCCTGCTTAGGTTCATATTTGTCGACATTGGATACCTTGAAGTTGGGAGGCCATTGAATGGCCCTAAGGCGCAGAGTAAGAGCGGATACTCCGCACGTGTCCTCCTGTCGTCGGGGACGATATCTGTCCCGGGGAGGGGAGTTGTGGTTGTGGTTCCTCGACCGTCCCCGGGTGGTTCCGCCAGTTGAAGCCGTTGCCGACTCAGTTCTGGTGGCCTGGCTCTGAGCCGGGACGCCATGGTCCCTGTCGTACTCCTCCCGATGGCGAATCTCGTTCTCATGCCGCCGTTCGCGCGAAGCATTGATGGAGCTTCGCGCGTCTCAGCGACTGTTGATGGTGTGTCGTAGATCGTTCGGCGGGTGAGCAAGCGGTAGAAGATGGTTGGCTGCCTGGGTGAACAGGCGTTGGTAGCCCTCAGCGTCGGGAGTCCGAGTAAGTCCATCAGCTATCCGAGCTAGTACCCCTCTAACTTCGCTCGGTGTGTTCATAGCTCGGGCGAAGTCGGGATTCAGGTTGCGCCCGAAGAATGGATTCTCCCGGCGTTGCCTTGCATCTTGCTCGGCTTGTTCCTGAGCCCGTCGGCGATCACGTCGTCGGGAGTTCCTTCGTTCTCTGAAGACACGTTCTTCTGGAGTTTCTCCTATCTCCGAGACCTCGTCTCGCGAGACAGGCTGCTCCGGATCCTGTTCTCCGGTCGCGTGATGTCGTCGAACGTTCCTGCGCCGATTCCTCCGTCGGCGGGATTCCCGTTGAGGCGGTTCTTCTCCGGGTGCGGTCGGCTCGTCGTCGGAGACGGTAGGCGACTCCACTCTCCCGATGAAGAGGACGTCGGGGTAGAATGGTGCTGCTGTCGTGGCGACCTTCTTTCCGTTCTCCTTTGAAGCCGGAGGAACGGAAAGAACAACTTGCTTCTCCTTGGTCTCCTTCTTCCTCGCGATCCGTGTCCATTCTTTTGTCGGGGAAGTGGACAGTGGAGTTTTCCGGGTCAGCGAGCCCTCGGCCCCCGACTTTATGGAGACGATCTTTTTCCGAAGAGCTGGAGGTTGCGCTTCTCCGGGATTTTCGGAGTTCGTTGGAGGAGACTTCTTTTCTGGCGGATCCGCGATACGGTGCAGAATTCCCTCTTCATCCGCTACAGATGAGATTGTTCCGAAGCAGAACGCGGATCCGGGGTGCAGGGTGATCTTGCTGTAGAAGGTGACGGCCATTGAGCTAGCTTGGATCGTCGACACACCCCCTACCTAGCGCGCCAGCTGTCGGTGTTTTGGGTCTGACCGCACACCCGGGGTTGCCCCTCGAGGTGTTTTTAGGAGTAGGACGGTGTCGACAACTGTAGCAAAATGGTTCGTGCCGATTGCACGTGGGACAGTGGACAAGATTTACAGGTTCGGGCCGCTTAGAGACGCGTAACACCCTACGTCCTGGTGAGTATGTTTGGTGAACGAGGTTACAAAAGAGCTCTCTGGATTGAGAATACAGAGAGTTGACGTGGGTGGCTAAGTAATAGGGTCGATAGTTCTGAAGGGGTGCCCCTTAGGCCTTATATACTCGACCGTGGGGCAATACATGTGGATATGATAACAACAAGTAGCTAAAAGATAGTGAACCTCTTGAGTCTATCCCTGCGTAACCCTTGCCGACTTATCCTCGCATGGCTCCGTTGCATGGGGGCTCCAGCGCGGGAAAGTCGGATCTCTGTTGTGGTCACTCGCTCGACGTCGTGGGCCGTCCGGGTTTGCACCAATCCGGCCTCATGTCGATCTGCTTTGCTGGCTGCTTCTCCCCAGGCCCACGAAAGAATGACCTTACGATTTATTGGGCCCTTGGGCCTTTCGTGAGGTCTTTTACTCTTTTAGTGGACCCGGGGGATATCTATCCCCCACAGGTACCCAAACGGTTTTGGGTCCTTTGGCATTAGAAACAAGAACTTTGGGTACCCAAACACAAGTCTTGGAGCCCTTGTGTTTGCCCCCAACAAACTTGGCAACTACCTTGCCGGATTTGTTAGTTAAAACATATGATGCATCAAAAGTTTTGAATGAAATGTCATGATCATTTGATGCACTAGGAGTTCTCTTTTTAGGCAACTTAGCACGGGTTGGTTGCCTAGAACTAGATGTCTCACCCTTATACATGAAAGCATGGTTAGGGCCAGAGTGAGACTTCCTAGAATGAATTCTCCTAATTTTGTCCTCGGGATAACCAGCAGGGTATAAAATGTAACCCTCGTTATCATGAGGCATGGGAGCCTTGCCCTTAACAAAGTTGGACAATTTCTTAGGAGGGGCATTAAGTTTGACATTGCCTCCCTGTTGGAAGCCAATGCCATCCTTGATGTCAGGGCGTCTCCCACTATAGAGCATACTTCTAGCAAATTTAAATTTTTCGTTTTCTAAGTTATGCTCGGCAATTTTAGCATCTAATTTTGCTATATGATCATTTTGTTGTTTAATTAAAGCCATGTGATCATGTATAGCATCAATGTTAACATCTCTACATCTAGTACAAATGGTAGTATGTTCTACGGTAGATGTAGAGGGTTTGCAAGAATTAAGTTCAACAATCTTAGCACGCAATATATCATTCTTATCTCTAAGATCGGAAATTGTAATATTGCAAATATCAAAATCTTTAGCCTTAGCAATCAATTTTTCATTTTCCTTCCTAAGGCTAACAAGAGATATGTTTAATTCTTCAATCTTAGCAAGTAAATCATCATTATCATTTCTAAGATTGGGAATTGAAACATTACAAGCAATAGAATCAACCCTAGCTAATAAATTAGCATTCTCATTTCTAAGGTTGTCTATAGTCTCATGGCAAGTGCTTAGCTCACTAGATAATTTTTCATATTTCTCAACTTCTAGAGCATAAGCATTTTTAACTTTAACATGCTTTTTGTTTTCCTTGATTAGGAAGTCCTCTTGGGAGTCCAAAAGATCATCCTTCTCATGGATGGCACTAATTAATTCATTTAATTTCTCTTTTTGTTGCATGTTTAAGTTGGCAAAAAGAGTGCGTAGGTTATCTTCCTCATCACTAGCATTTTCATGACTAGAGGACTCATATCTAGTGGAGGATTTAGATTTAACCTTCTTCTTTTTGCCGTCCTTTGCTATGAGGCACTTGTGGCCGACGTTGGGGAAGAGAAGTCCCTTAGTGACGGCGATGTTGGCGACGTCCTCGTCGTCGGAGGAGTCGCTAGAGCTTTCGTCGGAGTCCCACTCCCGACAAACATGGGCATCGCCGCCCTTCTTCTTGTAGTATCTCTTTTTCTCCTATCTTCTTCCCTTCTTGTCGTCGCCCCTGTCACTGTCACTAGATATAGGACATTTTGCAATAAAATGACCGGCCTTACCACATTTGTAACACACTTTCTTGGAGCGGGGTTTGTAGTCCTTCCCCCTCCTATGTTTGAGGATTTGGCGGAAGCTTTTGATGACAAGCGCCATTTCCTCGTTGTCGAGCTTGGAGGCATCGATTGGTTGTCTACTTGGTGTAGACTCCTCCTTCTTCTCCTCCTTCGCCTTGAATGCAACCGGTTGAGCTTCGGACGTGGAGGGACCGTCAAGCTCGTTGATCTTCCGTGAGCCCTTGATCATAAATTCAAAGCTCACAAAATTCCCGATTACTTCCTCGGGAGTCATTAGTGTATATCTTGGATTGCCACGAATTAATTGTACTTGAGTAGGGTTAAGGAAAATAAGTGATCTTAAAATAACCTTAACCACCTCGTGGTCATCCCATTTCTTGCTCCCGAGGTTGCGCACTTGATTCACTAAGGTCTTGAGCCGGTTGTACATATCTTGTGGCTCCTCCCCTTGGCGAAGACGGAAGCGACCGAGCTCCCCCTCGATCGTTTCCCTCTTGGTGATCTTGGTAAGTTCATCACCCTCGTGCGCCGTCTTGAGCACATCCCAAACTTCCTTAGCGCTTTTTAGTCCTTGCACCTTGTTGTACTCCTCCCTACTTAGAGAAGCGAGGAGTATGGTTGTGGCTTGGGAGTTGAAGTGCTCGATTTGGGCCACCTCGTCCTCATCATAATCCTCATCCCCTACGGATGGTACCTGTGCTCCAAACTCAACAACATTCCATATACTTTTGTGGAGTGAGGTTAGGTGAAATTTCATTAAATCACTCCACCTAGCATAATCTTCACCGTCAATTGTTGACGGTTTGCCTAATGGAACGGAAAGTAATGGAGTATGTCTAGAAGTACGAGGATAATGTAAGGGGATCTTACTAAAATTCTTGCGCTCATGGCGCTTAGAAGTTATGGAGGGCGCGTCGGAGCCGGAGGTAGATGGCGATGAAGTGTCGGTCTCGTAGTAGACCACCTTCCTCATCTTCTTTATTTTGTCGCCACTCCGATGCGATTTGTGAGAAGAAGTCTTCTTCTCCTTCTTCTTCTCCCTCTTCTTCTCCTTGTTGCGGGACTCTCCCGATTAAGCCTTCCCGTGGCTTGTAGCGGGCTTGTCGCCGGTCTCCATCTCCTTCTTGGCGAGTTCTCCCGACATCACTTCGAGCGGTTAGGCTCTAATGAAGCACCGGGCTCTGATACCAATTGAAAGTCGCCTAGAGGGGGGTGAATAGGGCGAAACTGAAATTCTCAAAAATAATCACAACTACAAGCCGGGTTAGCGTTAGAAATATAATCGAGTCCACGAGAGAGGGTGCAAAACAAATCGCAAGCGAATAAGGAGTGAGACACGTGGATTTGTTTTACCGAGGTTCGGTTCTCGCAAACCTACTCCCCGTTGAGGTGGTCACAAAGACCGGGTCTCTTTCAACCCTTTCCCTCTCTCAAACGGTCCCTCAGACCGAGTGAGCTTTCTCTTCTCAAATGCTTGGAACACAAAGTTCCCACAAGGACCACCACAAGATTGGTGTCTCTTGCCTCAATTACAAGTGAGTTGATCGCAATGAAGAATCAAAGAAAGAAGAAAGCAATCCAAGCGCAAGAGCTCGAAAGAACACAAGCAAATCCCTCTCTCTAAGCACTAGAGCGTTGTGTGGAATTTGGGAGAGGATTTGATCTCTTGAGTGTGTCTATAATTGAATGCCTAGCTCTTGTGAGTGGTTGGAAGTGTGAAAACTTGGATGACTTGAATGTGGGGTGGTTGGGGGTATTTATAGCCCCAACCACCAAACTAGCCGTTTGGTGGGGCTGTCTGTCGCATGGTGCACTGGACAGTCCGGTGCACACCGGACATGTCCGGTGCGCCAGGCACGTCACCAAAGCCGTTGGGTTCCGACCGTTGGAGCTCTGTCTTCTGGGCCCGCCTGGATGTCCGGTGGCGCACCGGACATGCACTGTAGAGTGTCCGGTGCGCCAACATGGGCGTGCCTGACTTCTGCGCGCGCTGGCGCGCATTCAATGCGCTGCAGGTAGCCGTTAGCGCCGAAGTATTCGTTGCTTCGATGTCACACCGGACATGTCCGGTGAATTATAGCGGACTAGCCGTTGCGAATTCCCGAAGCTGGCGAGTTCCAGAGCCGCTCTTCCTAGGAGCACCGGACACTGTCCGGTGTACACCGGACAGTCCGGTGAATTATAGCGGAGCCCCTCTGGATTTTCCCGAAGGTGAGGAGTTTGACTTGGAGTCCTCTGGTGCACCGGACACTGTCCGGTGGCACACCGGACAGTCCGGTGCACCAGACCAGAGGTGCCTTCGGTTGTCCCTTTGCTCTTTTGTTGAACCCAATACTTTGTCTTTTTATTGGCTAAGTGTGAACCTTTGGCACCTTTATAATTTATACACTAGAGCAAACTAGTTAGTCCAATTATTTGTGTTGGGCAATTCAACCACCAAAATCAATTAGGGACTAGGTGTAAGCCTAATTCCCTTTCACTACTACTTCATGTATCCTCTCCAAAATTTGGTGTTCTACAAGATGCTACACGCATGCATGCTTTGCCTAGACACTTAATGCCTACCTATAGCTTGATCTGAATTGAATGTCCCTCATACTTGTGGATATAACGAGTGTGTGCTTTGATGCGCGCGCGCGCGCGCGCGCGCACACACACACACACACACACACATATATATATATATATATATATATATATATATATATATATATATATATATATATATATATATATATATATATATATATATATATATATATATATATATATCCAATCTAGCATTCTAGCAATATGGAGAAATTGAAGGAGAAAGAAGGAATGTGGGGATAATAAAATTCCAATGTGAGCATTGACTAATAAGACAACTCTTTCCCCCACATAATCGTGTTATAACTGTGCACTTGACTTTAGCTTGCCAATAAAAATTAAACTCGGGACAAATATTTCTCTGGATGGCACCTATTTGTCTTATTTTACTGCCACCAAACACCACAATTATCTTCTAACACATCTATCTCTACCTTTTTAACCACTTTGATTATTTATCCTCATGACCTAGCCTCCTAAGTCTCTATCAGATGTGCTCCATTGCACAAAAGGTGGAGCCTTGTTACCTCACATCGCTAATGACCACTAATGCCTTGCTAGCCAATGTGTGTTGTTCTTCTTTACTAAACCCCGTCATAGCCATCACCTTGACTCCCTACTCATGAAAAAAGAGAAAAGAGGAGGACATACCTCATCATTAGCCATAAGAGCTTGGGCCTCAATGCAATTAGACTATTCCACATAGCTCGTCATGCAATCTATCTAGCATCAACCCAAACCCTAACTCTAAAGTGGGGTGACATTGACTTTCTTACGATCAATAAAGTGGGATACATGGAGAAACTATGACATACAACAAGAAAGAATAATGGGAAGGTTTCTCCCTGTGGCACAATGTTAAAGAAGCAACATGAAGTTCGATGGAAAGATAATAAGATCGATGATTGGTGAGGCGATAAGGTTGGGGACCAAAAACGATTAGGTTCAACTTATGCACGGTGTACGGATCCATGCATGCATGCGTGACTACCCGCATGTAAGAGCATTAATTCCGACACACATTGTAACAGTAAGCAACCCTTTCTGTGCCACTGTCAATGACACTTGTGAGCCTTGTATGTCATTGATGACACATCAATGCCATATGTAAGGATTTTGAAATTTTATCTAGGAAAATGTCTAAATTACTCCCCTCATCTATAAACAATTTCCACAACCCTTAAACTGTTTTTAGTTTAATTTACCCCTTCGCATGTTTGAGTTGGTTCAATCTACCCCTTAAGAAAATATGTCTTTTTATTTCTTTATGTACAAACTGAGTTTTCAGATCAAATTTTATTGGTTAGTGGCTAGTGTCATAACTTAGCTTAGAAAAAATATATTATAATTTTTCATAATTATTTTGATAGGTTAAAGATCAAATAATATAATAACTTTATTGGTACAAAACTAAATATAAAATAATGGTAAAAATTCTTAACATATTTTTAACAAAAGTTTTGATGTTTTCAATCACTCAGAAAACATGAACTTAAAATTAAACTTTTATATGAAGAAACAAAAAAGACAAAACTTATTAGGGGGAGAATTATCTTTTTTTCTCCATGTATAAGTTAAATTTCAAGTTCATATTTTCTAACTTGGTTCAGTTAGAAAAAATATGTTAATTTTTTATCATTATTTTATATTTATTTTTGTACCATTAAAATTATTATATTATCTAATATTTAACCTATCAAAATAATTATAAAAATAATATATTTTTGTAGGCTAAGTTATGACGTTAGCTACTGACCAACAATATTTGAACTGATAATTCAGTTTTTATATAAAGAAATAAAAAAAGATAAATTTTGATAAGGGGTAGATTGAACCAACTCAAACATACGGAGGTGTACATTAAACTAAAAAATAGTTTATGGGTTATATTAACGTTTTCTATAGGTGAGAGGGGTAATTTAAACTTTTTTCCTTTCATGTACTTACGTAGGTAGATATCTTGTTTAACAATCCATTAGTTCACTAGGTCAAGGCAACGGGACGGGGGGTCATTATACCCGGTCCGCGTTTTCTCTCAAAAGGGTTAGATGCTTCAGGATGCACTATGGCAAAGCATTTGCTCTTCGCCTCTTCTCGTTGCATGGTGCGGGACAAACGAATACTCTCTCTATTTTTATTGATTAGATGTCGTCGTGTCGTGATTGTCCGAAGCCAAGCATTTATAAAATTATATAGGTTTGATTTGTGACATAAAGTTCACGTCTTTAATTCACTATATATGGGGAAATACTTTTGCACTATATAATTCAAACTGCATATAAAGATTTTTAGAAATGGATGATAAAAAATATAGTAACGTTCGACTTTGGGCAAACTTAATTTGATAGGTAAAAAAGATAGAACTACGACGATAGATGAGACATTGAGTTGAGACATGCATCGGCTCTGTTGAGAAACCCTAAAAGGGGTTTAATGGGCTAATACCGAAACTACTCTTAGGGGTACACAGGTTATATATATGTACCTATACCCCTCATAATAAAGATAGACAGAAAGAGCTTTCATCCACTGTGTCTCTTGTTCCTCTCTGTGTTGGGTTGCTGGGAAGGGAGCGGGCTTCTACAACTTCTCACGTCCCTACTGCTGTTGGGATGGTTCGGAGTCCGGATCGGGGATCTGCGACAACTACGTTATTCAACACGTCATCAGCACTGCTCTACCTTGACTCATGAATCCGATCGGCATCGACTCTCCATCACGCCGGCAGGTCCTCCGGCCTTGCCGAACTGTCCTACGCGAAAGGCTTCGTTCCGGTTCATCAACACAAGAAACACGGTATGGAATAGATCTGTAATTTTACTCTTTACCGTGGATAAAAGAGTAGTATCTCAAATCCATCCGTACGCACCGCACGAATCCTCCGCGCGCGCGTGCCAGACCATAGGCGGTAGATCTTTTCTCTGCTAGACCCATTGCCGGGCGTGACAAATCCTCTGTGCGCATGCGCATGCCAGATCATAGGCAGTTTTTTTGCCCCCTGCATGCATAGGCGGCGGTTAACGTTTTTCTTGGAAAAAAAAGAGGTGGAAAAGTTTTTTTTTCCCTGCATGGCCGGTTGACGTTATCTTAGGGAGAAAAAATAGGAAAGTTTTTTCCCATGCATGTGAGATTGACGTTATCTTAGGAAAAAAAAGTGGAAAGATAGGCTTGTGGCCTTTGACGTTTTCCTTGCATGGTGGTTTAAGTTTTCTAGAACCGTATGCACGTGCTGGACACGGTATGGCCCTCACAGTGCTGCTTGCGCGCGGCCTGCAGCCCCGCTGCGCTCGCTCCCACGGCCCCACCACGAACACCTCCGCATGCGCATACGGCCGCATCCCACCCCGCAAGTCGCTTGCACAAACGGATGGACTGATATGGTTTTGCATGACCGTTTATTTGTTGTTTCATTATCGTATTTTATGCCACCGAACATACATTTAAATAAATTCTTGCCGAGTTTGTTTAATATTTTTTTTACATACTTCATATATCATTTTATTCTATCTTTTTTATAAATAGAATAATGCATGTGCAACCATTTAAATTTCTGTTATGGATAATTGACACGCCTAATTAATCTGGAGTTAATTTTGCGTGACAGGCTATGGCTGAAGGCAGCAAGACTGACTTCGCGGAGCTTGCCCTGAATGGCAAGAACTACCTGACTTGGGCTGACGACTGCCAGTTTCATCTGGAGGCGATGCAGCTGGGAAAGGCGATCGTTCGGCTAAGCCCAAACGACATTGGCCTGCAGCTTCATGAGAAGACAAAAGCTGCGATCTTCCTCAGGCGCCACATCCATCCAGACCTGAAGATGGAATATCTAGAGGTGAAAGACCCTCTAGTACTGTGGACGAAGCTGCGGGAGCGCTTCGGTGTGCAGAAGCATGTGATGCTTCCACGGGCGCAACAGGAATGGGCCACACTCCGCTTCCTCGACTTCAAGACTGTGGAGGCTTACAACACTGCCATTCATCGCATTGTCGCTCAGCTACGTTTCTGTGGCCAGATAGTCACAGACCTGGAGATGATTGAGAAAACTCTCCAGACCTTTCACCCCTCCAACATGGTGCTTCAGCAGCAGTACCGAAACAACAAGTACACGAAGTATTGTGAGCTCGTCAACATGTTGCTTGGCGCAGAGGCTCAGAATGAGCTCCTGATGCAAAACTACCAGAAGCGTCCTGTCGGCGCTGCGGCCGTACCAGAAGCACATGCCAACTTCCCGTCTCAGGGGAAGAGAGGCTCCTCCAGAGGAAGGGGTCGTGGGCGCCGCAATAATCAGGGGCCGACGAGGGGAACTTTTAAGAAGCAGTCACAGAATGGCAGCGACAGTAGCAGCAACAATGGTCGTGGCAGAGGCAGAGGCAAAGGCAAAAGTAACCCCCAGCAGGGCGATGTAAGTGCCTCAAAGCATGCTGGCGAAGGATGTTTCAGGTGCGGGTCTCAGCAGCACTGGTCCCGTACATGCACCACTGAGAAATACCTGATTGACATATATCAGGAATGGAAGAAACGCCAGAACTCAGAGGCTCACTTTATCCAGGCGCCTGTAGACGCCACATCTGGAGAGCACCTTGAGTTGCCTCAACCTTCTGCACAGTTTGAGCATGCTGCCATAAATGTTGATGCCACAACTAAGAGCGATACTCCGTTAGGCAAAGTCGACTTCGATTTCGATACTGATGATCTCCTGTAGTTGATCAAGTTATCAGCCATTAGCTCCACATTTATTTCCATAGCAATTTTATTTTTAGAAGAACATTTATTTGGTTATGATGTAATAAATGCTCCTGCTGAGCCCATACTATTTGGTTGATTGAGATTAATTGCTTTGCAATTTTATTTATTCCTCATTCATGGTTTAATTGTTCTTGCTCTATTATATGTTGTCATCATGAATGATGAACTAAATCAATATTATATATTATTTATATAGAACAAGACTCACTTCCCACGATGGAGGAAAACGATGAACCATGCCTGATTGATAGCGCAGCCACAAATTCGATTCTTAGAGAGACGAAATATTTTCAGACACTCCTGAAGAGGACTGAGAATATCACTACAATTGTCGGCAACAATGGCCGCATTGTAGGCTCCGGTCGAGCCATCGTTGTCCTCCCTAACGGTACTAGGATCTTTATTGAAGAAGCATTCCTATACCCAGGAGCAACTCGTACTCTCCTCATGTTCAAAGATATCCGTCGTAGCGGCTATCACGTTACAACTGCATGTGTGGGTGGTGCTGAATACCTCCATATCACATCAACAAACGAATGTGAAACAAAAGTGGTAGAGAAAGCGCAAGGCACCTCCTCTGGGTTGTATTACTCAAGAATTAAACCACCCCCTGAATTTGTTGCGATGTCTACTATATTTAAGAATCCTGAGTCTTTTCGAGTATGGCATGAAAGACTAGGACACCCTGGATTAAGGATGATGCAGAACATCATAACTAGCTCTATTGGCCATGGCATGAAAACCACACAAATTCCTAAAGACTTCCTATGTGTCTCTTGTGCTAAAGGAAAACTGATAACTAAGCCCTCTTACCTGAAAGTAAAGGCTGAGTCCCCGAGTTTCCTGCAGAGACTTCAGGGTGATATCTGTGGTCCAATCAACCCCCTATCAGGGCCCTTCAGATATTTTATGGTTCTTATAGATGCTTCTACTAAGTGGAGCCACGTGTGCCTGTTGTCCACGCATTTGCAAAATTTATTGCCCAAATTATCCGTTTGCGTGCGAGCTTCCCGGAGAACCGCATTCAGTCAATCAGGATGGATAATGCCGGAGAGTTTACCTCAAAGGCCTTTAATGACTATTGTCTTGCTTTGGGCATAAATGTAGAGCATTCTGTACCGCATGTCTATACACAGAATGGACTTGCTGAGTCCTTAATTAAAAGAATAAAATTCATAGCCAGGCCACTTCTACAAGATAGCAAACTCCCGACCAGTTGTTGGGGACACGCAGTTTTGCACGCTGCGGCCTTAATCCAATATAGACCATCTGCTTATCACTCTGCTTCTCCCCACCAGTTAACGCGTGGTCAACAACCAGTGGTTTCCCATCTGCGAAAATTCGGTTGTGCTGTATACGTGCCGATATCACCACCCCAGCGTACATCTATGGGACCTCATCGGAAGTTGGGGATCTATGTTGGTTATGAATCTCTGTCCATAATCAAATATTTAGAGCCTAGAACTGGGGATCTGTTCACGGCTCGGTACGCTGATAGCATCTTCGATGAAGAGCATTTCCCGGCATTAGGGGGAGGATTGTACCTTAATAATAAAGAATGCCGAGAAATAGAATGGAGTGCTAGTAGCATCCAATCGCTTGACCCACGCACTAGAGAAACCGAACTTGAAGTTCAACGAATAATACACCTGCAAAACTTAGCAAATAATCTGCCAGATGCCTTTACTGATATAAGAGGAGTGTCGAAGTCGCATATTCCTGCGGCAAATGCACCGGAGAGAGTGGAGATACCTCTGCAGGGTATGGACTCTACTCGTACTCCCCATCCTAGGAAAAGGGGGAGAAAACCGGATGATTCAGTATCAGCCAAGCGGGGACGCCTGCACCGGCAAGTTACTGAAGAGAATGCAACGTGCTCCCTTTCAGATGTTCCAGCAGTAACACACCTTGAAGGTGAACGTCCTAGTGCAAATGTGCGCACAAATAAAAGCACAAGGACTTCGGAACAGCCAGTTTCAAATAACTTGGGAAATCACAATAAACCGGATGATTCAGTTGAAGAAATTGCCATAAACTATGTTGAGACGGGAGAGTTATATAACCGAAAGACTACAGTTGTCGACACTGATTTCGTCTCTATGATCGATGTTGTGATTGCTGAGGATCCTGAACCAAAGTCCATGGCAGAGTGCCAGAAGCGCTCAGATTGTGTCAAATGGAAAGAAGCAATAGAGACGGAATTGCTCTCGCTTTCAAAGAGGCAAGTATTTGGGCCTGTCGCCCGCACGCCCCCCAATGTTACCCCAGTCGGGTTTAAATGGGTGTTCGTCCGAAAGAGGGATGCGAACAATGAGGTGGTGAGATACAAAGCGAGACTTGTAGCACAAGGGTTCACGCAGAGACCCGGCATCGATTACGATGAAACTTACTCCCCGGTAATGAGTGGCACAACGTTCCGATATTTGATATCACTGGCAGCAGGTTTTAACTTAAAAATGCAGATGATGGACGTAGTGACCGCATACTTGTATGGGTCATTGGATTCGGAAATCTATATGAAGGTCCCGGATGGGCTGAGAGTTCCGGATGCCAAGTCAAATCGCAACATGTACAGCGTTAGGTTGCAGAGGGCGCTGTATGGGCTTAACAATCTGGGCGGATGTGGTACAATCGGCTCAGCGAATTCCTCCTGAAGAAGGGATACGTAAATAATCCAGATTCTCCTTGCGTATTCATTAGAAAATCCCAGAAGGGTTTTTGCATAGTTTCGGTCTATGTTGATGACTTGAATATCATTGGATACGCTGAGGATATTGAGGAGGCCAGCGCCTACCTCAAGACAGAGTTTGAAATGAAAGACTTGGGAGAAACCAAGTTTTGCTTGGGCCTGCAGATCGAGCATCTCCCAGAAGGAATATTTGTACACCAGTCGACCTATTGTAAAAGGGTCCTTGAGAGATTTAATATGATTAAAGCTCACCCTTTAAAGACCCCGATGGTCGTGAGATCCCTTGAAATGGATACCGACCCATTTAGACCAAAGAGTGATGATGAGAAATCGTTGGGACCTGAAGTTCCTTACCTTAGCGCTATTGGAGCACTGATGTACCTTGCGAATTGCACCAGGCCTGATATTGCATTCGCGGTAAATCTACTAGCTAGATACAGTGCAGACCCAACCAGAAGACATTGGGTAGGTGTTAAGACTATACTTAGATACCTCAAAGGCACTCAAGATCTTGGCCTGTTTTTTCCGAAGAATCAGGACCAGACTATGGTGGGCTATGCTGATGCTGGATATCAGTCAGATCCCCATAATGGTATATCTCAGACTGGCTTTGTATTTCTATGTGGTGGCACCGCTGTATCCTGGAGATCGTGCAAACAGACATTAGTAACAACGTCTACTAACCACTCAGAAATAATCTCACTATACGAAGCCGCACGAGAATGTGCTTGGCTACGACGAATGACTAACTACATCCAGAAGTCATGTGGTTATAACACCGCAAATACCCCCACCATTATCTATGAAGATAATGTTGCATGTGTTGCACAAATGGAAACGGGCTATATTAAGAGCAATATGACTAAGCATATATGTCCTAAGTATTTTTATCCTCATGAACTCCAGAACGAGGGTGAGGTAAAAATCCTGCAAGTCAAGTCTTGTGATAATCTGGCTGATTTATTCACTAAATCCTTACCTGCAGTCACATTCAGAAAATGTGTACGAGGTATAGGGATGAGGCATTTGAGAGACCTGCAGGGTTCAGGGGGAGATCACCTCTGAACTTCAGCCCTTATAATTCGACCCGAAGATCGTATATTATACACCTTGAAGGTTATAGTTGTCCTGAAGACATCCGTTGTACTCTTTTTCCCATGTTGAGTTTTCCTGAAGTTTCTCACAGATGGTTTTTAACGAGGCAACAAGTGCAATACATCAAGTGACACTATGCTCTCTTTCTCCATTTTTTCCCACTGGGTTTTTCGGAGTTTTGATGAGACATAAGTCGTCACGGTATTCGCCCAAGGGGGAGTGTTGAGAAACCCTAAAAGGGGTTTAATGGGCTAATACCGAAACTACCCTTAGGGGTACACAGGTTATATATATGTACCTATACCCCTCATAATAAAGATAGACAGAAAGAGCTTTCATCCACTGTGTCTCTTGTTCCTCTCTGTGTTGGGTTGCTGGGAAGGAAGCGGGCTTCTACAACTTCTTACGTCCCTACTGCTGTTGGGAGGGTTCGGAGTCCGGATCGGGGATCTGCGACAACTACGTTATTCAACAGGCTCCACTCACACTGTCACACAAATTTCCGGCCCAGCCGGGAATTGGAACCGGATGCCAGCTCGAACAGCGGCGTACTGCTCTGCCGTGGCCAGATCGAGATCGACGCCGATCCGTCGTCTAGCAGTAGCAGTAGCCTTAAGTTAGCTGGAGCTAGTGGCCTGCGCGCGCGTGCGTGGGCCTCAATCTTATGGATGCGCCCGGCCCCATCCAGGTGATGCGACCACAGGCAGGCAGGCAGTAGGCGCGCAGGCCATGGCCCATGAGCGTGCAACAGCCCGATTGCGTGCGTGGTCACGTACTCACGTACGCGCTCGCTTTTTTCACCCTTTCCCCCCTTTTCAGCACGGCCGCCGGCCGCCGTCACAAGCGAGTAGGACGTAGAGGGTGGTACGATGAAGATGCATGGATGGACGATGGTGTCGCGGTGGGGATGATGGGATCCGGACGGACGGACGGTGTAGGAGTAGAGTAGTAGGTAGTAGGTACCTGCCGTTCGTGTGCTTCCTCGGATCCTCTGCAAATCTCCCCGTTCCCGTCGTGTGACGCCTCAGGCGTGCATTGCTAGGGGGCAATAAGCGAGTTTCTATTCCAGGGAGGCCGTCCATCGACAGGGTGTAAAATTCACACGAACCACCAACAGGTACGTTACGAGGAGGGAACAAGGCCAGTTACGAGATCAAAAACCAACCAGCCAGGGAAAGAGAGACCAAACCACTCTATCTACCTAGCATTTTTGGCGCTGCGAGCTGCTAGCTTTTTGGCGCCAAAAGCTAAACGGAATATAGCAGCTACTCTTTGCTGCTTGGGTCTAGCGCCAGAACGCAGCAAAGACCAGATTCACTCCACAGCCCAGAAAAAAACATTCACGGATCTTTCGAATTGGAAGAGGAGGAGAAAATATCTACAGTGGGTGTTTGAATGCACTAGTGCTAAAAAACATTGTTCCAAGGGCTCTTTAGCCCTGAAATGAGCCTATAGAACAGCTGCTCATGAAGCAAGCCCTAGTTAGCAAGAGTGGAATCCTTACATTTCCAGGTGAGCGAACTTCGGTAGCTGCAAAGTTGATGGGAAGATATACTTTTTTTCTGAGGGGCGATTCGAAGATCACTGGATTATGGACATAATTCAGACACAAGTTGCACAACTCCGTGCATCGGAGCATCGTTCTGCATTGAATTGAACGTCAAGAGCAGATTAGGTTAAAGACAAAGAATTGGCTAAGGTGTAAAACTACAGTGATTTGAAGGAAACAGATAGAATTGAAACAAGCTACGCCATGTCTCACCAGATATACAATGTCAAACGCGCTAGAGTAATCCTTCAAAGATTTCTCGATGTTGGCGTTCCTGGAAAATCAGCTTGGCATTACTTGATGCACAAATCCGTATGGAAACCAAAAAAATAATAATTGTATGGTCGGTCATAGACAGAAATTAGGAAAATACAAAGAGAAACAACATTTTACTATCATTAAAAATTGGCTGCAATTTTACTACTTGTTGTGTATGTATGTTAATAAAACACTAATCAGCTTAATTGACTTAAGCAGAATTTAAAAAAAAATGGTAGTCCCAAGATGGTAATATCACTGCTACTTTGAATGAATCAAGGCAGTCAAAAAGTTACTAACAGGAATCCAACAGCGATCCTGTTGTCATAGTTTAAACCATCAGACATCCCCAAGTCCCCAATGTGATCGCCAAGTAGCAGCACATTGGTCCTTTTCTTCACCAATGAATAGTCATCCATAGATCCGTTTGGATCCCCCGGATTGCCATGCACTGGAGCAGCCATGTCCAAGGCATGCTCATTTTTGTTTAGAACGTGAATTGTTTTCCCTGCATTAGGATTTTGTTAGTTTATCAGAAAAAAGGCAATGATATACATTTTACCGAATGATTGTAAACAAGCATTCTTCTTAATATAATGATGTGCAGTTCTCCTATGTGTTCGAGAAAAAGATTGTAAACAAGCAATCAATTATTCATAGACCCTGTGGTAAAAGATAGTCAAGGGAAAAGGGGTCCACAAGGACAGGTATATGTACCAATTAAGAGTAAATCTTTTTAAAAAAACATGTCGTGTGACAACAAGCAACAGCAAGGCCAAGAATTTCCTTGAGTAAGCAAGTAATGCAACAAGAAATGACAAGGTTTTTTTAAATATATCCATACATAGAATTCATGATGAATAAACATCACTACAAATAGAAGATTATGATGATTAAAAATCACCTTTAAATGCTATGAGGCGGCCTTCTTCATTAAACACCATCCTGTTGGAGACAACCTTGATGTTCTTGAATGTTTTGTGTAATTTCTGCCGGAAGACCTAATGGAACAGCGGAATGTGTCAGTGTCAGTCAGCAATTAAACTCAACTCACCATACGTTGAATCATTCCTTTTCATATCTTACCTCTTCAATTATGTCTGCAAGTCCTGCAGAAAATACCAGCACTGGAATCTCTCTCTCCTGAAATTATAATTGGAAGTATTAATCTTAATTAACATTCACGTAAAAACTTATCAATTAGTTCATCTTCATCCTGAAAATGTTGTCGCCTTGCCCCCAGGTAAACCCATTTTGATCTAGTTATAATATCACATTGTCACCTACACTACACATAGGACATGAAGGATGAAAAAAGAACAGCACATCAGTCATCACAGAATTCTAGGGAATGGTCTCTTCACTAGAAATTTTTCTGCCCTAAGGAGATAAGCATAATATGTTACTATGAACTCATGAAGCATATATGAAATGTGGTACATCCAATCAAATCAGCGGAGTAAATTTGAGGATCCAAATGTGAAAGAGCCTCTAGTTGAGTTGTTTAGACGGCCTTAGTAACACACCTCAGGTCCACCTGTGTTTGACTTCCTGTGGGAGCGAATTTTCATGTTAGAATTAGAAAAATCCCCTCGCTTGTCTCGCATCAAAGCACAAGTTTAAGGTTTGGCCCCAGACGTGGTTGTTCTCATATGGGCTACAGTGTTGTTGGGTATGGATAGAGCAGGAGCTTAGGGGTTTTCTTAACCTGTGTAAGGTCTTCTTCTTAATGCAATGCTCGGAGGCTGTCGTACCCCCATATATCGAGTCTTTTTTAGTTTGAGGATCCATATGCATAGCATTCAAAGTAGGAAAATCAGTTGATGGCATAAATTTAAGACAGACAAGAAGCAAACAGTAGAAAAGGAACAAGAAATACTTTTTTATGAAACAATTTGAAGCATTGAGGGTTGAAATCCCAACTAGCCTACTTCATATGCACACCAAAACTCACTTCAACAAGACAACAAGAAGAATTCTGCAGAAGGACAAGTATACAACATAGCAAATTTCAGTTGATACTAAGTGCTTGCTGATACTCATATATGTGCTAATAAACTCTGCAAAAAGAAATACCCAAAACTAAAAAAACTTCACAAATGAGAGCACCACAAATTTGCAGG
This sequence comes from Zea mays, assembly GCF_902167145.1. Classification (NCBI taxonomy): domain Eukaryota; kingdom Viridiplantae; phylum Streptophyta; class Magnoliopsida; order Poales; family Poaceae; genus Zea; species Zea mays. The sequence continues at coordinate 16,933,257 of NC_050100.1, forward strand.
CTTTCAGTTTGACAAACTGTTAAGGAAAAAAAACAGAAAGCGAAATCATGCTAAAAGGAAAAGGGTAGCACAGAAGTAAAACATGCATAGGGTGGCATCAAAAGAAAATAAGGGAGAAACATAGAAGATAAAGCATGTTTCGAACTTTTTATGAAGCAGCTTAACCGTCAGTTCTTTTACTTAAAGTGACATAGTAAAGTTATTACTGATCTTAATCCATACTGAACACAAAAGGGTATCTAGGCATGTCCCAAAAAAGTTCCTAAATATTGTGTTAGCTAGAGAAGGTTTTGATAAAACCTCCAAGTACTCAAAGAGCTCCACCACACCCTCTCTGAAAGCAATTGCGGCATCAGAGACAGATTTTGTGATAGCTTCGTATGTAAGACCGCCTTCAATAAGAAGACCATGAGTCTTCTCCCACCTGTAGCACACAACAACTTCAATTGTAAGTGATTCAGCTCCTGCTGTTGAAAATATATAGAGTTGATGACTTCATGTTGCATTAAAACTTTAAGCCAAATGGTAGACAACTGATGAAGCTTGTCAGAGAACAAATAGTTTGAAGAATTCAGTTTTCAGTTCTGCGGTAAATGTTTTCACATTCAGGTACCATGGTATACAAGAAAGCATGTACTACGTTTTGTTCAGCTGCTACAACAAACAGGATCCCAAATTATCAGAAATGAAAATATATATGGTAATACTAGAACTATGTGGAAAGTGGGTTACAACACAGTTAGACATTAAATCAATAATGATCAGTCAAGATTCACCATGACTAGACAGCTCTTCTGCATTTAGCAATCTTATATCTATGTTACTGGATCCAGAGTCAAGCACTATGCATTTTAAGTATGCTTCAGCCACGCCAACTTCACAGATTCTACCAATACAATTCCAGCAACGGGGTGACATTTTAGTATCCATATAAGAAGAATGAACACTGTGAGAGCACACTTCACTCACTGCACCAACAATCTACATGCCAGCTAAAATCAATAAGAAGATATTCATTTATTGTGAATTACGAACGTAGTACCATTCTTCCATGAGCTTGGCCTTCTCCGAGAGTGGGATGTCGGGGCAGATCTCGATGGGGTGGTAGTGCTGATACAACGCTTCTCTCTTGGCGTCGTACTCCTCGTTCCCTTGCCTAAGCAGTCCATGGCTACCTAGCATCCACACAGAGACACAAATAAACCTCTCGATACATCCAAAACCTTAAATACTAGGACCTCCAAAACTTGTGTAGCAGAAGCGAAAACGTACTCTGCCCGCGGGCGCCGTCGTACCAGTACCGCGTGAGCGTGCCATCGAAGTCGGCGATAACCTGAGCAAATGGCAATCCTAGTTAGGATTCCCGGACCCCGGATTCCACGTACCAAGGAAGCCAAAAGTCAAACGATATTTAAGAACGGAAGGGGTGCCTGCCTGGAGTTTGGTGGGTCCGGCGGCACGGATGTCTGCGATTTTGCGGGCAAGAGTAGTGGGGTCGGCGACGACGGAGTGGGGGGCGGTGTTGGAAGCGGAGGACATGGCAGCGGGGAGGAGGAGCGGGAGGCGGTCGCGGGAAGTACAAGTAGGTGCCCGCCCGGTGGTAGGGTTCCGGCGGCGAGGGGCGCGCGAGAGGTGGAGGAGGCGGAGGAGAAGAGGGAACGGGGACGGTGAGAGCAGGGGCGGGTTCGTCATGGGCCGCATTTCTGAATGGTGGGCCGGAGTTCGGTCGGTGGACCCAGTCATTTAGGCCCTGGCAAGATTGTCGTTTTACGGGTTTGGACAGCAGCCCAAATGATTCTTGCAAGGTTCATTTGCAGAAAAAGTGATGCAGTTTGAAGAAAAAGACACGTTATAACAGCCCGATTGGCGGCTGAAGTCCTATGTTCGATTTTTCAGGAATGTTGTAGAATTTAACTGTTTTACGCTTTTATTAACGGAGGAGGTTCTTATTGATAGCAAAGCTTTCCAGCTGACTAAGGCATGTTAGACTTTTTAGTTCGCTGCCTAATTTGTCACACTTTATTTAATTTTTCTATCTAAGGTTATTTCTCCAATTCGAGCGATTAATATTAGGCAAAGTGTAACGCGGTTAGCTACGAACCAAACATGTCTTTAAGAAGAGCTAAATAAATTGTCAAATAGCTCAACTCCTAAATTATTAACTGGGTTAACTCCATGAAGTTTATGTAGTTGTAGTTTAAATTTGGGGTGGTTCCCTCTACCATTGGAAAATATACCCATTCTTTGTGTATCACTAGCCCCACATGTTATACACACACAAAAAATACCAATATGCCACTTAATGGCACACAAGGAATAAATATAAAATCCGATAGCATACAGAATGATTTTTTTTAAAAAATCATAGTACATTTTTGCTATTTCGAAATCTCTTATGACCAATCTAGATATGGAGTTGAATAATTTATCACTAGTGTCTGTGGTAACAAAAATAATGTTTTGCTTTTGTCCCTCCCCTAAGCAAAACCTTCCTTCGTGTGTGTTTCCTTAATTTCCAATACCTTGGTATTGGTCGTCGCCGCCACGAGCAGGGTGAAGGACGCCTCAGAAGTGGAGGGCGGCTAGGCCCCTATCTTTGAAAGGGAAATATGCTCTTGGGCCATTTCTATAAGTATTTTGGGTCCGAGTTCAAGAATCTACAAGTTGAAGAATTTATTGAGGAGGAAGGCATCAAGCACGAGTTCTCAGCTCCCTACACACCACAGCAAAACGGTGTGGTAGAGAGGAAGAACAGGACGTTTATCGATATGGCGAGAACGATGCTTGGAGAGTTCAAGACACCCGAGCAGTTTTGGTCAGAAGCTGTGAACACAACCTTCCATGCCATAAAACGGCTCTATCTGCATCGCCTCCTCAAGAAGACCTCCTACGAACTCCTTACCGGTAACAAACCCAATGTCTCTTACTTTCGTGTATTTGGGAGCAAATGCTACATTCTGGTGAAGTAGACATTCTAAATTTGCTCCCAAGGCTGTAGAAGGGTTTTTACTAGGGTATGACTCAAATACAAAGGCGTATAGGGTCTTCAACAAATCATCAGGATTAGTTGAAGTCTCTAGCGACGTTGTATTTGATGAGACTAATGGCTCTCCAAGAGAGCAAGTTGATCTTGATGATATAGACGAAGATGAAGTTCCAACGGTCGCAATGCGCATGATGGCGATAGGTGATGTGCGACCACAGGAACTACAGGAACAAGATCAGCCTTCTTCCTCGACGCTGGTGCATCCCCCAACTCAAGATGATGGATAGGTACCTCAAGAAGAGGAGCATGATCAAGGGGAGCACAAGAAGAACATGTTATGGAGGAAGAAGCACCACGGGTCCCTCCAAATCAAGTCCGAGCGACGATCCAAAGAAATCACCCCGTGGATCAAATTCTGGGTGATATCAGCAAGGGAGTAATGACTCGCTCACGTTTAACTAATTTTTGTGAGCATTACTCGTTTGTCTCTTCTATTGAGCCTTTCAGGGTAGAAGAGGCCTTGTAGGATCCGGACTGGGTGTTGGCCATGCAGGAAGAGCTCAACAACTTCAAAAGAAATGAAGTCTGGAGTCTGGTGCCACGTCCAAAGCAAAACATTGTGGGCACCAAGTGGGTGTTCCGCAACAAGCAAGACGAGCACGGGGTGGTGACGAGAAACAAGGCTCGACTTGTGGCAAAAGGTTATGCCCAAGTCACAGGTTTGGATTTCGGGGAGACTTTTGCTCCTGTTGCAAGGTTAGAGTCAATTTGAATACTGTTAGCCTATGCTGCTCACCACTCTTTTAGGCTGTTCAAATGGACGTGAAGAGCACTTTCCTCAATGGGCCAATCAAGGAGGAGGTATACGTGGAACAACCCCCTGGCTTTGAAGATGACAGGTATCCCGATCACGTGTATAAGCTCTCTAAGGCGCTCTATGGACTTAAGCAAGCCCCAAGAGCATGGTATGAATGTCTTAGAGATTTCCTAATTGCTAATGCTTTCAAGGTTTGGAAAGCCGATCCCACTCTTTTTACCAAGACTTGTGATGGTGATCTCTTTGTGTGCCAAATTTATGTCGATGACATAATATTTGGTTCTACTAATCAAAAGTCTTGTGAGGAGTTTAGCAGGGTGATGATGCAGAAATTCGAAATGTCGATGATGGGCGAGTTGACATACTTCCTTGGATTCCAAGTGAAGCAACTCAAGGACGGTACCTTCATCACCCAAACGAAGTACACTCAAGATCTTCTCAAGAGGTTTGGGATGAAGGACGCTAAGCCCGCGAAGACACCGATGGGACCCGACGGGCATGTCGACCTCAACAAAGGAGGTAAGTCCGCTGATCAAAAGGCATATCGGTCCATGATATGTTCATTACTTTATTTATGTGCTAGTAGACCAGATATTATGCTTAGTGTACGCATGTGTGCTAGATATCAATCCGACCCCAGGGAATGTCACCTTGTGGCTGTTAACCAAATTCTTCGATATTTAGTTGCTACGCCGTGCTTCGGGATCTAGTATCCAAAGGGGTCTACCTTTGACTTAATTGGATACGCAGACTCCGATTATGCCGGGTGCAAGGTTGATAGGAAGAGTACATCAGGGACGTGCCAATTTCTAGGAAGATCCCTGGTGTCCTGGAGTTCCAAGAAACAAACATTTGTTGCCCTATCCACCGCTGAGGTCGAGTATGTTGCCGCAAGACAGTGTTGCGCGCAACTACTTTGGATGAGGCAAACTCTCTAGGACTTTGGCTACAATCTGAGCAAAGTCCCACTCCTATGTGACAATGAGAGTGCAATCCGCTTGGTGGATAATCCTGTTGAACACATCCACACTAAGCACATAGACATCCAGCATCACTTCCTGAGGGATCACCACCAAAAGGGAGATATCGATATTTTTCATATTAGCACCGAGAACCAGCTAGCCGATATCTTCACCAAGCCGTTGGATGAGAAAACATTTTGCAGGTTGCGTAGTGAGCTAAATTTCTTAGATTCGCGTAACCTGGATTGATCTATAGCATACATGTGTTCTATGCCTTTGATCATGTAACTTTAAGCATTTACATTATTCGTTGTTTATTTCTGGTGCTCAAGTTGTACAAGACCTCCTGTAGGATCTAGGACACTGGCTAGAGGGGTGAATAGACGGTTTTGACTAAATTCAAAAACACTAGAGAAATTTAATCAATATGACAAGAGGTATAAATTCTCCAGTGATAACAAGTAAACAATCTATGAGAAACAACTAAGGTGATTGTATACTTGAAGAACAATATGCAAAATACTAATCACTTGCACAACAATAAGTAATGCAAGAAAATAAAGACACCGGATTTTATCCTGTGGTATCGGTGATTTGCCGATCACCCCTAATCCACGTTGAGGTGGACTTCGAGCTCTCACTTGCTCCTCTATCAAGACATGGCTTGATCTTTGAGTCAAGTGGTGTCGGGGACCATAATTAGGGGTACCCTCAAGACTCCTAATCTCAGCTGGTAACCCCCATCAGCACAAAGCTGCAAAGGCCTGATGGGTACAATTAAGTCAAGGCTCGGTCCACTCAAGGGACACGATCTCGCCTCGCCCGAGCCCAGCCTCGGGCAAGGGCAGCCGACCCCGGAGGATTCACGTCTCGCCCGAGGACCCCCTCAAGCAACGGACGCACCTTCGGCTCGCCCGAGGCCCAGTCTTCGCCAAGAAGCAACCTTGGCCAAGTCGCCACGCCGACCGACCGTATCGCAGGAGCATTTAACGCAAACATTTAATGCAAAGGTGGCCTGACACCTTATCCTAACGCGCGCCCTTCAGTCGACAGAGCCGAAGTGACCGCAGTCACTTCGCCGCTCCACTGACCGGCCTGACAAGAGGACAGCGCCGCCTGTGCCGCTCCGACTGTTGTGCCACTCGACAGAGCGAGGCTGACAGCAGCCAAGTCCGGCCTCAGGCGCCATAGGAAACTCTGCTTCGCCTGACCCCAGGGCTCGGACTCGGGCTTAGCCCCGGAAGACGACGAACTCCGCTTCGCCCGACCCCAGGGCTCGGACTCGGGCTCAGCCCCGGAAGACGACGAACTCCGCTTCGCCCGACCCCAGGGCTCGGACTCGGGCTCAGCCCCGGAAGACGACGAACTCCGCTTCGCCCGACCCCAGGGCTCGGACTCGGGCTCAGCCCTGAAAGACGACGAACTCCGCTTCGCCCGACCCCAGGGCTCGGACTCGGGCTCAGCCCCGGAAGACGACGAACTCCGCTTCGCCCGACCCCAGGGCTCGGACTCGGGCTTAGCCCCAGAAGACGACGAACTCCGCATCGCCCGACCCCAGGGCTCGGACTCAGCCCTGGCCTCAGCCGACGGTCTCCGCCTCGCCCGACCCAGGGGCTCGGACTCGACCTCGGCCTCAGAAGACAGACTCGACCTCGACCTCGGAGGGGCCTCCACCTCGCCCAACCCAGGGCTCGGACCGACCACGTCACAGGAGGCGCCATCATTACCCTACCCCAAGCTAACTCAGGCTACGGGGAACAAGACCGGCGTCCCATCTGGCTCGTCCCGGTAAACAAGTAATGATGGCGCCCCGCATGCTCTATGACGACGGCGGCTCTCAGCCCCCTTACGGAAGCAAGGAGACGTCAGCAAGGACTCGACAGCCCCGACAGCTGTCCTTCCGCCAGGCTCGAGCGCTCCTCCGACGGCCACGACACCACACGAACCGGGTGCCAAAACCTCTCCGGCTGCCACGATGGCATGTACTTAGGGCACTAGATCTCCTCCGCTAGACACGTTAGCACACTGCTACACCCCCCATTGTACACCTGGATCCTTTCCTTGCGCCTATAAAAGGAAGGACCAGGGCCCTCTTACAGAGGGTTGGCCGCGCGGGGAAGGACGGGACGGCGCTCGCGTAAGCCGCTCGCTCCCTCCCGCGTGGACGCTTGTAACCCCCTACTGCAAGCGCACCCGACCTGGGCGCGGGACAAACACGAAGGCCGCGGGTTTCCCCTTTTACGCCTGTCTCCCTCCGGCTTCTTCCCCCCTTCGCGCTCCATCTCGCGTCAACCCATCTAGGCTGGGGCACGCGGCGACGATTTACTCGTTGGTCCAGGGACCCCCCGGGTTCGAAACGCCGATAGTTGGCGCGCCAGTTAGGGGCCTGCTGCGTGTTGACGAACAGCTTCCCGTCAAGCTCCAGATGGGCAGTCTCCAGCAACCTTTCCAGCCCAGGACGGTGCTCTGTTTTGGAGTCTTGAGTTCATGTCCCTCGACGGCAGCCACGACATGATACTCCTTCCACCGCCGCGCGACGACGACAATGGCGGCCGACGGCCTGACCGCCGGCGGCGGAATCAACGACGTCTTCCCCACGTGGTGGAAGAACAACATTCGGGCTTGTCCCGTCCCCTCCCCCGCCGACGGAGGAGGAGGCGGGGCAACCAAGGCCAAGCAGGAGGCGTGTCACACCCGGTTTTAGAAGGTAAACCGAATGCGAACCATGTACGTGCCAGGATCAGCAACTCACGTACACAGCAGTTACATAACATGGACATCATCACACAGTGCTCAAAATAGTATTACAAAGGGAAATAGTCGATTACATCATACGTCTGAGACGTCCATATAGTCCTTACAATAAATCAAAGTGCGAAAACGAAACGTAGATAACCGCAGCCTTCACAGGCAGCCAATTGGGGGTTGCCGCTAACCCACACCTAGAACTCGTCGTAGTCTTGGAACTCCTGGAAGTCTCCTTCCACAGCTTCATCTTCGCCTGAGCAGTGGTTGCAATGCTGACAACCTGAGGGGGGTTTGGTGTGTAGAGCAAGGGTGAGTACACATCAACATACTCAGCAAGTATCCTGTTTGGCTGTAGTGGACTAGCTTTATGTGGGGATAAGTCAAGCAGTTACTTTTAGTTGGTCAGATTATTATTTACTAATAGAAAGCCAGGTTTTAGCATTAACCCAAGTTATTAGCCCGATGTACCCTTTCCAAACGGAAAGAATACCACTTACCAGCACCATAGTCATAACCAAAACCATCAGTCTCATTGCCACCTGTAAACCAAAATGTCTCCGATCAAGTACCACTAATCATTGGAGCTCCCTTGGCCGCTCATAACCGCGAGCACGGCTGATATATCAGTTTTTCAAACACTCTGCAGAGGATGTGCAGTTTACCCACAAGCCGTGATCCCCTTTATGCCCGGAGAGAGCTACTCCCCATTGACCACTACCTAGGTGGTCCAGCAGGGCATCACTACGTAGCCTTTACAAAGATTCCCCGAGGCTGTAGCCGCCCGTTAGGTTTCCTAAATGTACCGCACTCCTCCCCAAGGGACAAATCAACCTTGGCAGAGCGAGCCGCATACACCGAGCCCCATTGACGGCACAACGGCTAAGCGAACTACACCCCGGTTCCTCTAATTATTCAGTTAAGGGCGTCCCACTCCACCCTCATGGTTGCACTGTTTTCCCGGGCGGTCATCCATAGAACAGGTCCTTACGGAGAGGCACTCGAGAAACTGCTCGAGCCCCCTTAAAGGCCACAAGTACAACATCATAATAAGAGAAGGGAAAACAGCGTATCATATATAATCTCATCATGTTCATTGATTAGAGTTTGAGCAATAGCATAGGGCTAAATAATAATAATCCGACCCAAATAGGTAAACAAGGACATGGATAACAAAGCTAGTCAATCCTTAAGTATAAATGTGTAATGCGGGAGGTGAATTAAAGAATGAATAGGACAGAGATAGGTCAAAGGACACTTGCCTCCACCAACCGACTGCTGCTCAGGGGCTTCTCCTGCGAGTTCTTCGGGCTCTCCAACCGGATCGTTCTCTAAGCGATTGCAAGCATACATACATCCATCCATTGAAATTAGGAAACCAACAATACACCATACAAGAGAACAAGTAGATTAAACATGCATAAAATATCACATACAATAATGAGTTTACCATGGTTAGAAAGAAATGAGAAAAGGTCTCGCGAGAGTTAAAGCTTATGCCCGAGACGCACTACGGGTTGGTGAATAACTAGACGTCACGTGTTCTAGTTCCAATTGGTTCTAACAAAAGAATTAACTACATGCACTAATGTAAACGTGACCACTTTTAGTAGATTAACATTGAATAAGATAGACGATTAGCTATACAAATTAACTAACGTAATCAATTTCCAAATTGAGACTCCTATCTTATTAATATAAACAACGTGATTAGCGCATATAGGATACGGGGGGGGGGGGGGGGGGGTAGACGATCGTGTCGCGAGCGCGACAAGGCGCTATGCGTCGCGTCGCGAGCACGACGAGCTACGCCAGAACGCTGCGCGAACACGTGCACGCGCAAAGCCACACTTAACGTGCCGCGAACGAGTCGCGCACGCGTCGGGGCCGTGCGCTGGCCGAGCTCGAGGCCGCGCGCCGAAGGCACGCTGGGCCGAGCTCGAGGCCACGCCGAGGGCCAACACGACGCGAGCAAGGCACGGCGGGGCGAGCGGGCAAACATGCCAGGGCAAGCGAGCACGGGCGAGCGAGGACGCCGCGGACCACTGCGAGCGAGGCACGGACGGGGCGAGGACACGGTCGGGCGAGGCCGGGCGCGGGGGCGGGGCGACTGGGCTGGGGCGCGACGGGAGCAACCGAGCCGGGGTCGGGGCAGGGCGGTTAGGCCGAGCGCGGGGGAGGGGCGGTTGAACCGGGGGGGCGGCCGAGCTCGCCGGGAGGCGGGCGGCCGAGCCGAGCGGGGGCGGTTGGGCCGGGGCCGGGGCGCGGGCGGCCGAGCCGAGGCGGCCGAGCCGGGGCCGGGGGACGGTCGAGCCGGGCGCGGGAGAGGGGCGGCGCGGGGTGGGGCGGGGCTCGCGCGGGCGGCGCGGGGTGGCCGGGCGTGGGCGCGGGCGGGGTGGCCGAGCGGGCGGCCGGGCGCGGCCGAGCCGAAGGCGGCCGAGGCCGGGGCCGAGCTGGGCGGGGTCGGGGGCGCGAGCGGCCGGGGTGGCCGGGCGCGGGCGAGGCCGGGGCGGCCGGGGCCGGGCCGAGCTCGCCGGAGCGGCCGAGCCAGGGGCCGAGCCGGGCGGCGTGGGTGAGGGGAGGGCGCCGGAGGGAGGAGAGGGAGGAGGGAGAGGGAGGAGAGGAGGGAGGAGGAGGGGGGAGCCTCACCGGAGGGGGACGGCGCGGCGGCGGCGCCGGGGAGGGGTGGCGGCGGCGCTAGGGTAGGGGAGAGGCAGCGGCGGCGTTAGGGTTAGGGTGAGGGTGAGGGAGAGAGAGAGAGAGGGAGGGGATTTTTGGAAAAAGAAAAAAAAGAGAGGGGGGGACGGTTGGGCCGGCTGGGCCGAAATGGGGAAGGAGTGGGGAAGGGGAGGAGAAAAAGGTTTTCCTTTTTCTAAAATCTAATTTCCTCTAAATGAAAGCATTCACATTTTTAATCAATCAAAAAGTATGCATGGTTCGGCATGGTGCATCACACAAAATAAAGTGTTTTAAGGTTTTGCTTTACACGAGGTCTAAAGCCAAAACCCGCTGTGACTTTGGAAAAGATCAAGGCTTAGCGAGAAGAAAAGGGAAAAAGGAAAGAGTAACGCCTGAATTTGGTGAGAGAAAAGAAGAAAAAATTCTACCCCCAAATTCAGGGCGTTACAAGGCGGCACCTCGTCGGCTGTCGAGCGAGTCGACGGCGCCGGCGCCCCAACGGGGGGCACATCGGGCATCGACCTCGCGTCTGAGACGAAGACGAGCGCCGTCTCCCCGCAACACGCCAACCCCAAGCAAACGGACGACGCCAGCACGCTCGCAAAGGACTTGCTGGGCATCACCCTCATACCTGAGACGACGGTGCAGTCTGCCCCTGACGTGACTTCGTCACCGCCCGTCGACCAAGAGGTATCGACCGATTCCCATCTCGTGCCTTTTGGATTCAGCCTCGACCCACCAAGCGACTTCGCTTTGGTGGATGCTCTCATAGAGGCGAGTCCAAACCCTCTAGGGTATCGTATGCGGTCACCCTGGGACCGGCTGACGGCCGTCTCGACCTACGGGCCCTCGGGTTTCGAGGAAGATGACGAGCCTGGCTTCTGTTGGGACTTCTCCAGACTTGGTAACCCCAGTGCCATGCGGGACTTCATGACCGCATGCGACTACTGCCTTTCCGACTGTTCCGACGGTAGCCGCAGCCTCGGCGACGAGGACTGCGGCCCAAGTCGTGAATGTTTCCACGTCGATCTAGGGGGTCCCGGCGAAGGCAACCATCTTGGTATGCCGGAGAACGGTGATCCCCCTAGGCCTGTGCCTCGCGTTGACATCCTTCGAGAGCTAGCTGTGGTCCCCGTCCCGATGGGGGGTCATGACCCACAGCTCGAGCAAATCCGCGAGATGCAGGCCAGGCTCGACGAGGGAGCAGGAACACTTGAGCCGTTCCGCCGGGACATTGGGCAGGAATGGGCAGGCCAACCTCCGGCCGGAGAAGTGCGTCATCTACCCCAGGGCATCCAGCACCGCATCGCCGACGATGTCAGGGTAAGGCTGCCACCGGTTTCCAGTGGGGTCGGCCAAAACCTGGCTACAGCGGCAATACTTCTCCGCGTGATGCCGGAGCCATCTACCACCGAGGGGCGGTGTATCCAGGGAGAGCTCAAGAATCTCCTGGAGGATGCCGCGGTCTGACGGGCCGAAAGCTCTGCCTCCCGAAGGCAGGGGTACCCCTCGGAACATCGCGCCGCAACTTCCCGATTCATGCGGGAAGCCTCGGTCCACACCGGGCACACGCGCAACACAGCGCCTGCGGCCCCGGGACGCCTCGGCAACGAGCACCATCACCGCAACCGTCGAGCCCACCTTGACGAGAAGGTGCGCCGAGGCTACCACCCCAGGCATGGGGGACGCTATGACAGCGGGGAGGATCAGAGTCCCTCGCCCAAACCACCCGGTCCGCAGGCTTTCAGCCGGGCCATACGACGGGCGTCGTTCCCGACCCGGTTCCGAACACCGACTACTATCACAAAGTACTCAGGGGAGACGAGACCGGAACTGTGGCTCGTGGACTATCGGCTGGCCTGCCACCTTGGTGGAACGGACGATGACAACCTCATCATCCGCAACCTCCCCCTGTTCCTCTCCGACACCGCTCGAGCCTGGCTGGAGCACCTGCCTCCGGGGCAGATCTCCAACTGGGACGACCTGGTCCAAGCCTTCGCCGGCAATTTCTAGGGCACGCACGTGCGCCCTGGAAACTCCTGGGATCTCCGAAGCTGCCGCCAGCAGCTGGGAGAGTCTCTTCGGGACTACATCCGACGATTCTCGAAGCAGCGCACCGAGCTGCCCAACGTCACCGACTCAGATGTCATCGGCGCGTTCCTCGCCGGCACCACCTGCCGCGACCTGGTGAGCAAGCTGGGCCACAAGACCCCCACCAGGGCCAGCGAGCTGATGGACATTGCCACCAAGTTCGCCTCTGGCCAGGAGGCAGTTGAGGCCATCTTCCGGAAGGACAAGCAGCCCCAGGGCCGCGTACCGAAAGATGTCCCCGAGGCGTCAACACAGCGCGGCACCAAGAAGAAAGGCAAGAAGAAGTCGCAAGCGAAACGCGACGCCGCCGACGCGGACCTTGTCGCCGCTGCCGAGTACAAGAACCCTCGAAAACCTCCCGGAGGTGCCAATCTCTTCGACAAGATGCTCAAGGAGCCGTGCCCCTATCATCAGGGTCCCGTCAAGCACACCCTTGAGGAGTGCGCCATGCTTCGGCGCCACTTTCACAAGGCCGGGCCACCCGCGGAGGGTGGCAGGGCCCGCAACGATGATAAGAAGGAAGATCACAAGGCAGGAGAGTTCCCTGAGGTCCACGACTGCTTCATGATCTACGGTGGGCAAGTGGCAAATGCCTCAGCTCGGCACCGCAAGCAAGAGCGTCGGGAGGTCTGCTCGGTAAAGGTGGCGGCGCCAGTCTACCTAGACTGGTCCGACAAGCCCATCACCTTCGACTAGGGCGACCATCCCGACCGTGTGCCGAGCCCGGGGAAATACCCGCTCGTTGTCGACCCCGTCATCGGCAACGTCAGGCTCACCAAGGTCCTCATGGACGGAGGCAGCAGCCTCAACATCATCTACGCCGAGACCCTCGGGCTCCTGCGGATCGATCTGTCCTCGGTCTGGGCAGGCGCTGCGCCTTTTCATGGGATCATCCCCGGGAAACGCGTCCAGCCCCTCGGACAACTCGATCTACCCGTCTGCTTTGGGACACCCTCCAACTTTCGAAGGGAGACCCTCACGTTCGAAGTGGTCGGGTTTCGAGGAACCTACCACGCAGTGCTGGGGAGGCCATGCTACGCCAAGTTCATGGCCGTCCCCAACTACACCTACCTCAAGCTCAAGATGCCGGGCCCCAACGGGGTCATCACCGTCGGCCCCATGTACCGACACGCGTACGAATGCAACATGGAGTGCGTGGAGTACGCCGAGGCCCTCGCCGAATCCGAGGCCCTCATCGCCGACCTGGAGAGCCTCTCTAAGGAGGCGCTAGATGTGAAGCGCCACGCCGGCAACTTCAAGCCAGCGGAGATGGTTAAACCCGTCTCTCTCGACCCCAGCAACGACGCCTCCAAGCAGATCCGGATCGGCTCTGAGCTCGGTCCCAAATAGGAAGCAGTGCTCGTCGACTTTCTCCGCGCAAACGCCGACGTCTTTGTGTGGAGTCCCTCGGACATGCCCGGCATACCGAGGGATGTCGCCGAGCACTCACTGGACATCCGAGCTGGAGCCCGACCCGTGAAGCAGCCTCTGCGCCGATTCGACGAAGAAAAGCGCAGAGCCATAGGCGAGGAGATCCACAAGCTAATGGCGGCAGGGTTCATCAAAGAGGTATTCCATCCCGAATGGCTTGCCAACCCTGTGCTTGTGAGAAAGAAAGGAGGGAAATGGCGGATGTGTGTAGACTACACTGGTCTAAACAAAGCATGTCCGAAAGTTCCCTACCCTCTGCCTCGCATCGATCAAATCGTGGATTCCACTGCTGGGTGCGAAACCCTGTCTTTCCTCGATGCCTACTCTGGGTATCACCAAATCAGGATGAAAGAGTCTGACCAGCTCGCGACTTCTTTCATCACACCTTTCGGCATGTACTGCTATGTTACCATGTCGTTCGGTTTGAGGAATGCGGGTGCGACATACCAAAGGTGCATGAACCACGTGTTCGGCGAACACATTGGCCGAACGGTCGAGGCCTACGTCGATAACATCGTAGTCAAGATGAGGAAAGCCTCCGACCTCCTTTCCGACCTTGGAGCGACATTCCGATGTCTCAAGGCGAAAGGCGTAAAACTCAATCCCGAGAAGTGTGTCTTCGGGGTCCCCCGAGGCATGCTCTTGGGGTTCATCGTCTCCGAGCGGGGCATCGAGGCCAACCCGGAGAAGATCGCGGCCATCACCAGCATGGGGCCCATCAAGGACTTGAAAGGCGTACAGAGGGTCATGGGATGCCTTGCGGCTCTAAGCCGTTTCATCTCGCGCCTCGGCAAAAGAGGCCTGCCTCTGTACCACCTCTTAAGGAAGGCCGAGTGCTTCACTTGGACCCCTGAGGCCGAGGAAGCCCTCGGGAACCTGAAGGCGCTCCTCACGAACGCGCCTATCTTGGTGCCCCCACTGCCGGAGAAGCCCTCTTGATCTACGTCGCCGCTACCACTCAGGTGGTTAGCGCCGCGATCATGGTTGAGAGACGGGAAGAGGGGCATGCATTGCTCGTCCAGAGACCAGTCTACTTCATCAGTGAGGTACTGTCCGAGACTAAGATCCGCTACCCACAAATTCAGAAGTTGCTGTACGCGGTGATCCTGACGCGGCGGAAGTTGCGACACTACTTTGAGTCTCATCCGGTAACTATGGTGTCATCCTTCCCCCTAGGGGAGATCATCCAGTGCCGAGAGGCCTCGGGTAGAATTGCAAAGTGGGCGGTGGAAATCATGGGCGAAACGATCTCGTTCGCCCCTCGGAAGGCCATCAAGTCCCAGGTCTTGGTGGACTTTGTGGCTGAATGGGTCGACACCCAGCTCCCAACAGCTCCGATCCAACCGGAACTCTGGACCATGTTTTTCGACGGGTCGCTGATGAAGACAGGAGCAGGCGCGGGCCTGCTCTTCATCTCGCCCCTCGGGAAGCACCTACGCTACGTGCTACGCCTCCATTTCTCGGCGTCCAACAATGTGGCCGAGTACGAGGCTCTGGTCAACGAGTTGCGCATCGCCATCGAGCTAGGGGTCCAACGCCTCGACGCTCGCGGTGACTCGCAGCTCGTCATTGACCAAGTCATGAAGAACTCCCACTACCGTGACCCAAAGATGGAAGCCTACTGCGATGAGGTTCGGCGCCTGGAAGACAAGTTCTACGGGCTCGAGCTCAACCACATCGCCCGACGCTACAACGAGACTGCGGACGAGCTGGCTAAATAGCCTCGGGGCGAACAACGGTTCCCCCGGACGTCTTCTCCCGAGACATGCATCAACCCTCCGTCAAGACCGACGACACACCCGAGCCCGAGAAGGCCTCGGCCCAGCCCGAGGCACCCTCGGCTCCGTCCGAGGCACCCTCGGCTCGGTCCGAGGCACCCTCGGCTCGGTCCGAGGCACCCTCGGCTCGGTCCGAGGCACCCTCGGCTCAGCCCGAGGCACCCTCGGCCCCCGAGGGTGAGGCACTGCATGTCGAGGAGGAGCGGAGCGGGGTCACGCCTAATCGAAACTGGCAGACCCTGTACCTGCAATATCTCCACCGAGGAGAGCTACCCCTCGACCGAGCCGAAGCTCGATGGTTGGCGCGACGCGCCAAGTCGTTCGTCTTGCTGGGAGACGGGAAGGAGCTCTACCACCGCAGCCCCTCAGGCATCCTCCAGCGATGCATTTCCATCGCCGAAGGCCAGGAGCTCTTACAAGAGATACACTCGGGGGCTTGCGGCCATCACGCAGCGCCTCGAGCCCTTGTTGGGATCGCTTTCCGACAAGGCTTCTACTGGCCGACCGCGGTGGCCGACGCCACTAGAATTGTCCGCACCTGCCAAGGGTGTCAATTCTATGCAAGGCAGACCCACCTACCCGCTCAGGCTCTGCAGACCATACCCATCACCTGGTCGTTTGCTGTGTGGGGTCTGGACCTCGTCGGCCCCTTGCAGAAGGCACCCGGGGGCTACACGCACCTGTTGGTCGCCATCGACAAATTCTCCAAGTGGATCGAGGTCCGACCCCTAAACAGCATCAGGTCCGAACAGGCGGTGGCGTTCTTCACCAACATCATCCATCGCTTTGGGGTCCCAAACTCCATCATCACCGACAACGGCACCCAGTTCACAGGCAGGAAGTTCCTGGACTTCTGCGAGGATCACCACATCCGGGTGGACTGGGCCGCCGTGGCTCACCCCATGACGAATGGGCAAGTAGAGCGTGCCAATGGCATGATCCTGCAAGGGCTCAAGCCGCGGATCTACGACGACCTCAACAAGTTTGGCAAGCGATGGATGAAGGAGCTCCCCTCGGTGGTCTGGAGTCTGAGGACAACGCCGAGCCGAGCCACGGGCTTCACACCGTTCTTTCTAGTCTATGGGGCCGAGGCCATCTTGCCCACAAACTTAGAATACGGTTCCCCGAGGACAAGGGCCTACGCCGACCAAAGCAATCGATCTAATCGAGAAGACTCACTGGACCAGCTGGAAGAGGCTCGGGACATGGCCTTACTACACTCGGCGCGGTACCAGCAGTCCCTGCGACGCTACCACGCCCGAGGGGTTCGATCCCGAGACCTCTAGGTGGGCGACCTGGTGCTTCGGCTGTGACAAGACGCCCGAGGGCGGCACAAGCTCACGCCTCCCTAGGAGGGGTCGTTCATCGTCGCCAAGGTTCTGAAGCCCAGAACGTACAAGCTGGCCAACAGTCAAGGCGAGGTCTACAACAACGCTTGGAACATCCGATAGCTACGTCGCTTCTGCCCTTAAGATGCTTTCAAGTCGTTCATACACCTCGGTCACATACAAAGTCTAGTCATCAAGGAAGGGTCAGCCTTGCCTCGGCAAAGCCCGACCCTCCCTCGGGGGCTAAAAGGGGGGGAACCCCCTCTGCGTCAAAATTTTCCTCGGAAAAAGATCTTTTCTGCCATAGTGTCTTTCGTGCTTTTTGACTACTTCGAAAGTGGATCCTAAAAACGACGGAGTACACGTAAGCAGCCAAGGTTGACCGAGCCGAGGGACTCCTACGCCTCCGGGATACGGATACCTCACTCATCACCTTCTACGATAAGTAACTCACGCTCGGATAAGTGATTCCGCGGACCGAACAAGTCTTCACGCTCGAAAACTCCTCTGTCGAAACGATTTTTTGAGCCTTCTCGACTACGTCGGTGATAGAACCCTATAGATGAGTAAGAGTGCACGTAAACGGCAAGGTCGACCGAGCCGAGGGATTCCTACGCCTCTGGGATACGGATACCTCACTCATCACCTTCCGTGAAAAGTAACTCTCGCTCGGACAAGCAATTATGTTACCAACAAAAGTCCAGATACTCGAAACAACAGGAAAAGGAACGCAGCTTTACAACACGACGACAGTATGTTTGGGCCTCGGCGGTCGCAGAAAACATATGCACACTACAAGATAACTTGATCCTACAGGCTCAGATCTTGACAGTTGAAGTTCGGCGTCAACTACACCTTCGGCGAGGTCCGGCCTAGCCTCGGACGGCGACACGGTCGGAGGATCTCCACTCCGAAGGACGACATCAGCACCGTGCCCGGGCCATCGCCGCCAGGGTCTTCTCCAGGAATCCGGCTCGAGCAAACGGCTCGGTCGGCCACCCCGAAGCCTCAGCCAGCTGTCCCCCGAGGACATCAGCCCGGCTCGTGGCATCGGCGACTCAACTCCGGCGTCGGTCCCGCCGGTGGACGACCCGGCCAGGCTCCGGCCGACCAAGTCTCCTTTTCGAGCCAACTCCGCCTCTGTCCGTGCTGACACCGCTACCTCCGGCTTCGGCTCATCGAAGAGCGGCCGAGGGTTCCTTTTACTAGGCAAGAGAAGCCTCGGACAGCAAGGCCGACCGAGCCGAGGGACTCATACGCCTCCAGGATACGGATACCTCACTCGTCACCTTCGCACGAGGCGACTCACGCTTGGTGAAGCGGTTCAGATAGCCAACATGCGAGTCTTAGTGCTCGAAATAAGGAGAAAACACGGCTTCGTGCCGAAAATACATACATGTTCAGGCCCCGACAGCCACAATGAACAAGACACTGGCACTCAAGGTGCCATTACAAACGGAACTCCGGTTCCGTCCCCGCGGGTATGAACAACCTCCACACCGGGGAGCCCGCGGGGCGACAAGCTCCGTGCGACTCGCCGGCGACCTCTGCAGCAGCAGCTATGGTCCTAGGACGGACGCAGCCACCGGAAGGCTCTCGTTCGCGTCCCCGCTCAAGGGACACGAACCAGGCATTAAAGCCAAAGAGCCGGAGGTCGGTCCGAAGGCGGCGCCGACGGCCTCGACGGTGGGGAAGCTTCCTCCAGCTGCCACCACATCAGCACCGACGGCGGCGTCCGCCTCTCCACCAACGCTGCACCGGCGAGCGCGGGCTGCTCCAAAGCGCACTGGCAGGTCCTCATTCCCGTCCTCGCCACGAAAGCGAGGAGGAGGACGGAATGTTGCATCCTAGCTGGGCAGCAACAGTTCGCCTTCCCCGACATGGCTGGAGGACGCCTCTTCCGCAGAGCTGGAGGATGGTTTCCACCACCAGAAGCTAGAAGAGGAGGTGGCCAGCCGACCCGCGCGGGAGGTAGAGCCCCGGCTCACCCCGCTCTCCGCCCCAGCAAGGATGATGAGGATCCTTGAAGCTGAGGGCGGGACAGAGGCCGCAGCCCGGCTTGCTTCTCCCCACCCAGGAGCTGGTGGTCACCGTCTTGGGTGACCACCGGCGAGGGGATGCGGCCGGGCTGCCTGATGAAAATCCTTGAAGTCAAACGATGGCTGAAAGGTACCAACTTCCACAAAGTTGCGTTCCTCCAACGACAAGGCGGAAGGATTGCGGGCGTTCCCCATCCGGGGGCTCGGAAGGTGGAAAGACGTGATGCAGAGGAGAGCGCGAAGACATGGTCGCCTTTCAAGGGGGTCACCCTCCTTTTAAAGGCAACTCTCCCCACTTGCGCCCTCAGCCATCGCAAGCTGAGTCTTCTCCAACACGCTCCAAGGTCCTCCCCCTATGACACGGGGGTTGGGTCCCACGCGTCATGCAAGCTGGCCCAAGGCAGAAGAAGCCAAACCGCCGCGCGCGGTGCATGCAACTGCCCAGCGGTTACAAGCATTCCTCCACTTTCGCCCAGACCAGTGGGTGAAAGGGCAGACAGGCATGCAGTCGGCATGCAACCGCGCCAAGTGGGCGCACCCCTTCGACTCCAACGCGCCCAGCATGGAGGCCCAGGCCCACACGTCATGCAACCGGCGCGCCGGTTGCTACGTGCGAGCAACTGCACCGCCCCTCGCGCCACTACCGCGCCTCCTCTACTGCGGAACCAGTACCGTGACTCGAGGCAACTTTGCGTATGACCCAACAGTGCCAACCAGGCGCATCGGTCACGGGCCAGTCAGCCACGGGAGAAGGCGTGACGGTCGATGCGGCCAAAAATGGGCCGACAGTAATGGCGGTGGCAGGCGGGCGGAAGCAGCGGTCACGTCGTCAGCCAAGCTCACGTCCCCTCATGGGACAGCGAGAGAACCCTCTCCCACGACGTGAAGACGGCGCGCCCGTGATCTGTTCCTCGAACGGCTCGCGCGCGCACAATGGCTGCCCCGCGAACCACTCGCCCCGTCACATTAACACCGCAGCGGGACAGGCGGCGCCTTTGGCAGGAGAAGCGGGCGACGCTTCGCCTTCGCCATAACGACCGCGTCAAAAAAGGTGCGCCACGACGTTTCGATTTCGTATCCTTTTCCTCTTTCTCTCTCTCACAACAGGGACCGGGAAAGGGGATATCCCGAAAGGGATCCTTCTCCGCGAAGGAAACGGGCCCCGAGGCCCCCTACTGATTAGAGGTTCAAAGGCTGGCCCCTTGGAGGGGTTCAACAGCCGCCTCAGAGCGCTCGGGCTCCGCGCCCACTACTGGTCAGAGGTTCGAAGGCCGGCCCCCCGGAAGGGTTCAACGGCCGCCTCAGGCCACTCGGGCTCCGCGCCCACTACTGATCAGGGGTTCGTAGGCTGGCCCTCGAAGGGTTCACAGCCACCTCAGACACAGAGCGAGTGATGACCCTGGGTACGTTCGATACATAACCAAGGCTCGGGCTACGCACCCGAGGTACCCTAGGACATTTCCGAGACCAACGGGAACGATCTTGTAACGGAATCCCATCAGAGGGAGGCATCGAGCCCTCGGACCCCGTCAAAAGGGGACCGGGTCCGGCAGATCACCCGCAGGTACTTTTGGAGCGCGCCTCCGGACCTCTAGCCGACCCCTAACAAATGGGGCACGGGCGTCCACTCGGATTACCCGTTAGCAGCTCACTGGAGACACCATGTTCGGCGCCCTCCAAGGGCAACATGGCGCTTTTCCCCCCCTCCTCCTTGCGGAAAGGCGACGCAGGGGCGTATGTAAAAAAGTCGAGTCTGTCCTTGACCGTCCTCTCGCTCTGTGTGGAGGCTCGGGGGCTGTTCTCGCAAACCCGGCTCCGGCCAAACCGTTGACAGCGTCAACATACCAGCCCGAGAACTTGGGACCCGACCGTGCACCCGGGCTACGACCAGCTCGCATGAGGGAACAACCAGACCGGTCGAAGCATCGCAAAACGCATTAAGACCTCGAAGGAGTCTAACCACTCCTTCGAGGCCTCGGGGGCTACACCCAACGGGTGCACTCGCGCGCACCCACCGGAACAAAACACAACCGAGAAAGGCCGGTCCCCTTGCAAAAAAGTGCGACAAAAGCCTCCAAGCGAGTATTAACACTCCCTTCGAGGCTCGGGGGCTACTGTCGGGGACCATAATTAGGGGTACCCTCAAGACTCCTAATCTCAGCTGGTAACCCCCATCAGCACAAAGCTGCAAAGGCCTGATGGGTACAATTAAGTCAAGGCTCGGTCCACTCAAGGGACATGACCTCGCATCACCCGAGCCCAGCCTCAAGCAAGGGCAGCCGACCCCGGAGGATTTACGTCTTGCCCGAGGACCCCCTCAAGCAATGGACGCACCTTCGGCTCGCCCGAGGCCCAGTCTTCGCCAAGAAGCAACCTTGGCCAAGTCGCCACACCGACCGACTGTATCGCAGGAGCATTTAACACAAACATTTAATGCAAAGGTGGCCTGACACCTTATCCTGACGCGCGCCCTTCAGTCGACAGAGTCGAAGAGACCGCAGTCACTTCGCCGCTCCATTGACCGGCCTGACAAGAGGACAGCGCCGCCTGCGCCGCTCCGACTGCTGTGCAACTCGACAGAGCGAGGCTGACAGCAGCCAAACTCCAGCCTTAGGCGCCATAGGAAACTCCGCTTCGCCCGACCCCAGGGCTCGGACTCGGGCTCAGCCCCGGAAGACGACGAACTCCGCTTCGCCCGACCCCAGGGCTCGGACTCGGGCTCAGCCCCGGAAGACGACGAACTCCGCTTTGCCCGACCCCAGGGCTCGGACTCGGGCTCAGCCCCGGAAGACGACGAACTCCGCTTCGCCCGACCCCAGGGCTCGGACTCGGGCTCAGCCCCGGAAGACGACGAACTCCGCTTCGCCCGACCCCAGGGCTCGGACTCGGGCTCAGCCCCGGAAGACGATGAACTCTACATCGCCCGACCCCAGGGCTCGAACTCAGCCCTGGCCTCAGCCGACGGTCTCCGCCTCGCCTGACCCAGGGGCTCGGACTCGACCTCGGCCTCGGAAGACAGACTCGACCTCGACCTCGGAGGGGCCTCCACCTCGCCCAACCCAGGGCTCGGACCGACCAAGTCACAGTAGGCGCCATCGTTACCCTACCCCAAGCTAAATCAGGCTACGGGGAACAAGACCGGCGTCCCATCTGGCTCGACCCGGTAAACAAGTAATGATGGCGCCCCGCATGCTCTATGACGACGACAGCTCTCAGCCCCCTTACGGAAGCAAGGAGACGTCAGCAAGGACTCGACAGCCCCAACAGCTGTCCTTCCGCCAGGCTCCAGCGCTCCTCCGACGGCCACGACACCACACGAACCGGGTGCCAAAACCTCTTCGGCTACCACGATGGCATGTACTTAGGGCACTAGCTCTCCTCCGCTAGACACGTTAGCACACTGCTACACCCCCCATTGTACACCTGGATCCTTTCCTTGTGCCTATAAAAGGAAGGACCAGGGCCCTCTTACAGAGGGTTGGCCGCGCGGGGAAGGACGGGACGGCGCTCGCGTAAGCCGCTCGCTCCCTCCCACATGGACGCTTGTAACCCCCTACTGCAAGCGCACCCGACCTGGGCACAGGACAAACACGAAGGCCGCGGGTTTCCCCTTTTACGCCTGTCTCCCTCCGGCTTCTTCCCCCCTTCGCGCTCCATCTCGCGCCGACCCATCTGGGCTGGGGCACGCGGCGACAATTTACTCGTCGGTCCAGGGACCCCCCGGGTTCGAAACGCCGACAAGTGGACAAGAAATCACTCGATACCTCATTTCCACTAATGTCACCTTTGCCACTCCGACGAGGTAGGCGCGAACCCCTCACAATCAACACCGCGACTTCTCCACAATCTTCTTGGAGAGCTCGACGGAGACAACACCTGATCCGTCTAGGAGGCGGCAACCTCCAAGAGCAACAAGCCAATGATGCTTGCTCGGTGTACCACCTAGTGCCTCAAGAATCACCAATGGATGCAAATGCACTAGGAACTCTCAATCTCTCACTAGAATGCAATCTCAAGAAAAGAGTGTGATAGAATGAGTGGGAGGATCACAAATGAGCTCAATGTGTGCAAGGAATGGCCAAGAGAGCCCTCACACACGAGCTCCCTTTCTATTTATAGCACACCACTCAAATCCAACTGTTATGTGCAAACAGCACACATTCTGCGCACACGCGGACGGTCTGCGCCCTAGGGCCGGACGGTCCACCGTACACATAACGGCTATTTTCCCGTTTGAAATCTGTTAGAGCTGTCAGAAAAGTGAGGTCCGGACAGTCCGCCCACCTTGGCCGGACCGTCCGCGACCTGGCAACTTGGAGCACCAGAGCTCAGACCAAGAGGAGTTAACAATGCGGACCGTCCGCCCTACAAGGCCGGACGGTCCGTGACCTGGGAGTCAGTACTGTCCGGGCTTATCCTCCGGACAATCCATAGTACAAATCCCAAAAACCACACAGTCCCTGCCCAAACCAAATTTGGCACTTGCGGACAGTCCGCCCTACAAGGCCGGACAGTCCGCCCTACAAGGCCGGACAGTCCGCACAATAATACAGGGACTGTGCCGAGAGCAGCCTTCTCTGGTCAGGACTGTGGATGGTCCGGCCCTAGGGCCCAGACGGTCCGCAGTACAAATGAACAGGACTAGTCCGAAGTAAACATACTCTGGACCCCACTAGAGGATCGCGGACGGTCCGCCCACTTGGCCCGGATGGTCCGCCTATCCCAAGACTTAGCAATTTTCAAACACACTTTTGAAAAGATTTTTAACTCTTGAAATTGGAAGCGATGTTAGTCCTCGTGCAAATGCAACCACTAGATGCTTTATGAGGCACTAAGTTTTACACAGATCAAAGTCATTGACCCCTCTTAATAGTACGGCTATCTAGCCTACTAATCCGGTCAAGTATCTTCTCTAAACTCCTGGAGACCGGCAAAAACAAAACCTATGTTATACCTTTGCCTTCACTTGATCCACAACCAATGCTTATAAATCTCCAAGATTTTCTGTTCTACATGCATGGTCCAACCCTGCATTCTTATTTCTCCAAGAACCGTTAGTCCACAAACAGTTGTCATTAATGACCAAAACATCACTAAGGGGCCTAGATGATTCACACCTCTCTGGACCTCACAAGTCCATATGCAAATGATGCACATATTTAGGGGGAGATGTGCTACAACTTGACCCTTTGAGACTAACCTGTTTGTTTGAGTATACTTGATGTAGTCTCAAAGGTGCATTGAAAGGGAAAGATGAACTTGGACAATGAAAAGACTTCCACTGCACTCCGGTATTAGTGTACTTACTTCCAAGTTCATACTTGCAATCTCATTGCCTTTTTGCTATTAATTGACATTTTTGGTGAGGCAATGGGGTTAAAGGGCCAAGAATGATCCCGTTTTGGTGCTTAATGCCAAAGGGGGAGAAATTAAGGCCAAAGCAACTGGATCAGCCAACCACTTGAGAATTTTGAAAATAGAAGAGTTAGAATTTGTGACTTGTCCAAAATACTCTTATTGCAAAATTTGGTCTCTTATGGGGGAGAATTTTGATTATGGGAAAAAGGGGGAGCTTTTGTCACTTGATCAATTTTTCTCTTGAAATATCTCTCGATTTGCCCAAATAAGTGTGTTTGACTTAGAGATAGGAAAAAGAATTTGATTTACAAAAACAAACCAAGTGGTGGCAAAGAGTGATCCAAATATGCCAAAATCATTAGCAAAAATAATTTGGTCTTCAATTGCATTGATGTTGCACTTCTTTGGTTGCTTTCTGATGTGTTGGCATGAATCACCAAAAAGGGGGATATTAAAATGGAAATGTGCCATTGGGCCATTTCTATAAGTATTTTGGTGATTAGATGCCCAACACATTTATTGAGTTCTTATGTGCAAAATGTGTGAAGAGTGTAAATCAAAGCATAAGGTATGTTTCTAGACTTAGTATATTATTTTGTATACTATTGTGTTTGTCTAAGTGCTAGAAACAGTGACAAAAGAAGAAGAAAAGAAAAGGAAAAGAATTGGCTGTGTGCAGCCAACACCAACTCTGCCCAGGCACACCGGTCTGTCCGGTGGTGCACCGGACAGTGTCCGGTGCGCTAGGCTGGCCGGTGGTGAACCGGCTGCTCTCGGGAAAACACAGAGGCGTACGGCTATAATTCACCGGACTGTCCAGTGGTGCGCCGGACTGTCCGGTGAGCCAACGGTCGCCAGCGCCAACGGTCGGCTGCGCAATCCGCGGACGACGTGTAGGCCCACAACAACGGTCGGTTGGGCACACCGGACTGTCCGGTGTGCACCGGACAGTGTCCGATGTGCCAACCGACCCCGAGGACCAACGGTCGGACGCGCCAGATATGGAAGGAGATCGCGCACCGGACAGCTACAGTGAATGTCCGGTGGTGCACCGGACTGTCCGGTGCACCACCCGACAGAAGGCAAGTTTCGCCTTCCAAGTTGGCCTCCAACGGCTCCTAGCTGCCTTGGGGCTATAAAAGGGACCCCTAGGCGCATGGAGGAGAACACCAAGCTTACAAGAAATATTCTAAGACTCCCAGACTCCGACTCCACACATTTGATTCTCTGTGTTCGCAATTTGAGCTCCATTTGAGTTGCGAACTCCGTGTGTTGTGTTTCGAGCTCAAGTTGTGACTTGTGTGTGTGGTTGTGCTGCAGATTTGAGTCTTGCGTGTGTTGCTCTCCCAACCTTACTATGTGCTTTATTTGTGATCTCTATTGTAAGTGCGAGAGACTCCAAACTGTGGAGATTCCTCGCAAACGGTAAAAATACTCTAAAGGAAAAGATCGTGGTATTCAAGTTGATCATTGGATCGCTTGAAAGGGGTTGAGTGCAACCCTCGTCCATTAGGACGTCACAACGTGGAAGTAGGCAAGTGTTACCTAGCCGAACCACGGGATAAAAATCGCGTGTCTCGTGTGTTGCTTATTGTGATTGCTTTGTTCGCACGAGCGCGTTCCTTAGCCACTTGATTTCACTAACACCTTGATAATCAAGTTTGTGGCTATTTAGTGTTTAATTTTACAGGATCACCTTTTCACCCCCCTCTAGGTGCTCTCAATCTTGCTCAAGATAAAGCGAAGCCACGCCAAACATAACATAAACTATGACCAATCAAACATGTCGGTGTTTTTAAGGCGTCGCCTAGGCGTTAGGCCCATGGTCCAACTCCTCACCTCGCCTTATCGCCTTAAGAACACTCAAACATATGCATGCATGACTTTATACAACTCTATGGTGAGTCTAAGTGGCAGTTTAGTTCCTCTACTAATTTTTAGTGTGACACCCCAGTGTCACCTAGGGTTTCTCTTAAAAAGCCAAACCAAGAACCATTATTTTATGTGAACCAAAGTAAGCATGAGCATCAAAATAACTTAAGTAAGAAAGAATTCACCAAGTATATGCTTAAAAGTGTCATGATCAAGACAATTGAGTCTCTTAAAGAATAAGAATGTGCAACCCTAATTAAGAACCCTAAGTGAACCCCATGAACAAAATTCAAGAAAATAAGCAAAAGGGAATGAAAAGTTTAAAATTTTGAGTTGAGCCAATTATATAAGTTAAAGTATATTTGATAAGCAACAAGATAGATTGAGAAAGCTTAGCCAAAATAATTCAAGGAAACCCCCAAATCAAGCTTCTTTTGTTGGGACTCATTGGGAATTCTGAATTTCAGAATTCTGAAATTCAGACCTTGAGCCAAAGATCAGGGATGTTCACCTTGATCCCTAACTCGAATCCTAATGGCCCCATTGACAAAATTGTGTCTAACTAACCCCTCTGTCGTGTGCCAGAAGATGGCATTGGGACGCGAGCCCTAGACACGACAAAACTTGGGATTTGCCTCGGGTTTGGGCAGGGAGACAGACCAGATTTCCTGGCTCCATATCTCTGCAACCAGTAGGCAAAATCCTATGACCTCCACACAAGAATGGTAGCTTGTAGGGAGGAGAAGAGGTTTTGTGCACTGACCAAGGCGAGAGCAGGCTCGGATGAGCGACCACACGCGCCAGAGCTTGGGCAGAACGCACGGGCACACGTGTTCGACCCTGGTCGGCACGCCAGAGCTCGCCCAACCCGCGCGCGCGCGCTCGCCCCGGCGTCCGGTCAAGTCCGCCGCGCGCCCACGCCCTCGGCCGTGCCCGCCCGCGCCTATAAAGCCTCCCCGGGCGCACCTCTCTTCGCCCCGCACTCACCCTCACCGGCCAGCCACCGTTCCTTAGCTCCGGCGAGCTCATTTCCGCCCGCCATTGCCGCCAGAGCTACGGCCGCCGTGGCCAGCCCACTCCAGCCACCCTCCAGCCCAACCAGTGCTTCGGCTAGCTCCGCCAGTAGCCCGTGAAGCTTGCCAAGCCCTCGGACCCGACCGGACTTCACCGGAGGCCCGAGATCAACCTCACCGGACTTCGGTCTTCCGCCGCCGCGCGTGGACCGAGCTATCCAGTGAGTCTCCGCCCGATTCCTTTCGCTCATGTCTTCTCTGGCATCCCGTGGACCTCCCTGACCTATTTGATTGAACTATCTCGCCGCGACCAGGCCGGTCTCCTCGCCGCCGACGAGCATCCCCGCCTGCGCGCGTGGACCGACCGACTCCGGCCATCTCCGACGGTGTTCCGCACACCGTTGTGATCCCCGCGACCTCCCCTTCACCCTCGGCCACTTCACCGGAACAGTCTCGCCGCCGGTAAGCCCCTCCGCCCTTTTCTTCGTCGCGGCTACTGTTTAAGGTAGAAGAAGGACCTTGGGTTAGGTTCTGTAGAACCCGAGGGGTTTTTCGTAATGTCAGCGACTCATGTGAATAGTAACCTAAGGACTGAATTGCGAGGAAAACTTAGAAAAACCGCCAGGGACCCCAGTGCAAAGTGGATTTCCATTAATCAATTCTGTTATTCTTTTTAAAATAACCAGAGAACTTAGGAAATCCATAATTTGATGAAATCTTAATGAAAAGCTGTCAAACCAATTTTGCTAGCTCTGGAATATTATGATCTATCATTTAAAAATAGTAAACCCCATGCTTTCTGTTCAAAATTTTAGAGTTTAAATTTAAAAACAGAAACCCCCTAAACCTTGTTTAATTAAGGAAAATTAGTTTTTCTTTTGTGCTGAGCTTAAGAAAATTTGTAGATGCTTATAGCTTAATTAGACACTGTTTAAAAATAGTAGGAGCCCCAGCATTAGAGATTATGATGTAGTTATTCATTTAAAGCCATTTTGTCCAAAACTTAGAGAAAATCAGAAAGGCCTTAGAGATTAATGAACAGTGATTAGTAATATTTTTCCTAGATTACTTATGCAACAGAAAACCTAGGAAAAATGCAGAGACCATTAATTTGGACCAGTTTCTAATTAAGATGCTTTAATTAGCATTATGTAGACTGAAAATCAATTATTAGAATTGCAAAACTATAACCAAAGTGGTTAACAAAAATCCAGTGAACTTATAACCACCAGAGCCCCACTACAAAAATACAGAGCACCCCAGCCTAACTTTTTAAGTAGGGAAAATAAATACAGAATGATAATAAGGCATTTTCCCACTAAATCATGAGCAACCCCAAATAATGTGATAATGGGCAACCAAAATTTTGCTAAGTCCATGATGAGATAAACCACCAGAGAAAAATACAAACCCATGAAAAAGAAGTGAACCCATGCCTTTTGCTAGTAATTTGTGAGAAAGGCCATTTAGCTCAAATAATGCAAACCACCCCTTCCCTTAAGCAAAAGGAAGCCAAACTCCAGAATGATTGCTCTTGCACAAAATACTAGCTAAGAAAAATAAGAACTCTGTTGTTTGATGTTTTTCAAGTATAGTGGTAGTAGAAAGCACCCCTTTGGCTAGAAACCTTAAGAAAATCTTGGGGAAAGAATTAAAGGGTATTAATGACTAGAAATTTGTATCAAGTCATGTTACAACACCTAAAAGCCAGCAAAAATAAGTTTTTGAAAACTACCCACTGTTAAATAATAGTTGTAGTTCAAGGTACCCCTTCTGCCCTAAAATTTGGTAATTTTGTCCAGAGAAAACCATTCACTTCCTGAACCCCAAATTTTGAGACAGAGAATCATACACCAGTAACAAGCCACTGTAATTTTTGCAGAATTTTTGGAATTTTATAAAAGCAACTTGTAGTTCAAACCTACTCCAAAACATTAAGGAGAATAAAAGAAAAGGGAAGAAGGAATAAACCTCATCCCATTAAAACTAACCCAATTTACCAAGTATACCACTAAAGGGTTTTACATAAGCAAAGTTAACTGGTTTTAACTCAAAAGATCATACATCTTTAAAGTTATAAATTCTAAAGCACATATCATATCATGCATATATCTTACGCATTGCATTCATTAGATTGTAATCTTGCCGACGGAGAGTACGTGCTCATCCCCGAGCAAGGACCTGTCCAAGAGAAGGACCAGGAGCAGGCTTCAGAGGCTGCTATTGAGGATCTCCCCGCAACCCCAGCAATTGAAGGCAAGCCCCGGTTTTATGCATAACCATGTTATTATATGCTACTTTACTACACTTAATGCTTGTAGGATTGCAATGTGCACTTAAGTGTAGGAGTTGCTTGAAACCTCTAGTTGCATGAACTTAGGATTCCTTTTTGAGATGAATACTAGTATGCTAGGTCGAGTAGTTGCTTGCTAATCAGGATCTCGGTAGAAGTCGAGTGATTTTTCTAGCACTCGCGCGAGGTCAGGAATTGATTGTATTCATCTTGATAATGGGATATATGTTGGTCCGTGGACTTGGATCCAGGGAGGATGCCATGTCCATGAGACGGGAAAATGAATTAAGGATTAATGTGTGGATACCTGAGTCAAGCTTTTGAACGTACTAAGCACATGCCGGGAAAAATGGTAACCGGTAAACCTAGTACCTAAGTGAAGCCGGGCGCGGACTTTATCCCTCATGCGACCTGAGACAGGGTCTCCCATGCTAGCTATGGTGGGTACAAGTGCGGCCACTGCACGACGGCAGTCGGGGTCAGTGGAGCATTGTATGCCAAGGCGGTGAGGCCTGGACGCGAACGGGGAATCGATGGGGACGGTTGTCATGTGTGGGGTCGGAGTACCCTGACATGCCGTGTGTTTAGGTTTACCTTGCAAGGTTTAAAAACTCGATTCGAATCGTCTGCTTCTCGCAGCTAATGAGACTGCTTGATTCCTTGTACTGCATCGAGTAAGAAGTGAAATGTGGATTATATGAGATAACTTGTTGATTGAACTAATTGATTGTTACCATGTATGCTTAGAAGGAGCAAATCTAGCTAAGATAATGATGGTAGAATTTGAAAAGCTAAAAGTTGATTTTAGAAACAGCTAGTGCTTTTGGCAAACCAAACCCCTCAGCCAAACAGCTGCATAGTCTAGAGGTAGAGGAGTAGACTCCTCACACCGGTTAAGTCTAGCTGAGTATTAGTATACTCAGCCTTGCTTGTGGCACCATTTTTGCAGGTACCATGCATGATGTAGTTGATGGTGTGACTTGGCCTACCACCCTGCCACCGGGTTGGACGGTCGAGTGGGATGTTGCTCCGGCAGGAGAGGAGCATGAGGAGTAGTGGGCTAGGCCTTGCCCATTTCCTCATTACCGACGACATCGATTATCCGCTGCACTTTAATTTGTGAACTTTATTTGCTACTCAAAAACTCCGATTTATGTAATAACTCAGTACTTAATTTGAGGTTTCCTGTTTTATTGTATTTCTCCTGTGACTCACCTTCGAGTGAGATTGTGGAATTTGATCCTGGTTAAGTGGCTTCATCAGACTAGATCTGAGGGACTGACGGGTTATTCCGATTTAAGTGTGTTACGGCCCCTGAGGCGTGACTTAGGCACTTAAGCTGGAATAATTCGGGCGGTTCTGCCACAGCTGGTATCGGAGCAAATTCCACCACAGAGAAGGGCAATAAACCATGAATACCAATTTTCAAAATCTAAAACCTGCCTAGAAGCTACTACGGATCGTCAGGACTAGACCGCTAGACCTAGGACGAAAGGCCTTAGGCATAGAGGGAGAAATAGGTGGCTAACTAATTAGGCCCTGTGGGCCAATACTTATATTTTAGGATGCCCTAAAAAGGCACCCTATTTTCCTTTTGAGAGGCAACGTTTCTTTCCGCATGCATGCATTATAAAACATAAAGAGGAATTAAAATTGAGCTAACCCCCTTTTCTTCGAAATCATCCGGGCTCTCTTTTTCTTTTTCCTTCCACCATAATCTTTATCTTTGATTCCCTTCCGCAGATGAATTCACCCACCCCCGCCAGTGGAGGAGACTCTCGTTTCAGTTCTGACTTCCTTTCTCGCGATGGCTTCCCTTCCATTTTGTGGGAAGTGCTTAATTCCGCCGGTTACCCTACGCCCCCTTTGTACACGGTGCAGTTGTATGAGGAGCATCGGGTACCTCGTTGTCGGGTCTGGCTAACCTTGGAGGCTCATCCCCTTCAGCCGGGTTGGCGTTCTCTTGACTCTGAGACGATTGGACTCAGGACGGACGACACCGTTGAGGCAGCAGCCATGAAGACTCTGACGACTTTTTGTGGCTACCATCCCCTGGAGATGGTGATGCACCCCTTGGGACTCTTCCCCGCTGAGAAGAAGGATGATCCCATGTGGTGTAACCGCGTGAGCCATGTGAAGGATGTGTGGGCAATGTATCCTGACTTGGTTGGGAGGGTCACTGTTCAGTGCATGAGTGCGCTGTACCGCCTTCAGGCCCTTCAGAGCGATGCTATGACACTTCTTGCTAACACCGCTCAGGCTGCCAAGCTCACCCTCGACAGTCGGGAAGATTTTGTGGTTGACCTATCCACAGAGTTGGTGGAAAAGGATCTGCAGGTGGAGAGGCTGAACCAGCGTATTACCACCCTGGAGCAGCAAGTGGAGATCCGAGATAACACTATTGATGTCTTGGAGAACCAGCTTCACGACGTGCAGAGGGAACTCGAGGAAGCAAATGACCACTTGGACATGCACCACCTGGAGATGGAGGCCAATGAAGCAGGAAGCGAGGGAGAAGAGGCTCCCGAGGAGCTAGGACCAGCCCCTGGTGCCAATGGGACTACCTCCGCGATACCTCCTTCACCCGTATCCAGTGTCGCTTCCACCGCTCAGGGTTAAGCAGTCGCTTTGACATTTTTAGGCGGATAGAAACCTATGCGAGCTTAGTGGTATCACATTTTGGACTAGGCTTGTGGGTACCTTCCCCTGATTAATGTAACCCTGTAAACTTTTGATATCTGTGGGATCTTTGTCACCGTGTTATCTTCATTTCGAACCTAATATTATGATTATGGCATTTTCCTTCCATATGAGATGATATCTTGTCGTTCGGAAATGTGAATTGGGATAACAATGGCGACAATCTCTGTTTTCAGATGGCAGCGAGGCAGCGTCGCGGGCAAAATGAGCAAGCTCCCCCGCCACCTCCTCCAGCTCCCACAGTGCAGGAGCTGATGGCCCAGCAGAATGAGATTCTGCGACAGCTCTTGCAGCGCCAGCCCCACCCTCAGCATCCTGGTGGAGGCCAGCATCAGCGACCTCCGGCTATGGCAACATACCAGGAGTTTCTAAGCACGCAGCCGCCCTTGTTCACCAAGGCAGAGGATCCATTGGACGCCGACGTATGGCTTCGCGTCATCGAGTCCAAGTTTCCCCTCCTCACAGGAGACTGCCCTGATGAGGCCAAGGCTCGCTTCGCCGCACAGCAGCTTCGCGGCCCTGCTCGGACTTGGTGGGATCACTTTCGTGCTATGCTCCCCGATGATCGTGAAGTATCTTGGGAGGAATTCAAGACTGCCTTCAGAGGACACCACATTCTAGCTGGCATTCTTGATCGGAAGTTGAATGAATTTCTGGCCCTTAATCAAGGAACCCGCACGGTACTGCAGTATGCGCAAGCCTTCAACGACTTATGCCAGTATGCAGGGTATCATGCTGATTCTGATGAAAAGAAGAGGGATCGCTTCCGCAGGGGTCTCAATACCAAGCTGCGGGAACGACTCAACACTGTCCGGGCCGATAGCTTCAATGAGTTGGTCAACATGGCCATCTCTCAGGAGGATTGCATTGTTGCTCACCGGGCAGAGAAGAAGAGGAAGGCACCAATGGCAGCACCATCCGCTCAGGCTCAGAGGTTCCGGATTGTTTCTCACAATCAGAGCAGGGGTTTTCAGCAGCAGGCAGACAGATGGGTGATCAGGCCACCTCAGCAGCAGCAGCAGCCGGCACCCAACCGCTATCCAGCTCCCGCCCCAAGAAACAATCAGCCTCCGCAGCAGCAGCAGTTCCGCCAGGGCAATGGGAACAAGTGTTTCACTTGTGGCAATGTGGGCCACTATGCCAAGAATTGTCCCAGGAACCAGCAGAGGCAGATGCCAGCACCAAATCAAGACAAGGGAAGAAAGCAGAAGGTGCAAGTCAGGCAAGGGAAGCTCAACTTCACTGCTCTAGAGGAAGTGCCAGAAGGAGCTCCTATCATGACCAGTACCTTTTCAGTTTATAATCAACCTGCTTTAATTCTGTTTGATTCTGGTGCATCTCATAGTTTCATTAGCCAAAAGTTCAGTGCTAATTGCAAACTGCCATTCTCTCACTCAAAAGGGTCATTCATGATAGTCACACCTGGAGGTAAAATTGCAACTAATCAATTAAACCAAAGTGTGCCTATTCAACTGGGAAGCCGCATTATCAAAACCACTCTTCTTGTGTTGGGATTGGAAAATGTGGACATTATTCTAGGAGCAAATTGGATGACCTTGCACCAAGTTGTGCTCGACGTAGCCAGTCGTACCGTGGAAGTTAATTCTCCCTTCTGCGGGAATTTCACTTTGATTCTGCCTAGTCAGGGTTCTTCTCAGTCATGTGCTTTCTCTATGACGGAGTTACCCCTGAAGAAGATCCCAGTGGTCTGTGAGTATGCAGATGTCTTTCCTGATGAATTGCCAGGAATGCCACCGGACCGGGATATTGAGTTCGCCATCGAGTTGCAACCGGGAACGGCCCCAATTTCCAAGAGGCCCTACCGAATGCCACCCGCTGAGTTGGCAGAGTTGAAGAAGCAGTTGCAAGAGTTGCTGGATAAGGGATTTATTCGCCCAAGCACTTCGCCTTGGGGCTGTCCAGCACTGTTTGTGAAGAAGAAGGATGAAAGCTTGAGGCTGTGTATAGATTACCGCCCTCTTAATGCGGTAACTATCAAGAACAAGTATCCTTTGCCTCGTATTGATGTTCTCTTTGACCAGTTGGTCGGGGCCAAGGTGTTTTCCAAGATAGACCTTCGCTCTGGCTACCATCAGATCAAAATACGAGCAAGTGATATTCCGAAGACGGCATTCTCAACCAGATATGGGCTATATGAATTCTTGGTGATGTCATTCGGGCTGACAAATGCACCAGCATATTTCATGTATCTGATGAATTCTGTTTTCATGCCAGAATTGGACAAGTTCGTGGTGGTTTTCATCGATGATATTCTGGTGTACTCAAGGAACGAAGAGGAACATGCCGGGCATTTGCATGTAGTACTTCAACGTCTGCGAGAGCACCACCTTTATGCCAAGTTATCCAAATGTGATTTTTGGCTAAAGGAAATCAAATTCTTGGGTCACACTATCTCTCAGGCTGGAATAGCTGTTGATCTTGATAAAGTGCAAGAGGTGATGAACTGGAGGCCACCAACGACTGTTCGCCAGATTCGGAGTTTTCTGGGATTGGCTGGTTATTACCGAAGATTTATTCCGGACTTCTCTCGAATTGCGAAGCCTATTACTGAGTTGCTGAAGAAAGAGGTCAAGTTTGTGTGGAGTCAGAAGTGCGAAGATGCCTTCCATGCGTTAAGGCAACATCTGACCACAGCACCAGTATTGGCGCAACCCGACAGCAGCAAGCCTTTTGATGTATATTGTGATGCCTCTGGCACCGGGCTAGGTTGTGTCTTGATGCAAGACAACCGAGTCATTGCTTATGCCTCAAGAGCACTCAGGCCTCATGAGCAAAATTATCCCACTCATGACCTTGAGTTAGCAGCAGTGGTTCATGCATTGAAGATGTGGAGGCACTATCTAATGGGAACCCACTGCAACATCTTCACTGATCATAAGAGCCTTAAGTACATTTTTACTCAGGCTGATCTCAACATGAGGCAGAGAAGATGGCTAGAGCTGATCAAGGATTATGACCTGGAGGTACATTATCACCCAGGGAAAGCTAATGTGGTAGCAGATGCCTTGAGTCGGAAGTTGCAATGCAACTGTATTCTGATGGATTCTCATGTTAACACCTTCTGTGATGAGTTGAGCAAGATGCAGATTGAAGTGATTCCTTCTGGTTCTTTGTCTCACATTGCTATTGAGCCAGCTTTGCAAGACCAGATTATCATGGCCCAGCTCAGTGACAAGGGAGTGCAAATTATCAAGAAGAATCTCCATCAGAAGGTTGAGAAGTATAATTGTTTCCGCCAGGATGAGAAAGGTGTGTTATGGTTCAAAAGCAGATTGGTGATTCCTAAGGACCAGGAGCTCAGGAGGAAAATTTTGGATGAGGCTCATCTCTCCAAATTCTCTATGCATCCGGGAAGCACCAAGATGTACCATGATTTGAAGCTTTTGTACTGGTGGACCAGAATGAAGAGGGAGATAGCCCAGTATGTATCAGAGTGTGACACCTGTCAGAGGATAAAGGCAAGCCACTTGAAGTCCGCTGGAGCTTTGCAACCACTGTCCGTACCTTCGTGGAAGTGGGACGACATCAGCATGGATTTCATTGTGGGTCTACCCAACACCTCTCGTCATCATGATTCAATTTGGGTTATTGTGGACCGATTGACGAAAGTGGCACATTTTCTTCCTATGCACACCACTGATAAGGCTCAGAAGTATGCAGAATTGTATATCGACCGGATCGTGTGTTTGCATGGATTACCTCGGACCATTGTTTCTGACCGAGGAGCCCAATTTGTTGCCAGATTTTGGGAACAATTGCAAGAGTCTTTGGGAACTAAGCTAATCAGGAGTTCAGCTTACCACCCACAGACTGATGGTCAGACGGAAAGGGTAAACCAGATTCTGGAGGATATGCTGAGAGCTTGTGCGATCGATTGTGGCAAGAACTGGGATAAGCACCTCTCCTTGGCAGAGTTTGCTTATAACAATAGTTACCAATCCAGCCTAAAGATGGCACCTTTTGAAGCTCTCTATGGAAGAAGGTGCAGGACACCACTCAATTGGTCTCAGCCTGGTGAAAGAGAAGTTTTTGGACCTGATTTGGTGACTGAAGCCGAAAGGAAGGTCAAGTTGATCAGGAAGAATCTAGAAGCTGCTCAGGCCAGGCAGAAGAGCTATCATGATAGAAGAAGGAAACCTCTCTAGTTCGAGGTGGGAAGTTTTGTATACCTCAAGGTATCACCCACCAAGGGAGTGCAGAGGTTTGGGATCAAAGGCAAGCTAGCCCCTCGTTACATTGGACCTTATGAGATCATAGAAACATGTGGACCCGTGGCATACAAGTTGAAGTTACCTTCAAAGATGTCTGCCATTCACAGCGTATTCCATGTATCTCAGCTGAAGAAGTGTGTTCGATTGCCGACTGAGATCATAGCAGAGCCAGAATTGGAGATAGAGCCAGATCTCTCGTACCAAGAGTACCCCTCCAAGATTCTGGACTGCAAGGAAAGATCAACTCGGGCTAAATCAATCAAGATGTTCAAGGTCCAGTGGAGTAATCACTCAGAGGAGGAAGCTACTTGGGAAACCGAGGAATTCTTAAGATCCAACTTCCCCGATTGCCTACCTAAGGAAGCTGGTATGTAATCACCCCCAACCCCTCCTCCTGCCTTTCGAATCTAATTTCCAAAAATATGATCTTAATTCAGAATGAAGTGACTATAAAGTAAAACTTAAAAGGACTTCCTTCTGAAGTTGCAAAGAGAATGACATTCGAAGAGCAGTTTTGCCCTAATAATAACAATCCCCACCCTTTTCCTATCAGTCTCACCCTTCGCTTCACCTCGAAAGGACTCTGGCCCGAATCTCGGGACGAGATTCCTTTAAGGGGGGAAGGCTGTGACACCCCAGTGTCACCTAGGGTTTCTCTTAAAAAGCCAAACCAAGAACCATTATTTTATGTGAACCAAAGTAAGCATGAGCATCAAAATAACTTAAGTAAGAAAGAATTCACCAAGTATATGCTTAAAAGTGTCATGATCAAGACAATTGAGTCTCTTAAAGAATAAGAATGTGCAACCCTAATTAAGAACCCTAAGTGAACCCCATGAACAAAATTCAAGAAAATAAGCAAAAGGGAATGAAAAGTTTAAAATTTTGAGTTGAGCCAATTATATAAGTTAAAGTATATTTGATAAGCAACAAGATAGATTGAGAAAGCTTAGCCAAAATAATTCAAGAAAACCCCCAAATCAAGCTTCTTTTGTTGGGACTCATTGGGAATTCTGAATTTCAGAATTCTGAAATTCAGACCTTGAGCCAAAGATCAGGGATGTTCACCTTGATCCCTAACTCGAATCCTAATGGCCCCATTGACAAAATTGTGTCTAACTAACCCCTCTGTCGTGTGCCAGAAGATGGCATTGGGACACGAGCCCTAGACACGACAAAACTTGGGATTTGCCTCGGGTTTGGGCAGGGAGACAGACCAGATTTCCTGGCTCCATATCTCTGCAACCAGTAGGCAAAATCCTATGACCTCCACACAAGAATGGTAGCTTGTAGGGAGGAGAAGAGGTTTTGTGCACTGACCAAGGCGAGAGCAGGCTCGGATGAGCGACCACACGCGCCAGAGCTTGGGCAGAACGCACGGGCACACGTGTTCGACCCTGGTCGGCACGCCAGAGCTCGCCCAACCCGCGCGCGCGCTCGCCCCGGCGTCCGGTCAAGTCCGCCGCGCGCCCACGCCCTCGGCCATGCCCGCCCGCGCCTATAAAGCCTCCCCGGGCGCACCTCTCTTCGCCCCGCACTCACCCTCACCGGCCAGCCACCGTTCCTTAGCTCCGGCGAGCTCATTTCCGCCCGCCATTGCCGCCAGAGCTACGGCCGCCGTGGCCAGCCCACTCCAGCCACCCTCCAGCCCAACCAGTGCTTCGGCTAGCTCCGCCAGTAGCCCGTGAAGCTTGCCAAGCCCTCGGACCCGACCGGACTTCACCGGAGGCCCGAGATCAACCTCACCGGAATTCGGTCTTCCGCCGCCGCGCGTGGACTGAGCTATCCAGTGAGTCTCCGCCCGATTCCTTTCGCTCATGTCTTCTCTGGCATCCCGTGGACCTCCCTGACCTATTTGATTGAACTATCTCGCCGCGACCAGGCCGGTCTCCTCGCCGCCGACGAGCATCCCCGCCTGCGCGCGTGGACCGACCGACTCCGGCCATCTCCGACGGTGTTCCGCACACCGTTGTGATCCCCGCGACCTCCCCTTCACCCTCGGCCACTTCACCGAAACAGTCTCGCCGCCGGTAAGCCCCTCCGCCCTTTTCTTCGCCGCGGCTACTGTTTAAGGTAGAAGAAGGACCCCGGGTTAGGTTCTGTAGAACCCGAGGGGTTTTTCGTAATGTCAGCGACTCATGTGAATAGTAACCTAAGGACTGAATTGCGAGGAAAACTTAGAAAAACCGCCAGGGACCCCAGTGCAAAGTGGATTTCCATTAATCAATTCTGTTATTCTTTTTAAAATAACCAGAGAACTTAGGAAATCCATAATTTGATGAAATCTTAATGAAAAGCTGTCAAACCAATTTTGCTAGCTCTGGAATATTATGATCTATCATTTAAAAATAGTAAACCCCATGCTTTCTGTTCAAAATTTTAGAGTTTAAAATTAAAAACAGAAACCCCCTAAACCTTGTTTAATTAAGGAAAATTAGTTTTTCTTTTGTGCTGAGCTTAAGAAAATTTGTAGATGCTTATACCTTAATTAGACACTGTTTAAAAATAGTAGGAGCCCCAGCATTAGAGATTATGATGTAGTTATTCATTTAAAGCCATTTTGTCCAAAACTTAGAGAAAATCAGAAAGGCCTTAGAGATTAATGAACAGTGATTAGTAATATTTTTCCTAGATTACTTATGCAACAGAAAACCTAGGAAAAATGCAGAGACCATTAATTTGGACCAGTTTCTAATTAAGATGCTTTAATTAGCATTATGTAGACTGAAAATCAATTATTAGAATTGCAAAACTATAACCAAAGTGGTTAACAAAAATCCAGTGAACTTATAACCACCAGAGCCCCACTACAAAAATACAGAGCACCCCAGCCTAACTTTTTAAGTAGGGAAAATAAATACAGAATGATAATAAGGCATTTTCCCACTAAATCATGAGCAACCCCAAATAATGTGATAATGGGCAAGCAAAATTTTGCTAAGTCCATGATGAGATAAACCACCAGAGAAAAATACAAACCCATGAAAAAGAAGTGAACCCATGCCTTTTGCTAGTAATTTGTGAGAAAGGCCATTTAGCTCAAATAATGCAAACCACCCCTTCCCTTAAGCAAAAGGAAGCCAAACTCCAGAATGATTGCTCTTGCACAAAATACTAGCTAAGAAAAATAAGAACTCTGTTGTTTGATGTTTTTCAAGTATAGTGGTAGTAGAAAGCACCCCTTTGGCTAGAAACCTTAAGAAAATCTTGGGGAAAGAATTAAAGGGTATTAATGACTAGAAATTTGTATCAAGTCGTGTTACAACACCTAAAAGCCAGCAAAAATAAGTTTTTGAAAACTACCCACTGTTAAATAATAGTTGTAGTTCAAGGTACCCCTTCTGCCCTAAAATTTGGTAATTTTGTCCAGAGAAAACCATTCACTTCCTGAACCCCAAATTTTGAGACAGAGAATCATACACCAGTAACAAGCCACTGTAATTTTTGCAGAATTTTTGGAATTTTATAAAAGCAACTTGTAGTTCAAACCTACTCCAAAACATTAAGGAGAATAAAAGAAAAGAGAAGAAGGAATAAACCTCATCCCATTAAAACTAACCCAATTTACCAAGTATACCACTAAAGGGTTTTACATAAGCAAAGTTAACTGGTTTTAACTCAAAAGATCATACATCTTTAAAGTTATAAATTCTAAAGCACATATCATATCATGCATATATCTTACGCATTGCATTCATTAGATTGTAATCTTGCCGACGGAGAGTACGTGCTCATCCCCGAGCAAGGACCTGTCCAAGAGAAGGACCAGGAGCAGGCTTCAGAGGCTGCTATTGAGGATCTCCCCGCAACCCCAGCAATTGAAGGCAAGCCCCGGTTTTATGCATAACCATGTTATTATATGCTACTTTACTACACTTAATGCTTGTAGGATTGCAATGTGCACTTAAGTGTAGGAGTTGCTTGAAACCTCTAGTTGCATGAACTTAGGATTCCTTTTTGAGATGAATACTAGTATGCTAGGTCGAGTAGCTGCTTGCTAATCAGGATCTCGGTAGAAGTCGAGTGATTTTTCTAGCACTCGCGCGAGGTCAGGAATTGATTGTATTCATCTTGATAATGGGATATATGTTGGTCCGTGGACTTGGATCCAGGGAGGATGCCATGTCCATGAGACGGGAAAAATGAATTAAGAATTAATGTGTGGATACCTGAGTCAAGCTTTTGAACGTACTAAGCACATGCTGGGAAAAATGGTAACCGGTAAACCTAGTACCTGAGTGAAGCCGGGCGCGGACTTTATCCCTCATGCGACCTGAGACAGGGTCTCCCATGCTAGCTATGGTGGGTACAAGTGCGGCCACTGCACGACGGCAGTCGGGGTCAGTGGAGCATTGTATGCCAAGGCGGTGAGGCCTGGACGCGAACGGGGAATCGATGGGGACGGTTGTCATGTGTGGGGTCGGAGTACCCTGACATGCCGTGTGTTTAGGTTTACCTTGCAAGGTTTAAAAACTCGATTCGAATCGTCTGCTTCTCGCAGCTAATGAGACTGCTTGATTCCTTGTACTGCATCGAGTAAGAAGTGAAATGTGGATTATATGAGATAACTTGTTGATTGAACTAATTGATTGTTACCATGTATGCTTAGAAGGAGCAAATCTAGCTAAGATAATGATGGTAGAATTTGAAAAGCTAAAAGTTGATTTTAGAAACAGCTAGTGCTTTTGGCAAACCAAACCCCTCAGCCAAACAGCTGCATAGTCTAGAGGTAGAGGAGTAGACTCCTCACACCGGTTAAGTCTAGCTGAGTATTAGTATACTCAGCCTTGCTTGTGGCACCATTTTTGCAGGTACCATGCAGGATGTAGTTGATGGTGTGACTTGGCCTACCACCCTGCCACCGGGTTGGACGGTCGAGTGGGATGTTGCTCCGGCAGGAGAGGAGCATGAGTAGTGGGCTAGGCCTTGCCCATTTCCTCATTACCGACGACATCGATTATCCGCTGCACTTTAATTTGTGAACTTTATTTGCTACTCAAAAACTCCGATTTATGTAATAACTCAGTACTTAATTTGAGGTTTCCTGTTTTATTGTATTTCTCCTGTGACTCACCTTCGAGTGAGATTGTGGAATTTGATCCTGGTTAAGTGGCTTCATCAGACTAGATCTGAGGGACTGACGGGTTATTCCGATTTAAGTGTGTTACGGCCCCTGAGGCGTGACTTAGGCACTTAAGCTGGAATAATTCGGGCGGTTCTGCCACATTTAGTCCCTATCATATTGGATGTTTGGATGCTAATTAAAAGTATTAAATATAGTTTAATTGCAAAACTATTTAAACTAATAAAGATCTAAACGATAAGATCAATCTATTAGGCCTAAGGATCTCCTAACAAAATGAAAATAGAGAGTGAAACCAAAAGTTAGAGAGAACTTATTTTGTTCCTCTCTTTAACTAAGCCTTCTTACTCTATTCTCCATAAAAATTTAGTTATATTGCCTTGAGTTTATTTCGTGTTCTTTAAAAGCAACACTTTTGAAAGAAAAGGACTTAGTTTTATACTTTGATAATTGTTCATCTTATTCTAACCGCTAACTATGGGATTAAGTTTTGTATTAAAGTTCTAAATTTCAAGTATCGTCTATTCACCCTGTCGGTACCCTAAGCATAGGGATGGCAACAGGTTTGAAACCCGCGGGTAGAGGGTTTTTAAACCCGCATCCGCAGGTGTCGGCGTTTCGAGACTGGGGGGGTCCCTAAGCCGACGAGTGAAATGTCGCCGCGTGCCCCAGCCCAGATGGGTCGACGCGAGGCGGAACGCGAAGGGGGAGAAGTGAGGTGGCCGGAGATGGGCGTGAGAGAGGTGGAAATCCCGCGGCCTTCGTGTTCGTCCCGCGCCCAGGTCGGGTGCGCTTGCAGTAGGGGGTTACAAGCGTCCACGCGGGAGAGGGAGCGAGCGGCCTCACACGAGCGCCTGTCTCATCCTCGTCCCCGCGCGGCCAACCCTCCTCTAAGTGGGCCCTGGTCCTTCCTTTTATAGGCGTAAGATGAGGATCCAGGTGTACAATGGGGGGTATAGCAGAGTGCTACGTGTCTAGCGGAGGAGAGCTAGCGCCCTAAGTACATGCCGTCGTGGCAGCCGGAGAGATTTTGGCACCCAGCTGGTGTGATGTCGTGGCCGTCGGAGGAGTGCTGGAGCCTGGCGGAGGGACAGCTGTCGGAGCTGTTGAGTCCTTGCTGACGTCCTCTTGCTTTCGTAAGGGGGCTGAGAGCCACCGTCGTCACAGAGCATGCGGGGCACCATCATTGCCTATCTGGCGGAGCGAGCCAGATGGGACGCCGGTCTTGTCCCCCGTGGCCCGAGTCAGCTCGGGGTAGGGTGATGATGGCGCCTCCTGTTGACGTGGCTGGTCTGCGCCCTAGGTTGGGCGATGTGGAAACTCCTCCGAAGCCGAGGTCGAGTTTGTCTTCCGTGGCCGAGGTCGAGTCCGAGCCCCTGGGTCGGGCGAGGCAGAGACCGTCGGCTGAGGCCAGGGCGGAGTCCGAGCCCTAGGGTCGGGCGAAGCGGAGTTCGTCGTCTTCTGGGGCTGAGCCCGAGTCCGAGCCCCTGGTCGGGCGGAGCGGAGTTCGCCGTCTTCCGGGACTTAGCCCGAGTCCGAGCCCTGGGACGGGCGGAGCGGAGTTCGCCGTCTTCCGGGGCTTAGCCTGAGTCCGAGCCCTGGGTCGGGCGGAGCGGAGTTCGCCGTCTTCCGGGGCTTAGCCCGAGTCCGAGCCCTGGGTCGGGCGGAGCGGAGTTCGCCGTCTTCCGGGACTTAGCCTGAGTCCGAGCCCTGGGTCGGGCGGAGCGGAGTTCGCCGTCTTCCGGGGCTTAGCCCGAGTCCGGGCCCTGGGTCAGGCGGAGCAGAGTTCGCCGTCTTCCGGGACTTAGCCCGAGTCCGAGCCCTGGGTCGGGCGAAGCGGAGCTTCCTATGGTGCCTGCGGCCGGGCCTGACTGCCTGTCAGCCTCACTCTGTCAAGTGGCACCGCAGTCGGAGCGGCGTAGGCGGCGCTATCTTTCCGTCAGGCCGGTCAGTGGAGCGGCGAAGTGACAGCGGTCACTTCGGCTCTGTTGGCTGAGGGGCGCGCGTCAGGATAAAGGTGTCAGGCCACCTTTGCATTAAATGCTCCTGCGATTTGGTCGGTCGGTGCGGCGATTTGGTCAGGGTTGCTTCTTGGCGAAGACAGGGCCTCGGGCGAGCCGGAAATATGTTCGCCGCTGGAGGGGGGCCTCGGGCGAGACGGAGATCCTCCGGGGTCGGCTGCCCTTGTCCGAGGCTAGGCTCGGGCGAGGCGCGATCGAGTCCCTCGAATGGACTGATCCCTGACTTAATCGCACCCATCAGGCCTTTGCAGCTTTATGCTAATGGGGGTTACCAGCTGAGACTTAGGAGCCTTGAGGGTACCCCTAATTATGGTCCCCAACAGTAGCCCCCGAGCCTCGAAGGGAGTGTTAGCACTCGCTTGGAGGCTTTCGTCGCACTTTTTTGCAAGGGGACCAGCCTTTCTCGGTTGTGTTTTGTTCCGGTGGGTGCGCGCGAGCGCACCCGCCGGGTGTAGCCCCCGAGGCCTCGGAGGAGTGGTTTGACTCCTCCGAGGTCTTAACGCCTCGCGCAATGCTTCGGCTGGTCTGGTCGTTCCCTCATGCGAGCTGGCCGTAGCCCGGGTGTACGGTCGGGTCCCAAGTTCTCGGGCTGGTATGTTGACGCTGTCAACGGTTCGGCCGGAGCTGGGTTTGCGAGAGCAGCCCCCGAGCCTCTGCACAGGGCGAGAGGGCGATCAGGGACAGACTCGACTTTTTTATATACACCCCTGCGTCGCCTTTCCGCAAGGAGGAGGGGGGAAAGCGCCATGTTTCCCTCGGTGGGCGCCGAACATGGTGTCTCCGGTGAGCT
This sequence comes from Zea mays, assembly GCF_902167145.1. NCBI lineage: Eukaryota > Viridiplantae > Streptophyta > Magnoliopsida > Poales > Poaceae > Zea > Zea mays. The sequence goes on from NC_050100.1 coordinate 16,977,475, forward strand.
GCAGGCGGGTAATCCGAGTGGACGTCCGTGCCCCGTTCGTTAGGGGTCGGCTAGAGGCCCGGAGGCGCGCCCAAAAGTACCTGCGGGTGATCTGCCGGACCCGGTCCCCTGGCGACGGGGTCCGAGGGCTCGATACCTCCCTCTGATGGGATTCCGTTACAAGATCGTTCCCGCTGGTCTCGGAAATGTCCTAGGGTACCTCGGGAGCGCAGCCCGAGCCTTGGTTATGTATCGAACGTACCCATGGTCATCCCTTGCTCTGTGTCTGAGGCGGTTGTGAACCCTTCGGGGGCCAGCCTTCGAACCCCTGATCAGTAGTGGGCACGGAGCCCGAGTAGCCTGAGGCGGCCGTTGAACCCTTCCGAGGGGCCGACCTTCGAACCTCTGACCAGTAGTGGGTGTGGAGCCCACGCGCTCTGAGGCGGCTGTTGATGTAACACCTCTGGTGTTACTATAACTAAAACATGAGCATAGCATCATGAGCATTGGCATTGCATATGTTTGACACACCTAGAGTGCATTCACTAGGCAAAAGGTTCAAACAAGTTGTATTGTTTTAATGTTTTACAAATAGGACCCTGGTTAATGGACTTAACCCTAAATAGTGGTTAAGGGGGTAAAACTTAACCCAAGTTGAGAAAACCTAAAAGCTTTAGGGTAAAAGTCATAAAATGACCCCAAGAATAAACTTGAATCACTTTTATACCCTTGGGATACCAGAAACCCTAATTAGAACCCTGGAAAAACCTAAAACTAAACCCTAGGGGCTTATGTGCAAAATTAGTCCACTTTTGGGCTAAAATGCAAAAACCAAGCCAAATAAGTATTTTAAGTCAATTGGTTCACAAATATGTGGACTTGAAAGCCAAACCCTAAGTTTTGGACTTAAATGCAAAATGGACCTCATTTGAGTTCTATACTAAGTCTGAAATTCAGTGTTGAAGGCTCCACTTTGGGGCTTTGTAACTGGCAAAGCATAGGGTTTTTACCCTAGGTCACCACATCAAAGTTGAAGACCAATCATAGGAGAACAACTTTGTTTAAGGATTCAAGCCATGGTCTTATGTGAAATTTGGAGAAAAACCCAATCAAAGATGGACTGCCAGGCTGCCTGAAGTCTGAAATGCAGATTAACAGTGTTGTGACATGAACTTTGAGATCGATTTTGAAGGGGATCCAGTGACCTTTTGAGAGTACACATTGTAGCAAAATGATAGATGGATTATAGCTCTATAACTTTGCTGCAGAAGGATGGTTTAGGTTTCACACAAAATCGGGAGTAAATGGGGTTACAATTGGCTCTGTCAGTCAAGCTCTCTATTGAATTCAGAGCACTGTTTACCATCATCTGAAAATATCGCGCAGTGGATAAGGTCTTGGACCTCGCCGGCGATAAGAACGCCACCGCGGCGTGACCGGTCGTCGGTGGTCGCGGTAAAGTTCCTTGGCACCGTGGCAAAGAGTTACCGCGCTGGCGAGCTCTGGTTAAGCGGCGACCCCGTGCCCTCACCGGAAACCGCCGCGCGGAAAACTTGCCAGCACCTCCGCAGCTCGCGTTTCTTCTCCAACTCCGGTCGACGGTCGTCCGCCGCGTGGCCTAGCTTTTCTACCGTGTCGCCGTGACTCCCTTGGGCCATCCCATCATCGTTGGGGAGGTTGCCACGCCTTAGGACACGTAACCGCGCGCGCCAGGCTTCTTCTTCACCTCCGGCCGCCAGCTCGTCGCGGTCAAATTGAGAGCCACCGCTCTCGGGGTCTTTAAATTGAGCCCACCGTTAGCTCCGCAACTTCATCACGTACCCCATCGTCCAGTATCACCCCCAGTCCTGCCACCGTGAGCTCCAATTCCACGTTTTCCCCAAAACCGTTGAAGAACACCGCGAAGAACACCTCGCTGTGGTCAGCCCTCCCCAGGTCCGATCACGCCCTCTCTAATCTCGTTTTAGCGTCCTTAAGCTTCCCTCAAACTCACCGACGCATGCAATTGAATTAAGAATCCTCTGGTCGCCGGGAACGCGACTGCCTAGCCGCAATACTCACGGTTGCCGTGGTCAGGGCAAAATAGGGCACCATTCTTCAAATTAACCTAGGGGAAACATTCGCTAGGTTGTGAATTTGGTTTATACCGAAGCTGAACACCGGTCATGGCCCCGCTCGGCCGGTCTACGCGCTCGTCGGAGCTCCTCCGTGCGCTGCCGTCGTCGGGGACCCAGCCATGCGAAGAAATAGAAGTTGGAGGGCCTTTCTGCATTTGGTCAGTGACCCAATGAAACAGTAAACAAACCTGATTTGAGTTAGCTATTAAACCAAGGGCCTCTGTGCAAAACTACCGCGGGCGCGCGCGCGTGGGCGTGCTTCTGCTGGTAGTTGGCCGACCTGGGCTGGTTTCGGCCCAGTACTGTTTAGAGTTTTTCCTTTTCTTTTTCAACAGAGCTTTAAAAATATGTAGAAAATTACAGAAAAATCCTAAAAATATGAAACCAATTTTCCTAGGCTTCTTATTTTTCATAGTATTTAATAAAAATAAGTTTGTGATTTTTAGTGGAAGTAAGAAATTTTAGAGTATTTAAAGTAGTTAAAAGTATTAGTTGTGGATTTTTAGAAAATAATTGGTAAGTCCAAAAATTCTCAAAATTTTTATATGAGTTCCTCATAATATTTAGAAGCCTTGGGTGGAGTTTGAATTGATTTGGACCTTGTTTGATCACCAAACCCAAAACACCACCCCCCTGCTCCATGAACTCCTTTACTGACTCCGGAAACCCTAAGTTCTCGGAGTACCGTGAAGGAAAGTTGTACTCAAGACTTAGATAATAGGTTCATATTATCTTTGCATCCTCATGAGCATCCCATGGCATCCATTCTTATGCATGTATATGGTTATGTTAGAACACGAAGAAGAAGAAGTCACTGAAGAAGGGACACCACCATCCTCAGATCCTCAAGTAGGCAACTGCTTTTATTTCGATATTTGTGGATTCGGGCATGACTCACCTGATAACAAAGGCAAGCCCCGGTGCATTTGCCACCTTCCTTGATGTTTTTAAAATCTTTCTCACTTGATTGCTGCATTAGGTGACAGGAGTTGATTGATTAAACAATTCCTGCATTACCTTCCTTGATTACCTGCCTTGAAACCCTGTTTTTACAAAAAGGTTTTACTATGCTTAGCATTGCTTTAGAACAAAACAAAATGTTTTGTTTTTACAAAATATGATGTGGCAAAAGTGGGTGGGATGTTTTCGAAAATAAAAACTTGATGGTGAATCCATCACGGCCGTGATGGATTCAACATCGGAAAAGATGTACCTCTGTCAGGTACCAACCTTCGGGGTTAAATGATTAAGCTGAGACCGGGCGGGTGACTTGCACGAGAAGAGAGTCTCGGTGTAGTGTCTCCGTCTGAGTCGATTAAGGACCGTCTCGATGTAGGCTTGATGATCGAGGACCCTTTAACTGGTCACATGCCTCGTCATGGGTAAGCCTTGCCTCGGGCAGACTAAGGCCAGAATAAGATAACACGAAATGGGCGTGGAGCGGTGGCGAGAGTAGCGTGTACCCTCCGTGGCAAGAGGCTGGACGGTGGTGTATCTGTGCTCTCGGTTTGCGTGAACCTGATCCGGTCTTAAGAACCCTGGTGGCGGGTTGACATATGCAAGGGTTAAGTGCTACATATGTCGTGTGATTGGAGATCCTCAGCTGAGTATAATCGATTCGGATCACCGTACCTTCGCGGTTATGAAGACTTGGTCACTGCCCTACACGTAGCATTCCACTAAAGACGATGGGCTTTTGTTAAGAAATTGGCTAGTGCAGGACCAGTGATTGAACTAGGGTAGAAAGAACTCTAGTGCAGGTAATTTTACTTAACTTGGCAAATAAAATTGGATTTTTAAGGATCCACTTTAGTAAGCATTTCTGCAAAACAGAGTCTTGATTATTGAAAAGCCTTACCTTGACTCCCATATAACCAGCATCCCCTTGAGAGTCTTTTCTTAGTCGGGTAAGACTTGCTGAGTAATTCCATACTCAGGGTTCATCCCTTCGTTGTTTTTAGGTGAGGAAGTAGCAGACTTTTGCTGCTTCTGTGCCAAGGTGGTTCCAAAAGAAGAAAAACAAGACTGAAGTGCGGGAGGACTTGGTCCTCCACATAGGATCTTTTGCTTAAACTTATCGGGAGGAGTTTGTGCCTCCCTTGGTTTGTATAATATTACTACTCTGCACTCACTTTTAGCTCTGGTCTGTAATAAGTAACTTAATCTTACTTTCTAAATAAATGTAAGTTTATGTAATTGCTTCCGCATTTCTTTATCTCCGATGTTCTGTAATGTCTGCAAGACGGGTGAAACGTTCCTGGTAAGGTAAGGAAAGATACCGAACTTGTCAAGTAGTTCAGGGGCACCTACAGGGTTGTCTGTAGTCCGTTGGACAAGGACAACTGTAGGTGGGCCTAATTACTTGGGAGGTTCCGTCACAGCTGGTATCGGAGCGTAGCCTTTCTTTGCAGATATTATGAGGCATCTTCAAAATGGATTTTCGAAAGTCTTACCTAAAAATTCTTTTCTCTTCTTACCTAAGTATTCTGAAGAGTCTATCTTAAAGACCAGATAGGATGAGTGCAATGTATAGAAGGTTGAATCGACTAAGGTTGATTCTGTACTTATTCATGCATCATGCTAAGAATTATACTAATAACATTTTTCCCCCTTAGAAAGATGCCGCCACGCACAAGGCTAACGGCACGTAAGTCAACGGGACCAATTGGAGTACCCCGGCATCAACTAGCCCCTCGGCACGAAAGCAGCAGCAGTGGAAGTAATGACCCCATAGGAGACCTTGAAGCCCAAGTGAGTCGACTTCAAGCAACGCTGCAACACAGGACCAATGCTTGGATCGCAGACGGAGATAGAATCAATGAACTAAGAAGGGACATCCGTCACCTGTAGGATCAGCTGGCTGATCGGGACTTAGCACTTGACTGGGCAGTACAGTCTCATATGCTGGCATGTGCTAAGGAAGCGAGGGCTCAAGCCCGAATTAAAGAACTTAGCTCAGCTGTGGACAACCTGCAGGTCTACTGCAATACGTTGCATGAGGAAGTCCATATACTATACTCACAATTACACCCTAGTATGCATGCACACCCTGCTGAGGCGGAAGCCGGACCCTCTCACGTTGCGGGACGCGCGCTGGGTGGGGAGTTAGACCTTTTTTAACCCCCTCCTTCTTTAAGGTTGGTTGACGTCTGGACTCCCACACCTGACGATGAGGCCGCCAAAAGTAACGGAAAGCAGGACTAATGGGGTAATAGAAGTAGAGTAGTGTATTGTAGGGTGCACTGTTGTATAATAGGTTGAACTTTTGTATAATGGGTAATGTATCCTGTTATGTAATATCGAGTCTGTATCATTACTTTTTATAGTAATGTAAAATGGAAGGTCTCTTTGGCATATTATGTTTATTTCAAATGTTTTGCCTCAGATGCCGACCAGGACTCGCGGACAGGACACAGCCAGAACTTCTGGGGGTCGGGATGTCACCCCAAATCCACCTCCGGTTCCACCCACGCTAGCCGAGGCGATTGCCGCCTTGGTAAATGCCACCGCAGACAATACCCGCTTCCTTAGGGAAATGGCGGGTCAGCAGCAGTTCCAGCAGCAGGCAGGAAGAGGTTTTCAGCAAGGCCCCCGCGAAACTACTTATTTGGATTTCTCGGAAACTCGTCCACCTCTATTCACCAAGGCAGAAGACCCACTGGAAGCTGACGAATGGATACGGGTCATTGAACAGAAGTTTGGTCTTCTTCGTTGTTCTGAAACGCAGAAGCCATTGTTCGCGGCACAGCAACTACGAGGCCCTGCCAGTACTTGGTGGGGAAATTTTGTGGCTATCCAACCTGACAACCATCAAATCACTTGGGAAGAATTTAAAGCAGCCTTCCGTGAGCACTACATACCTGAAGGAGTGCTGCATATGAAACAAGAGGAATTCATGAAACTAAAACAAGGAGGAGACACCATCAATCAGTATCTTAACAAGTTTAATCACCTGTCGCAGTATGCCATTGATCAGGTGAATACTGATTTGGAGAAAAAGAACTGTTTTATGAGAGGTCTAAATGACCGGTTGCAGCGAAAGATGGCCACATGTATTGACCTCACATATGGAAAGGATGTCAGCACAGCCTTATCTGTGGAAGCAAAATACGCAAGTTCTGGGAAGAATAAGGGATTCAGTGGTGAGAGGCCTAATCAGGGCCAGGCGAAGAGGCAACGGTTCGTCATCCGGCCTTCTAGCCAAAACCGTACTTTTTCTCGTCCACCAACATTCCCTTTCAAACAGCCCATTATTATCCGCCCCAACAATACCTCCACTCCCCCAAATCAGCCGGGTGCCCCAGGCACTCGATTCCCTGCCTTGCCCAGCTCTTCAACTGGGTGTTTTAACTGCGGCAAGTCGGGACATTTCATCAAAGACTGCCCATACCCTAAGCAAAATCAACCCAATGCTCAGCAAGGAATTGGGAAGTCTACTCAGCCCAAGGGAAATGCTGTGGGGAGAAATACCAAGAAGACGGGGCATGTATACTACACCCAAGTGGCCACTACACCGGAAGGAGAGCCGATGATGATGGGTACGTTTCCTGTGGCCAGTCACCCTGCAATTATTCTTTTTGATTCTGGTGCTTCGCATACCTTCATTAGCAAGAAATTTGTGGAGCAACATCACATTGCATGTCATGAATCAAAAGAGGGATTTAAAATTCATTCACCTGGGGGACACATTTTTACTCGAGAAGTGGCCTATGAAGTGCCAGTAACAATGGCCGGACGGAACTTTCCTGCTAACATGATTGTTCTGAGAGGCCAGGATATAGATGTAATTTTGGGTATGAATTGGTTAACCCAACACAAGGCAATTCTCAACACTGAACACAGAACCGTCAGGTTGAGCTATAATCAAGAAGAAATTCTTTTGTCTCTCCCCGTGACCAATCCAGCCAAAGCTTCTGGTAGAGCATACGAAGCCATTGTACCGGAGATCAAGAACATTCCGGTAGTATGTGAGTTTCCAGATGTATTCCCGGAAGATTTGCCTAGGCTGCCCCCAGAAAGAGATGTAGAATTCGTAATTGAGCTAAAGCCCGGTACGGCTCCCATCTCCCGAAGATCGTACCGTATGCCCCCTAATGAATTAGCGGAATTGAAGATTCAATTACAAGATCTACTGAATAAGGGATTTATCCGGCCAAGCTCGTCCCCATGGGGTTGCCCCGCCATTTTTGTTAAGAAGAAGGATCAAACCTTGCGCATGTGCGTGGATTATCGGCCCCTGAATGAGGTCACCATCAAGAATAAGTACCCTCTTCCAAGGATCGACATCTTATTTGATCAACTGACTGGGGCGAGGGTATTTTCCAAAATTGATCTCAGGTCGGGCTATCATCAAATCCGTATTCGGCCCGAGGATATACCGAAGACCGCATTTACTACGCGGTATGGATTGTTTGAATACCTGGTAATGTCTTTCGGGCTCACAAATGCTCCTGCCCACTTCACCTATTTGATGAACTCGGTGTTCATGCCCGAGTTGGACAAGTTCGTGGTGGTCTTCATCGACGATATTTTGATATACTCTAAAAATGAAGAGGAGCATGCTCAGCATCTACGGATTGTATTGACGCGCCTGAGGGAACATCAGCTATATGCCAAGTTTAGTAAGTGCGCGTTCTGGCTGGAAGAAATTCAATTTTTGGGGCACGTGTTATCAGCCAAAGGAATTGCGGTAGATCCTAGCAAGGTCAAAGATATTCTGGAGTGGAAACCCCCAACAACTGTTCACCAAGTCCGGAGTTTTCTTGGACTAGCTGGGTATTATCGCAGATTCATACCAGATTTTTCTAAGCTTGTGAAGCCAATCACAAGTTTATTAAAGAATGACATTAAGTTCAATTGGTCTTCTAAGTGTAATGAAGCCTTTGAGCAATTGAAGACACTATTGACCACTGCTCCGGTATTGACTCAACCGAACATCACTAAGCCTTTTGATGTATATTGTGATGCGTCTGGCAGTGGGCTCGGCTGTGTACTGATGCAAGAGGGCCGAGTAATTGCGTATGCTTCAAGGCAGTTGCGCCGGCATGAGGAGCATTATCCCACTCATGATCTGGAGCTAGCTGCTGTGGTTCATGCCCTGAAGATTTGGCGTCACTATCTGCTGGGAAATATCTGTCACATATATACAGATCATAAAAGTTTGAAGTACATCTTCACCCAGTCAGAATTAAACATGAGGCAAAGACGATGGCTTGAGCTCATTAAAGACTATGAACTGGAGATCCATTATCACCCAGGCAAGGCCAATGTGGTGGCAGATGCATTAAGTCGTAAGACTTCCTGCCACTGTCTTATGGCGAAGACCTCCGAGAACACTTTATGCCAAGAAATGGAGAAGCTAAACCTGGGGATAATCCAACAAGGGACTCTGAATCAGCTAAAGCTTGAGTCAACCATTTTGCAAAGGATAATTGATGCTCAAAAGGATAATCTGGGTATGAAGCACATACGAGAGAAGATAAGGGCTGGAGTAGCCCACTGTTTCAAAGAAGACGATCAAGGTGTGATATGGTTTAAAAACCGCATAGTTGTGCCAAAGAACGAAGAGCTCCGCCAGCAAATTCTTGATGAAGCACATCTTAGTCGTTATTCTATTCATCCTGGAAGCACTAAGATGTATCAAGACTTAAAGCAACATTACTGGTGGACAAAGATGAAGATTGAAATTGCACGCTATGTGGCTAAGTGTGACACTTGCAGACGTGTCAAGGCCATACACATGAAAACTGCTGGTCCATTACAATCTTTGCCAATTCCAACATGGAAATGGGAAGACATCAGCATGGACTTTATTGTGGGATTGCCCAGGACCGCGAAAGGGTATGACTCTATTTGGGTTATCATTGATCGACTCACAAAGATCGCCCACTTCCTCCCTGTCAAAATAAAATATCCCGTCATTACCTATGCGGAGTTGTACATCGCCCGTATTCTCAGTTTGCATGGTGTTCCAAAGACTATAGTGTCGGATCGTGGACCACAATTTGTATCTAAATTCTGGGAAGAACTTCATAAATTCCTGGGTACTAAACTGCTCCACAGTTTGGCCTATCATCCTCAAACCAGTGGACAAACTAAGAGAGTGAATCAGATACTTGAAGATATGCTGCGGGCATGTGTCCTGGATTTCTCACAGAAATGGGATGAATGTTTACCTTTGGCGGAGTTTTCATATAATAATAGCTATCAAGAAAGTATCCAGATGGCACCCTTTGAAGCTTTATATGGACGACGGTGTCGGACTCCGCTAAACTGGTCTGAACCTGGTGAGAGGTGCTTCTTTAGACCTGATCTAGTGAAAGAAACCGAGGATAAGGTTCAGAAAATTATTCATAATCTAAAGAAAGCACAAGCTCGTCAGAAGAGTTATGCAGACAAACGGCGAATGTCCTTATACTTCTTGGAAGGAGACTACGTCTACTTAAAGGTTTCACCAATGAAGGGAGTATCGCGTTTCGGGGTAAAGGGAAAACTTGCACCCAGGTACATTGGTCCATTTCCTATTCTTCAAAGATATGGGCCAGTGGCGTATCGACTTCAACTTCCCGAAACATTGTCTGCTGTACATAATGTGTTCCATGTATCACAATTGAAGAAGTGTCTTCGGGTTCTCGATCGAACCATTGAAATGACAGATGTTGTCCTGGAACCAAACTTAACATACTCAGAACATCCTATTCGAGTTCTGGATCAAAAGGACAGGGTTACCCGAAGAAAGACTCTCAAGTTCTACAAGATACAATGGAACCATCATTCTGAGGAAGAGGCTACGTGGGAAACTCAAGATTTCTTGAATAAGAATTTCCCAGGCTTTCTAGCCTCATGTAATTTGTAAAGTGTATATAGTTATTATAAAGGAGTGAACCCCACACCACCCCTGCCTTGTACCAGAAATAAGGAAATAAAAATGTGACACATTTCCTTTTCCATTACTCACCCTAGGACTTTAAATCTCGGGACGAGATTCTTTTATGGGGGAAAGGATGTAACACCTCTGGTGTTACTATAACTAAAACATGAGCATAGCATCATGAGCATTGGCATTGCATATGTTTGACACACCTAGAGTGCATTCACTAGGCAAAAGGTTCAAACAAGTTGTATTGTTTTAATGTTTTACAAATAGGACCCTGGTTAATGGACTTAACCCTAAATAGTGGTTAAGGGGGTAAAACTTAACCCAAGTTGAGAAAACCTAAAAGCTTTAGGGTAAAGGTCATAAAATGACCCCAAGAATAAACTTGAATCACTTTTATACCCTTGGGATACCAGAAACCCTAATTAGAACCCTGGAAAAACCTAAAACTAAACCCTAGGGGCTTATGTGCAAAATTAGTCCACTTTTGGGCTAAAATGCAAAAACCAAGCCAAATAAGTATTTTAAGTCAATTGGTTCACAAATATGTGGACTTGAAAGCCAAACCCTAAGTTTTGGACTTAAATGCAAAATGGACCTCATTTGAGTTCTATACTAAGTCTGAAATTCAGTGTTGAAGGCTCCACTTTGGGGCTTTGTAACTTGCAAAGCATAGGGTTTTTACCCTAGGTCACCACATCAAAGTTGAAGACCAATCATAGGAGAACAACTTTGTTTAAGGATTCAAGCCATGGTCTTATGTGAAATTTGGAGAAAAACCCAATCAAAGATGGACTGCCAGGCTGCCTGAAGTCTGAAATGCAGATTAACAGTGTTGTGACATGAACTTTGAGATCGATTTTGAAGGGGATCCAGTGACCTTTTGAGAGTACACATTGTAGCAAAATGATAGATGGATTATAGCTCTATAACTTTGCTGCAGAAGGATGGTTTAGGTTTCACACAAAATCGGGAGTAAATGGGGTTACAATTGGCTCTGTCAGTCAAGCTCTCTATTGAATTCAGAGCACTGTTTACCATCATCTGAAAATATCGCGCAGTGGATAAGGTCTTGGACCTCGCCGGCGATAAGAACGCCACCGCGGCGTGACCGGTCGTCGGTGGTCGCAGTAAAGTTCCTTGGCACCGTGGCAAAGAGTTACCGCGCTGGCGAGCTCTGGTTAAGCGGCGACCCCGTGCCCTCACCGGAAACCGCCGCGCGGAAAACTTGCCAGCACCTCCGCAGCTCGTGTTTCTTCTCCAACTCCGGTCGACGGTCCTCCGCCGCGTGGCCTAGCTTTTCTACCGTGTCGCCGTGACTCCCTTGGGCCATCCCATCATCGTCGGGGAGGTTGCCACGCCTTAGGACACGTAACCGCGCGCGCCAGGCTTCTTCTTCACCTCCGGCCGCCAGCTCGTCGCGGTCAAATTGAGAGCCACCGCTCTCGGAGTCTTTAAATTGAGCCCACCGTTAGCTCCGCAACTTCATCACGTACCCCATCGTCCAGTATCACCCCCAGTCCTGCCACCGTGAGCTCCAATTCCAAGTTTTCCCCAAAACCGTTGAAGAACACCGCGAAGAACACCTCGCTGTGGTCAGCCCTCCCCAGGTCCGATCACGCCCTCTCTAATCTCGTTTTAGCGTCCTTAAGCTTCCCTCAAACTCACCGACACATGCAATTGAATTAAGAATCCTCTGGTCGCCGGGAACGCGACTGCCTAGCCGCAATACTCACGGTTGCCGTGGTCAGGGCAAAATAGGGCACCATTCTTCAAATTAACCTAGGGGAAACATTCGCTAGGTTGTGAATTTGGTTTATACCGAAGCTGAACACCGGTCATGGCCCCGCTCGGCCGGTCTACGCGCTCGCCGGAGCTCCTCCGTGCGCTGCCGTCGTCGGGGACCCAGCCATGCGAAGAAATAGAAGTTGGAGGGCCTTTCTGCATTTGGTCAGTGACCCAGTGAAACAGTAAACAAACCTGATTTGAGTTAGCTATTAAACCAAGGGCCTCTGTGCAAAACTACCGTGGGCGCGCGCGCGTGGGCGTGCTTCTGCTGGTAGTGGGCCGACCTGGGCTGGTTTCGGCCCAGTACTTTTAGAGTTTTTCCTTTTCTTTTTCAGCAGAGCTTTAAAAATATGTAGAAAATTACAGAAAAATCCTAAAAATATGAAACCAATTTTCCTAGGCTTCTTATTTTTCATAGTATTTAATAAAAATAAGTTTGTGATTTTTAGTGGAAGTAAGAAATTTTAGAGTATTTAAAGTAGTTAAAAGTATTAGTTGTGGATTTTTAGAAAATAATTGGTAAGTCCAAAAATGCTCAAAATTTTTATATGAGTTCCTCATAATATTTAGAAGCCTTGGGTGGAGTTTGAATTGATTTGGACCTTGTTTGATCACCAAACCCAAAACACCACCCCCCTGCTCCATGAACTCCTTTACTGACTCCGGAAACCCTAAGTTCTCGGAGTACCGTGAAGGAAAGTTGTACTCAAGACTTAGATAATAGGTTCATATTATCTTTGCATCCTCATGAGCATCCCATGGCATCCATTCTTATGCATGTATATGGTTATGTTAGAACACGAAGAAGAAGAAGAAGTCACTGAAGAAGGGACACCACCATCCTCAGATCCTCAAGTAGGCAACTGCTTTTATTTCGATATTTGTGGATCCGGGCATGACTCACCTGATAACAAAGGCAAGCCCCGGTGCATTTGCCACCTTCCTTGATGTTTTTAAAATCTTTCTCACTTGATTGCTGCATTAGGTGATAGGAGTTGATTGATTAAACAATTCCTGCATTACCTTCCTTGATTACCTGCCTTGAAACCCTGTTTTTACAAAAAGGTTTTACTATGCTTAGCATTGCTTTAGAACAAAACAAAATGTTTTGTTTTTACAAAATATGATGTGGCAAAAGTGGGTGGGATGTTTTCGAAAATAAAAAACTTGATGGTGAATCCATCACGGTCATGATGGATTCAACATCGGAAAAGATGTACCTCTGTCAGGTACCAACCTTCGGGGTTAAATGATTAAGCTGAGACCGGGCGGGTGACTTGCACGAGAAGAGAGTCTCGGTGTAGTGTCTTCCTCTGAGTCGATTAATGACCGTCTCGATGTAGGCTTGATGATCGAGGACCCTTTAACTGGTCACATGCCTCGTCATGGGTAAGCCTTGCCTCGGGCAGACTAAGGCCGGAATAAGATAACACGAAATGGGTGTGGAGCGGTGGCGAGAGTAGCGTGTACCCTCCGTGGCAAGAGGCTGGACGGTGGTGTATCTGTGCTCTCGGTTTGCGTGAACCTGATCCGGTCTTAAGAACCCCGGTGGCGGGTTGACATATGCAAGGGTTAAGTGCTACATATGTCGTGTGATTGGAGATCCTCAGCTGAGTATAATCGATTCGGATCGCCGTACCTTCGCGGTTATGAAGACTTGGTCACTGCCCTACACGTAGCATTCCACTAAAGACGATGGGCTTTTGTTAAGAAATTGGCTAGTGCAGGACCAGTGATTGAACTAGGGTAGAAAGAACTCTAGTGCAAGTAATTTTACTTAACTTGGCAAATAAAATTGGATTTTTAAGGATCCACTTTAGTAAGCATTTCTGCAAAACAGAGTCTTGATTATTGAAAAGCCTTACCTTGACTCCCATATAACCAGCATCCCCTTGAGAGTCTTTTCTTAGTCGGGTAAGACTTGCTGAGTAATTCCATACTCAGGGTTCATCCCTTCGTTGTTTTTAGGTGAGGAAGTAGCAGACTTTTGTTGCTTCTGTGCCAAGGTGGTTCCAAAAGAAGAAAAACAAGACTGAAGTGCGGGAGGACATGGTCCTCCACATAGGATCTTTTGCTTAAACTTATCGGGAGGAGTTTGTGCCTCCCTTGGTTTGTATAATATTACTACTCTGCACTCACTTTTAGCTCTGGTCTGTAATAAGTAACTTAATCTTACTTTCTAAATAAATGTAAGTTTATGTAATTGCTTCCGCATTTCTTATCTCCGATGTTCTGTAATGTCTGCAAGACAGGTGAAACGTTCCTGGTAAGGTAAGGAAAGATACCGAACTTGTCAAGTAGTTCAGGGGCACCTATAGGGTTGTCTGAAGTCCGTTGGACAAGGACAACTGTAGGTGGGCCTAATTACTTGGGAGGTTCCGTCACAGTTGAACCCTTCCGAGGGGCCAGCCTTCGAACCTCTGATCAGTAGGGAGGCTCGGAGCCTGGTTCCTTCACGGGGAAGGATCCTTTTCGGGGTTTCCCCCTTTCCCGGTCCCTGTTGCAAGAGAGAGAAAGAGGAAAAAGGAAAAGGATACGAAATCTAACGACGCGGCGTACCTTTTTTTGACGCGGTCATTACGGCGAAGGCGAAGCGTCGCTCTCTTCTCCTGCAAGAGGCGCCGCCTATCCCGCCGCGGAGTTAATGCGACGGGGCGAGTGGTTCGCGGGGCGGCCGTTGCGCGTGCGCGAGCCGTTCGAGGAATGGAACACGGGCGCGTTGTCTTCACGCCGTGAGAGAGGGTTCTCTCGCTGCCCCGGATGGGACGTGAGCTTGGCTGACGACGTGACTGCTGCTCCTGCCCGCCTGCCACCGCCATTACTGCCGGCCCATTTTTGGCCGCATTGACCGTCGCGCCAGGCTGGCGCTGCTGGGTCGTGCGCTGGGTCGCCTCGAGTCGCGGTATTGGTTCCGCAGTCGAGGAGGCGCGGCGGTGGCGCAAGTGGCGGTGCAGCTGCATGCACGAAGCATTCGGCGCGCCGGTTGCATGACGCGTGGGCCTGGGCCTCCATGCCGGGCGTGTTGGGAGTCGGAGAAGTGTGCCCACTTGGCGCGGTTGCATGCCGCCTGCATGGCTGCCCGCCCTTTCGCCCGCTGGTCTGGGCAAAAGTGGAGAGCCGCTTGTAACCGCTGGGCAGTTGTACGCACCACGCACGACAGTTTGGCTTCTTCTGCTCTGAGCCGGTTTGCATGACGTGTGGGACCCAGCCCCCGCGCCATAGGGGAGGACCTTGGAGTGTGTTGGAGAAGACTCAGCCCACGACGGCTGGGGACGCAAGTAGGGAGAGTCGCCTTTAAAAGGAGGGCGACCCTCTTGGAAGGCGACCATGTCTTCGTGCTCCCTTATGCATCGTGTCTTTCCGCCTTCCAAGCCCCCGGATGGGGGATATCCGCCGTCTTTCCGCTTCGTCGACGGGGGAACGCAACTCCGCGGGAGTTGGTACCTTTCAGCCGTCGTTCGGCTTCAAGGATTTTCATCAGCCAGCCCGGCTGTTCCCCTCCGCCGGCGGTCACCCGAGACGGTGACCACCAGCCCCTGGGTGGGGAGAAGCAAGCCGGGCTGCGACCTTGGTCCCACCCTCAGCTTCAAGGATGTTCATCATCCTCGCTGGGGTGGAGGCCGAGCTGAGCCGGAGCTCTACCTCCCGCGCGGGTTCGTGGGTCGACCTCTCCTTCGGCGTTCGAGGGAGAGGGCGCTCACTGGCCCTGCGGGCGGGTCGGACTTCGACAACGCGGGGCTGGTCGACGGCGGGCGTCGTCAGCCTCAGCGCGTCGGGCTCGTCGGCTTGGCTCCCGGTGCCCCTCCTGCCGGAAGGCGGCTGCCGCGCCGTGTGCACGGGAGGACCGCCCAAGATATCGTGCGCTGCCAGGGCGGCATTTGTGTTCTGGAGCGGTCCTGCCTTTGCACCGGTACGGCGCCTCCGCGCGGAGGTCGGTGCCCCACTCGTCCGGGAGGATCTGAGTGGGGATCTGCCGGAGAGCTGACGGCCCCTGTCGTCGGTGCCGAGGTGGAGGCGGCTCGAGAAGTCCCCGTTGCTGACGGGATCACCGCCACCATCCGCGCTTCGGGCCTCCGGCTCTTTGTACTTGTCCTCGCCCCTCGAGCGTCGACGTGGGCGAGGGCAAGATTGCAGCAGCATCCGCCCTGAGGCCCTCGCTGCTGCAGTTCGGCCACCCGGAGCGGGGGTCGCTGTTGTTGCTGCCGGAGCAGGCGACGGCGACCCGCCCGTCGGTCTTCTGTTGCTCCGCAGGCCCCCCCCCCCATCGAGTGGGGTTGTTCGTACCTGCGGAGGTGGAACCGGAGTTCCGTTTGTAATGGCACTTTGAATGCCGGTGTTTTTGTTCATTGTGGCTGTCGAGGCCTGAACATGTATGTAAATTCGGCACGGAGCCGTGTTTTTTCCTCATTTTCGAGCACTAAGACTCGCCTGTTGGTTGTCTAAACCGCTTCACCAAGCGTGAGTCGCCCCGTGTAAAGGTGACGAGCGAGGTATCCGTATCCCGGAGGCGTAGGAGTCCCTCGGCTCGGTCAGCCTTGTTGCCCGAGGCCTCTCTTGCTCAGTTAAAGGAACCCCTCGGCCGCTCTTCGATGAGCCGAGGCCAGGGGTAGCGGTGTCAGCGCGAACAGAGGCAAAGTTGGCCCGAAAAGAAGACCTGGTCGGTCGGAGCCTGGCTGGGTCATCCGTTAGCGGGACCGACGCCGGAAATGATCTGCCGAGGCCTCGGGCCGGGCTGATGTCCTTGGGGGACAGCTGGCCGAGGCCCCGGGGTGACCGGCCGAGCCGCCTACTCGGGCCGGATTCTCGGGGAAGACCCTGGCGGCGATGGCCCGGGCGTGGCGATGACGTCGTCCTTCAGAGTGGAGATCTTCGGACCGCGTCGCCGTCCGAGGCTAGGTCGGACCTCGCCGAAGGTGTTGTCGACGCCGAGGGTGCTGCTGCTCCCTTCGAGCATCAAGATCTGAGCCTGCAAGACCGGATTGTCTTGTAGCATGTGTTTCCTGCGGCCGCCGAGGCCAAAACACACCCTCGCCGTGTTGTAGAGCTGCGTCTCTTTTCCTCTTGTTTCGAGTACCCGGACTTTTTTGTCGGTAACAGAATTGTTTGTGCGAGCGAGAGTTGCTTCTCACGGAAGGTGACGAGTGAGGTATCCATATCCCGGAGGCGTAGGAGTCCCTCGGCTCGGTCGGCCTTGCCGCTTACGCGCACTCTTACCCGTCCATGGGGTTCTGTCACTGACGCAGTCGAGAAGGCTCAAAGAATCGCTCCGGCAGAAGAGCTTCCGAGCGTGAAGACTTGTTCAGTCCGCGGAATCACTTATCCGAACGTGAGTTACTTATCGCAGAAGGTGATGAGTGAGGTATCCGTATCCCGGAGGCGTAGGAGTCCCTCGGCTCGGTCAGCCTTGGCTGCTTACATGTACTCCGTCGTTTTCGGGATCCACTTTCAAAGTAGTCGAAAAGCACGAAAGGCATTCTGGCAGAAAAGATCTTTTTTCGAGGAAAATTTCGACGCAGAGGGGGTTCCCCCTTTTAGCCCCCGAGGGAGGGTCGGGCTTTGCCGAGGCAAGGCTGACCCTTCCTTGATGACTAAACTTTGCGTGGGAGCGAGGTATATGAACAACTTGAAAACATCTTAAGGGTAGAAGCGACGTAGCTGTTGGATGTTCCAAGCGTTGCTGTAGACCTCGCCTTGACTGTTGGCCAACTTGTACGTTTCGGGCTTCAGAACTTTGGCGATGACGAACGGCCCCTCCCAGGGGGGCGTGAGCTTGTGCCGCCCTCGGGCGTCTTGTCACAGCCGAAGCACCAGGTCGCCCACCTGGAGGTCTCGGGACCGGACCCCTCGGGCGTGGTAGCGTCGCATGGACTGCTGGTACCGCACCGAGTGTAGTAAGGCCCTGTCCCGAGCCTCTTCCAGCTGGTCCAGCGAGTCTTCTCGACTAGCTTGGTTGCTTTGGTCGGCATAGGCCCTCGTCCTCGGGGAACCGTATTCCAGGTCTGTGGGCAAGATGGCCTCGGCCCCATAGACTAGGAAGAACGGCGTGAAGCCCGTGGCTCGGCTCGGTGTCGTCCTCAGGCTCTAGACCACCAAGGGGAGTTCCTTCATCCATCGCTTGCCGAACTTGTTGAGGTCGTTGTAGATCCGAGGCTTGAGCCCTTGTAGAATCATGCCGTTGGCACGCTCTACTTGCCCATTTGACATGGGGTGAGCTACGGCGGCCCAGTCCACCCGGATGTGGTGATCCTCGCAGAAGTCCAGGAACTTCCTGCCGGTGAACTGGGTGCCGTTGTCGGTGATGATAGAGTTCGGGACCCCGAAACGATGGATGATGTTGGTGAAGAACGCCACCACCTGTTCGGACCTGATGCTGTTTAGGGGTCGGACCTCGATCCACTTGGAGAATTTGTCGATGGCGACCAACAGGTGCGTGTAGCCCCCGGGTGCCTTCTGCAAGGGGCCGACGAGGTCCAGACCCCACACAGCAAAAGGCCAGGTGATGGGTATCGTCTGTAGAGCCTGAGCGAGCAGGTGGGTCTGCCTTGCGTAGAACTGACACCCTTCGCAGGCGCGGACAATTCTAGTGCCGTCGGCCACCGCCATGGGCCAGTAGAAGCCTTGTCGGAAAGCATTCCCGACAAGGGCTCGAGGCGCTGCGTGATGGCCGCAAGCCCCCGAGTGTATCTCTCGCATGAGTTCCTGACCTTCGGCGATGGAGATGCATCGCTGGAGGATGCCAGAGGGGCTGTGGTGGTAGAGCTCCTTCTCATCTCCCAGCAAGACGAACGACTTGGCGCGCCGCGCCACCCGCCGAGCTTCGGCTCGGTCGAAGGGTAGCTCTCCTCGGTGGAGATATTGCAGGTACGGGGTCTGCCAGTTTTGATCAGGCGTGACCCCGCTTTGCTCCCCCTCGACGCACAGCATCTTGCCCCGAGGCACCCTCGGGCCGAACCGAGGGTGGGCGAGGGTGCCTCAGGCTCGGGCGTGTCGTCGATCTTGACGGAGGGTTGATGCAGGTCTCGGGAGAAGACGTCCGGGGGAACCGTTGTTCGCCCCGAGGCTATTTTAGCCAGCTCATCCGCAGTCTCGTTGTAGCGCCGGGCGATGTGGTTGAGCTCGAGCCCGTAGAACTTGTCTTCCAGGCGCCGAACCTCATCGCAGTAGGCCTCCATCTTCGGGTCGCAACAGTGGGAGTTCTTCATGACTTGGTCGATGACGAGCTGCGAGTCACCGCGAGCGTCGAGGCGTCGGACCCCTAGCTTGATGGCGATCCGCAATCCGTTGACCAGAGCCTCGTACTCAGCCACATTGTTGGATGCCGGGAAATGGAGGCGTAGCACGTAGCGTAGGTGCTTCTCGAGGGGCGAGATGAAGAGTAGGCCTGCGTCGGCTCCTGTCTTCATCAACGACCCGTCGAAGAACATGGTCCAGAGCTCCGGTTGGATCGGAGCCATTGGTAGCTGGGTGTCGACCCATTCGGCCACGAAGTCTGCCAGGACCTAGGACTTGATGGCCTTCCGAGGGGCGAACGAGATTGCTTCGCCCATGATTTCCACCGCCCACTTTGCAATCCTACCCGAGGCCTCTCGGCACTGGATGATCTCCCCCAGGGGGAAGGATGACACCACAATTACCGGATGAGACTCGAAGTAGTGTTGCAGCTTCCGCCGTGTCAGGATCACCGCATACAGCAGCTTCTGAACTTGTGGGTAGCGGATCTTGGTTTCGGACAGTACCTCGCTGATGAAGTAGACTGGCCACTGAACGGGCAATGCATGCCCCTCTTCTTGCCTCTCGACCACCATCGCGGCGCTAACCACCTGAGTGGTCGCGGCGACGTAGACCAAGAGGGCTTCTCCGGCAGCTGGGGGCACCAAGATAGGCGCCTTCGTGAGGAGCGCCTTCAGGTTCCCGAGGGCTTCCTCGGCCTCAGGGGTCCAAGTGAAGCGCTCGGCCTTCCTTAGGAGGCGGTACAGAGGTAGACCTCTTTCGCCGAGGCGTGAGATGAAGCGGCTCAGAGCCGCGAGACATCCCATGACCCTCTGTACGCCTTTCAAGTCCTTGATGGGCCCCATGCTGGTGATGGCTGCGATCTTCTCTGGGTTGGCTTCGATGCCCCGCTCGGAGACGATGAACCCCAAGAGCATGCCTCGGGGCACCCCGAAGACACACTTCTCGGGATTGAGCTTGACGCCTTTCGCCTTGAGACATCGGAATGTCACTTCAAGGTCGGAAAGGAGGTTGGAGGCTTTCCTCGTCTTGACTACGATGTCAACGACGTAGGCCTCGACCGTGCGGCCAATGTGTTCGCCGAACACATGGTTCATGCACCGCTGGTACGTCGCGCCCGCATTCCTCAAGCCGAACGGCATGGTGACATAGCAGTACATGCCGAAGGGTGTGATGAAAGAAGTCGCGAGCTGGTCGGACTCTTTCATCTTGATTTGGTGATACCTTGAGTAGGCATCGAGGAAAGACACGGTTTCGCACCCAGCAGTGGAATCCACGATTTGATCGATGCGAGGCAGAGGGTAGGGAACCTTCGGACATGCTTTGTTCAGACCAGTGTAGTCTACACACATCCTCCATTTCCCCCCTTTCTTTCTCACAAGCACAGGGTTGGCAAGCCATTCGGGATGGAATACCTCTTTGATGAACCCTGCCGCCATTAGCTTGTGGATCTCCTCGCCTATGGCTCTGCGCTTCCCCTCGTCGAATCGGCGCAGAGGCTGCTTGACGGGTCGGGCTCCGGCTCGGATGTCCAGCGGGTGCTCGGCGACATCCCTCGGTATGCCGGGCATGTCCGAGGGACTCCATGTGAAGACATCGGCGTTCGCACGGAGAAAGTCGACGAGCACTGCTTCCTATTTGGGATCGAGTCCGGAGCCGATCCGGATCTGCTTGGAGGCGTCGCTGCTGGGGTCGAGGGGGACGGACTTAACCGTCTCCGCTGGCTCGAAGTTGTCGGCATGACGCTTCACGTCTGGCACCTCCTTAGAGAGGCTCTCCAGGTCGGCAATGAGGGCCTCGGACTCGGCGAGGGCCTCGACGTACTCCATGCACTCCACGTCGCATTCGAACGCGTGTTTGTACGTGGGGCCGACGGTGATGACCCCGTTGGGGCCCGACATCTTGAGCTTCAGGTAGGTGTAGTCGGGGACGGCCATGAACTTCGCGTAGCATGGTCTTCCCAGTACTGCGTGGTAGGTTCTTCGGAACCCGACCACCTCGAACGTCAGGGTCTCCCTTCGGAAGTTGGAGGGTGTTCCGAAGCAGACGGGAAGGTCGAGTTGTTCGAGGGGCTGGACGCGCTTCCCGGGAATGATCCCATGGAAGGGTGCAGCGCCTGCCCGGATGGAGGACAGATCGACACGCAGGAGCCCGAGGGTCTCGGCGTAGATGATGTTGAGGCTGCTGCCTCTGTCCATGAGGACCTTGGTGAGCCTGACGTCGCCGATGACGGGGTCGACGATGAGCGGGTATTTCCCCGGGCTCGGCACATGGTCGGGGTGGTCGGCTTGGTCGAAGGTGATGGGCTTGTCGGACCAGTCTAGGTAGACTGGCGCCGCCACCTTCACCGAACAGACCTCCCGGTGCTCTTGCTTGTGGTGCCGAGCCGAGGCATTCGCCGCTTGCCCACCTAGATCATGAAGCAGTCGCGGACCTCGGGGAACTCTCCTGCTTGGTGATCTTCCTTCTTATCGTCGTCGTGTGCCCTGCCACCCTCCGCGGGTGGCCCGGCCCTGTGAAAGTGGCGCCGAAGCATGACGCACTCCTCAAGGGTGTGCTTGACAGGCCCTGGTGATAGGGGCACGGCTCCTTGAGCATCTTGTCGAAGAGGTTGGCACCTCCAGGGGGTTTCCGAGGGTTCTTGTACTCGGCGGCGGCGACAAGGTCCGCGTCGGCGGCGTCGCGTTTCGCTTGCGACTTCTTCTTGCCCTTCTTCTTGGCGTCGCGCTGAGTTGACGCCTCGGGGGCATCTTCCGATGGGCGGCCCTGGGGCTGCTTGTCCTTCCGGAAGATAGCCTCGACCGCCTCCTGGCCGGAGGCGAACTTGGTGGCGATGTCCATCAGCTCGCTCGCCCTGGTGGGGGTCTTGCGACCCAGCTTGCTCACCAGGTCGCGACAAGTGGTGCCAGCGAGGAACGCGCCGATGACATCCGAGTCGGTGATGTTGGGCAGCTCGGTGCGCTGCTTCGAGAATCGCCGGATGTAGTCCCGGAGAGACTCTCCCGGCTGCTGTCGGCAGCTTCGGAGGTCCCAGGAGTTCCCGGGGCGCACGTACGTGCCCTGGAAATTGCCGGCGAAAGCTTGGACTAGGTCGTCCCAGTTGGAGATCTGCCCCGGAGGCAGGTGCTCCAACCAGGCGTGGGCAGTGTCGGAGAGAAACAGGGGGAGGTTACGGATGATGAGGTTGTCATCGTCCGTTCCACCTAGTTGGCAGGCCAGACGGTAGTCCGCGAGCCACAGTTCTGGTCTCGTCTCCCCGAGTACTTTGTGATAGTAGTCGGGGGTCGGAACCGGGTCGGGAATGGCGCCCGTCGTATGGCCCGGCTGAAGGCCTGCGGACCGGGTGGTTCGGGCGAGGGGCTCCGATCCTCCCCGCTGTCGTAGCGTCCCCCACGCCTGGGGTGGTAGCCTCGGCGCACCCTCTCGTCGAGGTGGGCCCGACGGTCGCGGTGATGGTGCTCGTTGCCAAGGCGACCCGGGGCCGCAGGCGCTGTGTTGCGCGTGCGCCCGATGTAGACCGAGGCTTCCCGCATGAATCAGGAAGTCGCGGCATGAGGTTCCGAGGGGTACCCCTGCCTTCGGGAGGCGGAGCTCTCGGCCCGTCGGACCGTGGCGCCTTCTAGGAGATTCTTGAGCTCTCCCTGGATTCGCCGCCCCTCGGTGGTTGATGGCTCCGGCATCGCGTGGAGGAGCATTGCTGCTGCAGCCAGGTTCTGGCCGACCCCACTAGATGCGGGTGGCGGCCTGACCCTGACGTCGTCGGCGACGCGGTGCTAGAAGCCCTGGGGTAGATGACGTATTTCTCCGACTGGAGGTTGGGCCGCCCATGCCTGCCCGACGTCCCGGCGGATCGGCTCAAGCGCTCCTGCTCCCTCGTCGAGCCTGGCCTGCACCCCGCGGATTTGCTCAAGCTGTGGGTCATGGCCCCCCGCCTGAACGGGGACCACAGCTAGCTCCCGTGGGATGTCAACGCGAGGCACCGGCCTAGGGAGATCACCGTCCTCCGGCATGCCGAGATGGTTGCCTTCGGAGGGACCCCCTAGATCGACGTGGAAACATTCGCGGCTTGGGCCGCAGTCCTTGTCACCGAGGCTACGGCTACCGTCGGAACAGTCGTAAAGGCAGTAGTCGCATGCGGTCATGAAGTCCCGCATGGCACTGGGGTTGCCAAGTCTAGAGAAATCCCAATAGAAGCTGGGCTCGTCGTCTTCCTCGGACCCAGAGGGTCCGTAGGTCGAGACGTCCGTCAGCTGGTCCCAAGGTGACCGCATACGAAACCCCAGAGGGTTTGGACTCGCCTCTACGAGAGCGCCCGCCAAAGCGAAGCCGCTAGGCAGGTCGAGGCTGAATCCGAAAGACGTGGGATGGGAATCGGTCGGTACCTCTTGGTCGACGAGCGGTGATGAAGTCACGTCGGGGACTGACTGCACCGTCGTCTCAGGTACGAGGGTGACACCCAGCAAGCCTTCCACGAGCGTGCTGGCGTCGTCCGCTTGCTCGGGATTGGCGTGTCGCGGGGAGATAGCGCTCGTCTTCGTCTCAAGCGCGAGGTCGATGCCCGGCGCGCCCCCCGTTGAGGTGCTGGCGCTGTCGACTCGCTCGATAGCCGACGAGGCGCTACCTCCTGCTTGGCCTTGGTTGCCCCGCCTTCTCCTCCGTCGGCGGGGAAGAGGGCGGGGCGAGCTCGAAGGTTGTTCTTCCACCACGCGGGGAAGACGTCGTCGATTCCGCCGCCGGCGGGCGGACTGTCGGCCGCCATTGCCGCTGTCGCCCGGCGGTGGAATGAGTATCATGTCGTAGCCACCGTCGAGGGACATGAACTCAAGGCTCCCGAAACGGAGCACCGTCCTGGGTCGGAGAGGTTGCTGGAGACTGCCCATCTGGAGCTTGACGGGAAGTTGTTCGTCAACACGCAGCAGGCCCCTACCTGGCGCGCCAACTGTCGGCGTTTCGAGACCGGGGGGTCCCTAAGCCGACGAGTGAAATGTCGCCGTGTGCCCCAGCCCAGATGGGTCGACGCGAGGCGGAACGCGAAGGGGGGAAGTGAGGTGGCTGGAGATGGGCGTGAGAGAGGTGGAAATCCCGCGGCCTTCGTGTTCGTCCCGCGCCTAGGTCGGGTGCGCTTGCAGTAGGGGGTTACAAGCGTCCACGCGGGAGAGGGAGCGAGCGGCCTCACGCGAGCGCCTGTCTCATCCTCGTCCCCGCGCGGCCAACCCTCCTCTAAGTGGGCCTTGGTCCTTCCTTTTATAGGCGTAAGGAGAGGATCCAGGTGTACAATGGGGGGTATAGCAGAGTGCTACGTGTCTAGCGGAGGTGAGCTAGCGCCCTAAGTACATGCCGTCGTGGCAGCCGGAGAGATTTTGGCACCCAGCTGGTGTGATGTCCTGGCCGTCGGAGGAGTGCTGGAGCCTGGCGGAGGGACAGCTGTCGGAGCTGTTGAGTCCTTGCTGACGTCCTCTTGCTTCCGTAAGAGGGCTGAGAGCCACCGTCGTCACAGAGCATGCGGGGCGCCATCATTGCCTATCTGGCGGAGCGAGCCAGATGGGACGCCGGTCTTGTCCCCCGTGGCCCGAGTCAGCTCGGGGTAGGGTGATGATGGCGCCTCCTGTTGACGTGGCTGGTCTGCGCCCTAGGTTGGGCGATGTGGAAACTCCTCCGAAGCCGAGGTCGAGTCTGTCTTCCGTGGCCGAGGTCGAGTCCGAGCCCCTGGGTCGGGCGAGGCGGAGACCGTCGGCTGAGGCCAGGGCGGAGTCCGAGCCCTGGGGTCGGGCGAAGCGGAGTTCGTCGTCTTCTGGGGCTGAGCCCGAGTCCGAGCCCCTAGTTGGGCGAAGCAGAGTTCGCCGTCTTCCGGGACTTAGCCCGAGTCCGAGCCCTGGGTCGGGCGGAGCGGAGTTCGCCGTCTTCCGGGGCTTAGCCTGAGTCCGAGCCCTGGGTCGGGCGGAGCGGAGTTCACCGTCTTCCGGGGCTTAGCCCGAGTCCGAGCCCTGGGTCGGGCGGAGCGGAGTTCGCCGTCTTCCGGGACTTAGCCCGAGTCCGAGCCCTGGGTCGGGCGGAGCGGAGTTCGCCGTCTTCCGGGGCTTAGCCCGAGTCCGGGCCCTGGGTCGGGCGGAGCGGAGTTCGCCGTCTTCCGGGACTTAGCCCGAGTCCGAGCCCTGGGTCGGGCGAAGCGGAGCTTCCTATGGTGCCTGCGGCCGGGCCTGACTGCCTGTCAGCCTCACTCTGTCAAGTGGCACCGCAGTCGGAGCGGCGCAGGCGGCGCTGTCTTTCCGTCAGGCCGGTCAGTGGAGCGGCAAAGTGACGGCGGTCACTTCGGCTCTGTTGGCTGAGGGGCGCGCGTCAGGATAAAGGTGTCAGGCCACCTTTGCATTAAATGCTCCTGCGATTTGGTCGGTCGGTGCGGCGATTTGGTCAGGGTTGCTTCTTGGCGAAGACAGGGCCTCGGGCGAGCCGGAAATATGTTCGCCGCTGGAGGGGGGCCTCGGGCGAGACGGAGATCCTCCGGGGTCGGCTGCCCTTGTCCGAGGCTAGGCTCGGGCGAGGCGCGATCGAGTCCCTTGAATGGACTGATCCCTGACTTAATCGCACCCATCAAGCCTTTGCAGCTTTATGCTGATGGTGGTTACCAGCTGAGAATTAGGAGCCTTGAGGGTACCCCTAATTATAGTCCCCGACAGCAGGTTTAATACTGAACCCGGACTCATACCCCGTTACCCACGATGGGTACAATATGCTACCCATACCCGTGGGCACATAATTACACACACACACACAGATATATATATATATATATATAGTATACTAGGTAAATGCCCGTGCGTTGCAACGGAAACATGTAATAACACGATAACTTATGTATAAATGTGTGTTATAGCATTATGAGAAAATGTTTTGTAATCCATTTGTGATCTTAGCCATACATAAATTTTGTTATTTTAATCAATTGAAAGATTCATTACTTGAACGTATAAGGAACTGATAGAGATCGAATTTGTTTCAACGATTATGCTGAACCTTAATGTCATCATACCCAGTTAAGATATAGTTAACATCAAGGGGATTCCAATCAACACAATGAACATCTCCACTATAAGCTTTCTCAACCTGGAAATAAATAATAAATAACTTTTAACATCATAGTCCATACTGCATTTACAAACTCCATATCCTGAAAAAAATCTAAAGGTACACCACATTAGGAAAGAAATATAATGTCACCCTGTTTGGAACAAGTAAAAAACTGAACAAAATACTTTCAACGAATAAATTAGTCAGGATCAATTTCCCAACACATTATATCAGTTAAGTTAATGAAAATGAACTATCATTCAAGAAATAAAATTAGAAACACAATTATCATGCAACAAGTAAAGTTTCTCAGGCCAATTTGACAAAATAAATAGCTCCATGTGATTGCAATGGTATCATTAAAAACCAACAGCCCATCACCTCTTTGAGTGAAGTTATATTATTACAAAAGAAGCCACATTGCATTCATGGACTCGGTTTTGGCCAAAAACATAGTTTATCCAATTAGATATAGAACAAGAGAACTATCACCTTAACAGCTGGGGCAGTGCCAGTTCGAGCATCCCACAGAATAAGACAAGCATCATTACCCACACTACAAAACTCATGCGCACTTCATCCCCAAATAAAAAAAACAATATAGGGTATTAATATAAATAAAAATAAGGCATGTGTCAACATAGACATTCACAGAGAAGGCAGATGATCCTAGTTTAATTAACAATAACATCATTAAACAAATAGACATGTTTTAACAATGAACATCTAAAATATTGGAGTACATGTCTGCTTATGTATGTCCAATAGTTGTTTTGAAGGCAACTAGAAAAACAGAGAACATTGTTTACCTGGAAGGACAGAACTGAACATCTTCAACTCGGTTGTCATGTCCATGAAATATACCTCTAGGATCAACTTTAGGGCTCTCCTTTTCATTTGCAGTTTTAACAGTCTGTTTGCTGCTAGATGCTCTAGGAGAAGACGAGGAATCCCCAAGGGCAGATATATGGTCTTGGATGCTCCACAAGACAACAGATTTGTCCTTTCCTATTTAAGTTTTGTATTTGAACAAAACACAGGTTATTATTTATCAAAAGCACGGTAATCAATAACTTCTGAAAACGAATAGTTCTTCTAGTTGAGTTGAAAAACATAATTTTATAGCCCCAAAAGTTCAAACAAATCATCTTATGTCCAAACTGAACTTTACACATGGTTATTACATAGGCTGAGATGGCGTAGCGGTGACTAAGGTTCCACTCCAAATATTCTTCATGTGTCTTAAAGTTACCATGGCATCCTAAGGGAAAGGACACTTGCCAATGCAATAAAGAAACATATTTCCATTGAATGGAAGTTAGGTGGACCCAAGTCTTGTGCTCGAAATGTTCAAACAAACTGGATAAATAGTTGACTTCCAAAATAGTAGGAAAACACAAACATACAAGATGAAAATAGGCTAACCTCCTGATAGAACATATGGTTTTGCTGGACACATGGCAAGCGCAAATTCCGCATTTTCCTTATGTCCTATTAATATATGAACAAACAGTATATGCTAGTAAGCCATGTGCCAAAGAAGAGTATATCTGGCACACTCAACAAAACAATGAATCATACCAGATCAGGGCAAGACTCGCTTGCTCCTAGGACAACATGTCTATTTGGTTGTGCTTCAACATCCCAAATAAGTACCTGGATGACAATGGCAAAAAGGTTGACATCATTCCAATTGTAACACATTATGCCTCACAAGAATTAAACAGCATCATAAGGTCTGAACATACATCTGGACTGTCAGTGTGAGTCACTACACCAAAATCATACACTTCCTACGATTTTTTAACTTTCTACAACTTTTATAACAAACCGTAGGAAATAAATAACTTCCGAGAGGCAACTGGTACCTCTAGGAAATAAACATAACTTTCTACGGTATTTTATAAAAACTGTCTGTCGGGGACCATAATTAGGGGTACCCTCAAGACGCCTAATTCTCAGCTGGTAACCCCCATCAGCATAAAGCTGCAAAGGCCTGATGGGTACGATTAAGTCAGGGATCAGTCCACACGAGTGACTCGATCACGCTTCACCCGAGCCTAGCCTCGGCCAAGGGCAGCCGACCTCGAGAGACTTCCGTCTCGCCCGAGGCCCCCCTTTTTACGGCGGACACATCACCGGCTCGCCCGAGGCCTTGGCTTCGCTCAGAAGCAACCCTGACTAAATCGCCACACCGACTGACCGAGTTGCAGGAGCATTTAACGCAAAGAGTGAGTCAGACAGACAGTCAGGCCTTGCCAAAGGCGCCACGGCGAACTCCGCTCCGCCCGACCCCAGGGCTCGGACTCGGGCTAAGACCCGGAAGACGGCGAACTCCGCTCCGCCCGACCCTAGGGCTCGGACTCGGGCTAAGACCCGGAAGACGGCGAACTCCGCCCCGCCCGACCCCAGGGCTCGGACTCGGGCTAAGACCCGGAAGACGGCGAACTCCGCTCCGCCCGACCCCAGGGCTCGGACTCGGGCTAAGACCCGGAAGACGGCGAACTCCGCTCCGCCCGACCCCAGGGCTCGGACTCGGGCTAAGACCCGGAAGACGACGAAACTCCGCCTCGCCCGACCCCATGGCTCGGACTCGGCCTCGGCAATAGAAGACAGACTCAACCTCGGCTTCGGAGGAGCCCCCACGTCACCCCGCCTAGGGCACAGACCCGCCACGTCAACAGGAAGCGTCATCATCGTCCTACCCCGAATCGACTCGGGTCACGGAGAACAAGACCGGCGTCCCATCCGGCCATCTCCGCCGGATGGGCAATGATGGCGCTCCACAAGCTCTGTGACGACGGCGGCCCCCAGCTCTCTTACGGAAGCAGGGCGACGTCAGCAAGGACTCGACCGCTCCAACAGCTGTCCCTCCGCCAGGCTCCGTCGCACCTCCGACAACCACGACATCACGCCAGCAAGGTGCCAAGACCTCTCCGGCTGCCACATTGGCATGTACCTAGGGCGCTAGCTCTCTCTCCGCTAGACACGTAGCACTCTGCTACACCCCCCATTGTACACCTGGATCCTCTCCTTACGACTATAAAAGGGAGGACCAGGGCCTTCTTAGAGAAGGTTGGCCGCGCGGGACCGAGGACGGGACAGGCGCTCTCTTGGGGCCGCTCGCTTCCCTCACCCGCGTGGACGCTTGTAACCCCCCTACTGCAAGCGCACCCGACCTGGGCGCGGGACGAACACGAAGGCCGCGGGACTTCCACCTCTCTCACGCTCGACTCCGGCCACCTCGCCTCTTCCCCCTTCGCGCTCGCCCACGCGCTCGACCCATCTGGGCTGGGGCACGCAGCACACTCACTCGTCGGCTTTGGGACCCCCCTGTCTCGAAACGCCGACAGTTGGCGCGCCAGGTAGGGGCCTGCTGCGTGCTGACGAACAGCTCCCCGTCAAGCTCCAGATGGGCAATCTCCAGCGACCTCTCCGGCCCGGGGCGGTGCTTCGTTTCGGGACTCTAGAGTTCATGTCCTTCGACGGCAGCTATGACATGATACTTCTTCCACCGCCGCGCGACAACGACAATGGCGGCCGACAACCCGCTCGCCGGCGGCGGAATCGACGACACCTTCCCCGCGTGGTGGAAGAACAACATTCGAGCTCGCTCCGTTCTCTCCCCCGCCAACGGAGGAGGAGGCGGGGCCATCAAGGCCAAGCGGGAGGCCGCGCTTCGTTGGCCGTCGAGCGAATCGACGCCCCCGACGCCCCGACGGAAGGCACGCCGGACGTCGACCTCGCGTTCAAGACGAAGGCAAGCGCCGTCCCCCCCGCGACACGCTGACCCCGAGCAAGAAGACGACGCCGGCGCGCTCGCGGAAAGCCTGCAGGACGTCGCCCTCGTACCTGAGATGACGGTGCAACCAGTCCCCGATGCGACTACGTCGCTCCTCGTCGACCAAAAGGTACCGACTAACTCCCATCTTACGTCATTTCGACTCGGCCTCAACCCGCCAAACGACCTCGCTTTGGCGGGCGCTCTCATTGAGGCGAGTGCAACTCCACTGGGGTTTCGTATACGGTCGCCTTGGGACCGGCTGACGGACGTCTCGACCTACGGGCCCTCTGGGTCCGAGGAAGATGACGACCCCAGCGTCTGTTGGGATTTCTCCGGACTTGGCAACCCCAGTGCCATGCGGGACTTCATGACCGCATGTGACTACTGCCTATCCGACTGTTCCGACGGAAGCCGCAGCCTTGGCGACGAGAGCTGCGGCCCAAGCCGCGAATGTTTCCACATCGAGCTAGGGGATCCCTCCGAAGGCAACCGTCTCGGCATGCCGGAGGACGGTGATCTTCCTAGGCCGGTGCCTCGCGTCGACATCCCACGGGAGCTAGCTGTGGTCCCCGCTCCGGCGGGGGGTTACGACCCACAACTCGAGCAAGTCCGCGAGGCGCAGGCCAGGCTCAACGAGGGAACAGGAGCGCTTGAGCCGATCCGTCGGGACGTCGGGCAGGTATGGGCGGACCAACCCCTGGCCGGAGAAATACGTCACCTGCCCCAAGGTCTCCAGCACCGTGTCGCCAACGATGTCAGGGTTAGGCCGCCGCCCGCATCTAGCGGGGTTGGTCAGAACCTGGCAGCCGCAGCGATGCTCCTCCGCGCGATGCCGGAGCCATCAACCACCGAGGGTCGGCGAATCCAGGGAGAGCTCAAGAATCTCCTGGAAGGCGCTGCGGCCCGACGGGCCGAGAGCATTGCCTTCCGAAGGCAAGGATATCCCTCGGAACCTCATGCCGCGACTTCCCGATTCATGCGGGAAGCCTCGGTCTACACCGGGCGCACGCGCAACACCGCGCCTGCGGCCCCGGGCCACCTCGGCAACGAGCACCATCGACGCGACCGTCGGGCCCACCTCGACGAAAGGGTGCGCCGAGGCTACCACCCTAGGCGTGGGGGGCGCTACGACAGCGGGGAGGATTGGAGTCCCTCGCCCGAACCACCCGGTCCGCAGGCCTTCAGTTGGGCCATCCGACGGGCGCCATTCCCGACCCGGTTCCGACCCCCGACTACTATCACGAAGTACTCGGGGGAAACGAGACCGGAACTGTGGCTCGCGGACTACCGCCTTGCCTGCCAACTGGGTGGGACGGACGACGACAACCTCATCATCCGTAACCTCCCCCTGTTCCTCTCCGACA
This sequence comes from Zea mays, assembly GCF_902167145.1. NCBI lineage: Eukaryota > Viridiplantae > Streptophyta > Magnoliopsida > Poales > Poaceae > Zea > Zea mays. The sequence goes on from NC_050100.1 coordinate 17,008,678, forward strand.
CTGCTCGCGCCTGGTTGGAGCACCTGCCTCCGGGGCAGATCTCCAACTGGGACGACTTGGTCCAAGCCTTCGCTGGGAATTTCCAGGGCACGTACGTGCGCCCCGGGAATTCCTGGGACCTTCGAAGCTGCCGGCAACAACCGGGGGAGTCGCTCCGGGACTACATCCGGCGATTCTCGAAGCAGCGCACCGAGCTGCCCAACATCACCGACTCGGATGTCATCGGCGCGTTCCTCGCCGGCACCACTTGCCGCGACCTGGTGAGCAAGCTGGGTCGCAAGACCCCCACCAGGGCGAGCGAGCTGATGGACATCGCCACCAAGTTCGCCTCTAGCTAGGAGGCGGTCGAGGCTATCTTCCGAAAGGACAAGCAGCCCCAGGGCCGCCCATCGGAAGAGGCTCCCGAGGCGTCTGCTCCATGCGGCGCCAAGAAGAAAGGCAAGAAGAAGTCGCAATCGAAACGCGACGCCGCTGACGCGGACCTTGTCGCCGCCGCCGAGTACAAGAACCCTCAGAAGCCCCCTGGAGGTGCGAACCTCTTCGACAAGATGCTCAAGGAGTCGTGCCCCTACCATCAGGGCCCGTCAAGCACACCCTCGAGGAGTGCATTATGCTTCGGCGTCACTTCCACAGGGCCGGGCCACCCGCCGAGGGTGGCAGGGCCCGCGACGACGACAAGAACGAAGATCACCAAGCAGGAGAGTTCCCCGAGGTCCGCGACTGCTTCATGATCTATGGAGGGCATGCGGCGAATGCCTCGGCTCGGCATCGCAAGCAAGAGCGCCGGGAGGTCTGCTCGGTGAAGGTGGCGGCGCCAGTCTACCTAGACTGGTCCGACAAGCCCATCACCTTCGACCAGGCCGACCACCCCGACCATGTGCCGAGCCCGGGGAAATACCCGCTCGTCGTCGACCCCATTGTCGGCAATGTCAGGCTCACCAAGGTCCTGATGGATGGGGGCAGCTGCCTCAACATCATCTACGCCGAGACCCTCAAGCTCCTGCGCATCGATCTGTCCTCCGTCCGAGCAGGCGCTGCGCCCTTCCACGGGATCACCCCTCGGAAGCGCGTCCAGCCCCTCGGGCGACTCGACCTCCCCATCTGCTTCGGGACGCCCTCCAACTTCCGAAGGGAGACCCTGACGTTCGAGGTGGTCAGGTTCCGAGGAACTTACCACGCCGTACTAGGGAGGCCATGTTACGCGAAGTTCATGGCCGTCCCCAACTACACCTACCTGAAGCTCAAGATGTCGGGCCCCAACGGGGTCATCACCGTCGGCCCCACGTACAAACACGCGTTCGAATGCGACGTGGAGTGCGTGGAGTACACCGAGGCCCTCGCCGAGTCCGAGGCCCTCATCGCCGACCTAGAGAACCTCTCCAAGGAGGTGCCAGACGTGAAGCGCCATGCCGGCAACTTCGAGCCAGCAGAGACGGTTAAGGCCGTCCCTCTTGACCCCAGTGGCGACACCACCAAGCAGGTCCGGATCGGTTCCGGGCTCGACCCCAAATAGGAAGCAGTGCTCGTCGACTTTCTCCGCGCAAACGCCGACGTCTTTGCGTGGAGTCCCTCGGACATGCCCGGCATACCGAGGGATGTCGCCGAGCACTCGCTGGATATTCGGGCCGGAGCCCGACCCGTCAGGCAGTCTCTGCGCCGATTCGACGAGGAGAAGCGCAGAGTGATTGGCGAAGAGATCCACAAGCTAATGGCAGCAGGGTTCATCAAAGAGGTATTCCATCCCGAATGGCTCGACAACCCTGTGCTTGTGAGGAAGAAAGGGGGGAAATGGCGGATGTGTGTAGACTACACTGGTCTCAACAAAGCATGTCCGAAGGTTCCCTACCCTCTGCCCCGCATCGATCAAATCGTGGATTCCACCGCTGGGTGCGAAACCCTGTCCTTCCTCGATGCCTACTCAGGGTATCACCAGATCCGGATGAAAGAGTCCGACCAGCTCGCGACTTCTTTCATCACGCCGTTCGGCATGTACTGCTATGTCACCATGCCGTTCGGTTTGAGGAATGCGGGCGCGACGTACCAGCGGTGCATGAACCATGTGTTCGGCGAACACATCGGTCGCACAGTCGAGGCCTACGTCGATGACATCGTAGTCAAGACAAGGAAGGCTTCCGACCTCCTCTCCGACCTTGAAGTGACATTCCGATGTCTCAAGGCGAAAGGAGTCAAGCTCAATCCTGAGAAGTGTGTCTTCGGGGCGCCCCGAGGCATGCTCCTAGGGTTCATCGTCTCCGAGCGAGGCATTGAAGCCAACCCAGAGAAGATCGCGGCCATCACCAGCATGGGGCCCATCAGGGACTTAAAAGGTGTACAGAGGGTCATGGGATGCCTCGCGGCCCTGAGCCGCTTCATCTCACGCCTCGGCGAAAGAGGTCTGCCTCTGTACCGCCTCTTAAGGAAGGCCGAGTGTTTCGCTTGGACCCCTGAGGCCGAGGAAGCCCTCGGCAACCTGAAGGCGCTCCTTACGAAGGCGCATGTCTTGGTGCCCCCGGCGGATGGAGAAGCCCTCTTGGTCTACGTCGCCGCGACCACACAGGTGGTTAGCGCCGCGATTGTGGTCGAGAGGCAAGAGGAAGGGCATGCATTGCCCGTTCAGAGGCCGGTCTACTTCGTCAGCGAAGTGCTGTCCGAGACCAAGATCCGCTACCCACAAGTTCAAAAGCTGCTATATGTTGTGATCCTGACAAGGCGGAAGCTGCGACACTACTTCGAGTCTCATCCGGTAACTGTGGTGTCATCCTTCCCCCTGGGGGAGATCATCCAGTGCCGAGAGGCCTCGGGCAGGATCGCAAAGTGGGCGGTGGAAATCATGGGCGAAACGATCTCGTTCGCCCCTCGGAAGGCCATCAAGTCCCAGGTGTTGGCGGACTTCGTGGCCGAATGGGTTGACACCCAGTTGCCGACGGCTCCGATCTAACCGGAGCTCTGGACCATGTTTTTCGACGGGTCGCTGATGAAGACAGGAGCCGGCGCGGGCCTGCTCTTCATCTCGCCCCTTGGAAAGCACCTGCGCTACGTGCTGCGCCTCCATTTCCCGGCGTCCAACAATGTGGCCGAGTACGAAGCTCTGGTCAACGGGTTGCGGATCGCCATCGAGCTAGGGGTCAGACGCCTCGATGCCCGTGGTGATTCGCAGCTAGTCATCGACCAAGTCATGAAGAACTCCCACTGCCGCGACCCGAAGATGGAGGCCTACTGCGACGAGGTTCGGCGCCTGGAAGACAAGTTCTTCAGGCTCGAGCTCAACCACATCGCTCGGCGCTACAACGAAACCGCATACGAGCTGGCTAAAATAGCCTCGGGGCGAACGACGGTCCCCCCGGACGTCTTCTCCCGGGATCTGCATCGACCCTCTGTCAAGATCGACGACGTGCCCGAGCCCGAGGCACCCTCGGCTCAAGCCGAGGCGCCCTCAGCTCGGCCCGAGGCACCCTCGGCTCAGCCCGAGGTACCCTCGGCCCCCGAGGGCGAGGCACTGGACGTCGAGGAAGAGCAGAGCGGGGCCACGCCTGATCGAGATTGGCAGTCCCCGTACCTGCAATATCTCCGTCGAGGAGAGCTACCCCCCGACCAAGTCGAGGCTCGGCGGGTAGCGCGACGCGCCAAGTCATTCGTCTTGCTGGGCGATGAAGAGGAGCTCTACCATCGCAGCCCCTCGGGCATCCTCCAGCGATGCATCTCCATCGTCGAAGGTCGGGAACTGCTGCAAGAAATACACTCGGGGGCTTGCGGCCACCATGCGGCGCCCCGAGCCCTTGTCGGGAATGCTTTCCGGCAAGGCTTCTACTGGCCAACGGCGGTGGCTGACGCCACTAGAATTGTCCGCACCTGCGAAGGGTGCCAATTCTATGCGAAGCAGACCCACCTGCCCGCTCAGGCTCTGCAGACGATACCCATCACCTGGCCCTTCGCCGTATGGGGTCTGGACCTCGTCGGTCCCTTGCAGAAGGCGCCCGGGGGCTACACGCACCTGCTGGTCGCCATCGACAAATTCTCCAAGTGGATCGAGGTCCGACCTCTGAACAGCATCAGGTCCGAGCAGGCGGTGGCGTTCTTCACCAACATCATCCATCGCTTCGGGGTCCCGAACTCCATCATCACCGACAACGGCACCCAGTTCACAGGCAAAAAATTCTTGGATTTTTGCGAGGATCACCATATCCGGGTGGACTGGGCCGCCGTGGCTCATCCCATGTCGAATGGGCAAGTAGAGCGTGCCAACGGCATTATTCTACAAGGGCTCAAGCCTCGGATCTACAACAACCTCAACAAGTTCGGCAAGCGGTGGATGAAGGAACTCCCCTCGGTGGTCTGGAGCCTAAGGACGACGCCGAGTCGCGCCACGGGTTTCACGCCGTTTTTCCTGGTCTACGGGGCTGAAGCTATCTTGCCCACTGACCTGGAATACGGCTCCCCGAGGACGAGGGCCTACACCGATCAAAGCAACCAAGCTAGCCGAGAAGAATCGCTGGACCAGCTGGAGGAGGCTCGGGACAGGGCCTTACTACACTCGGCGCGGTACCAGCAGTCCCTGCGACGCTACCACGCCCGAGGGGTCCGGTCCCGAGACCTCCAGGTGGGCGATCTGGTGCTTCGGCTGCGGCAAGACGCCCGAGGGAGGCACAAGCTCACGCCCCCCTGGGAAGGGCCATTCGTCATCGCCAAAGTTCTGAAGCCCGGAACATACAAACTGGCCAACAATCAAGGCGAGATCTACGGCAACGCCTGGAACATCAAACAGCTACGTCGCTTCTACCCTTAAGATGTTTCCAAGTTGTTCATATACCTCGCACCTACGCAAAGTTTAGTCGTCAAGGAAGGGTCGGCCTAGCCCCGGCAAAGCCCGACCCTCCCTCGGGGGCTAAAAGGGGAGAGACCCCCTCTGCGTCGAATTTTTCCTCGAAAAAGGATCTCTTTTTAGCAGGATTACTCTCGTGCTTCTTGACTACTTCGGAAAGCGGATCCTGGAAACGACGGAGTACACGTAAGCAGCCAAGGCTGACCGAGCCGAGGGACTCCTACGCCTCCGGGATACGGATACCTCACTCATCACCTTCTGCGATAAGTAACTCACGCTCGGATAAAGCGACTCCGTGGACCGAACAAGTCTTCACGCTCGGAAGCTCTCCTGCCGAAGCAGTCCTTCAAGCTTTCTCGACTAAGTCGGGGACAGGGCCTCATGGACGGGTGAAAGTACGCGTAAGCGGCAAGGCCGACCGAGCCGAGGGATTCCCACGCCTCTGGGATACGGATACCTCACTCGTCCCTTCCGCGAGAAGTAACTCTCGCTCACACAAACATCCCTGTTACCGACAGAGTCCAGATGCTCGAAACAAGAGGAAAAAAGACGCAGCTTCGCAAGCACGGCGAGGGTGTGTTTTCTGGCCTCGGCGGCCGCAGAAGGCACACGCTACAAGACGATCTGATCCTGCAGGCTCGGGTCTTCACGCTGAAGGGAGCCGTAGCACCCTCGGCATCGATGGCGTCTTCAGCTATGTCCGACTCCGCCTCGCCCGACCCCATGGCTCGGACTCGGCCTCGGCAACAGAAGACAGACTCAACCTCGGCTTCGGAGGAGCCCCCATGTCACCCCGCCTAGGGCACAGACCCGCCACGTCAACAGGAAGCGTCATCATCGTCCTACCCCGAATCGACTCGGGTCACGGAGAACAAGACCGGCGTCCCATCCGGCCATCTCCGCCGGATGGGCAATGATGGCGCTCCACAAGCTCTGTGACGACGGCGGCCCCCAGCTCTCTTACGGAAGCAGGGCGACGTCAGCAAGGACTCGACCGCTCCAACAGCTGTCCCTCCGCCAGGCTCCGTCGCACCTCCGACAGCCACGACATCACGCCAGCAAGGTGCCAAGACCTCTCCGGCTGCCACATTGGCATGTACCTAGGGCGCTAGCTCTCTCTCCGCTAGACACGTAGCACTCTGCTACACCCCCCATTGTACACCTGGATCCTCTCCTTACGACTATAAAAGGGAGGACCAGGGCCTTCTTAGAGAAGGTTGGCCGCGCGGGACCGAGGACGGGACAGGCGCTCTCTTGGGGCCGCTCGCTTCCCTCACCCGCGTGGACGCTTGTAACCCCCCTACTGCAAGCGCACCCGACCTGGGCGCGGGACGAACACGAAGGCCGCGGGACTTCCACCTCTCTCACGCTCGACTCCGGCCACCTCGCCTCTCCCCCCTTCGCGCTCGCCCACGCGCTCGACCCATCTGGGCTGGGGCACGCAGCACACTCACTCGTCGGCTTTGGGACCCCCCTGTCTCGAAACGCCGACACTGTCAGAAGTTAAACAACTGTAGGAAGTTATCTAACTTCCTACGACCTCCTCTAGGAAGTTAGGTTTCATCTGTTGACCAACCAAACGAATAGCTAACTTCCTACAGCTGGCTCTAGGAAGTTAGCTGCCCAGTTAACTTCCTACGACCTCCTCTAGGAAGTTAGGTTTCAGCTGTTGACCGGTCAAATGAAAATCTAACTTTCTACGGCCTCCTCTAGGAAGTTAGCTGGGCAGCTAACTTCCTACGGCCTCCTCTAGAAAGTTAGGTTTCAGCTGTTGACTAGTCAAACGAAAATCTAACTTCCTACGACTGGCTCTAGGAAGTTAGCTGGGCAGCTAACTTCCTACGGCCTCCTCTAGGAAGTTAGGTTTCAGCTGTTAACCGGTCAAACAAAAATCTAACTTCCTACGATCGGCTGTAGGAAGTTACTTAACTTCCTAGAGTCAAAGTACAAACTCTAGGAAGTTACGTAACTTCCTACGACTTTACTCTAGGAAGTTATGTTTTTTTATTTTTTAACCTCAACCTTATTTCTTCTCTCTCTTCTCTCACCTTTCTCAACGTCTCTCTGTCTCCACGCGCGCCGGCCGCCTCCCTCGCGCCCTCCTCTCCCACGCTCGGCCAGCCCCGACCGCCGCACTCGCGCCCGGCCGACGCCACGCCTGGACCCGACGCGCCCGCCCCCGACGCGCAAGGCCGCCCCCGCCTGCCCCGGCCGCCGCCGCGAATGCCTCCGCCGCGGCCGCCGCGGCCACGCCTGGCCCCCGACGCGCACGGTCGCTCCCGCCCACCGCCGCGGACGCCCCTGCCCCGGACCTGCCCGTCAGCGCCCGCTGCGCAGCCACCGACCCCGCCGTGGATGAGACTTTTGTGATGTAATTGGTGAGACTATGGATAAGACTTTTGTGATGTAATTGATGAGACTATGGATGAGACTTATGTGATGTAATTGATGAGACTATGAATTTAAATATTGTTATGTGATTGTGTGTGAGATGTTTTATGTGAAAATATGTTGTGTTATATAGCTGTTGATATATTTGTTATGTTGTGGAATGTGGTGTAAAATATGAACAACATTTGTAATGCTAGTCAAATTAACTTCCTAGAGGCTTATTAACTTCCTAGGGGCTTATTAAGCCGTAGGAAGTTAGCCAGCTTTTGTAAGCCGTAGGAAGTTAGCCAGCTAACTTCCTAGAGGCTACAGTAAGCCGTAGGAAGTTAGTCAGCTGACGGCGCTGACGGCGTGAATCTACTAACTTCCGAGAATATACTAACTTCCGAGAGGCTTATTAAGTCGTAGGAAGTTAGCTAACTTCCGACAAAAAAATTTTGAGAGCCAAACTTCCGACGGGATGGCTTAACTTCCGAGAGTTTCGCTAACTTCCTAGAGTTTAGGACTAACTTCCTAGGGTTTAGGCTCTAGGAAGTTTACTATTTTGGTGTAGTGAGTGGCTATGATCTTACTGTTATGTGGAAATTCCCTGATTCTGTTAACCTATTTGCAAGGTAAAGACATATAATGCATCAAGGTTGAAAAAAATTGAGCTTGAGGTTCACATTGCTTGAGGTTCTAATTCTGATCTCTCTTAAACTTAAAGGCAGAGATCCGGGCAATTATACATTAAAAAAGGAAAAAAATCATCCAATCCAGAAACCAAACAAGCTGAAACCTAAAACCAATAAAACCTTTTGGCGGATTTCTAGCCCAAGGTAGTTCTGAGTCTTGCCAGAATTCTTCGCGTGCCAAATCAAGAACCTCCCACTCCCTAGACATCAAGATTCCCTAAGAACATCCTCCTTCAAGCAACCCATTGCCAGTATAAAATAAAAGTAGCACTTGCGCACCGCAGCCGATGTCGACCATGAGGGGAAGCAAGGGGTCGTCGAACACCTCCTTCCACTCTGGCGGCCCTGTGGGCTCCTACGCATCGTAAAACAGAGCACAAATTAACAGAAAATACGAGTGCATGTGCTCGCTTGGCAATCTTGAAAAAATGGATGAGGAATTAGGAGTGCTTTACCGAGAAGGATGAGTTGAGCGGGTTCATGTGCTGCCGTATGCGCATGTGATGCCCCCTCTGCGTACAGAGATGGATTAGCGGTAAGATTGGAATAGCACCGGGGGTACAGACGAAGAGAAGAAGGGTGACATCAGACATTAGGGTACAGAGACCGGAGGTTGAGGTCGATGTACTCCTTGTCCATGGTGTCTAGGCTCTACCCAGCAGAACACCGGGCCCGGGACGAGAGAGGGCAGCGGGCGGAGGGGAGGCGAAGGAGGCGCCAACACACTGTGGTCGCAGCCATCCAAGCGATATAGCACATGGTGGTGATGGAGCCGAGCCAGAGGCGGGTGTGCTTGTTGGGCTCTCGGATCTCGGCCACCCACTTGCCCCACGTCGCGGTACTCGCATACCTTGTTCTGCGGGCCGACCTTCCCCCACGTCGGGCCCTTCTTCCACGCGCGCTTGCGGCCGTAGCACGGGGCATGGACACCGGGACGCGAAATCGCTCTCACCCCTCAGGTCGTATGCCGGAGACGGCAGCCCAGGGCCTGGCCCCCAGGGCGAGGCCGCGTTCCCGCGAGCAGGAGGGAGCTTTGGAGCTGGGCGAGGGCGGAGGGGCGGACCACAAACGGATCTGGGCGAGGAGGAGGCGTGGCAGACCACCGGATGCTGGAGGGAGCTGCAGCTGCTGTAGGGAGGTGGGTCGGGGCAGGAGCCGTGGCGTGCGGCGCCGTGGCGGCCGATTTCGGGAGGCGAGTGCGGTAATGGAGGGTTTCCTAGGATTGTGCAAGGGGGAGCACGGACGCGGGGCGATGGATGATTCCTGTGATTGCGTCTATGGAAGGTTGCCGAAGGAAGGTGCGCGAGGGGTGATGATGGTGGGGCGGCTTGAGCAGGACACACAGGGCGATGATTCCTGGGATTGCGTGAGCGGGAGGACGGGCAGAACCACGGTGCACTTGTTGACGCATACAGTAGCATCTTATAGAGTAGTAATAGATATACACACACATATAATTACATATACACATATATATACCGTTGCGGACACAGGTATAATATTTTCATACCACTGAGAAAAAAATTCGTCGGATTGAGAATAAACCCCACACCGCAGGTACCTGCGGAAACACATTCACACCCTATTTTTTTACCGCGGGCATGCAAATAAAATGTGCATGTTGCCAACCCAACCTAATAATGGGGTACCCTCTACTACCATGTCAAAATAGGAACCCATGTGAATAGCTCTAACCGTGTGCTAACAGACTGAGGAGGTCAGCCCCTGAGACCTAGTTCCACCTAATCTAGCCGCATACACGTGTGATGTCCGGACCTCCTTGCGTGCCTTCCAGACCTCGGTCAGTACGGGCCTAGGGCTTCAGCCACCCTGTGCCCTTGGCAAAGGCCCTCCACGCAAAAAGGGGTCTGGTGCCACCACATGGCCTCAAGCGCAAGGCACAACTCTTCAAGTAGAAGCAAGCCTCCTGTCTGCGGGCCCGCTGCCCGCAGTTAATGCAGGGCAGCCTTGGCGTGCTATGTCATACAAAGAGCGCGACAGGCGTCTAACATGGCAGAAAGACCCACAAAGACCACTCTGCGTGTTACCAAGGCATATAATAGTGTGGTCGCGCCATGCGCATTTAAAGCTTGCTCAGGATAACGTGGGTTACGAGGCAGTTATCTCATATGTGTGGGCGATTACATCATGAGGTGATGCTCAAATCGGCGATACGCCCGCTACAACATGGGCTAGAGTTGACATCACGAAGATATCACATTAACTCTTACACATGTCAGCTTGCCCAGCCTCGACAACGTCAGCACACCAGGAACATTCTGTTGTGAGCCCAGACCGACAAACAGGATGGAGAACATATTTGGTCAGAAGATATGCGCAACAGACGAGGAGAAGGAGATCGTAGGCGTCGTTGCACTTATAGCTCCATGTTGTATATATTTAATATTGAAATGGTAGGCCCATCTGCCGGGTCTAGCTCCCTTGCATTGTGCCTCCCTTGGACTATAAAAGGAATGGCACATGTGCTACAAGGGACATTCACACTTGAATCCATATGTAGGCATCACAAACCAGTCTCAAACCTTCGACAATACAACCCACAAGTGGAGTATGGTATTACCCTATGACGGCTCGAACCACTCTAAACCCTTGTGTGTTCTTGCGTTCATCCACCTAATCAGGCAAACCCTAGGGTGCGCCTTTGTTCTTAGGATTAGGCGGGTGCATTCTGCCACCTGGCTGGAGTTCTCTCCGAAATTTGGCTTAGTTTTATCTCCGAAATTTGGCACGCCAGGTAGGGGCATGTTTTTCTCTGCTCGAATGATGCTGCAGATCGTCAAGCATCTCGTCTCCTCCAAAAACGACATCCAAATGGGGGAGGAAGTGGCGTCACCTGCGCCGCGGGTAGCTCCTTGCCCTGCCTCACGTGTTGCATCGCCCATTGCGCTACAACACACACCAAAGCTGGTATCTAGAGTTTCCTCGCATGACGCCCCCGGTGGAGCATTATCAGCGGCTAGGGTGTTCCTACGCTATCCCCCAAGCTCTGTAGCATCTACAACTATAATGAGGGAGTGGTGTGACGACGTCGACCACCTCATTAACTTTGCCCAAAGTGCCTCTGGTTTGGTGTGGACTGGGGTTCGGTGTGGACCGAGGCACGTCCACCGCTCGGCCCCATGGGGTGGTCGGGCAGCTCTCAAGGTCTTTCCGTTAGCGTCACCATGAAGCGTCAACCTCCGTGCGCTCACCCGTTGTGAGGGGCTCACAGACTGAGGACATGAGGGCAGAGCTCGACCGCAGACGTGCGGGCGATGATGCCTATGTCTCCTTGGAGAGGGCGAGGGAGCGCCACCAAATCTTTGAGGCCTGAAACCTTAATGCTGACTTTAGTGCAACAACGCCACCCTCTCTGAAAAAAGCCAGGATTGGCGTCCCCATGACTGTAGTAGGTTGTTCCGCGCTTGCGAATCATCTCCGCACCGTGGCCTGGACGTCCAAGTTTCGGTCACACCTATTGGGAAAGTGAAAGGGAAATAGGGTCAAACCTTTTCCTAAATGATTTTGGTGGTTGAAATGCCCAACGGAAATAATTGGACTAACTAGTTTGCTCTAGATTATATGTTCTACAGGTGTCAAAGGTTCAACACAAACCAATAAAAAGATCTAAGTTAGGATTCAAAAGAAAGGAGCAAAAGAAACCGAAGAGAACCCTGGTCTGGCGCACCGGACTCTCCGGTGTGCCACCGGACAGTGTCCGGTGCTCCAGGGACCGTACAGGCTGAACTCTTCACCTTCGGGTTTCTGGAGAACCGCTCCGCTATAATTCACCGGACTGTCCGGTGTGCCAGCGGAGCAACGGCTAAGGAGTGCAACAGTTGACTCCAACGGTCGCCTGCAAACGTGAACAGTGTGCGGACAGTTCGCGCAGAGTCAGAGCAGCGCCAGAAGGCGCACCGGACAGTGAACAGTGCTTGTCCGGTGCCCCAAGTTGTCAGAGCTCCAACGGCCGAAACCGTCAGAACCCTAACGGTTGGGTGACGTGGCTGGCGCACCGGACAGTGTCTGGTGGCGCACCAGACAGTGTCTGGTGGCGCACCAGACTGTCCGATGCGCCCATCGATAGACAACCTCCCCAACGGTTGGTTTGGTGGTTGGGGCTATAAATACCCCCCAACCACCACCACTTCAAGCATCCAAGTTTTTCAGACATCTCATTCAATACAAGAGCTAGTGCAATCAATACAAGACACAATTCAATAGAATCAAAGCCTCTCCAAGTCCCAAATCCACTCCAAACAAATAGTGACTAGAGAGAGAGTTTTGCTCGTGTTCTTTGAGCTCTTGTTCTTGGATTTCTTTCTTCTTCCTCATTCTTGTTCTCAAGACACTTGTAATACAAGCAAGAGACACCAAGTTGTGGTGGTCCTTGTGAGGGGTCTAAGTGACCCGTTTGATTAAGGAGAAAGCTCACTCGGTCTAGGTGAACGTTTGAGAGAGAGGGAAAGGGTTGAAAGAGACCCAATCTTTGTGACCACCTCAACGGGGACTAGGTTTGCAAGAACCAAACCTCGGTAAAACAAATCACCGTGTCACTTGCTTTACTTCTTGGTTGATTTGTTTTCACCCTCTCTTTCGGACTCGGTTTTATTTCTAACGTTAACCCCGGCTTGTAGTTGTGCTTAAAGCTTGTAAATTTCACTTTCCGCCTATTCACCCCCCCTCTAGGCGACTTTCAATTGGTATCAGAGCTCGGTACTTCATTAAGAGTCTAACCACTCGAAGTGATGTCAGGAGGATCCGCCGAGAGGGAGATGGAAACGGCCACAAGCCACGGGAAGGCTCCATCAAGGGAGTCCGGTGCCAAAGGAAGGGAGGAATCTCCTCCCCGCGTCAGGTCGCACTAGAGTGGCGACAAGAAGAAGAAGATGAAGAAAGTGGTCTACTACGAGACCGACTCTTCGTCGCCCTCCACCTCTGGCTCTGACGCTCCGTCCGTCACTTCTAAGCACCATGAGCGCAAGAAGTTTAGTAAGATCCCCTTACGCTATCCTCACATTAACAAACGCACTCCTTTACTTTCTATCCCATTAGGCAAACCACCGGTTTTTTATGGTGAAGATTATTGTATGTGGAGTGATAAAATGAGGCATCATCTAACCTCACTCCACGCTAGCATTTGGGACATTGTTGAGTTTGGAGTGCAGGTACCATCCGTGGGGGTGACGAGGTCGCCCAAATCCGACATTTTGACTCCCAAGCCACCACTATACTCCTCGCCTCTCCATGTTGAGAGGAGTATAACAAGGTGCAAGGGCTAAAAAGTGCCAAGGAGATTTGGGACGTACTAAAGACCGCGCATGAAGGGGATGAGGTGACCAAAATCACCAAGCGGGAAACGATCGAGGGGGAGCTCGGTCGATTCATCCTCAACCAAGGAGAGGAGCCACAAGCAATGTACAACCAGCTCAAGACCTTGGTCAACCAAGTGCGCAACCTCGGGAGCACCAAATGGGATGACCATAAAATGGCCAAGGTTATTCTAAGATCACTCGTTTTTCGTAATCCTACGCAAGTTACAATTAATTTGTGGTGATCCTAGATATAAGCTAATGTCTCCCGAGGAGGTTATAGGAAAGTTTGTGAGCTTTGAGTTGATGATCAAAGGCTCCAAACAAATCGTCGAGCAAGGCGACACCTCCACACCCGAGGTGCAACCCGTTGCATTCAAAGCGACAGAAGAAAAGAAAGAAGAGTCTACATCAAGTAGGCTCCCCATCGATGCCTCTAAGCTCAACAATGAGGAAATAGCGCTCATCATCAAGAGCTTCCGCTAGATCCTCAAGCAAAGGAGGGGGAAGGACTATAAAACCCGCTCCAAGAAAGTGTGCTACAAGTGTGGTAAGCCCGGTCATTTCATTGTTAAATGTCCTATGTCTAGTGATAGTGACAGGGGCGACGACAAGAAGGGAAGGAGGAAGGAAAAGAAGAAGTACAACAAGAAGAAGGGTGGCGATGCCCACGTGTGTCGGGAATGGGACTCCGACATGAGCTCCACCGACTCCTCCTCCGACGAGGACGCCACCAACATCGCCGTCACCAAAGGCCTCCTCTTCCCCAACGTCGGCCACAAGTGCCTCATGGCAAAGGATGGCAAAAAGAAGGTAAAATCTAGAGCCTCCACTAAATATACGACATCTAGTGATGAGGGTAGCTCTAGTGATGATGAAGATGATTTGCTTGCTCTTTTTGCCAACCTAAACATGCAACAAAAAGAAAAATTGAATGAATTGATAGGTGCTATTCATGAGAAGGATGAACTCTTAGATAGCCAAGAGGAATTCCTTATTAAGGAAAACAAAAGGCATGTTAAGGTGAAAATGCTTATGCTCAGGAATTAGAGAAATGTGAAAAAATAACTTGTGAGCTTAGCATTTGCCATGACACTATCTCCAACCTTAGAATTGAACATGCTAATTTGATCACTAAGGTTGAAAAGAGGAATGTTTGTGATGATTCAATTGTCAATCTTAAGAATGATAATGCTAGTTTAATTGCTAAGATTGACAAATTGAATGCATCAATTTCTAGCCTTAAGATTGAGAATGATAAATTAATTGCTAAGGCTAAGGATTTAAATGTTTGCAATGATTCTATTTCCTGTCTTAGAAATGAGAATGCTACTTTATATGCTAAGATAGAGGAATTAAAATCTTGCAAACCCTCTACATCCACTATTGATCATGTTTCTATTTGCATGAGATGTAGAGATATTAATGTTGATGCTATTCATGATCACCTAGCTTTAATTAAAGAACAAAATGATCACATAGCTCAACTAACTGCTAAAATTAATGAGCATGAGATAGAGAATGAAAAAATTAAATTTGCTAGAAGCATGCTCTATAATGGGAGACGCCCTGGCATTAAGGATGGCATTGGTTTCCAATAGGGAAGCAATGTCAAGCTTAATGCCCCTAAGAGATTGTCCAATTTTGTTAAGGGCAAGGCTCCCATGGCACAGGATAACGAGGGTTACATTTTATATCCTGCTAGTTATCCTGAGCATAAAATTAGGAGAATTCATTCTAGGAAGTCTCATTCTGGTTCTCTTCATGCTTTTATGTATAAGAATGAGACATCTAGTTCTAGGCATTCTACCCATGTTAAGATGCCTAAAAAGAAATCTCCTATTGCATCAAATGAACCTAATGTTTCATTTAAAACTTTTGATGCTTCTTATGTTTTGACTAACAAATCCAGCAAAGTAGTTGCCAAATATGTTGGGGGCAAACACAAGGGCTTCAAGACTTGTGTTTGGGTACCCAAGGTGCTTGTTTCTAATGTGAAAGGACTCAAGACCGTTTGGGTACCAAAGAACAAGGCCTAAATTGTTTTGTAGGTTTATGCATCCGGGGGCTCAAGTTGGATCATTGATAGCGGGTGCACAAACCACATGACAGGGGAGAAAAGGATGTTCTCCTCCTACGAGAAAAACGAAGATCCCCAAAGAGCTATCACATTCGGGGATGGAAATCAAGGTTTAGTCAAAGGACTTGGTAAAATTGCTATATCACCTGACCATTCCATTTCCAATGTTTTTCTTGTAGATTCTTTAGATTATAACTTGCTTTCAGTTTCTCAATTATGCAAAATGGGTTACAACTGTCTTCTTATGGATATAGGTGTTACTGTCTTTAGAAGAAGTGATGATTCAGTAGCATTTAAGGGAGTTTTAGAGGGTCAGCTATACTTAGTTGATTTTAATAGAGATGAACTCGATACTTGCTTAATTGCTAAGACTAACATGGGTTGGCTCTGGCATTGCCAACTAGCCCATGTTGGGATGAAGAGCCCACTCAAGCTCAAGATAAACCGTCATCTTCCATGCAAGCATCTCCACCAACCCAAGATGAGGATCAGGCTCAAGATAATGAAGAAGAAGATCAAGAAAATGAGCCACCTCAAGAGGAGGAAAATTATCAAGGGGGAGATGATAATGATCAAGAAAAGGAAGATGATCAAGAAGAACAGGGTCAAAAACTACCACACCCAAGAGTCCACCAGGCGATTCAAAGAGATCACCCCATGAACTCCATCCTCGGCGATATTCATAAGGGGGTAACCACTCGATCTCGTGTCGCTCATTTTTGTGAACATTGCTCTTTTATGTCTTCTATTGAGCCATACAGGGTGGAAGATGCATTAAGAGATTCGGATTGGGTGTTGGCAATGCAAGAGGAGCTCAACAATTTCACGAGGAATGAGGTATGGCATCTTGTTCCACGTCTTAACCAAAATGTTGTAGGAACCAAATGGGTATTCCGCAACAAGCAAGATGAGCATGGTGTGGTGACAAGGAACAAAGCCCGACTTGTGGCCAAGGGATATTCACAAGTCGAAGGTTTGGATTTCGGTGAAACCTATGCACCCGTAGCTAGGCTTGAGTCAATTAGTATATTACTTGCCTATGCTACTTACCATGGCTTTAAGCTCTATCAAATGGACGTGAAAAAGTGCCTTCCTCAATGGACCGATGAAGGAAGAGGTCTATGTTGAGCAACCTCCCGGCTTTGAAGATAGTGAGTACCCTAACCATGTATATAAACTCTCAAAGGCGCTTTATGGGCTCAAGCAAGCCCCAAGAGCATGGTATGAATGCCTAAGAGATTTACTTATCACTAATGCCTTCAAAGTCGGAAAAGCCGATCCTACACTCTTTACTAAAACCATTGCAAATGATTTGTTTGTATGCCAAATTTATGTTGATGATATCATATTTGGGTCTACTAACAAATCTACTTGTGAAGAGTTTAGTAGGATAATGATTCAAAAATTCGAGATGTCTATGATGGGGGAGTTGAAGTATTTCCTAGGATTTTAAGTGAAGCAACTTCAAGAGGGCACCTTCATCAGCCAAACCAAGTACATTCAAGATATACTTATCAAGTTTGGAATGAAGGATGTCAAGCCCATCAAGACACCCATGGGAACTAATGGGCATCTCGACCTCGACACGTGAGGTAAATCCGTAGATCAAAAGGTATACCGGTCGATGATAGGATCTTTACTCTATTTATGTGCATCTCGACCGGATATCATACTTTCCGTATGCATGTGTGCAAGGTTCCAAGCCGATCCTAAGGAAGTTCACCTTAGGGTCGTGAAAAGAATCATGAGATATTTAGTTTATACACCTAAGTTTGGTCTTTGGTACCCCAAGGGATCCACCTTTGATTTAATAGGCTATTCAGATGTTGATTGGACAGTGTGTAAAATTGATAGGAAGAGCACATCAGGGACTTGTCAGTTTCTAGGGAGATCCCTGGTGTCTTGGGCTTCAAAGAAACAAAATTCAGTAGCTCTTTCTACCGCCGAAGCTGAGTATATTATCGCAGG
This sequence comes from Zea mays, assembly GCF_902167145.1. Taxonomy (NCBI): domain Eukaryota; kingdom Viridiplantae; phylum Streptophyta; class Magnoliopsida; order Poales; family Poaceae; genus Zea; species Zea mays. The sequence continues at coordinate 17,025,922 of NC_050100.1, forward strand.
CCATTGTTGCGCACAATTGCTTTGGATGAGACAAACCCTTAGGGACTATGGCTACAAGTTGAGCAAAGTCCCTCTCCTATGTGATAATGAGAGTGCAGTCCGCATGGTGGATAATCCCGTTGAACACAGCCGCACTCAAGCACATAGCCATTCGGTATCACTTTTTGAGGGATCACCAACAAAGGGGGGATATCGAAATTGCTTATGTTAGCACCAAAGAACAATTAGCCGATATCTTTACCAAACCATTAGATGAGAAAACCTTTACCAAACTTAGGAATGAGCTAAACATTCTTGATTCTCGGAACTTTGATTGATACCTTGCACACATAACTCATTTATATACCTTTGATCATATCTCCTTTATGTTTACGACTAATATGTTTTCAAGTGTATTCCTATGCTAAGTCGTAGATTGAAAGGGAAATGGAGTCTTCGGCGAAGACAAGGCTTCCACTCCACTCTATCGGTATTACTTACCCTTCGCCGTCACTCCGCACCACTCTCCAATTTGGTATAATCTTCACTCATATCCATTTGTACCATTGAGGAGAAAGTAAAAGGGCTCTCAAAAGACTCCATTTTTGGCGATTAATGCTGTCGGAGAGTAAATCTCCGGCCGGGTGGCGGAGTGCACCCGCCCTAAATCCTGAGATGGGGAGGGGCTTAGGCGTTTTGCTTGATCGTTGGAATGAACGGGAAGAACTCAAGAACACACAAGGATTTAGAGTGGTTCGGGCCGCCGGAGCGTAATACCCTACTCCACTGTGGGATGTATTGCTTGTGAGCTTGTATGAGCTTGCGAGTCTGAGGTGTGATCTAAGATTGTGTGTGTGTGTAACGTCGCATGCCTCCCCTTTTATAGATGAAGGGGGCATGCACAAAGGTACTGGGCCCCGACATGCGGGCCTAGGGACATAAAGAATATAGCGCTTGGAGCCACTAATGTCTGTTGCCGAGACGATCTTCTTGTGCCCTAACGTCCGAGATATGCGTATCCTCGGTGTGTAGGGGAAGCTTCTTGTAGAAGGGAAAATGAGTACAGCGCGTCGTTCGGCACGGGCGCACTGTTCGCCAGTAGACTGATCAAACGTGTCGTCTACTGGATGGGTCTGACACTGTCTGCCAGCAGATGGGACGGGGCGCATTAAATGCCAAAGAGGGCACGTCGCCCGTCAGTGTGGTGGCAGGCGGCGCGTCCTCTCCGCAATAAATGCAAAGGCTGCATGGCTGTATGGACCTTGCTTCGGGCTCGGCCTGCTAGCTTATGTCACGGGCCACACGCCACGTGGCAGCAGCGGGCCTTCGCCTGAGCGGGAAGCGTAGGGCAAGGCCTGGACACGTGCCGGCACCGGACCCCTACCCATGTCGGGTTCCTCCACGTCCCGGGATCTTGCCAAGTCCCGGACCTTACTGGGGGGAGCTTGGAGTTTATTCAAGGGACCCGACATGTCCTTCTGGGAGCTCTAGACCCGTTCGTACTGGGGTCCGGACCCATTGATACACCTCGGGATGTATTATCTTTCCTTGCCACGTGGGGCCCCTAGTCCTGCCCATGTGGTGGGGTCGGGAGTTGCTCCCCGTATGACCTGGAGGTGTGGTACGGGTGCAGCACCTTCATACCGTAGAAGAGGGTACCCCTGATTCAGGGTACCGACAGTGGCCCCCGAGCCCACCTCAGGGGAGGATGCGAGCCTACAGGTGGGGCCAGAGTCTGATTGGCGGTTGGACCGCTGCTCCTACGCGCCTGTTGCTGCAATTACTGTCGGCCCGCCTATGGCCATGCTAACTGCTACGCCTATTCCCATGGCTGACTGGCCCGTGACCATCGTACTTAATGTCACTGTTGGGCCATGCGCGGGGGTGCCTCGAGTCGCTGCACTGGTTCTAAAAAATTTGCCTTTTCAGACTCCCGTGACGCCCCCGAGAAGACGTGGCATTGGCGCAAGTGGCGGTGCGGTTTTTTCGCACTCGGTAACCGGCGCGCCGGTTGTATGACATGTGGGCCTAGGCCCCCGAGTCGGATCGCGGGTTGTAGCGAAGCTGAGGGGGTGCACAGCCGTGCGACGGTTGTACACTTCTTGCGTGGTGGTTCGCCTCTTTGACCGCTGGTTACGGTGAAGATGAAGGGGCGCTTAACCGTGGGGCGGTTCCATGCCCCTTGCATGGCGGTTCGCCTTCCTGACCACTAGTTGCCCCGAAAGATGAAGGGGCGCGTAACCGCGGGGCAGTTGCACGCTCCTTCTTCGGGTTAGCCTGTATGACATGTGGGGCATGGCCCCCGTGTCATAAGGTGGGATCCTTGGTGCACGCCGGGGGAGACTTCACCCATGACACTTCAGGGGCGCGAGTGGGGGATCTGCCTTTAAAAAGGGGTCGATCTCTCGGGCAGTAGACATGCCTCGCTCCTCTTGCGACCATCGTGCCCTTTCGCCTTCCGGGCCTCCAGATGGGGTGCGCTGGTGTTCTCTGGAGGGATCCGCGTCGAGGTCATCCCTTCCAGCGACTTCACCGTTGGAGAGCGCACGCTCGTGGTGGTGTCAGCGATCTTGCCTTCTTCTTGCTGCTGTTGGAGGGGTGCAACCCCATGGGAGTTGGCATCCTTCCACCATCATTCGACTTCAAGGATTTTCATCACGCAGCCCGGTCGCAACCTCCGGCCGGTGGTCATCCACAAGGATGACTACCAGCCTTGTGGTGGAGAGAAGCGAGTCGGGCTGCGGCCTCCCCCTGCCCTCAGCTTCAAGGATGTTCATCATCCATGCTGGGGAGGAGGGCGTGCCGAGTTGGGGGCCCGCCTCCGCGTGGGCTGGCGGCCCGCTTCCTCCCTCAGTACTCGGGAGATAAGGGTGTTTTGCCATCCATGCGGAGGAGGCGAACTTCGGGTACGCGGGGCTGGCCGACTGCGGGTGCCGCCAGCCACCGCGTGCCCGATGCCTTGGCTTGGATGGCTTCAGCGCCACCTCCGATGTTGCCTCCTGCTGCTGGGTCGAGGCGTGGCTGCCCGTTCACCGCACAGGCAACGGTCGCGCCGTGTGTAGGTCCGCCACATCCACGGCTTCTCTCGCGCCGCCGGCTGTACCGGTGGGTCATACAATGCGTCGTACGTCGCGGGGGCGGCGGCCGTGTTCTTGGATGTCCTCACTCCCTTAGCAAAGACGGGAGTGAGGACCTACAAGCGTGCTGAGGCAGCCGTCGCCCACTAGTGCAGGGGTGGTTGCCGTCGCTGGTGGGACCATTAGTGTTGCCTGTCACCGAGCCTCCAGCTCTTTGGCTTTAATGGCCTCGCTGTCGCCCCCCGTAGGAAGACGGGGGCGAGGACCCTTCCACAGCGACGTACATGCTGAGATGATTGTCGCTGCTGGCGAGTCGTCGGTGCAGAGGCGGTCGTCACCGTCGGTGCTGATGTGGTCGCCTCCGCTAGCGAGCCGCTTGGAGCTTGCTATCTCGCGGCCCTTACTAGTGTGGAGGTAGTTCATACCTGCAGAGTAGAAATGGCACTAGGGCTCCACTTGAAAACAGATGTAATACTTTCGCTTTTTGTAAGGTACTCAAGAGTACTATTTGTTAAGCAGTATTAGCACTTATCTATTTTCAACTTGTTCCTGTTGTGTGCGATATTGTTGACTCCTCCTTGGTACCTGCCCCCCCGCATGGGATGCAGGCTTGATGTGTTGAGGTTGGATACCAGCGTTTCTGAAAAGGTTGTCAACAATCCTCGGGAGGCAAACTTGCCAGGATCTGGATCTGTACACAACTTTTAGCTAGGAAGCATTAATAGTACACCTCATAGGGTTCTCCGTATGACATTAGCCGTCCTTTGATACATGCTCGGGACCCACAGGTTTTAGTCCGGGTGGCCAAGTTGCATGTCCGGACCCCCTTGGGTCGCGGTTCTAGATACTAGGACACTTGTCGCAGGGCGATGGAGCGTGCAGGCCCACGGTACGGGACCAGGCTGAGCGGTTGCATGGGCTCCGGACCACCCCAGGAGATTAATGTCCACTCTCTAGCTCCGGTCCCGAGGTTGTCGGACCCGCAGGACTTATAACTCCAGATACTAAGTTCCCGTCACGGGGTGGTGGAGCATGCAGGCCCACGGTACAGGACCTGGCTGAGCGGCTACACGGGCTCCGGACCACCCTATGGAACGGGGTCCCATTCTCTAGAGCCGGCCCCCAGGCTGTCGGACCTCCCTACTTTCGTATCAGGGGCCCTAAACTGCAAGCCTGGCTGCTCAATTCGGATGTCGTTTTGTCAGACAGATGGAAGCCATATGGGTGGGTTAGCTAAAAAGTACTATCTGAAAGACTGTAAGGTAGGACCATGGAGCAGCAAGATCGAACTATCACAAGAGCACAGCTGAGGGGGTAGTTTCTCTTTATAACTTGTCGTGCATGTGTGTAGACCTATAGGCCGGCTTCATGGGGGCAGACCCCACCGGGTTGTCGTACACGTATGTGTCATCTAGTTACAAAAAAGGGAAACAAATTTGACCCCTTAGCTTTGCTCTATGGATAGAACTTACAGAGATGTTTGGCATCGGGGTTAGGTACTCCTCCAGTTGTAGCTAGATGGTTGCCCCTGGGTCGGTGCATTCTCGTTACCTCGAAGGGTCCTTCCTAGCTGGGGGAGAGTTGCGGAGCCCCTCTTGGTATGGTACTTGTCGTGGGGCTAGGCCCCGACCCAAGGTTCCCGTCTGCATTTGACATGGGAGCCCACGTCTCTGGTTGTGGCCACTTTTGCATGTACCTGTCTGCAACCCGGACCCGTGGGGGATCCGGAAGGGCCTCCGAAGGAAGGCGTGCTTCAGCTCCATAGACCGGGGAACACGGGGTCCCTCTGGGGCCCGTCTAGTTGTCTTCACTGGAGTAGGAGCCTCCGGCGAAGATATCCTTCAGGTCCCCCTCGAGTGATTGATACCCGAGGTCCCGCTCAGCCGCGGCCACCTCGCTGTCGTCCACCTTTTTCTTGCTGGGCCGGTGGCGAGGCGGGGAGCCGTCTTTGGAAGACTGCTCGCGCCGCTCGCTGACGTGTTTTGCAAGGTCAATGATCTCGCTACACTCTGCGGCGCTGTGGCGACCGTTCGGGTGCATAGGGCATGAACCGCTGCTACCCCTCTGCGGCCGCGGGCGTTTGTTGCGGTCGCCCTGGCCTCCGGTCGCGGCTGCGACCACCAGAGCGGTGGACCGCGGCTTTTGGTAGTCGTTGTCCTTCTTCTTCTTCTTCTTTCCGTCCCGGGGACGGTCCTCGAGCCACCCGACTGGGCAGCTCCCGTTTGTGGGGCCGAGTGCCATGCACGGCCCTCGGCGGCTCTGGCACATTTATCGGCCAGAGCGAAGAGTGTGGGGACAGTTTCCACGTCATGTGTGGCCAACTTCTCCAACATTTTTTCATCAAGTACTCCCTGTCAGAAGGCTGTGATGATGGAAGCATTAGAAATACGAGGTATAGTACCTCGCACCTTGGTGAAGCGGGAGATGAACTTTCGGAGGGTCTCTCCGGGCTCCTGCCTCACCGCATGAAGGTGGGCCTCCACACCGTGCTACTGGTAAGCACTGGCGAAGTTCGCAATGAACCGCGCGCAGAGCTCCTCCCAGGAGTAGACTGACCCTGGGGTGAGGTTCATGAGCCAGGTCCGGGCTGGTCCAGACAAGGCCACATGGAAATATGTCGCCATCACAACGGTGTTCCCACCTGCTACCGTGATGGCGGTGACGTACACCTGCAGGAACTCCGACGGGTCCGATGTTCCATCGTACTTTTCCGGCAGGTGCGACCGAAACTTGGGCAACCACGATGTCGCACGGAGGTGATCCGCAAGGGCGGCGCAACCCACACCGGCCAAGGGGACACCCGTTTGGGACTGGGTGCCCATCGGTGTCTGCGGTGCAACCGCAGCGAAGTCTTGGTCGAGGTTGCGACCATCTATGTTTTGGCGGCGCTCGCGCGCCCTTTCCAATGAGACCCGGGCATCCTCTCCCGCACGCCTGCGGTTGAGTTCTGCCCAGAGGTCATTGGTCTGTGCGCCCTTTACTGAAGACGAGCGCATAGATGCTGATACCTCGTGTTGACGCCGGGATGACCATGTCCTCGACCTAGATAGGGTAGAATGTGCCATACCGAGCAGTCGGTCGACGTCGTCCCGCCATTGCTTCATGGCTCCTGGTGAAGCCGTGGAGCTTGGAGGGTGTCGCAACAACTCCCTGGCCACCGATAACGCCCCCGGAGACGCCCTTGATGGAGTCCGGGACGTTTGCGCTGTTGTGCGCTGTCGTGTGGCGTGCACAACAGGAGTACCTGGTACTGGGCGACTGGGAACCTGCGGTGTGGAGGAAGCAGCTTCTCCCTCCACCGCAAAGTCTACCGAAGTCTCGGCACGGTGCTCAATGATCTGCACCATCATGCTTGGGCTAGGGATCAAGCAAAAACCTAATGCCTCTGCCCCTACCTGGCGTGCCAAATGTCAGAGAGTAAATCTCCGGCCGGGTGGCGGAGTGCACCCGCCCTAAATCCTGAGATGAGGAGGGGCTTAGGCGTTTTGCTTGATCGTTGGAATGAACGGGAAGAACTCAAGAACACACAAGGATTTAGAGTGGTTCGGGCCGCCGGAGCGTAATACACTACTCCACTGTGGGATGTATTGCTTGTGAGCTTGTATGAGCTTGCGAGTCTGAGGTGTGATCTAAGATTGCGTGTGTGTGTAACGTCGCATGCCTCCCCTTTTATAGCTGAAGGGGGGCATGCATAAAGGTATTGGGCCCCGACATGCGGGCCTAAGGACATAAAGAATATAGCGCTTGGAGCCACTAATGTCTGTTGCCGAGACGATCTTCTTGTGCCCTGACGTCCGAGATCTGCGTATCCTCGTCGTGCAGGGGAAGCTTCTTGTAGAAGGGAAAATGAGTACAGTGCGCTGTTCGGCACGGGCGCACTGTTCGCCAGTAGACTGATCAGACACGCCGTCTGCTGGATGGGTCTGACACCGTCTGCCAGCAGATGGGACAGGGCGCATTAAATGCCGAGAGGGCACGTCGCCCGTCAGTATGGTGGCAGGTGGCGCGTCCTCTCCGCAATAAATGCAAAGGCTGCATGGCTGTATGGACCTTGCTTCGGGCTCGACCTGCTAGCTTATGTCACGGGCCACACGCTACGTGGCAGCAGCGGGCCTTCGCCTGAGCGGGAAGCGTCCCGGGATCTTGCTAAGTCTCGGACCTTACTGGGGGGGAGCTTGGAGTTTATTCGAGGGACCCAACATGTCCTTCTGGGAGCTCCGGACCCGTTCGTACTGGGGTCCGGTGTCCCTTGGAGGTCCGGACCCATCGATACACCTCGGGATGTATTATCTTTCCTTGCCACGTGGGGCCCCTAGTCCTGCCCATGTGGTGGGGTCGGGAGCTGCTCCCCGTATGACCTGGAGGTGTGGTACGGGTGCAGCGCCTTCATATCGTAGAAGAGGGTACCCCTCATTCAGGGTACCAACAAATGCCAAAGGGGGAGAAATATTAAGCCCAAAGCAAAAGGACCGCACCACCACAAGTTTTTCAGTTTTTAAAAGAAGTTTTTCAATTGGTTAGTATTTTTCAAATTGGTATCTAAAAATATAAAATCTTTTTCATATTGGTAAAACCCTCTTGAACACTAAGAGGAGAACTTTATTCAGGGGAGTTTTGTTTTAGTCAAAGGAAAAGTATTTGAAACAGGGGGAGAAAATTTCAAATCTTGAAAATGCTTCTTGCAATCTTATTCATATACCTTGACTATTTGCAAAAGGACTTTGAAAAGATTTTCCAAAATAATTTTCAAAAACAAACAAGTGGTGCAAGCGTGGTCCAAAATGTTAAAAGAAAGAAAGTAATCCATGCATATCTAGTGACAGTCTGGTGCGCCCATCGGCAGACAGCCTCCCCAACGGTTGGTTTGGTGGTTGGGGCTATAAATACCCCTAACCACCACCACTTCAAGCATCCAAGTTTTTTAGACATCTCATTCAATACAAGAGCTAGTGCAATCAATACAAGACACAATTCAATAGAATCAAAGCTTCTCCAAGTTCCAAATCCACTCCAAACAAATAGTGACTAGAGAGAGAGTTTTGCCCATGTTCTTTGAGCTCTTGTTCTTGGATCGCTTTCTTTTTCCTCATTCTTGTTCTCAAGACATTGTAATCAAAGCAAGAGACACCAAGTTGTGGTGGTCCTTGTGAGGGGTCTAAGTGACCCGTTTGATTAAGGAGAAAGCTCACTCGGTCTAGGTGACCGTTTGAGAGAGGGAAAGGGTTGAAAGAGACCCGGTCTTTGTGACCACCTCAACGGGGACTAGGTTTGCAAGAATTGAACCTCGGTAAAACAAATCACCATGTCACTCGCTTTATTTCTTGGTTGATTTGTTTTCACCCTCTCTTTCGGACTCAGTTTTATTTCTAATGCTAACCCCGGCTTGTAGTTGTGCTTAAAGCTTGTAAATTTCAGTTTCCGCCTATTCACCCTCCCTCTAGGCGACTTTCAGAAAGTACGATGGTACAACTAACCCGTCGGAGTTTCTGTAGGTCTTCGTCACTGCTATCATGATCGCGGGCGGGGATGGCACCATCATGGTGAGCTACTTCCATGTAGCCTTGACCGGGCCAGCCCAGACTTGGCTTATGAACCTTAACCTAGGATCGATCAATTCCTCGGAAGAGCTCTATGCGCGGTTCACCATGAACTTCGCTAATGCTTACCAGCAGCATGGCATGGAGTCCCACCTCCATGCAATGAGGCAAGAACTCAGAGAGACACTCAGGGCTTCATCTCTCGCTTCACCAAGGTATGGGGGAGCTGTTGGGAGCCTTCTTATTCTGAAGGTCCTAAAAACGTGACTAATTAACCATATATTTTCAGTATGACATAGACTATTACAGGAAGCTTCGACTTTGGGATGAAGGCGTGTAATATGAGGATACAACCCGAAGGCAACATGGATGGACACTGAAGTTATGGCAAAAGGAGATTCGGCTTAGCATGTTAACGAAGATGAAGGACGAAATCGACCTAAGGGAGAAAAGACTACTAAGTCCTTGATAGTTTACATTATGATTAAGAGTAGATGTCAGGGGCATGGATGTAATCTTATCTGGGCTGTGTCCCGTGCCTATAAATAGATGAACAGTAACACCATACTGTTCACGTTGGGTTGTAATATCTCTCTCGCGTCATCTTTGCATCCCAACCTTCTGGCGAACCAAAGGTACCATTGTGCTATAAATATCATTAATATTAATTTTGATATATGAATTCAAATATAAATAAATTGTGAGGACTTGATCATTATCTTTTATTCTTTAACGTTCTTTTACATTCTTATTTATGTCTGTACTCATATTTTATATACTAAGATGATGAAGGCATGTCCTTCATGACCTTCGTCTGAAGATCATTATATCCGAAAGGAAATAATGCTTCGAAGGACGAAGGTCTTTAACCATTAACAATTGTGTTGTCTTGTTCTTGATCTATAGCATTTGAGAACAAGTGACCAACAGGAACCATACCTCGTATCTCTAACGAGTATATCGTTACTATTTTCCGTTAGGGGGTATGTGATGAGAAGATGCTTGAGAAGTTTGCGATGCATGATGTGGAAAGTGTCACCACGCTCTTCGCTCTAGCCAACAAGTATGCAAGGGCCGCCAAGTACTGTGCATCGCACTCGGCCCCACAAGCTAGGGCCACCCAAATGGCTGGCTCAGGCACCGTTGTCTAGGGCAACAGCAAGAAAAAAAAGAATCACGGTGGCGAGAGGCCATTGTCCGATGCTCCTGTCACTGCGGCTATGGCTAGGGGCTAGCAAGCGTCCACGCTAGCAGGGTGGCGACACTAGGTTGTGACTTGTTCACCCTAATGGTCACCACAACGCCTCAAAGTGCCACGAGATCCTGAGGCTTGCGAAGCGTGTCAGCGAGCGGCGTGAGTAGACCTCCAAGGAGGGCTCACCACTACATCATTGAACTGGCAAGGAGAAGGCTGATGACTGCGATGCTTCCGTGCGCGGAAGAGAGCTTGGGTATCAATCCCTCAAGCAAGTCTTGAAGGACATCCTTGACGGAGACTCCAACTACGACAACGACGACCGCGCGCAAGAAGTGGTACATCATGTATGGCGGGAGTTGGGAGCTGACCTCCCGGAGGGACGTGAAGTCTCTTCGCGGGGAGGTGCTCTCGGCAACCCTCGAGGCACCAAACACGGCACCCCATCAGAAATGGCGAAGCACCACCATCTCCTTCGGGGCATCTGATTGCCCTAACAATATGGCAGGGTCAGACGTATTGCCGGTCATCGTCGCTCCTGTCATTGTTAACGTGAAGCTCTATCACATGTTAATTGATGGAGGGGTTGGCCTCAAAGTCATCAGTTATGGTGTGTTCAAGCAGCTTTAGATCTCAGAGTCAAAGTTGGGACCCTCTCGCCCATTCTCCAGAGTGGGTCCTCAGCCTGTGTATCCCTTTAGGACCATCGCCAGTGTATCCTCTTAGGACCATCATACTCCTAATCTAATTCGGAACTGATGTAAACTTCCATACTAGATCTTCTTTAAACAAAATATCTAGTAAACTAGATTTACTATTCTACGATTTATAACTGTAAACAAAATATACTAGGTCTTCGTCCGCGCCCTTGTAATAGGCTATTTTGCAATTAAATACAAAGGTGTATATTTTGGAAAACATTGTTACCATAGATCCTTAAAAATTAATAGGGGAAGATCTAGTATTCCATCGGACTCCTAATCTAATTCACGGACTCCTATCCTAATCCTAGCTATCTCACTTTAGCGCCATATGAGAATCTATAAGTTTAGATCATTTTTAATAACTATCTTATTTAAATAAGATCTATCTATATGATACACATAAACAGTAGCAATGCATAAATAATTAACTAGTAGATTTTATTATATATGTCTATATATACTAATATATAGTAAAAATCAACATATTTTATATTATAAAATAAAGAGATTTAAAATTTAGTCTTAAACATACTTATGATCATCCCGTTCCTATTGGCTACCGTAGGTCCGTGGCGCAACCTTCGATTTGTCTTTCCCGAGCCACGTGTTCCTCCCAGATCCCACGTAACCCTCCGATCGCAGCACGTGCCCAGCGACCGATCTAGGGATGGCAATGGGTCGGGTTCAGATCAGGTATGGTAAATATCCGCCCGCGACAATACCCGTGGGTATTGCTCATACCCGCCCGCGACTATACCCGCGGGTAGGATTTTGTACCCGTGCCCGTACCCATCGGGTATCGGGCGGGTATCGGATATCCGCGAGTATAATTACACTCCACACAAAAAAAACACATGGTTGACAAATGACAAGGTAGAACAAAAAACAAGACATAATAAATCTGATTACTGTTAGAGAAGCAAGCTATATGAGTACATAGCGTTTACACTTGAACCAAACTTCAAAGTATTCAATTCAACAAAACAACAAGAGACGAACTTGGACTGTTGGGCAATCAACTACTCATGAATTACCAAGAATATCACAAATTACAAACAACTAATAAGAAAGGAATTAGTACGTAATAAAAACCTTTCAACAATTAATATACTAAAGAAGTTCGTCTGACTAGTAAGTAATTGCTGACAGCACCCAACCGCCTAGCTAGACCTAATATATAGCAAGCTAGCAAGATATATGGTAGCCAAGGATAACAGAAATATGTCTCTCTATGACATCAGCAAGCGATTATTTTATGTTCCACTAGTTGATTTTGGGTACCATACACGCTGTATTAATTAAAATAAAAATTTTAACATCGGAGAGAACTTCAAGTAGTAAAAAGATAAAAAATGCATCTGGTTAAAATGAATGGACTTAAGCCCACCGTCATCTCTGTTGTTAGATCTGCCGCATGTACACCATTAGGCCGGTTCTGGTGAATAAAGATGGACCATCGGGTCGATTTCTGGTGAACTCAAAATACATGTATTTTTAATTTCGGATATCCGCCAGGACCCGCGGGTAAAAGATGAAACCCGTACCCGACCCGATTTTATCACGGGTCGGGTACGGGTGAGACCCGCGGGTTAAATTTCATACTCGAACCCGAATCCGACAGGTCGGATATCCGTGGATATCCGAACCCGCGGGTAAAATTGCCATCTCTAAACCGATCTGCTGATCTGCAGCTACTGTAGCTCTATCCGAACTCAACCAGTCGAAACTCGCCACGCTTCCACCGCTTGCGAGCCCTGCCTCCCAAGTCCCACCGTCCCACTCCCACAGTCCCACGCTTGGGGCTTCCAAGGTCCAAACGTGCCCCACTTGTGAACGTTCTCTGCGCTCCGGCGGGTAGCGTATCGTACCTTCACTCCGCGCACAGCGCCTATCGCACCGCCTATCGCACAACAGCGGACCGGGCTCGTGGAATGCAATACAGTTTTCTGCCACCTTCTCGGTCCCGCCGTTTGCGCCCCGCGGCCGCCCGAGAGCGTCTCCTGCACCCGGTCCACAATACCTACACTCTCGACCCCCCGCACGTATCTGCCGACACGCTCTCACGAGTACATCCACCGGGTCTATGTGCGCGCGCTCAGTCGCTCACGCCGTCTGCGTGCCCGAGACAGTTGGGGGCGCAGCGCAGGCGGCAGGCGGCAGACCACCAGGAGGGCCGTTATTTCTGCCGTCCCCCGCCCCGCGGCCCCCGTTGCAAGTCCAACCCGTTCCCCCCCAATTCAGCACCAGCCTTTGCGCATCGCGACAGCGATATCGGGAAGAGGAAACTCGAAAGCCCGGCGAGCGGTATGGCAACCCGCGAGGAGCACGTGGCGGCGCCGGCGCCGGCGGTCGAGGAGACGCCGGAGAAGAAGCAGGCCAGCACAACCGAGCTCCCCGCACCCTCAGGCTGGACGAAGAAGGTTCGCCCTTACTGCCCGCTTGGCCGTCCCCTTTCAATTTCCTCGCACGCTCCTCCCTGCACGCCGTTTGCTTCGGTCCCGAGGGCTGCGGGGGCCTGCTAGCGTTCGGATCCGGGGGGTTCGGGCTCCGTCTCTGCGAATTCCGCTGCTGTTCTCCGTAACCGAGCGGTCGGGGGGCTGTGGCGTCGGGTTCTAGGGTTTCCGAGCTCGATTGAGTCGTGTCGTTCGTGAGGGCGTGCGTTTGTAATTTTGCTTGGTCTTAAGTCCATGCGAGCATGGCTATAAGGTTTAGGAGCTTGATTTGAGCTCGCTGTTCGTGCTCGCGATTGACTTGCAACATCCGAGTCCAACAGCGATGGAGCCTGAAAAAATTAGGACCAAACCGTTACAGTAACAAAATCTCACTAAAAACTCACAGTAGACGAATATAATTGTTTAAAGTAGTTCTATATTGAGACGTCCATGAACAATGAAAATCATGAATACATAATAAGAAATATAAGATTTAACTTTATAGGGAGCTCTATGGGCTCGTGAGCGGTATGGGGCTCGAGCTGCCCCACCGGACCGCGATGTGGGAGTGAGTATTGTGGACTTCACTTTTATAGCTCTCCCTATTGCAACATCCAAGTCATTTCTGTAAACCTATTAGGGCCTACAGTCCGTTGGGTTCAGTTTACCCGGGGATGATACGTTTATCGTATAAGCAAGTTTCGACTTTAGACCTCTCGATAGTGTGTTTTGGCTCTTATTTGGTCCTTGCTAAGCAGTATGGGTGGATCCTAACATGGTTAGCCATCGTTGTGCAATCTATTTTATCTCTTGTCGTGTCTCACCTGCACCTGTGACCCAGTAACACTGAACTTGACTAGACTATACCCAATCAATCATGAGTTCTTATTGTCTTAGCAACATCTTAAAGTTATTTTGGCATCTCCTATCTTGATTTTGGCATATTTGGTTATATTATATGATTTTTGGCTTATTTGGTTATATTGTGCAACTTCATTGAAGTTGTCTTTAGCTGACCTGTGTGGAAGCTTGATGCAGAATTGTTGAGTGCGGTGCAGCTAGCCTACTAAGCATGTTCTTTATTTGATTTTGTATACACTATGAAATGAAACGAAAAATAAGCATAATATGGAGAGTCTAGATCTTTCACTTGGTTTTATAATGTTGATAGTACAGATAAGCTCCTGGGAACATCTGGGCATATTGTTTTCACATTTTATTCCATGAACTGAAATACAAGCCTTTCAAGACCCATTAGGCAGACACTTGACATTAATTGCTTAATAGGGTACTAGCATATGAAGAGTTCAGATAGGCAATGAACATATTTATCACGTTGTTGTAAATGCATCAAATGATTATGACATCCAGCCCACGTTTTCCATTGGATAGTAACAGTTCCTGGCATTTGGTGAGGATTCATTTGTCCTTGCTCATTGATTACATCTTTGGCTCTTGGGACGATTTATTGTTGCGGTAAGTTTCATATGCTTAATTGTCGATTCCTATGTATAAACAAGCGATAATCATGCAGAACTGTTGGCTTTATTTTTGTTTTGTGTAGATCATGGAAATTTCTTCTTTTTGTGTACATGGTTCTTCAAAAATGAGGACTTCATCTAAAGATGTATACTGGGGAAAAAAAGAGGATCAATAACACTGCAGATATTGGTTCACATATGTCTCGCTTGAACTTCTGTAATCTTGTTCATGTTATTTATGGTCTTGTGTCGTAAGAGATTATGATGATTTGAAATTGACTGGTGGCTTGAGCCTTGTCTTTATCACAACCTTTTCACAGACTGGTTACATTCTAAAAATTGACAATGAGCCTACTGGCTTAATCATTTTCTGAAGGTTGGCAAAAATGGTCTTCCTCAGATGCGTTCATTTTCTGGCTGTCCATTTATAGAATGAACTGTAGTTCTATCCCAGTTGCCACAGTGAGCCTGCTCCTATGGATGAATTTGTTGAAGTAAATATACTTAGAAAGTGGCAGACAATATTTGTTGAGATGAATATATCTGTAACAAGTTGGCCCTTTGCTACGTTGGATGTATTATATAAGAACACTACCTGCAAGCAGCTTGAATTATAGTTCAATTTGGCTCACACCATGTTTGATTATTTTAGTTTCATCGCATATTTTTATGATAACATGTTCATGTTTTATTGCAGCTTGCCCCAACTCGAGGTGGACGAGGTGGACGATTCGAGGTTATTTTTGTTTCCCCAACTGGTGAGGAAATTAAAAGCAAGAGACAGCTGACTCAGTACCTGAAAGCTCATCCTGGAGGCCCTGCATCTTCAGAGTTTGATTGGGGAACCAGTATGCATCTAGTTCCATTATTTCTTGACCACTTCTTAGTTGTATTGTAAATTCATCTGTTTTTGTACTAGTAGGTTTCCCAATATTCAATGTCTTGTTGCTCCCTCTAAAAAGTTTGTAAGCAGGTGATACTCCCAGACGCTCAGCACGTTTAAGCGAGAAGGTCAAGGCAACTGAGAGCCCAGAGGGTGAGAAGACTCCTAAACGGGCAAGATCAAGCTCTAAGAGGGGCAAAAAGGAGGAAAAAGTGGATGCAGAGGATGCAAATGAGGCTGGAGAAGATGGTGCTGCGGCGGAAGGTAAAGGTACCGATGTGGAGATGAAAGATGCTGAAAATGCTGAAGACGAGAAGAAAGATGTCCCAAGTGCAGAGAAGACTGAGGAAGTTGACGATAAGAAAGATGCTGAAAATGTGGAGATGAAAGATGCTGCAGAGAAGACTG
The DNA here is from genome assembly GCF_902167145.1 of Zea mays. NCBI lineage: Eukaryota > Viridiplantae > Streptophyta > Magnoliopsida > Poales > Poaceae > Zea > Zea mays. The sequence continues at coordinate 17,041,618 of NC_050100.1, forward strand.
AGGAAGTTGAAGATAAGAAAGAGGAAGCCCCTACTGTAGATGCAGCAGAGAATACTGTGGAAGGTGATGATAAGAAAGAGGAGCCCCCTGCAGAGAAGACTGATGAGAAAGAGGAAGCCCCAGCTGTAGATGCAGCAGAGAAGAATGAGGAAGGTGATGATAAGAAAGAGGAGGAGCCCCCTGCAGAGAAGAAGACTGTTGAGAAAGAGGTGGTCCCTGCTGTAGATGCAGCAGAGAATACTGAACAAAGCACCGGTGGGCAAGCACAGCCTAACGATGTTGCTGCCCCAGAATCTGAGAATAAAGGAGACGGCAAGCCAGCTGAATCCGAATCAGCTCCCCTTGCATTTGTTGATGACGCAGCGCCCCTTGTAATCGTTGGTGAAGAGAAAACTGAGGACAGTCAGGCAGCTGAATCTGCGGTGCCTTCCCTGGCGTCTTCAGAGGGAGAGAAGAAAGAGAACGGTGGTGCCACTGAACCAGCAGCACCTCCTCCAGCTGATGCAGAGAAGGGCGCGGAGAATTCAGGCCAGGTGAACACCGCCCCCCAAGAACCGACGGCAGCGAACTGCGACAAGGGGCAGATCCAACCTGGTGCCTCTGCTGTCAGGTGCACATAAGGGAGCTTGGTCTCCGATGGGAGACTGTTGCTTTGTGTGTTTAGGGCAATACCTCGCATTTGCTTTGAGAATTATAATCGTGGTTAACCTGACAGGACAGCGCTGTGCAGCACTAGGCTGCCCAGCACGTAGTTATCTTTCCGTTTTTTTTATGTTGGCAGGGACAAATGTGTGTACCCGGTTCAAAGTGTAACTCGTTATTAGCGTGGTGAACATTGATCTCTGGAGCGGACTGGAGGACGTAGTACTGTCTCCAACTGTTGTAACGTGACGTTGTTTGTGTTGTTGCCTTGTGTTATTGAACTTATTATGATCCATAAATAAAAGCCATAAGCGTGGCAGGGTCATTCCCTGACCACCTTCAGGCACCAGATGCATCTGTTTGTTGGCCGTATTTACTGTACTCGGCTTGCTCGGTAGTATAGATGCAGCAGCCGGGTTTTTTTTTTTTGTGTGCGTGTGTGTGTGTGTGTGGAGGAAGAGAGCTGGCTGCTGCTTCTGTAACTGCAGTGTTGAGTCTGTGATCCAAATTCTGAAGAAGGCGGCCAAGTTGGCGAGCGAAGCGGAGGCCCGTCGCCGGGAGGCTTGGGCCGGAGCGCAGCGAGGCCAACTGGCCTTCCCGCGGCCCAGGGACGCCTGGGGGGGTGCGGGGGGGCGGAGCCCCCCGCGGTACGGATCGTTTTAGGGTTTCACCTCTATAAATATCTTTGTAAGCCGCAGGAGATATCCATCTCAATTGTAAATCTCCTGCGATCTGTAACCACCCAAAAATAGTGAGAAGTTGCCGGCCGGCGCCCGTGGTTTTTTCCCCTTCACTTTAGAGGGGTTTTCCACGTTAAATCCGTGTCTTCTCTGTGATTGATCCTATTTGTGTCGCATTCATTTATAACAAGTGGTATCAAAGCCAGGTTGTTTGGTGATCGGTGTGCTAGGGTTTCCTGCCGGCGCACGGATGTCGACGACAATGAAGTACGATCTTTCGCTGCTGGATCTCGACACGCGTTTCTCGCTGTGGCAGGTGAAGATGCGGGCAATTCTCTCGCAATCTGATCGCGACCTGGATGATGCCCTAGATGGATTTGGCAACAAGGATGCCAGGACGTGGACTGATGAGGAGAGGCGCAAGGATCGTAAGGCGCTCGCACATATTCACCTTCATCTGTCTAACAATATTCTGCAGGAGGTTCTGGCAGAGAAAACTGCCGCTGCTCTCTGGTTGAAGCTGGAGTCGATCTGTATGTCAAAGGATCTGACCAGCAAGATGCATGTCAAAATGAAATTGTTCTCCCACAAGTTGCAGGAAGGAGGATCCGTTCTGACGCACATATCGGTGTTTAAGGAGATCGTGGCCGATCTGACGTCTATGGAGGTAAAGTTTGATGATGAAGACCTAGCTCTTCTTCTCCTGTGTTCCCTCCCTGCATCGTTTAGCAATTTTCGAGATACCATCCTATACAGTCGTGATACTCTAACCGTGGCTGAAGTGTATGAAGCTTTGACTGCGAAAGAAAAGATGAGACAGATGGTTAACTCGGAAGATGCTGCTGGCTCGAGTGGAGAAGCTTTGTATGTCCGTGGCCGCACTGATCAGAAAAAGTCCAACTCAGGTGGCAAAGGAAAGGGGAAGAACCAGAGGGGTCGCTCCAAGTCAAGGGGGCCATCCGATGAATTATTTTGCAAATACTGCAAGAAGACGAACCATGTAATTGAGAACTGTTACAAACTGCAGAACAAGGAGAAGAGGAACAAGGAGAAGGGTAAGACTGGAGGTACTGTCTCTGTTGCATCCGAAAATAATTCTGATAATGGTGATGTTCTTATTGCCTTTGCTGGTTGTGCTGCTGATGATGCCCAATGGATCCTGGATTCTGCTTGCTCATATCATGTTTGCACTAAAAAATCTCTGTTTAGTACCTATGAAGCTGTGCAGAATGGAGGTACTCTTCGGATGGGTGATAATTCCCCTTGCACTGTTGTTGGCATGGGCACCGTGCAGATCAAGATGTTCGATGGGATTGTACGCACATTGACTGAAGTACGACATGTTCCATCCATGTCCAGGAACCTCATCTCTCTGAGTACTCTGGACACAAAGGGCTACAAGTATACCGCCGGTGACGGTGTCATGAAGGTAACAAAAGGCTCTCTTGTGGTTATTAAAGGTGATTTGAAAGCTGAAAACTTATATGTGCTTCGAGATAGTTCTGGCTCTGCTAATGCTGTTGTTGCATCTGATTCTGAGACTACTAAAATTTGGCATATGCGCCTTGGCCATATGAGTGCACCTGGTTTGGCAGAATTGAGCAAGAGAGGCCTTCTTGATGGTTGCCATGCTGATACTCTTGATTTCTGTGAGCACTGTGTTTTCGGTAAGCATAAAAGGGTAAAATTCAGTTCTGCTGTTCATAATACCGAAAATATTCTTGATTATGTTCATGCTGATTTGTGGGGGCCGTCACGTATACCTTCACATGGTGGTGCTCGTTACATGTTGACTATCATTGATGATAATTCACGCAGAGTTTGGCCTTATTTTCTTAAGCAAAAATCAGATGCCTTTGAGTCTTTCAAGGTTTGGAAGACTATGGTTGAGAAGCAGACTGAGAGGAAGCTAAAGGTTCTGAGAACTGACAATGGTATGGAGTTTTGTTCTAGTGATTTTAACTCTTTCTGCAGGAAGGAGGGCATTGTGAGGCACCACACTATACCATATACGCCTCAGCAGAACGGTGTGGCAGAGCGTATGAATAGAACAATAATCTCCAAGGCTCGGTGTATGCTGTCCAACTCAGGTTTGAGCCGCAAGTTTTGGGCTGAGGCTGCTTCCACTGCTTGTCATTTAATCAATTGTTCACCATCCACTGCTATCGATAAGAAAACTCCAATTGAGGTTTGGTCTGGTTCCCCCTATGATTATTCTCAGTTGAGAGTGTTTGGTTGTACTGCATATGCACATGTTGATAATGGTAAACTTGAGCCTAGAGCAATTAAGTGTGTTTTCTTGGGTTATGGATCTGGTGTTAAAGCATATAAATTGTGGAATCCTGATACACAGAAGGCATTTTTTAGTAGAAACGTTGTGTTCAATGAATCTGCTATGTTTCCTTCGGTTATATCTACCAGTGCTACTAACCAGAATTCTGAGTCTATCAGTGTGCAGGTGGAGCACGGGGGGGATGTTGATGATCATGCTCCACCATCTGCTGAACCTGCTGAAAATTCTGTTTCTGAAATTTCATCACCTGTTGTGGAGTCTCATCCCCAGTCTCTTGCTGAAGGCCGAACTAGGAGGCAGATAGTTCGGCCCCAAAGACTGATTCAAGAGTGCAATGTTGCTTTTGCTTTAGCTGTTGCTGAAGAAGTTGATAATGTTCAGGAACCATTGAATTATTCAGAAGCTATATTGTGTACTGATAGTGAAAAGTGGATGGGTGCTATGCATGAAGAAATGGAGTCTCTTGATAAGAATGGCACTTGGGAACTAGCTCGGCTGCCTTCTGGTAAAAAGGCAATTAAGTGCAAATGGATCTTCAAAAGAAAAGAAGGTATGACTCCAAAAGAGCCTCCGCGCTTTAAAGCAAGGCTAGTTGCAAAAGGTTTTAGTCAGATTCCAGGAATTGATTACTCTGATGTCTATTCTCCTGTTGTCAAGCATAGTTCAATTCGTACCTTTCTTAGTCTTGTTGCTGTACATGACTATGAGCTTGAACAGTTAGATGTGAAAACTGCTTTCTTACATGGTGATTTGGAGGAGGACATCTATATGGACCAGCCAGAGGGGTTCATTGTTCCTGGAAAAGAAGACTATGTGTGCAGGTTGAAGAAGTCCTTATATGGTCTGAAACAATCTCCCAGACAATGGTATAAGAGGTTTGATTCATTTATGCTTTCTAAGGGCTTTCAGAGGTCTCAATATGATAGTTGTGTTTATCTAAAATTTGTTAATGGATCACCTACATATTTGCTGCTATATGTTGATGATATGTTGATTGCTGCCAAGAGCATGAAGGAAATCACTGCTTTAAAGGCACAGCTTAGTAGCGAATTTGATATGAAGGATCTGGGTGCTGCAAAGAAAATCCTTGGCATAGAGATAGTCAGGGATAGGAAGTCTGGACTGCTGTACTTGAGCCAGAAGAATTATATTGAGAAGGTCCTTCGTCGTTTCAACATGCAAAATACTAAACCTGTGAGTACTCCGTTGGCTCCTCATTTTAAACTGTCTGCTAAACAGTGTGCTGAAACTGATGCTGAGCTTGAATATATGTCAAAAGTTCCATACTCTAGTGCTGTTGGGTCACTCATGTATGTTATGGTTTGTTCTCGTCCTGATTTGTCTCATGCTATGAGCGTTGTTGCTAGATACATGTCTAATCCTGGTAAAGAGCATTGGAAAGCTGTTCAGTGGATTTTCAGATATCTACGTGGTTCTTCTAGTGCTTGTTTATGTTTTGGTAAATCTGGAGATGGTCTGATTGGCTATGTTGATTCAGATTATGGTGGTGATTTAGACAGGAGGAGATCTCTTTCAGGTTATGTCTTTACTATTGGAGATTGTGCTGTGAGTTGGAAAGCTCGTTTACAGGATACTGTTGCTTTGTCTACCACAGAAGCTGAGTATATGGCAATTGCAGAAGTTACTAAGGAAGCCTTATGGTTGAAAGGTATATATTCAGAGCTATGTGGAATTAAGTCTTGCATTACCATCTATTGTGATAGCCAGAGTGCCATTCATCTCACCAAAGATCAGATGATTACTGAGAAATCCAAACATATTGATATTCGTTATCACTTCATTCGTGATATCATTGATAAAGGGTTGGTGAAGGTATGCAAGATCAGTACTGATAATAATCCAGCTGATATGATGACGAAGCATGTTTCTGTTGCTAAGTTTGAGCTATGCTCAAACTTAGTTGGTATTATAAATTAGCCCTTAGTGGCTGTTGGCGCCGGCAAGATGATGATGCATTTGTTTAAGGTGGAGTTTGCTATTATGATGCTACAAGGAATTTGTCTCAAGGTGGAGTTTGTTGAGTCTGTGATCCAAATTCTGAAGAAGGCGGCCAAGTTGGCGAGCGAAGCGGAGGCCCGTCGCCGGGAGGCTTGGGTCGGAGCGCAGCGAGGCCAACTGGCCTTCCCGCGGCCCAGGGACGCCTGGGGGGTGCGGGGGGCGGAGCCCCCCCCGGTACGGATCGTTTTAGGGTTTCACCTCTATAAATATCTTTGTAAGCCGCAGGAGATATCCATCTCAATTGTAAATCTCCTGCGATCTGTAACCACCCAAAAATAGTGAGAAATTGCCGGCCGGCGCCCGTGGTTTTTTCCCCTTCACTTTAGAGGGGTTTTCCACGTTAAATCCGTGTCTTCTCTGTGATTGATCCTATTTGTGTCGCATTCATTTATAACATGCAGCACCACCGTGCAAGCTCGAGTACGGTACTCGGCTACTCGCTTCCGAAGCGTGCTATAGCAGTTGAGCAGGCTTAAAATGAGCTTTGGTTTCCTATGTGATCATTGCAAGTGGACTAGTGGAGTAATATACATTTTTGTTTCCACAAGTCGTTAAGGTTTTCTTGACAGTTTGTTTGGTGCTAAGCTAGTTAGCCGTTGGGTTGCTCGCCTGTTTGCTTTGGAAACAGCAAGGTGACGTTTCGCCTGACAAATTCGCCCCCTCCTTTGTAGCCGTTGCAAGGCACCCAACGGCGCACGCCCCCAAGGCACCCAAATAATCTGGCTCCTCCCCACGTCAGGGTATCTCGTTCCAATAGAGAAAATAATGCACAGAGAAGTAGTCCGAGTGGCGATCACACCACAGAGCGAGAGTGAGGAGAGAACCACAGTGAGAGGGGAGGGGATGGTCGGACGGATGACAGGAGAAATGGGAGGGCTCAGATCGAGGATCCTCAGGACCTTGCAGTCCTTCCCCACCGCCGCTCCCGCGCAGTCGCCCAACCTCCTCCTCGCGCCGCTCCCTCCCGGCGCAGGCCCCTCGCCTCAGCCGCCCGCGGCGCCATGCGTCCGCCTCCAGGAACCGGCGCCGCAGGAGCCGCCGCTGGGCGATGAAGCGCGGGCCGCGCCCGGCGGCGGAGGCGATGACGACAAGGAGAACGTCTCGCCAGGCGCCACCCCGCGCAAGGCCAAGAAGATGAAGCTCAGCTCGTACCACCACGACAGAAGCCCGGGCCTCGGGGAGGAGCAGCGCGCCGATGGCGCCACGCGCTACCGCCGGCCGGACCTCGCCTCGGCGACGCTCTTCGACCCGGACCTCCTCGCCGCCTTCCGCCGCGCCGTCGACGCCTACGCGCAGGCCCTGGACGCGGCCAGGCGCCGCGACGTCGACGTCGACGTCGACGACGGGGACGGCGTCCCTGGCGGCGGCGGCGGCGGAGGAGGAGGTGGGCCGGGCGTCACGGACCCCCTGGATGCGTTCGAGCGGCGGTGCCCGCCCGGCGGCGAGCGCGCGGTGGTGCTGTACACCACGTCGATCCGCGGCGTGCGCAGGACGTTCGAGGACTGCGCCCGCGTGCGCCGCCTGCTCGGCGGCCTCCGCGTGGCGTTCCTGGAGCGCGACGTCTCCATGCACGCTCCCTACAGGGAGGAGCTCCGGGCGCTGCTTCGCTGCGGGCGGGGGGAGGGCGGCGGCGGCGCGTTCCCCGTGCCGCCGCGGCTGTTCGTGGACGGTAGGTACCTCGGCGGCGCCGACGAGGTCGTGGCGCTGCACGAGCGGTCCCAGCTCCGGCCCGTGCTCTGGCGCGCCGCGCGGCGCGGCGCGGCGGAGGTCCCGTGCGCGGTCTGCGGCGGCGCGTGGTTCGTGGTGTGCGGCGCGTGCGGCGGCAGTCATTGGCTCCATGACGCCAGCGCCGGCGCCGGCCGCGTGCCGTGCTCCGCGTGCAACGAGAACGGACTCGTGCCCTGCCCTCTCTGCAGCTAAGATCGAACGCGCGGGGACCGGGATGGTTTTGGTTTGGGAGGCGTTCTCTTGATTATTTATTTGGTCATGTCATCGCTACGATCCTTCCCATTCCCATGGTCGCTCTTGCAGCCAGGGGAACGAAGGATTGATCTCTGTCCGTCCATCAAATTGAACAGACTGTATTTATTAAGATCATTGTATGTCCCCTTCTGTTTAAGCTCAGCTCTCGATGAGACGATTTTTACTATTTCCAGCCAATTCTCCAGCGCTTGACATGGTACTTGCGGCTGCCAGTCCCAGAGTGGACAGATGTGGGTGTCGGTGTCCAGTTCCGTATGGGTGAGATGATGCTTTTGTAGTTGTTCGAGAAGACAGTCCGCGGACTGTCCCGCTGCGATCCATCTCCGTTACTCTATGCGATCCATCCCGCTGCGTGACGACCTGTATGTACATCGCCTGGTCGTTCCACACGACGTTCTGCGCAGGCGACAAGCCGACAACCACGGCTTCTGCGGTGCGTTGGCTGCCTTCTGCGGATGGTATATAAAACAGACGCCGATCATCGATCAGACCATTCCAAGATTGTTCGACAGCACAAGCACATGCGTTACATTAAAATAAAATGCACCAATGTGCAACGGCAACGTCCATTGAGACATGATGTTATGCCTAGCCTTACACAAACATTAAGTCCACCTACAAATTAAAATCGTCACTCTAGCAAATCTCACAAGCAAAAGTTATAAGGTAGCCAGCTATTGCCTGGGTAGCATTTTTCAGTTGCAGCAAAAAAGGATACATTCCCCCGCTTGCAGAGCCAGGGGCGCATCAGCTTCCTACTTTGTAGCTCAGCGACAGCAAAACCATAGAACCATACAGTCCACAGGCGCACTCGCATAATTGAAGAGCAACCAAAGTGCCTTGAATCCCATTTTGGTAGTCTGCTTACTGTTGAGCGCACTGCACTCTTTGGGCTCCGCCAGGCATCTCGTCGTCCTCCTCGTACGCCTCCTGAGCAGCATGAGCCTGCTTCCTGCGCATCTCTTCCTCGATGTTGTTCACATCATGCATGGTTGTCTCCTCGCATTCATCTATCTCCATGTCTGTCAGCTTGGACGAAGGCTTTGGCGGAAGTACCGACTCGAGAGCCTTGCACTGCTCTGGTGCCAGCGAGTCGGGGAACTCCACCGTGAAATGAATGTAGAGCTTCCCCTTCATGAAGGGCCTCTGGTAAATAGGCATCCCCTCGTCATTTATCGCCTTGAATTGGTCTGCTCAGATTTATCAAACAAGGATTAGCGACAGATACAGCTGCTGCAGAGGCAGAGTAACAGTTTGAGATCTACAGGTGAAAGGCTTACCAGGTTTAACAACTTCGCCGGGGTTTGATTTGATCAGAAGCTGCCTGTTGTCCAGGTGTGTAAGAACAAATTGGAACCCACATAGAGCTTCGGTCAGAGACAGGGTGTGCTCATAAAAGAGATCTTCACCCTTTCTTTTGAACTTGGAGTGGTCCTTCTGCTGGAGGACGAATACAATGTCTCCAGTGACGGTATCAGGCTGCGAGTAACATAACATATCAGTATAATTTTGAAATCATAAAAAAGAGACCTTTAGATCTTATCACGCTGATGCTCCAACAAGCATACCGCTTCATCAGCTTCACCAGGGAAGGTGATCTTCTGGCTGTGTTGCATTCCCTTCTCAACATGAACCTCAAGAACCTTCTTCTCCTGAACGACCTTCTCACCCTTGCACCCTGGGCAGCGGTCCTTCTCGTTGATGCTCTCCCCAGTCCCCTTGCACTCGTTGCAAGGCTGCTGCATCTGCTGTATCATGGAAGGCCCCAGCTGACGAATGGTGACTTTCATACCTGAGCCCTGGCACCCAGGGCACCTCATTGAAGCACCAGACTTCGAGCCCTTGCTGAAGAAAGAAGAAAGAATGATCAGCCGAAGGTTTTTGAAAAAAAAAATGATTCGATTAAACGAGAAGGGCAAAAGGACCTAACCCCTTGCACTTGGAGCAGATGACATTGCGCGAAAGAGAGAGCTTCTTTGAGATTCCATTGTAAAGATCTTCCAGAGAAACTTTAAGTGAGTGGACTACATCTTCTCCCCTCCTTTGCCTTCTTCCCCTGCTGCTTCCACCACCTCCTGCAACGAAAACATATATAAGCCAGTTATCACATTGATAATGAAGCATAACAAAAAAAAAGGGGCACAGATGAATATGGTACAATACCTCCAAAAGAGGGTCCAAAGAATGATGAGAAAATGTCAAATGGATCAGCATGGGACCCACCACCACCCATTCCTTCCTTAAGGGCATCTTCACCATACTGATCATAAATCTCACGTTTCTCTGGATCACTCAAAACCTCATAGGCTTGTGCGAGCTCCTTGAACTGATATAAATTAAAAACAAAGCTTTTACTCTACAAATCATGGATCAAAAAAGAAATTTACCAGATAGACTGAACCAGTTGAGGGAGGGAACAGATACCATCACATATGTCACTTCTATATATTTTTGTTACTAAACAAAATTGTCATTGTATAAAACAACTGTATTATGGCATACAATATAAGCAAGTAAGAAAGGGAAAAATCATATAGCATGCAATAACAATATTACTGGCTCAAATAATGTGGTGGAAACGCATATGTATCAGCTACAACAAAACTCAAAAAGTTTTAATATACAAGACAAATAAGAAATAAAGCCAACGACCTCCAGATGATTATTACCAAACAGGCGAACCTTGTAAGCTTTACAAGATAAGAAAACACATAATAGGCTGCATAAGGCTATCTCCAGCAGCTTACTCATATCCATACCCATATTCAAACTCCACTCTGCGAACAGTACACTCTACAGTGCAGAACAGTGTAAAACAGTGCTTTTGGGTAAACTTTGGGTAGACTGCTGCAGACGGCCTAACAGACAGGAAAGGCACAAGCACATCCAAAACAACGATCAAAATAATCATTGGACGACAAACCAGCTGGACCATTATTTGCCATTCTATGTGATATCAACACCTGCAAAAATTTCAACCAGGGCCACAAGGACAAGGATAACTTCCCTACATGAAACTATCAACAAGGGATTCAGACATGACTCGTCCTGCATGATAAAGTAGGGTACTGAAAACATAACACCACTGCTGTCTGCTAACAGTTGTGTGAGTTTATTTTCCAAAGATATTACACAATGTATCCGAGGGTAAAGTACAAAGATATTGAACATCTTCTGGATGACCACAGATACCTCGTTGAAACATCCAGGTGACACGAAGGGTAGGTTTCCATGACAATGTAACACAACCATTATAGAGTAATAAATATCGGGGGAAATGGATTATAACCACCACACATCTTAAACCCCACACACCCGCACTAGCTGTTGACAGATAGGCCCCAAGGCCCCAACTGACAGTGTATTTCATCCAATAAAACAAAACTACTACGCAATAGTTACTCTTCAAGCGAGCAACCGCCGGTCCAAAATGAACAATTGCAGGCACTGCTAAAAAACGATGCACCTTATCCTGCACCTGCTGCAGAGTTGCCCGTCAACGAGAAGAAAATACTAGCCAATAAGCGTGTGTGAAGTGAGTCATAAGTTCATAACACATGACCACGAGAACCGCACATGGCATGCAAGCTAAAAAGCTGTTCTCTTTCACCTGCCTATGATTCTGACCACAGCAAGCACATGGAGATGGCAGTCACGAGTCTCCACACAACTAGGGTCGCAATCACGGTACACAACATGACCGCGCACAGCACAAACCTATCGCATGCAACAAGAACTACAAATCACCGTTGAAACTAGAAGCACCAATGAATCTACCGAACGATCACATCATCAGGCCCGTGCGAGGGCATGTGCAGCCAAAGTCCAAAAACAGGGGGCCTCCCTCTAAAGGCCCCCCAAAATACTAGTCAGCAATAGTTTAGACAATGCACAGTACAGTAATGAGTAGAAGGTCTAGCTAAGTTAGCTCGGCAAGGAAAAAACATACGTGCTGTTTGGTTCGGCAACCGGTAGTGGCAATGGGAATGGAACTTATTCACCTGCTATCCTTTACTGTGAATGGTTACCGGTCTATGTTTGGTTGCAGCGTTGGATCCAAAAAGACAGATCGGCGTTGGCTAGCAGTCAAAAAGCAGCGGTGATGATTTTGTATTGGCTGGTATTGCATCCCACTGCAATCGTTTACGGTATAGTCTAACCAAACATAAAGCAATGGTAATAGATTACCCTGTTAACTGATTACGGCACTGAATCAACGAACCAAACAGCACCATAGTGTTTGTCATGGCGGCCGATGCCAATCTCTCGTGCAACTCGTTTTGGCTATGTGACGAAGTGCAGCCCGCGTATGCTGGCTTAACATCTGGACGCTAGGATCATCCGTTACCATTATGAAGCCACTTCCCAGGCACGACAAAAAAAATGTTTGATGTAAAGAAAAACGTGTTTGCGTCCGTCAGAAGAACGTACACCCCTTCACATGTTAATGGATCAATCACTGTTAATAGACGAGATAAATCTATATCATAGATCCTTAACAGAGAAAAAAATCGTTACAGGACCTTGAATTATGCCGGCCCGGCCCTGCACATCATGGACACGGGATGAGGGACCTAAACATCATCAGGACCCACGCGCGACCCTTCCTAAAGGTGAATCTACCAAACGCAACTGAACCTCGATCTACCGCAGCGGATCGCGCCAGATCGGATCAAGGACAGATCGGAAGAGGGGAGAGGGGGGTGGAAAACCTTCTCGGGGTCACCGCCCTTGTCGGGGTGGTTCTTGATAGCTGCCTTGCGGTAGGCCTTCTTGAGGTCGTCCTGGGACGCCGACTTGGGCACCCCGAGGATCTCGTAGTACTTGGTGTTGTCGCTCTTCTTCGGCGCGCGCCCGAACATCTTGCCTTTGGCTTTGCCGCCGCCGCCGCCGCGCCGCTCCTGCGGGGGGGTGGGGTATGGAGGAACAGGAGCGGAGGGGAGGGGAGGCGGTCAAAGCTGGTGGCCGAGCGGAGTGGGAAGCTAGAGGGTTTGCCACCGCCGATACGCGTTGGTTGATGTAGTCGGGCCGTCGGGGTCTGTAGACGACATCAAGTACGTCAACTCCCCAGCGGACGCGTATTCCCATCGCTAGCGGGATGGGCCCGAATGGATCAGTGCGAAACGTCCGTTCGGGTCGTCGTAGATGGTTTGACACGGCCCGCACCTCCTGTTGGATGGGTCGGATCGTTTTTTAGTTGGGTTGTGTCTTTTCGGCTTTTAGGTCAGATTTTTTTATTAGGTCGGATTTAAGGTAAAAAATTATGCCACGTACTCAGCTCGTCGATTAAAAAGTATGGTTCATACATACCTGTCGTATTGGTCGAATCACGTTTTTTCGACGAGTTGGTCGGATCAAGTGGCCAATGATCAGATCTAGTCAGGGCAGTTCTTTGTTTTGCTTTGTTTTAGTGGTGATTAGAGCATCTTCAGTAGTGTCTTAAAACAATGCTTTATTTTGAAGTATATAACTCAACTCATAAACAACAACTCTAATGGTACTATATTTTATAATTTTTATCAAAAAATACAGGACATTTCATAAAGTGACCCAAATATACTACATCATATACTAGTGAGGTATCTTTGTTTTCTACATTATTCTCAATATTTTCTGTCCTAATAATGTAAATCACTTCCAAAAGTATATGATTTAGGGCTTAATCGTCGAACTTAAATGTTGGAGCGTAATTTATTATTAGTGCCCTAAATATTTTGAATAATTTAATATTTTTATTTTTAGAACTATTTTGGTTCACTTATTGGAGATCTAAAGCATGTTTGGTTCGTTGTCTATAGTTTGTCTAACTTTTATGTCTAAAGTTAGAGCATCTCCAAAAAAATCCAAAAAACATTTCTCCAATGCATGAGAATTGAGACCTCCTTAAAACTTCAAATCCTAAAAAATAATATTACTCCAACAACTTGCAATATTTCCCTAAAAAACTAACGAGATAGTTATTTCCATTTCGACGACGAGCATACAACACAAGGAGAAAAACAGCAGTCGTCCCCAAAAGAATAATAAATGGTAGAGGTCTAGTATAGTGGAGCAGGAACATAGAGATGGGGCCAACTCCAACCATTCTCCCCATCTAATTTCCCTTATATATACTTAATAATATATAGTAGCCAATTGCACGTGCTTTGCTATAATTGTTATATATCATATAAATAGATATTAAGATATTTATTAAGTATAATTATTGTTTATTTTTAAACACTAAAGTATATGTGGTCTGGTGGTTAATCCCAAATTTCTTGAGTTGTGGTTGTGGGTTCAAGTGTTCGCTCTGCACTATTTTTTACACAGTATGGTACCTGCGTGGGTAAGGTCGGGGTGCTAGGCTGGCGCAGTATATGCGCGAGCGCTGGGTCCACAGGAAAGTAGCTGAGAGAGTGTTGCACGGGCGTTGGGCGTGGGCCCACATGGCACGACGCCGAGTCAGGGCATGCGGGGTGGGCCTACTATAAGCATTTAGGTGCAAGTAATATAAGCATTTAGGTGCAACACTAATTCACTAGTTGATAGGAACGTCGAGTCAAAACACCGACACAACTTGTCTCTCGGGTGGAAAAGAAAAATAAAGAACCGAGGTTAGCTACCCTCGTGAGTATCTTCGCAGTGGAGGGTAGCTTTTAGAGCAACTTAAGTGAAGATGTAAACTTATCCAAAACAAATATTAGGAAAGAAAACCAATTTTTTTACTCCAACAAATCTCTTATTCTTTTTTAAAAAAACTAGGTACGTTGCAACGGGAACATATAATACCACGATAACATATATATATAATGTATGTTATACTGTTATGAGAATAAGTTTCATAATCCATTCGTGATTCTGGCCATACATATATTTTGTTATTTTAATCTTGATGTTTCATCACTATATTGCAATCATCAATATCATGCAGACTTCTATATATGCCACAGTCTGTATGGTCTCGTCGTTGGATAGCACGTCTCACACCTGCCAGAAGAAGTCCCCTCGTACATCGTCAGTCATCAGGCAAGCACCACCATGCACACTTGCTTAAACAAAAAGGCAAGTGTGTGTATTTACAAAGAGAATTAAAGATAGATCGACACAAAAGCTACCCCAACCGAAACCAACTTGTTCAAAATTATGTTGCGTCTGCATATCTATTACAACTGGTTCGACATGCTAGATTACACTTTAAATATTTAGAGGGTGTTTGGTTTCTTGGGTCTAATCTTTAGTCCCTATATTTTATTTTATTATAATCTTTAAATTGCCAAATACAGAAACTCTATTTGTGTTGCTTATTTGTGTTTTATTGGTCCATTCATATCCACCCCCTGCTAATTTTCTAGTTTATCAAGCATTTTCCCTTATCAAACATTCAGACTCAAACTGATGTGCTTGACAAAAACGTATGCTTTTACCCAAGAATTTCTTAAAGCTCTTTTAAGCATTGCAAATAGAAATACTGAAACTGGAGACGGATGCTTATTTTCTCACTTGCTATCGTATAAACATCTCAGTACACAGTAGCTAAGCAACTGTCCTTACGTCGTCATGCACCACCAATTCACCGTCACCATCACTCTCCGCAAGTCTGAATTTTTATTATGTATATGCGCGAACAGTTGGTAGGGAAGAGACCAACCCGCAGGGAATTAGGTGTGGTGTGGCCCAAAAGCACAGACAGACGCTCCTAGCCTGATAACACATTCTAACTGCTGAAAGATACATGTGCCGTGTTGTGCCCTGAGTATATGCTGGTCTTTCCCTTGATCGACGACGGCTCGCTGGTAACGTATGTATCAGCAGGTGCACGAGCACGTACTTTTAAAAATTATATATAAAAGTGGCAATGCGTTTCCCTATGTTTTTGAATTATTAGCACGCGGGGGAATTATAGGTGGACATGGTTTAGTTTTAAGAAGACGAGCTTCTTTCTTTCTTTCTTTGTTTCGGTTCCCGCTTTGCATCGTGGAAAGGAAAAGCACACCCGTATTATTCTCTGGTTTGATTTGATGGGGGGGCGTCCAAATAAACTAGCGGTAGCTTAGCTTGAACAGAATGCGTTTGATTGAGCGGGCATACCTTTATGGATCGTCTCTCTCTGTCTGTCAGTCTGTGTGTGTGGAAGTTTCTTGGGAACTTTGATCCTGCTTTTGCATCTGCAGAGCACCACCATCCTCTGCTGGTATACCTTGCTTTGAGTACAATCAATCATTCATTCATTGAGGTCAAAGTTGCATGCCCTGGGCGGGCCCCGCATCGGATCTGTTTATGCACGATTGGTCGCGAAGGTGAGGGTCATGTGCGGTGTGTAAACTCCCCTCTCCCTCTCTGCTGGGATCATGTGGTGTGCCCTGCCTCCAGCTTCTATTGTTGCAGCTAGGCCGGTCTTCGTAGGCAAGAATTGCAAGTAAAGAAAGGATCCAATGCGTTCCATGCCTGTGCTGTTCTGCCTGCCGGCCAATGAGGTCGTTGAAATATGGCGCGCGCGCCCCTTTGGGTCAGAGGGACTGGCACTGAGTGTCCGGATGAGATCCAGGAGCAACGCCTTTTCTGGTTCTGGAGTAGGCGGAGCAGAGTGTGCTGCTACTGCTAGCTGGACGGAGTGGACGCTCTGGCGCTTTTTGAAACCTTGCTCGTCCCCTAGTCTTCCTTCCAGATGAGATGCTCATGCAGCCATTAGGGTATGTACAGTGGTGTTTAATATGTAGGCTCTTAAGGTGTTTTAAGGGGTATTTGCAAAAAAATCTTAGAGCCGTCTCTCCGTGAAGAGACTCCTCTGGCTCGTAAACCAAGTAGCAACAGACGCATCACTTCTCACGGTACGAATTTGTCGTCTGTTCTATCGATCTGATGCTGTACAAATGCATTTAATTCTGTATTTATTAACAGACTACGTTTATAGACACTCCATTGTATAATAGAGTCTCTTAGTTGTCTCTTGTGCTTGGAGAACCGTTTTGATGTCTCTCTACTATACAAGCCCTTACCAATTTTACCGTAGGGTTTTTTTTCCGAGATTTAATGTGTGTTTAGTTTGAGGTCAAAGTAAGATGAGACGAGCGCGACATCGTCTCTCAATTTTTTGGATCATGTCGTCATCAAAAATTATTTATGTGTTTATCTCGCTCGTACGTGACTTCCATCTAAATACTATAGAAACTATGGCTATCCTCTCTCATCCCACCATATACATCTAATCATACACATCATTAGTAAGTTGTGATCATAGTCCGGGAACAAACGGAACCAGGAACGTCGTCTACACGTAACTAGTTGGAGAGTGTCGCCTGTGCTTTTTCCAACGTAGGCGTGCGTGTAAGGTCATTCTTCCGAGCATTCAAATTTTTGTTGCTATAAATTATATAGTTGTATGTCCGTGCTTTGCTACAGAGTCAATATATAATGATAATATACATTGAGATGCAGAAGCACTATTTGTCGATCTATACTCTCGTTAGCATCTTTTAAAAGTGTTGGTGACTTGTTCTCAAATGCTAAGAGTTAAGAACAAGGCAACATGAAAAGTGTTAAGTGTTAAAGTCCTTCGTCCTTCGAAGCATTATGTCCCTTCGGGAAATAATGAGTTTCGGACGAAGGTCATAAGAGACGTACCTTCGTAAATATAATAGGTAATAACGAAAGACTCATATAAAGCATGAGATATAATATAAGCACCATCATGGAATCATTTCTATTTTATTAACATGGGAAAATAGAAATGATTTCAAATTACAAATGTACCTTCGGTCCTGAGGAAAGGTAAAAAGTACAGGCGTGACGCAAAAGCAAATGTAAAGTCAACGTGAACAGTACGGGAGTACTGTTCATCTATTTATAGACGCGGAACGCAGCCCACGTAAAATTACATCCATGTCCATTACATTTGTTAACGGTTTATGGAAATCTATTGAGGACCCCGAAGTCTTTTCATCTTAAGGTCGGTTCCCCCTTGTGCCATCGCGCCGAAGCTTCCCTGCGTACAGCTTCGGCTGCCCCCGACCTTCGTCTGGCTCAGCCTTCGTCCTGGTCGTGCTTCATATCCATAATTCTGAATCTGAAAATACCTGTTCATATAATTCACTTGGAAAACAATGTCAAATCATGTTTTTGAGGACCTTCGGAGGACGAAGGCCCCCAACAGTAGCCCCTCGCAATATTAATTTGTAAATAATAAATTCAGATTGCGATATGGACGAAGGCCTTGAGTCGAAGGTCCGAAAAAACACCTTCCCTTTGCTAGAATAGCAACATTCACTGACAAGCGGGGCCTTTTAACTTTCAACGCCCTAGGCGTATAAATAAGAACACATCGTGAATTCATTTGGTACACACGCTTGCCTTTTGCTTCGGCCCACTAAAAATTTTTAGCTCTTGCTCATTGAGATTTGCTGGTCTTTTTGATTTCGAAGCTTCGGCCTCGGGAACAAATTTTTTAGTGTTTCCGAAGATGTCTGAAGACAAGAAGATCCCTGCTGAGACGAAGCTGAGTCTCGAGGAGGAGAAGAATCTGGGGTTCCTGATAGCGATGGCAGAGACTAATACAGAGAAAATCACGAAGGAGATTCTCGAAGGTTTGTCCGAAGATACTGATGACAGCGACAGCTATGATGTGGATAGTGATGGGGAAGAGGCCGAAGATCGACCGTGGCGACCAAGTCACTCAGTTTTTGGGAAAACAACCATCAAGCAGAGTCACATTGATAATATGAGGGGGCGGTACTTCCGAGACATATCTATTGTGAGAGCTGATGCCGGGGAAAAGACTTCTCCCACCCCTGAAGAAGATGAAGTTGTGATTTTCCGAAGTCTCCTCAAGGCTGGGCTTCGATTCCCCCTGAGCAATTTTGTTGTTGAGGTACTGAAAACATTCCAAATCTACCTTCATCAACTCACTCCTGAAGCTATTATAAGAATGGGGATTTTTGTCTGGGCTGTGAGAAGCCAAGGTTTGGAGCCAAACGCTAAAAGCTTCTGCAACATACACGAGTTATTGTACGAGACGAAGCCCTGGGGAAAGGAGCAATACCACAACAACTTTGGGTGCTACAGCTTCGGCGCCCGCTCCGGGTCAAGCTACCCTGTGCCAACCTTTCGGAAGAGGTGGCCCGGAGCCTGGATGTCTGAATGGTTTTATGTGAAAAATGATCTAACAGCGCAAAATAATGTCAAGAGTATCATTATGTACCCAATTTGGCAACGCTTCGGGCTTCGAAGGCCGAAGGTTGAAATGGATGAGGCAGCCGAAGAATGCCAAAGAGCCTTCGGCGCAGTCTGCTCCTTCATTGGGTCAAGGGACTTGGTCCAGGAGCACATTGCCTTCAGGGTATGGCCGCTTGCAGAAAAGTGGGAAATGCCGAAAGAAACTATCAAAGAGTCCGACGAAGGCGGACTAGTCAGATTAAAATACACATTCAAATATGCAGATAAATTTACTGAACCTGATGATGACTGGCTGAAAAGCATTGAAACATTAAGTGATGAATTACTTGGGGCATTCTCGAAGGCTGAAAATACTGCACTATCAGCAGCCTTCGGAGGCCGAAAAAAGAAGAGACTGAACCGAGTGTTTGATGCAATCGGGTTCTTCTACCCTGATTATTGCTATCCCATTCGAAGGCAGAAGAGAAAAAACACAATCTCTGCAAAAGAAGAAGCTGCAGCTGCTCCTAGCGAGCCAGAACTGAAAAGGAAAAAGATAAAGGTTCTTACGCACCGGCCGCGTTATATTGAACCAGCTTCGGTGCCGGAGTTTACCGGGAAAACTTCTTCAGCCGCCGAAGCTGAAAAACTAATCGAGCCAGCCTTGTTGCCAGAGATCGCAGAAACGGCCGAAATGCCACCAAAGATGGAATCAGAACACTCAAACATTTTGTTGCCAGAAACAAAAGAGAAAACCGAAGCGCTGCTCACAGAAAAAATTGAGGAGGTAAGAGAAGCAACTGAGGGCTCCAAAACATCAGAAGTTTTGAGTCCTACAGCAATCACTGGGACAGCAAAAAATGAAAAAGTGCCAGCTGCAACTCCGAAGAGAAAAAGAATGGCTAATGTGCTAGACGTATTGGAAACGATCAAATCTTCGAGCACACCTCCGAAGAAAACTGCTGTTACTCCTGAAACAACAGCTGAAATCTCTGGTTCTACAGCTCCAGAGCAAGAGATTTCAGCCGAAGCTGGACCCTCAGAGCCCGCAAAAACTTTGGAAAGTGAGACAGAGAAAATAACAAAGCCAACTATTGAAGAAGCTAGTGTTGTTGCCCCCGAAGCATCCCCCAAGACTCGTGATTATATTTTTCGTCATGCTTCGGGGAAAAAATTATCAGAAAAAGAAGAACAAGAGGCCCAGCATTATGCCCAAAAACTGAAATATCCGAAGGGAGCATTAATATTTAATGGCAGTGGAGAAGAAGACTTCTTGTACTGTCTTCCCGACAACAAGGAAATTTCTGTCTGTCGGGAGATAAGCAGAAGCTTCGGATTCCCAACTTTAGAAGACGGACTTTCGGTGCTATCAAAAAACGATCTGGCTGACAGCCTAGCTTATAACAGTTTAAAGGTATGATAAATGAAATCCTTGTATTTTTCCGTTCATTTAAACACTCTGACACACACACATATTCCTTTTTGCAGGGCTTGATTCTTAGCAATGCTCTCAGAGCCCAGAAAGATACTGAAGACGAAGGGTGTACTATGGCCCTGAGCAACCTTCGTTCCGAAGTAATTGAACTGAGGAACGAAGGTCTCGAAAAAGACAAAATATTATACTCATTGATAGATAAAATAAAGGAGGATGAAGCTGCTTTCAAAAGTCAGGCTGAAGCTCAGAAACGCGAAATTGAAGACCTTCGGAAACAACTGGCCAGAGCCACAGAGGAACGTATACTTGAAGAAACAAAGCGTGAACTCAGCGATCAATGGGCAGATCACCTAGAAGTGACTGTTGAAGAGCTTCGTTCATCCAAAAAGAGATGCTACAATAAATCTATAGACTGTGTTAAAAAATTAAAGGCTAGCTTCGCCAAGGTCGGCGCATTCTCAAGTGAAGAAAATTTTCTGAGGGGCAATCCCGAAAGTGTCATTGAATGGATTGACCACGAAGCTGAAGCCTTCGAAGAAATTTTAAATAGCCGAGGAGATATATGTGCCTTCTCTGGCGCCAGAGGGATTGCCACTATTTTAGAGAAGAAGGGCTGTGAACATGTGAAAATTTTAGCACAGTCCGAAGCCACCTTGTCGACTGAAGATATAAAAGATCCTTCAGCCGAAGCTAGCGCGGTTGGGGGAAAATTTTTCACCGACATCTGGAACAACGGTGGCCGAGAAATGGCAAGAGAAATTATTCAGAGAAGTGAAAAGGGCATCCATGATGCTAGAGAAGTGACTAAGGCTGCTGAAAAGAGCACAGAACCCGAAGGTCAATTAGGTACTAAATAATAGCTTCTACCGTGTTGTAATCTTTAGGTTTGTAAGATCTGTTTGCGATTTGTAATAGTAATGTATTCGTGTCCTGCTTCAGATCCGACTAAAGCGCCTTCGGGCCCTCAGCCGAAGGGGGACGACGAAATTAAAAAGATGGCCGAAGATATTTTGGACGAAGTCGTCAATCGGCTTCTGAATGAAGCTGCAGGAGTCGTTTTGAGAGAGGATTAAACATTTTTGTAAAAAACTTCGGAAATGTAATATAATGTAACATTTTTGTAACCCCGAATGTAATATATCTATTTTTGCTACTCAATTCTTTACGATGCATGAAACTTTACACACGTACCGTTTTTGAGTTTGGCGAAAAAAAACACCTTCCCTTCTTTTCATGCTTCGTGAAGAATATCCAAACTTCGTGAAAAAATTCTCCGAAGCTATACTTCCGAAGATGAAGATTGATTCTCTTTACGACCATGATTTTCACTCTTTCAAATCATACTTTCGAAAATCAATATTGTGTCCCCTTCTTGGGACCACGATTTTCACTCTTTCAAATCATATTTCCGAAGATCAATATCGTGTCCCCTTCTTGGGCGATATGCAACATGATGTATGATGCTTATGCTATGCAAAATGATGTAATGATGTTATGCTACGTAGATGACATTTGTTCCGAAAGATACACACATATCCCCACACAATATTTTTGTATCAGCACTGATTCTTCGCTGTAAGCTCTGCATTCCCTTAGGAACGTCTTTGGAGCTTCTTCGCCTCTTACTTAGGCGGTATAAGCTCTGCATTCCCTTAGGAACGTCTTTGGAGCTTCTTCGCCTTTTACTTAGGCGGTATAAGCTCTGCATTCCCTTAGGAACGTCTTTGGAGCTTCTTCGCCTTTTACTTAGGCGGTATCAGCGTTGACTTTTCGCTGTATGCTCTGCATTCCTTTTGGAACGACTTTGGAGCAGAAAACTTACGCTGCGCTCCCTTCGGAACGACTTTTTGTGACTTCGTCAGACTTACTCTGCGTTTCTTAGAACGACTTTTCGTTGCTTCAAAGGATTTTCGATAGTCCGAAGGTCCTTTTTATTGTCGCAAACCTGTGAAGAAAACATATTTTTCTTGTAGGAATCAACGAAACTAATTACATGAAAACAATGTCCTTTATTACAGAGAATAAAACTGAATGAAAAAGATTGCTATTAAGGTAGGATATTTGTCAATAGATGTGCTTTGATTCTGGCACGGTGCTGTTGACCGTGCGAGCTTCGGACTGTTCTCTGAAGTCCCTTTGATGTGGAGCATATTGGCTCCCTTCTGGCTGCTGACCTTGTTGCAACGGAGGTGGAGGCGGAGGCTGTTGCCAGGAAGCTGAAGGCTGACTTGCCGAAGCAGCAGAGACTACAGGATGATTGCCCACATATTCTGGGATGTAGGGCGAATGATACGAAGCTGTATGCATGACCTGCTTTGGCTGGGCTTGTTGTGCTGCTGCTTCAGCTATTTCCTTTTGCTTCTGTATAGTAACATGGCACATCCTGGTAGTATGGCCTTTGTTCTCACCACAGAATAAGCAAAAGATTCTTCTTGGTTGATCGCCAAATCTTCCTCCGAAGCCCCTGGCGCCTCTGCCTCTTGGAGCTGGTGGTCGGAAGGAGCTTTGCTGTTGCCCCGAAGCCTGTGAGGAGTACTGTGGCCTTTGCTGCTGGCTCCCTTTATCATCATTTTGATTGGAATTATGAATTGATCTGACATGCCTCGGATAAAATCTTCCTCCGAAGCCCCTGGTTATCTCAGAAAATCTGAAGGCCTCCTCCCTTCTTTGGCGAAAATCATTGTCAGCTCGAATATATTCATCCATCTTCTGGAGCAGCTTCTCCAGCGTTTGAGGAGGCTTCCTGGCGAAGTACTGAGCTGACGGACCTGGCCGAAGCCCCTTGATCATGGCCTCAATGACAATTTCATTGGGCACCGTTGGTGCCTGTGCCCTCAAACGCAAAAACCTTCGGACATATGCCTGAAGGTATTCTTCGGGGTCCTGAGTGCACTGGAACAGAGCTTGAGCAGTGACCGGCTTCGTCTGAAATCCTTGAAAGCTGGTTAACAACAAGTCCTTCAGCTTCTGCCATGAAGTGATCGTTCCTGGTCGAAGGGAGGAATACCAGGTTTGAGCAACACTTCTGACAGCCATAACGAAAGATTTGGCCATGACTGAAGCATTGCCACCGTACGAAGACACTGTTGCTTCGTAGCTCATCAAAAACTGCTTCGGATCAGAATGGCCATCAAATACGGGGAGCTGAGGCGGCTTGTAGGACGGAGGCCAAGGCGTAGCCTGCAACTCAGCGGACAAGGGAGAAGCATCATCAAAAACAAAATTCCCATGATGGAAATTGTCATACCAGTCATCTTCGTTGTGAAAGCCCTCCTGATGAAGGTCTTGATGCTGAGGCCTTCGGAGTTGCTCATCCTGAGCAAGATGACGAACTTCTTCAGAGGCTTCATCTATCTGCCTCTGCAGTTCAGCTAGCCTGGCCATCTTCTCCTTCCTGCGTTGAACCTGTTGCTGAAGGATTTCCAGATTCTGAATTTCCTGATCTAGATCATCCTCCGGATGTGTTGGACTGGTAGCCTTCCTCTTCTGGCTTCGTGCCTCTCTGAGAGAAAGGACATCTTGATTGGGATCCAGCGGCTGCAGCGTGCCAGCCCCTGGTGCTGGAGCCTTCTTCGGCGGCATGACGAAGCTGATGCTTGCCGAAGGTGCCGAAAAACTCAAGAAGTGGAAGTGAGTTCACCGGAGGTGGGCGCCAATGTTGGTGACTTGTTCTCAAATGCTAAGAGTTAAGAACAAGGCAACATGAAAAGTGTTAAGTGTTAAAGTCCTTCGTCCTTCGAAGCATTATGTCCCTTCGGGAAATAATGAGTTTCGGACGAAGGTCATAAGAGACGTACCTTCGTAAATATAATAGGTAATAACGAAAGACTCATATAAAGCATGAGATATAATATAAGCACCATCATGGAATCATTTCTATTTTATTAACATGGGAAAATAGAAATGATTTCAAATTACAAATGTACCTTCGGTCCTGAGGAAAGGTAAAAAGTACAGGCGTGACGCAAAAGCAAATGTAAAGTCAACGTGAACAGTAC
The DNA here is from genome assembly GCF_902167145.1 of Zea mays. NCBI lineage: Eukaryota > Viridiplantae > Streptophyta > Magnoliopsida > Poales > Poaceae > Zea > Zea mays. The sequence goes on from NC_050100.1 coordinate 17,065,798, forward strand.
GGGAGTACTGTTCATCTATTTATAGACGCGGAACGCAGCCCACGTAAAATTACATCCATGTCCATTACATTTGTTAACGGTTTATGGAAATCTATTGAGGACCCCGAAGTCTTTTCATCTTAAGGTCGGTTCCCCCTTGTGCCATCGCGCCGAAGCTTCCCTGCGTACAGCTTCGGCTGCCCCCGACCTTCGTCTGGCTCAGCCTTCGTCCTGGTCGTGCTTCATATCCATAATTCTGAATCTGAAAATACCTGTTCATATAATTCACTTGGAAAACAATGTCAAATCATGTTTTTGAGGACCTTCGGAGGACGAAGGCCCCCAACAAAAAGTTAATTAGATTTACATACCTTAAAGATCTGCTAGAGAATATAAGAACATCATATTTGCCAGTTCGATAGGATTTTTTTGCTACAATGATTGAGTCAATAAATAGCATAGTCAGATATAGGTGAACGATATGTAAACATCGCCTGGTCCACGTCAAAGTTGTTGTTCACAGTTGTGAGAAGTTTCTCAGCAGCAAAGATTGAGTTGCCCCAGCAAGGAAGTAGAGCGTTGTATTCTACATGCTGAAAGCCTCACCATTGTCCTTAGCATCACGATTCGACCAGTAACCACTATGCAGATCTTTTCCCATATCTCTACAGACTGGTGTGGAAAATTAGTTAGCTTGTGCAATCTAAGACTCGTATATCGGAGTTCTTAAAAGACGACTGATTTTGTTGTGCTCTCCGAGCTTCCCGGTGCCACCACAATTCACGTCGCAGCATGCGTCCATCGTCCGCAACCTCTCCCTCACGCTCTGGCCTCCTCCGCCTCTTCCCGTTCTTGCTGTGCTCCACCGGCTCGCACCCGCAGTGGGCCTCCTCCGATCCTCCCCCACCACGCACCTGCAACACGCCTTGATCCTTGGCAAACGTGTACATCGGGACGCTGTCGCTTCTGTCGGGTGCGCCATCGCAGGACTACAAGATCCCTCAGTTAAGGACTCAAATTTTCATAGCTTTTTAACCAAAATTGTCATTAACAATATATTGACATATGCGTTATTAGGCTATTCAAATTTGGTTTGGTATACAAATAAGGTTTGCAAAGTAGAAATATTTCCTTCAAAAATGCGTGTCGACTTTAGCATTTCCATTTTTCTGTTTACAATCACATCCTGTTAAATGAAGTATTCTGACTCTTTCCACAATTTGCAGCGGGATTTGTAGAATCACTTAGACATGCTAGCTTGCTTTTCTCACTTGCAACAATGCAACTATTTTAGAAATTGTAGGAGATGAGGAAGGCCTGAAAGCTTCCAGCATTGATGCAGAGACATGGGTACTTAGATAGTGTTGGGGACCTTCGGCTTCCGAAGGTCCTCAAAAACATGATTTAACAATGTCTCTGGAGTATAATGTGTAAACAGGTACCTTCGAACAAGAGCCCACAGTATGAAGAAGCACGGAAACAATACGAAGGATGAAACAGAGCCGAAGCTATGCACAGGGGAGCTTCGGCGTGATAGCAGAAAAAGAAACCGACTTAAAAGGGAAAATGCTATTTAGACCTCGATGGATTGCTATAGAGTTATTAGCAAATGTAAAGGGCATGTGTGTAATTTTACATGGGCTGTGTCCCGTGCCTATAAATAGATGAATAGTGCTCCCATACTGTTCACGCTGACTTGGCATTCGCTTTTGCATCACGCTTGTACTCTTACTTTCCTTCAAGTCGAAGGTATATTTATAATTTGTTATTGTTGATACAGTAACGCAAATAAAATAAGTTGATAATAATATTTAAAGTGTTTATGTTATTTTTCATATCTTGCATATGAATCCCTCTTCATCATTTATTGTGCTTATGAAGGTTTGTCCTTCATAACCTTCGTCCGGAACTCATTATATCCGAAGGGAGATAATGCTTCGAAGGACGAAGGACCTTAACATTTAACACTTTTTATGTTGCCTTGTTCTTAACTCATAGCATTTGAGATCAAGTCCCCAACAGATAGCAATCTAGAACTGTTCATATGGGCTACCATGTAATTAGCAATCTATGCCCTACCTCAATATGCATATTTCTGTTCAAACTACATCCGTAGTTAAATAACATGTGCCCGCTCTACTCATTTTTTCATTGTGCATTGATTCATCTCAACAATATCCTATTTACTTACCGGTTCCATAGATGTTTCAAGCAATTCAGGTTGTCACCAGAGCAACTTGACCTATGTGCGCTACCTCCGTCTCGGCCAGCTAAGGTCTAACCTGCCCTTCAAAGTTTAAATAGAGTAATCCATACATGTAATTACATCCTTTTATATAATCTGTACATGTAATTACATCCTAAACAGTCCCAGCCTATACCACTAAATGACCAGGAGAAAAAGGTAGCAAAATGGATACAACACAAGCGATATGAGAACTTGCCAGCTATGCACAAAAAAATGAGGCAATGCATTAGTGGATTAACCACTACAAAATAACACCCCCTATAACAACGCATATATGTGTTGCTAAATGTCATTATAAGCGTTGCTAGGGCCTATACCAATACATAATTATGTGTTGCTTATGTTGCCGTTGCTAGGGTGTATTACAACACATACATATGCGTTGGTAACTACTATTAATAATCGTTGCTAAACAGCAACAGATACTTATGGCTACTGCAACGGTTATATGTGTTTCTGTCACAACTAGTCCAATTCTGCTCTAGAGGTATCGCACCGTTTAGAATGTATTATGCCAACGCTTATATACGTTGTAAGGAACTTTTGATTTTTATTTTTTATTAATTTATTTATTTTATTGTGGGTTATATATATTGCAAGTAATGAACCATAATCAAATATTTATAATTATTTTTTTATTTGGATCAAAACAAATATGTAGAGCATGTGCATTGCACATGATCAATTTCCAAACTGTTATAGGCTGACACATGCCAAATAATCTGAAATCATTCTGTATTAAAAATAGTGGTACCATTACAAAATATCATCCACAATTTAATTCATTACACAATGTGTGAATTGTCATTTTTTCTACGACAGTATGAATCGAACAGCGTCTCGTGGCCGATGACTTGTTTCCCCAATAGGCTCCTCTGCCATATACTCTTCCTGGATTTGAATGATGCGCTTTCTCGTACCCTTGCCATATCCGCTGCACAGACCAAAAAAATTATCAACATAGAAAGTGACATAGATTGGCCAACATAGGAAAAAATTTTCAACAACTCATGAAACATCTTTTCAGCAGTATTGTGCTTACTTCAGTAATGGATGTACAGAGGCTACTATTTTGTAGAAAGGCCACATGCCCACATACACTAGCAGTTAATAGATCCAGAAATACACTAGCGGTTGTGTGAATATTACATAAACAATTTGACAATTATATTGGCATTTTCACAAGCACCTAACGTGCACAAATCAGGCTACATATGGAGACCTGGCATCCAATGAGAGATTAAAAAATTTGTAATGAATAGAAACACATCGGGTAGAAGGAATCACGAGTCGGTCAAAAAATTCATTCATGAAGAGCACAATATCACGCAGGGTAGAGGGAATAACGAACCTAGTTCCTCCGATCTGTTGTCGCACTCCTAATCTAGGAAAGGAAAAACGAAGCTGCAGGTGGGAGAAGTTGCACGAGGAATGGGGGCGGCGATCAGGGAAGTTTCAGTGATTGAGTGCACAAATAGACTGTGTTTTGTTCTGTAATCAGTTTGTGTGGTGTCGAACTAAAAAATTCAGTTTCAGTGCACAAAATGACTGTGTCGAAGTGACAATTTCGTTTCTGTGGCGTCGATCGTGTGTGTGTTAGAGATGCAATGTCTTAATGTCGTAGTGTGCATAGAGGAAGCTGGATATAGTTTACCTGCGAGAGAAACTTCTATCATGTTTTGTTAATCGCCTTCTATGGCAGTCAGAATGGTCTCTTAACACTTCTTTTATCTCACCCTCCCACTGAAACAAGAAGGTGAATTCTCATTCCATGCCCCATAGCATCATTAATTGAAGCAAACTGATGACCATATTTACTTTACACGAAGTACAACACCACCACCATACAAAAAGAGTTATAGATTCACTACTTCACTATCACAGGTACCTTTCTCATATGATGCTTCTGAGTTCGAATGCTGCTAGCTGAAACATTGTGATTAGAGCACTCGGAAGAAACCTGAATAGCAAATAGTTTTCTCTTAGATGCTAAACCCAAAACTCAAAGTACAAGAACTGTTTGAGGATATGAGATTGACAGAAGATGTTTTTCCTAAAAACAAACAATCATGACTCACCTTTTCTAATCTCACCCTGCAGTTTAGCCATAGATAGAAGCTCCTTTCCGTTCTTGTCAGCAACATGAGACTTATCCTAAAACATGAGGTAGTATGGAATTAAGATATGCCAACTCATTTATTGCATTCATGAATAAGTATAGAAAAACAGTTACTGGTAGGAAAAGACCAAATTCTAAGACATGATCAAGTTCTAGCAGTGAAACAGGAAAGAAGAGTGTGCCCCTAAAGAAGTAACTAACAGAAGTAAATTGGGAAACATAAGGCCCATTTGGAAAACATTGGAAGGCAAAATAGGTAGTAAATGCAGGCAGAACATATAACGATAGCAAACTGGATGAAAAGTAAGTTTTTACCTTCTATGCACCATGAAGTACCATGACTGATTACAGAGCAATAATGTACAAATAATTTTGCATTTAAATAAAATAATAGTCACGATTCAGCGTAGCAGAACTTAAAATAATCACTGCTTGATGCATGTTCAAGTATTTTTGGGACAAAGATATAAACAACATATGACTCATATCCTAATCAAATCTGAAATTCATCGTAGTGAAATAAGCAAAACTATTTAAATGGAGGTAGTGATCCACGCCATTCGGTTTGAAATAAGTACTCTTCGGATTCTGTAGAAATCTTGCAGCTTTGAAACTGAAAAGAAAATTGTCGGGGACCATAATTAGGGGTACCCTCAAGACGCCTAATTCTCAGCTGGTAATCCCCATCAGCATAAAGCTGCAAAGGCCTGATGGGTACGATTAAGTCAGGGATCAGTCCACACGAGTGACTCGATCACGCTTCACCCGAGCCTAGCCTCGGCCAAGGGCAGCCGACCTCGAGAGACTTCCGTCTCGCCTGAGGCCCCCCTTTTTACGGCGGACACATCACCGGCTCGCCCAAGGCCTTGGCTTCGCTCAGAAGCAACCTTGACTAAATCGCCACACCGACTGACCAAATTGCAGGAGCATTTAACGCAAAGGTGGCCTGACACCTTTATCCTGACACGCGCCCCCGGGAGAGCCGAAGTGACCGCCGTCACTCCACCGCTCCACTGACCAGTCTGACAGAAGGACAGCGCCGCCTGCGCCACTCCGACTGTGGTGCCACTCGACAGAGTGAGTCTGACAGGCAGTCAGGCCTTGCCAAAAGCGCCACGGCGAACTCCGCTCCGCCCGACCCCAGGGCTCGGACTCGGGCTAAGACCCGGAAGACGGCGAACTCCGCTCCGCCCGACCCCAGGGCTCAGACTCGGGCTAAGACCCGGAAGACGTCGAACTCCGCTCCGCCCGACCCCAGGGCTCGGACTCGGGCTAAGACCCGGAAGACGGCGAACTCCGCTCCGCCCGACCCCAGGGCTCGGACTCGGGCTAAGACCCGGAAGACGGCGAACTCCGCTCCGCCCGACCCCAGGGCTCGGACTCGGGCTAAGACCCGGAAGACGGCGAACTCCGCTCCGCCCGACCCCAGGGCTCGGACTCGGGCTAAGACCCAGAAGACGGCGAACTCCGCTCCGCCCGACCCCAGGGCTCGGACTCAGGCTAAGACCCGGAAGACGGCGAACTCCGCTCCGCCCGACCCCAGGGCTCGGACTCGGGCTAAGACCCGTAAGACGACGAAACTCCGCCTCGCCCGACCCCAGGGCTCGGACTCCGCCCTGGCCTCGGCCGAACGACTTCCGCCTCGCCCGACCCCATGGCTCGGGCTCGGCCTCGGCAACAGAGGACAGACTCAACCTCGGCTTCGGAGGAGCCCCCACGTCACCCTGCCTAGGGCACAGACCCGCCACGTCAACAGGAAGCGCCATCATCATCCTACCCCGAATCGACTCGGGTCACGGAGAACAAGACCGGCGTCCCATCCGGCCTGCTCCGCCGGATGGGCAATAATGGCGCTCCACAAACTCTATGACGACGGCGGCCCCCCAGCTCTCTTACGGAAGCAAGACGACGTCAGCAGGGACTCGACCGCTCCAACAGCTGTCCCTCCGCCAGGCTCCGTCGCACCTCCGACCGCCACGACATCACGCCAGCAAGGTGCCAAGACCTCTCCGGCTGCCACATTGGCATGTACCAAGGGCGCTAGTTCTCCTTCCGCTAGACACGTAGCACTCTGCTACACCCCCCATTGTACACCTGGATCCTCTCCTTACGACTATAAAAGGGAGGACCAGGGCCTTCTTAGAGAAGGTTGGCCGCGCGGGACCGAGGACGGGACAGGCGCTCTCTTGGGGCCGCTTGCTTCCCTCACCCGCGTGGACGCTTGTAACCCCCCTACTGCAAGCGCACCTGACCTGGGCGCGGGACGAACACGAAGGCCGCGGGACTTCCACCTCTCTCACGCTCGACTCCGGCCACCTCGCCTCTCCCCCCTTCGCGCTCGCCCACGCGCTCGACCCATCTGGGCTGGGGCACGCAGCACACTCACTCGTCGGCTTAGGGACCCCCCTGTCTCGAAACGCCGACAGTTGGCGCGCCAGGTAGGGGCCTGCTGCGTGCTGACGAACAGCTCCCCGTCAAGCTCCAGATGGGCAGTCTCCAGCAACCTCTCCGGCCCGGGACGGTGCTTCGTTTCGGGACTCTTGAGTTCATGTCCTTCGACGGCAGCTACGACATGATACTCCTTCGACCGCCGCGCGACGACGACAATGGCGGCCGACAACCCGCCCGCCGGCGGCGGAATCGACGACATCTTCCCCGCGTGGTGGAAGAGCAACATTCGGGCTCGCTCCGTTCTCTCCCCCGCCAACGGAGGAGGAGGCGGGGCCATCAAGGCCAGGTGGGAGGCCGCGCTTCGTTGGCCGTCGAGCGAATCGACGCCCCCGACGCCCCGACGGAGGGCACGCCGGACGTCGACCTCGCGTTCAAGACGAAGGCAAGCGCCGTCCCCCCGCGACGCGCTGACCCCGAACAAGAAGACGACGCCAGCGCGCTCGCGGAAAGCCTGCAGGACGTCGCCCTCGTACCTGAGATGACGGTGCAACCAGTCCCCGATGTGACTACGTCGCTCCTCGTCGACCAAAAGGTACCAACTAACTCCCATCTTGCGTCATTTCGACTCGGCCTCAACCCGCCAAACGACCTCGTTTTGGCGGGCACTCTCATTGAGGCGAGTGCAACCCCACTGGGGTTTCGTATGCGGTCGCCTTGGGACCGGCTGACGGACGTCTCGACCTACGAGCCCTCTGGGCCCGAGGAAGATGACGATCCCAGCATGTGTTGGGATTTCTCCAGACTTGGCAACCCCAGTGCCGTGCGGGACTTCATGACCGCATGTGACTACTGCCTCTCCGACTGTTCCGACGGAAGCCGCAGCCTTGGCGACGAGAGCTGCGGCCCAAGCTGCGAATGTTTCCACATCGAGCTAGGGGATCCCTCCGAAGGCAACCATCTTGGCATGCCGGAGGATGGTGATCTCCCTAGGCCGGCGCCTCGCGCCGACATCCCACGGGAGCTAGCTGTGGTCCCCGCTCCGGCGGGGGGTTACGACCCACAACTCGAGCAAGTCCGCGAGGCGCAGGCCAGGCTCAACGAGGGAACAGGAGCGCTTGAGCCGATCCGTCGGGACGTCGGACAGGCATGGGTGGGCCAACCCCTGGCCGGAGAAATATGTCACCTGCCCCAAGGTCTCCAGCACCGCGTCGCCAACGATGCCAGGGTCAGGCCGTCGCCCGCATCCAGCGGGGTTGGTCAGAACCTGGCAGCCGCAGCGATGCTCATCCGCGCGATGCCGGAGCCATCAACCACTGAGGGTCGGCGAATCCAGGGAGAGCTCAAGAATCTCCTGGAAGGCGCTGCGGCCCGACGGGCCGAGAGCACTGCCTCCCAAAGGCAAGGATATCCCTCGGAACCTCACGCCGCGACTTCTCGATTCATGCGGGAAGCCTCGGTCTACACCGGGCGCACGCGCAACACCGCGCCTGCGGCCCCGGGCCACCTCGGCAACGAGCACCATCGACGCGACCGTCGGGCTCACCTCGACGAAAGGGTGCGCCGAGGCTACCACCCCAGGCGTGGGGGGCGCTACGACAGCGGGGAGGATCGGAGTCCCTCGCCCGAACCACCCGGTCCGCAGGCCTTCAGTCGGGCCATCCGACGGGCGTCATTCCCGACTCGGTTCCGACCCCCGACTACTATCACGAAGTACTCGGGGGAAACAAGACCGGAACTGTGGCTCGTGGACTACCGCCTTGCCTGCCAACTAGGAGGGACGGACGACGACAACCTCATCATCCGTAACCTCCCCCTGTTCCTCTCCGACACTGCTCGCGCCTGGTTGGAGCACCTAACTCCGGGGCAGATCTCCAACTGGGACGACTTGGTCCAAGCCTTCGCTGGCAATTTCCAGGGCACATACGTGCGCCCCGGGAATTCCTGGGACCTTCGAAGCTGCCGGCAACAGCCGGGGGAATCGCTCCGGGACTACATCCGGCGATTCTCGAAGCAGCGCACCGAGCTGCCCAACATCACCGACTCGGATGTCATCGGCGCATTCCTCGCCGGCACCACTTGCCGCGACCTGGTGAGCAAGCTGGGTCGCAAGACCCCCACCAGGGCGAGCGAGCTGATGGACATCGCCACCAAGTTCGCCTCTGGCCAGGAGGCGGTCGAGGCTATCTTCCGAAAGGACAAGCAACCCCAGGGCCGCCCATCGGAAGAGGCTCCCGAGGCGTCTGCTCCGCACGGCGCCAAGAAGAAAGGCAAGAAGAAGTCGCAATCGAAACGCGACGCCGCTGACGCGGACCTTGTCGCCGCCGCCGAGTACAAGAACCCTCGGAAGCCCCCCTGAGGTGCAAACCTTTTCGACAAGATGCTCAAGGAGCCGTGCCCCTACCATCATGGGGCCCGTCAAGCACACCCTCGAGGAGTGCGTTATGCTTCGGCGTCACTTCCACAGGGCCGGGCCACCCGCCGAGGGTGGCAGGGCCCGCGACGACGACAAGAACGAAGATCACCCAGCAGGAGAGTTCCCCGAGGTCCGCGACTGCTTCATGATCTATGGAGGGCATGCAGCGAATGCCTCGGCTCGGCATCGCAAGCAAGAGCGCCGGGAGGTCTGCTCGGTGAAGGTGGCGGCGCCAGTCTACCTAGACTGGTCCGACAAGCCCATCACCTTCGACCAGGCCGACCACCCCGACCATGTGCCGAGCCCGGGGAAATACCCGCTCGTCGTCGACCCCGTGGTCGGCAATGTCAGGCTCACCAAGGTCCTGATGGATGGGGGCAGCTGCCTCAACATTATCTACGCCGAGACCCTCAGGCTCCTGCGCGTCGATCTATCCTCCGTCCGAGCAGGCGCTGCGCCCTTCCACGGGATCATCCCTGGGAAGCGCGTCCAGCCCCTCGGGCGACTCGACCTCCCCGTCTGCTTCGGGATGCCCTCCAACTTCCGAAGGGAGACCCTGACGTTCGAGGTGGTCGGGTTCCGAGGAACCTACCACGCCGTACTAGGGAGGCCATGCTACGCGAAGTTCATGGTCGTCCCCAACTACACCTACCTGAAGCTCAAGATGTCGGGCCCCAACGGGGTCATCACCGTCGGCCCCACGTACAAACACGCGTTCGAATGCGACGTGGAGTGCGTGGAGTACGCCGAGGCCCTCGCCGAGTCCGAGGCCCTCATCGCCGACCTGGAGAACCTCTCCAAGGAGGTGCCAGACGCGAAGCGCCATGTCGGCAACTTTGAGCCAGCGGAGACGGTCAAGGCCGTCCCTCTTGACCCCGGTGGCGACACCGCCAAGCAGATCCGGATCGGTTCCGGGCTCGACCCCAAATAGGAAGCAGTGCTCGTCGACTTTCTCCGCGCAAACGCCGACGTCTTTGCGTGGAGTCCCTCGGACATGCCCGGCATACCAAGGGATGTCGCCGAGCACTCGCTGGATATTCGGGCCGGAGCCCGACCCGTCAGGCAGCCTCTGCGCCGATTCGACGAGGAGAAGCGCAGAGTGATTGGCGAAGAGATCCACAAGCTAATGGCAGCAGGGTTCATCAAAGAGGTATTCCATCCCGAATGGCTTGCCAACCCTGTGCTTGTGAGGAAGAAAGGGGGGAAATGGCGGATGTGTGTAGACTACACTGGTCTCAACAAAGCATGTCCGAAGGTTCCCTACCCTCTGCCTCGCATCGATCAAATCGTGGATTCCACCGCTGGGTGCGAAACCCTGTCCTTCCTCGACGCCTACTTAGGGTATCACCAGATCCGGATGAAAGAGTCCGACCAGCTTGCGACTTCCTTCATCACGTCGTTCGGCATGTACTGCTATGTCACCATGCCGTTCGGTTTGAGGAATGCGGGCGCGACGTACCAGCGGTGCATGAATCATGTGTTCGGCGAACACATCGGTCGCACAGTCGAGGCCTACGTCGATGACATCGTAGTCAAGACAAGGAAGGCTTCCGACCTCCTCTCCGACCTTGAAGTGACATTCCGATGTCTCAAGGCGAAAGGAGTCAAGCTCAATCCCGAGAAGTGTGTCTTCGGGGTGCCCCGAGGCATGCTCCTAGGGTTCATCGTCTCCGAGCGAGGCATCGAAGCCAACCCGGAGAAGATCGCGGCCATCACCAGCATGGGACCCATCAAGGACTTAAAAGGTGTACAGAGGGTCATGGGATGCCTCGCGGCCCTGAGCCGCTTCATCTCACGCCTCGGCGAAAGAGGTCTGCCTCTGTACCGCCTCTTAAGGAAGGCCGAGTGTTTCGCTTGGACCCCTGAGGCCGAGGAAGCCCTCGGCAACCTGAAGGCGCTCCTTACGAAGGCGCCTGTCTTGGTGCCCCCGGCGGATGGAGAAGCCCTCTTGGTCTACGTCGCCGCGACCACGCAGGTGGTTAGCGCCGCGATTGTGGTCGAGAGGCAAGAGGAAGGGCATGCATTGCCCGTTCAGAGGCCGGTCTACTTCGTCAGCGAAGTGCTGTCCGAGACCAAGATCCGCTACCCACAAGTTCAAAAGCTGCTGTATGCTGTGATCCTGACAAGGCGGAAGCTGCGACACTACTTCGAGTCTCATCCGGTAACTGTGGTGTCATCCTTCCCCCTGGGGGAGATCATCCAGTGCCGAGAGGCCTCGGGCAGGATCGCAAGGTGGGCGGTGGAAATCATGGGTGAAACAATCTCGTTCGCCCCTCGGAAGGCCATCAAATCCCAGGTGTTGGCAGACTTCATGGCCGAATGGGTCGACACCCAGCTGCCGACGGCTCCGATCCGACCGGAGCTCTGGACCATGTTTTTCGACGGGTCGCTGATGAAGACGGGAGCCGGCGCGGGCCTGCTCTTCATCTCGCCCCTCGGAAAGCACTTGCGCTACGTGCTGCGCCTCCATTTCCCGGCGTCCAACAATGTGGCCGAGTACGAAGCTCTGGTCAACGGGTTGCGGATCGCCATCGAGCTAGGGGTCAGACGCCTCGACGCCCGCGGTGATTCGCAGCTCGTCATCGACCAAGTCATGAAGAACTCCCACTGCCGCGACCCGAAGATGGAGGCCTACTGCGACGAGGTTCGGCGCCTGGAAGACAAGTTCTTTGGGCTCGAGCTCAACCACGTCGCTCGGCGCTACAACGAAACCGCAGACGAGCTGGCTAAAATAGCCTCGGGGCGAACGACGGTCCCCCCGGACGTCTTCTCCCGGGATCTGCATCAACCCTCCGTCAAGCTCGACGACGCGCCCGAGCCCGAGGTACCCTCGGCTCAGCCCGAGGTACCCTCGGCACAGCCCGAGGTACCCTCGGCCCCCGAGGGCGAGACACTGGACGTCGAGGAAGAGCAGAGCGAGGCCACGCCAGATCGAGATTGGCAGGCCCCGTACCTGCAATATCTCCGTCGAGGAGAGCTACCCCTCGACCAAGTCGAGGCTCGGCGGGTAGCGCGACGCGCCAAGTCATTCGTCTTGCTGGGCGACGAAGAGGAGCTCTACCATCACAGCCCCTCGGGCATCCTCCAGCGATGCATCTCCATCGCCGAAGGTCGGGAACTGCTGCAAGAAATACACTCGGGGGCTTGCGGCCACCACGCAGCGCCCCGAGCCCTTGTCGGGAATGCTTTCCGACAAGGCTTCTACTGGCCAACGGCGGTGGCTGACGCCACTAGAATTGTCCGCACCTGCGAAGGGTGCCAATTCTATGCGAAGCAGACTCACCTGCCCGCTCAGGCTCTGCAGACGATACCCATCACCTGGCCCTTCGCTGTATGGGGTCTGGACCTCGTCGGTCCCTTGCAGAAGGCGCCCGGGGGCTACACGCACCTGCTGGTCGCCATCGACAAATTCTCCAAGTGGATCGAGGTCCGACCTCTGAACAGCATCAGGTCCGAGCAGGCGGTGGCGTTCTTCACCAACATCATCCATCGCTTCGGGGTCCCGAACTCCATCATCACCGACAACGGCACCCAGTTCACCGGCAAAAAATTCCTGAATTTTTGCGAGGATCACCATATCCGGGTGGACTGGGCCGCCGTGGCTCATCCCATGTCGAATGGGCAAGTAGAGCGTGCCAACGGCATGATTCTACAAGGGCTCAAGCCTCGGATCTACAACGGCCTCAACAAGTTCGGCAAGCGATGGATGAAGGAACTCCCCTCGGTGGTCTGGAGCCTAAGGACGACGCCGAGTCGTGCCACGGGCTTCACGCCGTTTTTCCTGGTCTACGGGGCTGAAGCTATCTTGCCCACTGACCTGGAATACGGCTCCCCGAGGACGAGGGCCTACACCGATCAAAGCAACCAAGCTAGCCGAGAGGAATCGCTGGACCCGCTGGAGGAGGCTCGGGACAGGGCCTTACTACACTCGGCGCGGTACCAGCAGTCCCTGCGACGCTACCACGCCCGAGGGGTCCGGTCCCGAGACCTCCAGGTGGGCGATCTGGTGCTTCGGCTGCGGCAAGACGCCCGAGGGAGGCACAAGCTCACGCCCCACTGGGAAGGGCCATTCGTCATCGCCAAAGTTCTGAAGCCCGGAACATACAAGCTGGCCAACAATCAAGGCGAGATCTACGGCAACGCTTGGAACATCAAACAACTACGTCGCTTCTACCCTTAAGATGTTTTCAAGTTGTTCATATACCTCGCACCCACGCAAAGTTTAGTCGTCAAGGAAGGGTCGGCCTAGCCTCGGCAAAGCCCGACCCTCCCTCGGGGGCTAAAAGGGGGGAGACCCCCTCTGCGTCGAATTTTTCCTCGAAAAAGGATCTCTTTTTAGCAGGATTTCTTTCGTACTTCTCGACTACTTCGAAAAGCGGATCCTGGAAACGACGGAGTACACGTAAGCAGCCAAGGCTGACCGAGCCGAGGGACTCCTACGCCTCCGGGATACGGATACCTCACTCATCACCTTCTGCGATAAGTAACTCGCGCTCGGATAAAGCGACTCCGTGGACCGAACAAGTCTTCACGTTCGGAAGCTCTCCTGCCGAAGCAGTCCTTCAAGCTTTCTCGACTAAGTCGGGGACAGGGCCTCATGAACGGGTGAAAGTACGCGTAAGCGGCAAGGCCGACCGAGCCGAGGGATTCCCACGCCTATGGGATACGAATACCTCACTCGTCCCTTCCGCGAGAAGCAACTCTCGCTCACACAAACATCCCTGTTACCGACAGAGTCCAGATGCTCGAAACAAGAGGAAAAAAGACGCAGCTTCGCAAGCGCGGCGAGGGTGTGTTTTCTGACCTCGGCGGCCGCAGAAGGCACACGCTACAAGACGGTCTGATCCTGCAGGCTCGGGTCTTCACGCTGAAGGGAGCCGTAGCACCCTCGACATCGACGACGTCTTCAGCAAAGTCCGACCCAGCCTCGGATGGCGACGCGGTCCAGGGACTCCTCCGGGAATCCGGCCCGAGCAGGCGGCTCGGTCGGTTACCCCTGGGGCCTCGGCCGACTGGCTTCCAAGGGCGCCAGCCCGACCCGAGGCCTCGGCTGATCGACTTTGGCGTCGGCTCCACTGACGGACAACACGGCTAGGCTCCGGCCAACCAGGTTCCCATTCTCGAGCCAACTCCGCCTCTGTTCATACTGATATCGCTACCCCTGGCCTCGGCTCATCGAAGGGCGGCCGAGGGGTCTCTTTAACTAAGCTAGAGGAGCCCCAGACAACAAGGCCGAACGGGCCGAGGGATTCCTACGCCTTCGGGATACGGATACCTCACTCGTCACCTTGACACGGGGCGACTCATGCTTGGTAAAGCGGTTCAGATAATTAACAGGCGAGACTTAGTGCTCGGAAATGAGGAAAAAACACGACTCTGTGCCAAAATTACATACATGTTCAGGCCTCGACAGCCACAATGAACAAAAAACACTGGCATTCGAAGTGCCATTACAAACGGAACTCCGGTTCCCCTCCGCAGGAACAAACAACCCCACTCCGAGGGGGAAGGCCTGCGGAGCAACGGGAGGCCGACGGATGGCGCGCCGTCACCTGCTCCAGCAGCGGCGACTACGACGACTTCTGCTCCGAGGGGCCAAGCAGCGGCAATGCTGACCTCAGGCTAGATGCCGCTGCCAAGAGGCCCCCGCCCATGCCAAAACTCGTAAGGCAAGGACGGGCAGAAGGCCGTAGAGTTGGAGGTCAGTCCGTGGCCGGCCCCGGCTATCTTGCCGGCAGCAGAACCTCTTCAAGCTGCCATGGCGGATGCCGGCGCCGCGAGCGGCCCCGAAGCCACTCGCGCTCGAAAGCCAGGCACGCTGCAGCTGCCAGCGCCACGGACGACGGCCGCCCTTCCCTCCGATCACTGAGTGAAGGAGCGGGCCGCCGCCCACGCAGGGGCCGACCTCAACTCGGCGCACTCCCCTCCCCAGCCCTGGTGATGAAAATCCTTGAGGCTGAGGGAGGGGCAGAGGCCGCAGCCCGGCTCGCTTTCCCCCACCATCAAGCCGGAGGTCGCCGTCTCGGGTGACCGCCGGTGGAGGGGTGCGACCGGGCTGCCTGATGAAAATCCTTGAAGCCGAACGATGGCTGAGAGGTACCAACTCCCATGGAGTTGCGTTCCTCCAACAAGGAGGCGGAAAGACGGCGGATACCACCCATCCAGGGGCTTGGAAGATGGAAGGACACGACGCATAAGGGAGGAAGAAGACATGGTTGCCTTCTGAAAGGAGTCTCCCTCCTTTTAAAGGCAACTCTCCCTACGTGCGCCCCCAGACGCCGCAGGCTAAGTCTTCTCCAACACGCTCCAAGGCCCTCCCCTGCGACTCGGGGGCTGGGTCCCGCATGTCATGCAAACCGGCTCAGGGCAGAAGAAGCCAAACCGCCGCGCGTGGTGCGCACGACCGCCCAGCGGTTACAAGCGACCCCCCCACTTTTGCCCAGACCAACGGGCGGAAGGGGCGGCCAGCCATGCAGGTGGCATGCAACCGCGCCAGGTGGATGCGCTTCTCCGACTTCTGACACGCCAGCTTGGAAGCCCAGGCCCACGCGTCAAGCAATCGGCGCGCCAGTTGCTGCACGCACGCAACCGCACCGCCACTTGTGCCACCGTCGCGCCTCTTCGGTTGCGGAGCCTATGCCGCGACTCGAGGCGACCCAGCAGCGCTAGCCTGGCGCGTCGGTCAAAGCGACCGAAAGTGGGCCGGCAGTAATGGCGGTGGCAGGCGGGCGAACGCAGCAGTCACGTCGTCAGCCAGGCTCACGTCCCGTCCTGGGACAGCAAGAGAGCCTCCTCTCACGGCGTGAAGACGGTGCACCCGTGACCCGTTCCTCGAACGGATCGCGCACGCGCAACGGCCGCCCCGCCAACCACTCGCCCCGTCGCATTAACTCCGCGGCGGGACAGGCGGCGCCTCTGGCGGGAGAAGCGCGCGACGCTTCACCTTCGCCGTAATAACCGCGTCAGAAAAGGTACGCCACGTCATTCGATTTAGTATCCTTTTCCTTTTTCCTCTTTCTCTATCTCTTGCAACAGGGACCGGGAAAGGGGGATACCCCGAAAAGGACCCTTCTCCGCGAAGGAACCGGGCTCCGAGCCCCCCCTACTGATCAGGGGTTCGAAGACTGGCCCTCCGAAGGGTTCAACAGTCGCCTCAGATCGCGTGGGCCCGACACCCACTACTGGTCAGGGGTTCGAAGGCCAGCCCCCCGAAGGGTTCCATGGCCGCCTCAGGCTACTCGGGCTTCGCGCCCATTACTGATCAGGGGTTCGAAGGCTGGCCCCCGAAGGGTTCACAGTCGCCTCAGACACCGAGCGAGGGATGACCAGGGGTACGTTCGATACATAACCAAGGCTCGGGCTGCGCTCCCGAGGTACCCTAGGACATTTCCGAGACCAGCGGGAACGATCTTGTAACGGAATCCCATCGGAGGGAGGCATCGAGCCCTCGGACCCCGTCGCCAGGGGACCGGGTCCGGCAAATCACCCGCAGGTACTTTTGGGCGTGCCTCCGGGCCCCTAGCCGACCCCCAACGAACGGGGCACGGACGTCCACTCGGATTACCCGCTTGCAGCTCACCGGAGACACCATGTTCGGTGCCCATCGAGGGTAACATGGCGCACTCCCCCCCTCCTCCTTGCGGAAAGGCGACGTAGGGGCGTATGTAAAAAGTCGAGTCTGTCCCTGATCATCCTCTCGCCCTGTGCAGAGGCTCGGGGGCTGCTCTCGCAAAAACCGGCTCCGGCCAAACTGTTGACAGCGTCAACATACCAGCCCGAGAGCTTGGGCCCCGACCGTGCACCCGGGCTACGGCCAGTTCGCATGAGGGAACGACCAGACCAGCCGAAGCGTTACGCGAGGTATTAAGACCTCGAAGGAGTGTAACCACTCCTCCGAGGCCTCGGGGGCTACACCCGGCGGGTGCGCTCGCGCGCACCCACCGGAACAAAATGCAACCGAGAAAGGCTGGTCCCCTTGCAAAAAAGTGCGACGAAAGCCTCCAAGCGAGTGCTAACACTCCCTTCGAGGCTCGGGGGCTACTGTCGGGGACCATAATTAGGGGTACCCTCAAGACGCCTAATTCTCAGCTGGTAACCCCCATCAGCATAAAGCTGCAAAGGCCTGATGGGTACGATTAAGTCAGGGATCAGTCCACACGAGTGACTCGATCACGCTTCACCCGAGCCTAGCCTCGGCCAAGGGCAGCCGACCTCGAGAGACTTCCGTCTCACCCGAGGCCCCCCTTTTTACGGCGGACACATCACCGGCTCGCCCAAGGCCTTGGCTTCGCTCAGAAGCAACCTTGACTAAATCGCCACACCGACTGACCAAATTGCAGGAGCATTTAACGCAAAGGTGGCCTGACACCTTTATCCTGACACGCGCCCCCGGCAGAGCCGAAGTGACCGCCGTCACTCCACCGCTCCACTGACCAGTCTGACAGAAGGACAGCGCCGCCTGCGCCACTCCGACTGCGGTGCCACTCGACAGAGTGAGTCTGACAGGCAGTCAGGCCTTGCCAAAAGCGCCACGGCGAACTCCGCTCCGCCTGACCACAGGGCTCGGACTCGGGCTAAGACCCGGAAGACGGCGAACTCCGCTCCGCCCGACCCCAGGGCTCGGACTCGGGCTAAGACCCGGAAGACGGCGAACTCCGCTCCGCCCGACCCCAGGGCTCGGACTCGGGCTAAGACCCGGAAGACGGCGAACTCCGCTCCGCCCGACCCCAGGGCTCGGACTCGGGCTAAGACCCAGAAGACGGCGAACTCCGCTCCGCCCGACCCCAGGGCTCGGACTCGGGCTAAGACCCGGAAGACGGCGAACTCCGCTCCGCCCGACCCTAGGGCTCGGACTCGGGCTAAGACCCGGAAGACGGCGAACTCCGCTCCGCCCGACCCCAGGGCTCGGACTCGGGCTAAGACCCGGAAGACGGCGAACTCCGCTCCGCCCGACCCTAGGGCTCGGACTCGGGCTAAGACCCGGAAGACGGCGAACTCCGCTCCGCCCGACCCCAGGGCTCGGACTCGGGCTAAGACCCGGAAGACGACGAAACTCCGCCTCGCCCGACCCCAGGGCTCGGACTCCGCCCTGGCCTCGGCCGAACGACTTCCGCCTCGCCCGACCCCATGGCTCGGGCTCGGCCTCGGCAACAGAGGACAGACTCAACCTCGGCTTCGGAGGAGCCCCCACGTCACCCTGCCTAGGGCACAGACCCGCCACGTCAACAGGAAGCGCCATCATCATCCTACCCCGAATCGACTCGGGTCACGGAGAACAAGACCGGCGTCCCATCCGGCCTGCTCCGCTGGATGGGCAATAATGGCGCTCCACAAACTCTATGACGACGGCGGCCCCCAGCTCTCTTACGGAAGCAAGACGACGTCAGCAGGGACTCGACCGCTCCAACAGCTGTCCCTCCGCCAGGCTCCGTCGCACCTCCGACCGCCACGACATCACGCCAGCAAGGTGCCAAGACCTCTCCGGCTGCCACATTGGCATGTACCAAGGGCGCTAGTTCTCCTTCCGCTAGACACGTAGCACTCTGCTACACCCCCCATTGTACACCTGGATCCTCTCCTTACAACTATAAAAGGGAGGACCAGGGCCTTCTTAGAGAAGGTTGGCCGCGCGGGACCGAGGACGGGACAGGCACTCTCTTGGGGCCGCTCGCTTCCCTCACCCGCGTGGACGCTTGTAACCCCCCTACTGCAAGCGCACCTGACCTGGGCGCGGGACGAACACGAAGGCCGCGGGACTTCCACCTCTCTCACGCTCGACTCCGGCCACCTCGCCTCCCCCCCCTTCGCGCTCGCCCACGCGCTCGACCCATCTGGGCTGGGGCACGCAGCACACTCACTCGTCGGCTTAGGGACCCCCCTGTCTCGAAACGCCGACAAAAATAATAGAAGTTAGTGATCAACAACATTAATGTTTCATGATGTTCTATATTGTACCCGTGCATAAATTTAAATGGAGGTAGCCAATTCTACACAAGAATCAAGTTAACAATATCATTGTTGTTGGACATCCCTGCGAGATCAATTGCCCCTGACGAAACAACCTAAGAACTGGATGTGCTACTGAATGTGTATAGACTAGAATAATATTGTACTCAACTCCAAACCACTCCCTCTCCCCAAAACCGATCTGCACTGAATTGCATGTCTTGGTGCATCCAGACAACCAACCAAATTACAACACTGATCGGCACTGATCTGCACTGAATTGCACTGATGTTGAAGTACCATTACACATTGGACAAGCTTATTTAACATGTTGCGCCGAGCCAAACCAGAAATGTGCCTCTTCTCTAACCATCCCCACCCAAACTACATCAACCTAGAAACAAAAACCGATCCAGGCCATCCGGTTTGACCCAAACCAATTCCAGCTTCAACTCTACTAGGTCCTTGATTTAATTTTGTGTCACTATGATAATTACATATTTTAATGAAGAAGTTCCAGTAGCTTGAAATGAAATATAGCTCTTACGCAACATTGAACTGAAATTGATGAACAATAAGATAGCATTTTAGAAAAACAATTGTGGTGGACTCATGTTGATGACGCAAAAATAATTGAACACCATGTGTTATACTATCATATATAGGAACATCGTAAACTTCTTAGGGGTCCAAGAGTCTAAAACAATAAACCACAATGAGGGGATTACAGTGAACTTACATCATGATATCATCCTGAACTGAGTTGAAGCGTCGTGATGTTGAAATGAGCATATATCATTTTTTGTCGTCTTCAATCTGCACGGATAATCATAATACTAAAATTGATAGTAGTAGTTCGGAGTAGTAATGACTAGTTAAGTAAGAGGGTAGTTCATACACAACACGAAGGCCATGCTATAAGATTGTTGCCGACATCACCAATAACCTCCATGTTGTCGTATGGTCGAATCAAAGGCTCAATAGGCAGTATTACAAGTCTAACACGCACCATCCAAAATTCTCTGCCTAACTTAACACCTCCAACTTTATGATTTGGGTCTCGACCAAGTACTATGCCTAAGGCAACAGTCTTGGTTGGACATCTCCAGCTTTTTAAGAACACTTGTGCTCCAGTCTAGTAAACATGCTCAAGTGTATCAGTAAATACTTATGTAATGTGGGCACAATAATGGTAAGAAAATTTTGATTTTACCAATATTGACTCATCTGTTGGTCGGTCACCTGGAGTACCCTGATTTATGGACAAAAACATCGAATTAGTAAAGTGGATTTAAGAATATGAATGTACACAAATTTTGGAGTCACCTTTTGTTTCATGCACCATAACCTATAACTAATGCATATTAGTAATGAAAACAATTCGATATACTTAACAAGAAAGTTGATTTTCACTGTCACCTTTGATGTGGTAGCACACTTGGTTTTATCAAAGGTAGTTGCAGATTGCATATCTTTCCTTTTTACCTGTCATTACATCATAATGAGTATTCAATATTTTAATATTTTTGGATGATTACGAAATGGTTAATTTTGTACATATTATTAACTTCAATTTAGTTATGCAACACCCTAGTGTACTGCCAATTAAAATGCATCTCCATTCAAGAATGAGTAGTATGTGAGATACTACTAATTACTAATGAACAATGAATACAATACATGGGTCATGTGTAGAAGTACCTGGTTCTTAGATGCTTCTTCATTTAAGGAAGTAGAAGTTGCTTCCTTGGTCATACTCTGTATGTGCGAGACATCAATGTAAAGATAAGCAATCATGATTATGTATGTTGAATAAATTTATTGCATTCCCACCTTCGATGAATTAGCGAGCTTAGTATTATCTAAGGTAATGTCTCTTTCCAACTCAAATTGCATTGTCTGCCAATATATTAAATTGAAAAATGAATATAATAAAACATCACTTTGTAGGGCGTATATATTCCATGTATTGAAATTTTGATGTAGCTGACCTTATGGGTAGTGGCTAGTCTATCAGTTCGTTGTAATTTACCTTGCCTAGTATCAGCCACCTTAATCTTCTTTAATTCAATACATATTATTAATGTTTGCATTATACCATGAAATCTAGAAAGATGAGTTATGAGGTAGCAGAGGACCTTATGGATAGTAGAAGTTTTTCTGAATGTTGGTTGCAAATCCTCATACTCCTTTGCCTCTTGCTCTCTCTTTATGAAATACAGATTAGTAGTTTAGCAAAAAAATTATAGGGGGTATTGAGTAGCGCTACTTTTTGCTGGGGCTGTAGCTATGGCTGCTGTTGTACATTGTAAAATAACTATGTTGTGTTGTAGAAAAAGCCATAGCGCAGCCACAACAATCTGAAGCGAACAAGGCAATGTAATGCAATCATACCTGAGAGTAAGTTTTTTCATTGTCCATCCTGAATTCTTGATTTTGTGGCTCAACATATACACGCTGATGAAAAATAACTACAAGATGAAGTAGTAGGTACTAAAATGTAAGAAAGTGCGGATGTGTAAATTCTATACAGATGCCTACTTTACGTTTTGAAGACGTTGGAAATTGATTCGCTGGAAGATCGTCCAAACATCCCTGTCATAGCAAACAAATAACCAAATGGATTAGATGTTACACATAGACCTACTGTATGAACTGATTGTGAAATGGAGTTCAATAATTTTACATGTACACTTTGATGTTGTTCGAAGAGTACACTCTTTTGTTGCAACTCTTGTATAGTAGCATCTTGCTTGTGTACATGGTTTACGAGTTTTTCCATCTGAAGTTTCAAAGAGAGGACATCTTCACTTGCTGTTGGGTCCAAAGATGTTACATGTAGCTGATTAAGACGTCTTGATGTTGTCCCATCTAACACTTTGTTCGGGTTTGGAACAAGACCAAGGCCATGCACATGACCAGGCTTCTCTTCTCCTAATATCTTGTTTAGTGCATCTCCATTCCATGCAATCTTTCCTTGGCTAGTGTCTGCAAATTCTGGATGCTCTGCTAACAGTTCCTTCAAATCATTCTTTTAAAAGGATTAAATTATTCAGCATGTCACAAGTACATAAAAATTTTGAACCAGTAAATATTTGTAGAAAATTGTACCACATGTGGATTTGTGTTCTTGGTAGGGTTTGCTTTGTGTGTGTGGATATATAAAATAGCCCTGTGAGGGTATTTCTTCTCAGGATCTTTTCCCTCTGTTGGACATGTAAGGTAATAAAGATTAGTGACGGAAATATGGTTGTAAAAAGCATGTTCTTCACAAGTGTAGTTGGAACAGAAGTACCAAATCCTCTCTAGTCCGAGCGAAACTCTTTGTGCCGGCTGTATGGGTAGTCTTTTTTTTCCACAGTTATTCGTATTCGCCATGCTTATATCCTACCATAAAATGATTACATAGATAATGTAATCGCAACTGACAAGTTGCACAAGATAACTGATTAATGTAAAGGTAGCCATGAACCTTTGCTTTTGTGGTCACCCAATGATTCACAAGTGCAATCCACTGATCCGCAATTACCCCAGGTGGAACATTGTTGTAATTAGCTTCCAAACCCTTATGTGCATCATAATATATGGATTTTAAGTTAGATTTATGTTGCCTCCATCTCTCTCCAATGGTTTTTAGTACCCATTTTTCCATACGAGCAGGATAAAGGAATCTCCTCTGCATACGATATATAAAGACAATGGTAAAATTACCCTATGTATCATCTTCTAGATAATTACTGCAATAAATGTGTCATACCTTTACTTGCTTAAGTATATCCTCCTTATTTTTCTGCTCATTAGTCAATCTCTCTTTCTTACCTATCAAAAGCCTCCAATCCTTGTAGCTTAAGCTACACAAGTTTCCATTCCTGGCTACCATGCCAAGGAATTTTCCCATGATTCCTGCCTCTTCTCCAATTGGCTGGTCAAGTTCATTACATTGTACTACAATCCTATGCCCTCTAGGAATGTTCCACACCTGTAATAGTTTTGTCTTACCCCGCCTTTTCACCTCCACATTTGTCTCTATCCGGGGTCAAATGCAAAAATAATGGAACAAATGGTTACAAATGGATGATTACGACTATTCTTAAAAAGTACGTTATTTTATTTCAGTACCTTCGTCTTCAACCTCAATGTCTGCATCCATATCGGTTGGGTTCTTTGAATTAGGCTCCATTTTAGAAACCTCACCACTTTGATCATGTCCACCTACGTCAAACGATTCTTCTTCCATCTCGCTATCTGATTCATGTGCAAGAGTTTTCTGTAATTTTTTTTGCCCTACATGGTCCTTTGATAGATACTCCTCATTGCTTTCAACGGTCTGCTTCCTCCTTCCCCTTGGCATCTCCACTACACAATGACATAAATTATCAGAGTTCTTGTGCTAGTGCTACTGCATTATTTGTGGACTAGCATACTGACTAACGACAAATACTGATATAACTCAGGTAGCAACTGTCGAGTAACTAGTATGCACTGAATTTTTCTAACATCAGCAGCAAGGGATTAGGAGTGGATTATAGGAGCCAAGGGATTATGAACATCAACAGCAAGGGATTAGTAGTGGTGAGTGGGATTATTCAATATGAGTGGGATTATGAACATCAGCAGCCAAGGGATCATAGGAGTTGCTCCATATACCATACAGTTTATCACACATTCACTGGATCTGGAGGGCGGGCTGGCGGGCAACGGGCGACGGCATACCTGGGTCCTGTAGGGCGTAGGGAGGACTGAGGAGGGAGGAGGGGCCCGGCGGGCGGCGGCATACCTGGAGCCTGGAGGGCAGACGACGTCGTCTGGTGCGATGACGGCTCCTGGCGCGATGGCGGCTCCTGGCCTGGAGCGCGCGATGGCGGCTGTCTGGGCGCGATAGCTGGAGCGCGCGGTGGCTGGCGCCTGGCGGCTGAGTGAGGAAGATGAAGAGGAGTGGAGCCCGCGTGAGGTTATCTAGTTGAAGATGGAAACTGCACGATGATTACGGAGCGTCGTGAGATTTGCTTTAGCAGTAAAAAAATGGAGGGAAATACTTATTAGATGAATTAAAAAGAAAGCTTTGCCAAATCTAACTTCCATACATTGATAAATCATGGGTCATAAATAAAAATAATTTTTAACTATATGTATTAAAAAATCATGGGTCTAAAAGTTCAATGCGAAACAAATGCAACCTGATTCTAGGACATCTCGATTGAGGACACAAGTCGGAGATATGGTCAAAGTTTATACGAACCGAGCTAAAAATTTACAAAGATGTAAAAATGTTGATTATAATGTTTTTCAATTGGTTATGAAATATTTACAAATATAATAAATTTTATAATGTTTTTAAATTGATTCTCCCAAAAGACCATGGACGTCCATCTGATCGCTTGTTCCGAATCCTCCGTCAATCCTTCTATGTTCTCTCTCCCATCCTCACATCGTCGCCGCATCGTACTGCACCCCCATCCCCTTCTCTCTCGTAGACTCACGAGGCCGTAGTCCACCCCCTGCCGTGGTGGGAGATGTTCGACCTACTGTCATCCCTGTTGTCCATGTCCTCGACCCCGTCAACGACACTCGTGAACTCCACGGCATCCTCTGGCGCTTGGGTGGAACTCCAATTCCTGTACCCCTGCCCTGCCCGGCACAAATCGTCTACATATGAAAGCGGGTTCAAAACGGGCTCTATCACATTGTCCACGTCATCTTATTTTATATTCATCGTCCGATCATATAGCAACGGTAGGCGTAAACGCGTCTCTCCACCTGCAGCTGGCGTACGCATCCGCTATTCCTGGAAGCTTTGCATTACGGCTGTTAGAGTTTCTTGCGTTTCAATCCCCCCTCATCGAGTATTTTGGATCTCAGGTATCCCGACCTCGCGGCTTCGTAAAAGTGGTATCCCAAAGGTGCCAATTAGATTCCTGTTATTATAACAATCTATCTTTTGTAGTTTTGGTATTGTTCTCGTCTTAACCCGGCATACACAGCTATCTACAGGTAACGGGTCGCAGTGATCTCGCGTGTGGACAAATATGCCCCTTGTGTTACGGTGAAGAGCTCAAGTCGGTTTGTTTGAAATGGATCGGACTTCCTTTCCCCTCGTCTTGTTGAAAGGGAAATGTGCCCTTGGGCCATTTCTAAGTATTTTGGTGATTGAATACCAACACAAGTGGACTTATGTTAATCTATGCAAAGTGATGGATAAAGTGCAAATCAAGTAAAAAGGTATGTTTCTAAGACTTAGTACATTTGTTTTGGAGACTAATGTATTGTGTCTAAGTACTGGAAACAGGAGAAATCAAGTTGAAAAAGAGATGGCTTTGTTCAGCCAAAGACAGCTTGGTCTGGGTGCACCGGACTGTCCGGTGGTGCACCGGACAGTGTCCGGTGCGCCAGGCCGGCGACTGTCAACTGGCTGCTCTCGGGAAGCAATTAACGGCGTACGGCTATAAATCACCGGACTGTCTGGTGGTGCACCGGACTGTCCAGTGAGCCAACAGTCGGCCGCGGAATCCGCGCGCGACGCATGGCAGAGCCAACGGCCAGAAGGGGGCACCAGACTGTCCGGTGTGCACCGGACAGTGTCTGGTGCGCCAACGGCTCTGAACCGCCAACGGTCGGCTTCGCCAAAGAAGGAAAGAAATCCGCACCGGACAGTGTCCGGTGGTGCACCAGACTGTCCGGTGCGTCAGGCGACAGAAGGCAAGAATTGCCTTCTTGAAATGCTCTCAACGGCTCCTAGCTGCCTTGAGGCTATAAAAGGGACCCCTAGGCGCATGGAGGAGAACACCAAGCAACCTTTGAGCATTGTTGATCATTCACACTCCATTCTTGCGCACTTGTTCGACATTCTTAGTGATTTGAGCTCCGTTCTAGTGAGGACCTTGTGATACTCTTTTGAGCTCAAGTCTTGATCTTGTGTGTGCGTATTTGCTGTGGATTTGAGTGTGTTGCTTCCCTTCCTTACTCTAGTGCTTCATTGTGATTCTTATTGTAAGGGCGAGAGACTCCAAGTTGTGGAGATTACTCGCAAATGGGAAAGAGTAAAGTAAAGAAGAACACCGTGGTATTCAAGTTGATCATTGGATCACTTGAGAGGAGTTGAGTGCAACTCTCGTCCATTGGGACGCCACAACGTGGAGTAGGCAAGTTTTGTACTTGGCCGAACCACGGGATAAATCCTCGTGTCTCTTGTGCTTGTCCTTATTGTGTCTATTGTGCTTCACAAGAGCTCTCCTCTCTACTCACTTGATTTCATAGTTCTAACTCTTAATCAAGTTTGTGGTGTTAAGTTTTAAGTTTTACAGGATCACCTATTCACCCCCCCTCTAGGTGCTCTCAATTGGTATCAAAGCCGTTCTCTTCAAGAAAGGGACTAATCGCCCAAAGAGATGGATCCTAGGGGCAAGGGGATGGTGGTCAATGATAAGGAGAAGGAGTCCTTCGTCAATGATCCAAAAGATGACAAGCCTACTGACTCAGGCTCAAGCCACAAAAGAAAAGACGGGAAGAAGAAGAAAACAAGGCGCATCAAGGAGATCGTCTACTACGACGACAACGACGAGTCCTCTTCTTCCCAAAAGGACGACGACAACTACGAGAAAAAGAAAACGGTCAATTCAAACTTTTCTTTTGATTATTCTTGTATTCCGCAAAATGCAAATGCTCATTTACTCTCCATTCCACTTGGTAAACCTCCTCACTTTGATGGAGAGGACTACGGATTTTGGAGTCACAAAATGCGTAGTCACTTGTTCTCTCTCCATCCAAGCATATGGGAGATAGTAGAGAGTGGAATGCAATTTGATAGTAGTGATAGTCACATGTTTATCAATGAGCAAATTCACAAAAATGCACAAGCTACTACTGTTCTTCTAGCATCATTGTGCAGGGATGAATACCATAAGGTGAGCGGCTTGGATAACGCCAAGCAGATTTGGGACACCCTCAAGATCTCACATGAGGGGAATGACGTCACCATGCTCACCAAGATGGAGTTGGTGGAGGGTGAACTTGGGAGATTCGCAATGATCAGGGGCGAGGAGCCAACCCAAACGTACAACCGGCTCAAGACCCTCGTCAACAAAATAAGGAGCTATGGAAGCACACGATGGACGGACCACGACGTCGTCCGCCTAATGCTAAGGTCGTTTACTGTCCTTGATCCACATCTTGTGAACAATATTCGTGAGAATCCTAGGTACACCAAGATGACGCCCGAGGAGATCCTTGGAAAGTTCGTAAGCGGGCGGATGATGATCAAGGAGGCAAGATACGTTGACGATGCGTTGAATGCCCCAATCCAAGAGCCTCAAACCATTGCTCTCAAAGCAATGAGAAGCAAGGAGGCGCTACCTAGCAAGGTGGCACAAATTGAGGCGACCGGGCTTAATGATGAAGAAATGGCCCTCATCATCAAGCGATTCAAGACGACACTAAGGGGTCGCAAGGAGCATCCAAACAAGACCAAGACGAAGGGGAAGCGCTCATGCTTCAAATGTGGTAAGATTGGTCATTTTATCGCTAACTGTCCCGATAATGATAGTGACCTGGAACAAGGGAACAAGAGAGAAAAGAAGAAGGCGTACAAGAAGGCTAAGGGCGAGGCACACCTTGGAAAGGAGTGGGACTCGGATTGTTCATCATCCGACTCCGACAACGAAGGACTTGCCGCCACTGCCTTCAACAAATCGGCCCTCTTCCCCAATGAGCATCACACCTGCCTCATGGCAAGGGAAAAGAAGGTAAGCACTCGTGATACTAGTACTTACGCTTCCTCAAGTGATGAAGGATCTAGCGATGATGAAATAGACTATTCATGTTTATTCAAGGGCCTAGATAGAACTAAGGTTGATAAGATTAACGAATTAATTGATGCCTTGAATGATAAAAATAGTTTATTAGAAAAGCAAGAGGATCTTTTGTATGAAGAACATGATAAGTTTGTAGAGGCACAAAAATCCCTTGCTTTAGAAATAAAAAGGAATGAAATGCTTTCTTGTGAATTGTCTACTTGCCATGACTCTATTTCTAGTTTAAAGAGCATAAATGATGATTTGAATGCTAAGTTAGAAATAGCTAGTAAAACAAACTCTCGTGAAGAACAAGTTGTAGTTTGCAATAGGTGTAAAATTTTTAATGTTGATGCTTGTAGCGAACACCTAGTTTCAATTTCTAAATTGAATGATGAAGTGGCTAGTCTTAATGCCCAACTTAAGACTAGCAAGAGTGATTTTGATAAACTAAAATTTGCAAGGGATGCCTACACGGTTGGTAGACACCCCTCAATTAAGGATGGGCTTGGCTTCAAGAGGGAAGCCAAGAACTTGACAAGTCATAAGGCTCCCATCTCCATCAAGGAGAAAGGGAAGGCCCCTATGGCAAATAGTGTGCAAAAGAACCATGCTTTCTTATACCATGATAGGAGATATTCTAGGAATGTTCATCATGATAGAAGTTGCAATGATATTGTTTCACATGCTTATGATTCAAATGCAATGTTTGCTTCAAGTTCTTCTATGATGTATGATAGAAGTTTGGCTAAGAAAAATGTCATTCATCATGTGCCTAGGAGAAATACTCGTGTGCCTAGGAAAACAAGTAATGAACCTTCTACAATTTATCATGCTTTAAATGCTTCCTTTGCTATTTGTAGAAAGGATAAGAAGGTGGTTGCTAGAAAATTAGGGGCAAAATGCAAGGGAGATAAAACTTGCATTTGGGTCCCTAAGGCTATTTGTACTAACCTTGTAGGACCCAACAAGAGTTGGGTACCTAAGACCCAAGCCTAAATTGCCTTGCAGGTTTATGCATCCGGGGGCTCAAGCTGGATTATTGACAGCGGATGCACAAACCACATGACGGGGGAGAAGAGGATGTTCTCTTCCTACGTCAAGAACAAGGATCCCCAAGATTCAATCATATTCGGTGATGGGAACCAAGGCAAGGTGAAAGGGTTAGGAAAAATTGCTATTTCATCCGAGCACTCTATTTCTAATGTGTTCTTAGTTGAGTCGCTTGGATATAACTTGTTGTCTGTGAGTCAACTTTGTAATATGGGATATAACTGTTTATTCACAAATGTAGATGTGTCTGTCTTTAGAAGAAGTGATGGTTCATTAGCTTTTAAGGGTGTACTAGACGACAAACTTTATTTAGTTGATTTTGCAAAAGAGGAGGCCGGTCTAGATGCATGTTTAATTGCTAAGACTAGCATGGGCTGGCTGTGGCATCACCATTTAGCACATGTGGGGATGAAGAACCTTCACAAGCTTCTAAAGGGAGAACACGTGATAGGTCTAACTAATGTAACTTTCGAAAAAGATAGACCTTGTGCAGCTTGCCAAGCAGGTAAACAAGTGGGAAGTTCTCATCATGCCAAGAATGTGATGACAACATCAAGACCCCTGGAGTTACTTCATATGGACCTCTTCGGACCCGTCGCCTATCTAAGCATAGGAGGAAGTAAGTATGGTTGTTATAGTTGATGATTTTTCCCGCTTCACTTGGGTATTCTTTTTGCAGGATAAATCTGAAACCCAAGGGACCCTTAAGCGCTTCCTAAGGAGATCCCAAAACGAGTTTGAGCTCAAAGTGAAGAAGATAAGGAGCGACAATGGGTCCGAGTTCAAGAATCTTCAAGTGGAGGAGTATCTTGAGGAGGAAGGAATCAAGCACGAGTTCTCCGCTCCCTACACACCACAGCAAAATGGTGTGGTAGAGAGGAAGAACAGGACACTACTAGACATGGCGAGGACGATGCTTGGTGAGTTCAAGACGCCCGAACGGTTTTGGATGGAAGCCGTGAGCACGGCTTGCCACGCCATAAATCGGGTCTACCTTCATCGCCTCCTCAAGAAGACTTCATATGAGCTTTTAACCGGTAACAAACCCAATGTGTCTTACTTTCGTGTATTTGGGAGTAAATGTTACATTCTAGTGAAGAAAGGTAGAAATTCTAAGTTTGCTCCCAAAGCTGTAGAAGGGTTTTTATTAGGTTATGATTCAAATACAAAGGCGTATAGGGTCTTCAACAAATCATCGGGTTTGGTTGAAGTCTCTAGCGACATTGTATTTGATGAGACTAATGGCTCTCCAAGAGAGCAAGTTGTTGATCTTGATGATGTAGATGAAGAAGATGTTCCGACGGCCGCAATACGCACCATGGCGATTGGAGATGTGAGGCCACTAGAACAAAAGGAGCAAGATCAACCTTCTTCCTCAACAACGGTGCATCCCCCAACTCAAGAAGATGAACAGGTTCATCAAGAGGAGGCGTGTGATCAAGGGGGAGCACAAGATGCTCATTTAATGGAGGAAGAAGCACAACCGGCACCTCCAACCCAAGTTCGAGCGACGATTCAAAGGAATCATCCCGTCGACCAAATATTGGGTGACATAAGCAAGGGAGTAAGTACTCGTTCTCGATTAGTTAATTTTTGTGAGAATTACTCTTTTGTCTCTTCTATTGAGCCTTTCAGGGTAGAAGAGGCCTTGCTAGATCCGGACTGGGTGTTGGCCATGCAAGAGGAGCTCAACAACTTCAAGAGAAATGAAGTTTGGACACTGGTGCCTCGTCCCAAGCAAAATGTTGTGGGAACCAAGTGGGTGTTCCACAACAAACAAGACGAGCACGGGGTGGTGACAAGGAACAAGGCACGACTTATGGCAAAAGGTTATGCCCAAGTCGCAGGTTTGGACTTTGAGGAGACTTTTGCTCCTGTGGCTAGGCTAGAGTCAATTCGCATATTGTTAGCCTATGCTACTCACCATTCTTTCAGGTTGTTCCAAATGGATGTAAAGAGCGCTTTCCTCAACGGGCCAATCAAGGAGGAGGTGTACGTGGAACAACCCTTTGGCTTTGAGGATGAACGATACCCCGACCACGTGTGTAAGCTCTCAAAGGCACTCTATGGACTTAAGCAAGCCCCAAGAGCATGGTATGAATGCCTTAGAGACTTTTTAATTGCTAATGCTTTCAAGGTTGGGAAAGCTGATCCAACTCTTTTTACTGAGACTTGTGATGGTGATCTTTTTGTGTGCCAAATTTATGTCGATGACATAATATTTGGTTCTACTAACCAAAAGTCTTGTGAAGAATTTAGCAGGGTGATGACTCAAAAGTTTGAGATGTCGATGATGGGCGAGTTAAGCTACTTCCTTGGGTTCCAAGTGAAGCAACTCAAGGATGGGACCTTCATCTCCCAAACGAAGTACACGCAAGACTTGATCAAGCGGTTTGGGATGAAGGACGCCAAGCCCGCAAAGACTCCAATGGGAACCGATGGACACACCGACCTCAACAAAGGAGGTAAGTCCGTTGATCAAAAGGCATACCGGCCTATGATAGGGTCTTTACTTTATTTATGTGCTAGTAGACCGGATATTATGCTAAGTGTATGCATGTGTGCTAGATTTCAATCCGATCCAAGGGAGTGTCATTTAGTGGCTGTGAAGCGAATTCTTAGATATTTAGTCGCTACACCTTGCTTCGGGATCTGGTATCCAAAGGGGTCTACCTTTGACTTAATTGGATATTCAGACTCCGACTATGCTGGATGTAAGGTCGATAGGAAGAGTACATCGGGGACGTGCCAATTCTTAGGAAGGTCCCTGGTGTCGTGGAGTTCTAAGAAACAAAGCTCTGTTGCCCTATCCACCGCTGAGGCCGAGTATGTTGCCGCAGGACAGTGTTGCGCACAACTATTTTGGATGAGGCAAACCCTCAGGGACTTTGGCTACAATCTGAGCAAAGTCCCACTCCTATGTGATAATGAGAGTGCTATCCGCATGGTGGATAATCCTGTTGAACACAGCCGCACAAAGCACATTGACATCCGGCATCACTTTTTGAGAGACCACTAGCAAAAGGGAGATATCGAAGTGTTTCATGTTAGCACCGAGAACCAGCTAGCCGATATCTTTACCAAGCCTCTAGATGAGTCGACCTTTTGCAGGCTGCATAGTGAGCTAAATGTCTTAGATTCGCGGAACCTGGATTGATTTATAGCATACATGTGTTTTATGCCTTGATCATGTTCCTTAATGCATTTTGGTGTTTATTTATGATGCTCAAGTTGTACAAGCACTCCCCGGACCTCACAAGTCCATTTGCAAGTAATGCACATATTTAGGGGGAGATGTGCTACAACTTGACCCTTTGAGACTAACTGTGTGCTTGAGTTTGCTTAATTTAGTCTCAAAGGAGGTTTGAAAGGGAAAAGGTGGACTTGGACCATGCAAGACTTCCACTG
The DNA here is from genome assembly GCF_902167145.1 of Zea mays. NCBI lineage: Eukaryota > Viridiplantae > Streptophyta > Magnoliopsida > Poales > Poaceae > Zea > Zea mays. The sequence goes on from NC_050100.1 coordinate 17,098,140, forward strand.
CACTCCGATGAAAGAGTAACTGATTCCAAATTCATCTTTGTACTCTTATTGCCTTTTTACTCTTAGTTGAAGATTTTGGTGAGGCAATAGGGTTAAAAGGGCCAAGATTGATCCCGTTTTGGTGCTTGATGCCAAAGGGGGAGAAAATAAGGCCAAAGCAAGAAATGGATCAGCTACCACTTGTTTGTCACTTATTGTCAAAACATTGGTCTCTTGTGGGGGAGAAGGCTTGATTATGGGAAAAAGGGGGAGTTTTTGAAATCTTTGATCAATTTCTCTTGGAACAACTCTCTTTATGTCTCAACAAGTGTGTTTGACTTAGAGATTGGAAACTGAATTTGATTTGCAAAAACAAACCAAGTGGTGGCAAAGAATGATCCATATATGCCAAATCTGAATCAAAACAATTTTGAGTTCTCATTTGTATTGATGTTGCACTTCCTTTAGTTGCTTTTTATTGTGTTGGCATAAATCACCAAAAGGGGGAGATTGAAAGGGAAATGTGCCCTTGGGCCATTTCTAAGTATTTTGGTGATTGAATACCAACACAAGTGGACTTATGTTAATCTATGCAAAGTGATGGATAAAGTGCAAATCAAGTAAAAAGGTATGTTTCTAAGACTTAGTACATTTGTTTTGGAGACTAATGTATTGTGTCTAAGTACTGGAAACAGGAGAAATCAAGTTGGAAAAGAGATGGCTTTGTTCAGCCAAAGACAGCTCGGTCTGGGTGCACCGGACTGTCCGGTGGTGCACCGGACAGTGTCCGGTGATGCACCAGACATTGTCCGGTGCGCCAGGCCGGCGACTGTCAACTGGCTACTCTCGGAAAGCAATTAACAGCGTACGACTATAAATCACCGGACTGTCCGGTGGTGCACCTGACTGTCCGGTGAGCCAAAAGTCGGCCCAGCCAACGGTCGGCCGCGGAATCCGCGCGCGACGCGTGGCAGAGCCAACAATCAGAAGGGGGCACCGGACTGTCCGGTGTGCACCAGACAGTGTTCGGTGCGCCAACGGCTTTGAACCGCCAACGGTCGGCTTCGCTAAAGAAGGAAAGAAATCCGCACCGGACAGTGTCCAGTGGTGCACCAGACTGTCCGGTGCGCCAGGCGACAGAAGGCAAGAATTGCCTTCTTGAAATGCTCTCAACGGCTCCTAGCTGCCTTGGGGCTATAAAAGGGACCCCTAGGCGCATGGAGGAGAACACCAAGCAACCTTTGAGCATTGTTGATCATTCACACTCCATTCTTGCGCACTTGTTCGGCATTCTTAGTGATTTGAGCTCCGTTCTAGTGAGGACCTTGTGATACTCTTTTGAGCTCAAGTCTTGATCTTGTGTGTGCGTATTTGCTGTGGATTTGAGTGTGTTGCTTCCCTTCCTTACTCTAGTGCTTCATTGTGATTCTTATTGTAAGGGCGAGTGTCGGGGACCATAATTAGGGGTACCCCCAAGGCTCCTAATCTCAGCTGGTAACCCCCATCAGCACAAAGCTGCAAAGGCCTGATGGGTGCGATTAAGTCAAGGCTCGGTCCGCTCAAGGGACACGATCTCGCCTCGCCCGAGCCCAGCCTCGGGCAAGGGCAGCCGACCTCGGAGGATTTACGTCTCGCCCGAGGGCCCCCTGAAGCAACGGACACACCTTCGGCTCGCCCGAGGCCCAGCCTTCGCCAAGAAGCAACCTTGGCCAAATCGCCACGCCGACCGATCGTATCGCAGGAGCATTTAATGCAAGGATGGCCTGACACCTCATCCTGACGCGCGCCCTTCAGTCGACAGAGCCGAAGTGACCGCAGTCACTTCGCCGCTCCACTGACCGGCCTGACAAGAGGACAGCGTCGCCTGCGCCGCTCCGACTGCTGTGCCACTCGACAGAGTGAGGCTGACAGCAGCCAAGTCCGGCCTCGGGCGCCATAGGAAGCTCTGCCTCGCCCGACCCTAGGGCTCGGACTTGGCCTCGGCCCTGGAAGACGACGAACTCCGCCTCGCCCGACCCTAGGGCTCGGCCTCGGCCTCGGCCCTAGAAGACGACGAACTCCGCCTCGCCCGACCTCAGAGCTCGGACTCGGCCTCGGCCCTAGAAGACGACGAACTCCGCCTCGCGCGACCCAGGGCTCGGACTCGGCCTCAGCCCCGGAAGACGACGAACTCCGCCTCGCCCGACCTCAGGGCTCGGACTCGGCCTCGGCCCTGGAAGAAAACGAACTCCGCCTCGCCTGACCCAGGGCTCGGACTCGGCCTCGGCCCCGGAAGACGACGAACTCCGCCTCGCCCGACCCTAGGGCTCGGACTCGGCCCTGGCCTCAGTCGACGGTCTCCGCCTCGCCCGACCCAGGGGCTCGGACTCGACCTCGACCTCGGAAGACAGACTCGACCTCGACCTCGGAGGAGCCTCCGCCTCGCCCGACCCAGGGCTCGGACCGACCACGTCGCAGGAAGGGCCATCATGATGGCGCCCCGCGTGCTCCATGACGGCGGCGGCTCTAAGCCCCCTTACGGAAGCAAGGAGACATCAGCAAGGACTCAACAGCCCCGACAGCTGTCCTTCCGCCAGGCTCCAGCGCTCCTCCGACGGCCACGACATCTCATGAACAGGGTGCCAAAACCTCTCCGGCTGCCACGACGGCATGTACTTAGGGCACTAGCTCCTCTCTGCTAGACACGTTAGCACACTGCTACATCTCCCATTGTACACCTGGACCCTCTCCTTATGCCTATAAAAGGAAGGTCCAGGGCCCTCTTACAGAGGGTTGGCCGCGCGGGGAGGACGGGACGGCGCGTGCAGGCCTCTCGCTCCCTCCCACGCGGACGCTTGTAACCCCCTACTGCAAGCGCTCCTGACCTGGGCGCGAGACAAACACGAAGGCCGCGGGTTTCCCCTTTTACGCCTGTCTCCCTCCGATTTTCCCCCCTTCGCGCTCCATCTCGCGCCGACCCATCTGGGCTGGGGCACGTGGCGACAATTTACTTGTCGGTCCAGGGACCCCCCGGGGTCGAAACGCCGACAGTTGGCGCGCCAGGTAGGGGCCTGCTGCGTGTTGACGAATAGCTTCCCGTCAAGCTCCGGATGGGTAGTCTCTAGCAACCTTTCCAGCCCGAAACGGTGCTCTGTTTTGGGAGTCTTGAGTTCATGTCCCTCGACGGCAGCTACGACATGATACTCCTTCCCCCGCCACGCGACAGCGAAAATGGCGGCCGACAACCCGCCCGCCGGCGGTGGAATCGACGATGTCTTCCCCACGTGGCGGAAGAACAACATTCGGGTTTGTCCCGTCGCCTCCCCCGCCAACGGAGGAGGAGGCGGGGCAACCAAGGCCAAGCAGGAGGCGGCACCTTGTCGGCTGTCGAGCGAGTCGACGGCGCCGGCGCCCCAACGGGGGACGCGTCGGGCATCGACCTCACGTCTGAGATGAAGACGAGCGTCGTTTCCCCGCAACACGCCAACTCCAAGCGGACGGACGACGCCAGCACGCTCGCAAAGGATTTGCTGGGCGTCACCCTCGTACCTGAGACGACGGTGTAGTCTGCCCCTGACGTGACTTCATCACCGCTCGTCGACCAAAAGGTACCGACCGATTCCCATCTCGTGCCTTTTGGATTCAGCCTCGACCCACCAAGCGGTTTCGCTTCGGTGGACGCTCTCATAGAGGCGAGTCCAAACCCTCCGGGGTACGGTATGCGGTCACCCTGGGACCGGCTGACAGCCGTCTCGACCTATGGGCCCTCGGGTTCCGAGTAAGATGACGAGCCTGACTTTTGTTGGGATTTCTTCGGACTTGGTAACCCCAGTGCCATGTGGGACTTCATGACCGCATGCGACTACTGCCTTTCCGATTGTTCCGACGGTAGCCGCAGCTTCGGCGACGAGGGCTGTGGCCCAAGTCGTGAATGTTTCCACGTCGATCTAGGGGGTCCCGGCGAAGGCAACCATCTTGGTATATAGGAAAACGGTGATCCCCCTAGGCCTGCGCCTCGCGTTGACATCCTTCGGGAGCTAGCTGTGGTCCCAGTCCCTGCGAGGGGTCAGGACTCACAGCTCGAGCAAATCCGCGAGATGCAGGCCAGGCTCGACGAGGGAGCAGGAACACATGAGCCGTTCCACCGGGACATCGGGCAGGAATGGGTAGGCGAACCTCCGGCCGGAGAAGCGCGTCATCTACCCCAGGGCGTCCAGCACCGCATCGCCGACGATGTCAGGGCAAGGCCGCCACCGGCTTCTAGTGGGGTCGGCCAGAACCTGGCTGCAGCGGCAATACTTCTCCGTGCGATGCCAGAGCCATCAACCACCGAGGGGCGGCGTATCCAGGGAGAGCTCAAGAATCTCCTGGAGGATGCCGCGGTCCGACGGGCCGAAAGCTCTGCCTCCCGAAGGCAGGGCTAACCCTCGAAGCATCGTGCCGCAACTTCCCGATTCATGCGGGAAGCCTCGGTCCACACCGGGCGCACGCGCAACACAGCGCCTGCGGCCCCAGGTCGCCTCGGTAACGAGCACCATCACCGTAGCCGTCGAGCCCACCTCGACGAGAAGGTGCGCCGAGGCTACCACCCCAGGCGTGGGGGACGCTACGACAGCGGGGAGGATCGGAGTCCCTCGCCCGAACCACCCGGTCCGCAGGCTTTTAGCCGGGCCATATGACGGGCGTCGTTCCCGACCTGGTTCCGAACCCCGACTACTATCACAAAGTACTCAGGGGAGACGAGGCTGGAACTGTGGCTCGCGGACTACCGGCTGGCCTGCCACCTGGGTGGAACGGACGATGACAACCTCATCATCCGCAACCTCCCCATGTTCCTCTCCGACACCGCTCGAGCCTGGCTGGAGCATTTGCCTCCGGGGCAGATCTCCAACTGGGACGACCTGGTCCAAGCCTTCGCCGGCAACTTCTAGGGCACGTACGTCCGCCCTGGGAACTCCTAGGATCTCCGAAGTTGCCGCCAGCAGCCGGGAGAGTCTCTCCGGGACTACATCCGGCGATTCTTGAAGCAGCGCACCGAGCCGCCCAACGTCACCGACTCAGATGTCATCGGCGCATTCCTCGCCGGCACCACCTGTCGCGACCTGGTGAGCAAGTTGGGTCGCAAGACCCCCACTAGGGCGAGCGAGCTGATGGACATCGCCACCAAGTTCGCCTCTGGCCAGGAGGCGGTTGAGGCCATCTTCCGGAAGGACAAGCAGCCCCAGGGCCGCCAGCCGGAAGATGTCCCCGAGGCGTCCACTCAGCGCGGCACCAAGAAGAAAGGCAAGAAGAAGTCGCAAGCGAAACGCGACGCCGCCGACACGGACCTTGTCGCCGCCGCTGAGTACAAGAACCCTCGGAAACCTCCCGGAGGCGCCAATCTCTTCGACAAGATGCTCAAGGAGCCATGCCCCTATCATCAGGGGCCCGTCAAACACACCCTTGAGGAATGCGCCATGCTTCGGTGCCACTTTTACAAGGCCGGGCCACCTGCGGAAGGTGGCAGGGCCCACGACGACGATAAGAAGGAGGATCGCAAGGCAGGAGAGTTCCCCGAGGTGCACGACTGCTTCATGATCTACGGTGGGCAAGTGGTGAACGCCTCGGCTCGGCACCGCAAGCAAGAGCATCGAGAGGTCTGCTCGGTAAAGGTGGCGGCGCCAGTCTACCTAGACTGGTCCGACAAGCCCATCACCTTCGACCAGGGCGACCACCCCGACCGCGTGCCGAGTCCGGGGAAATACCCGCTCGTTGTCGACCCCGTCATCGGCAACGTCAGGCTCACCAAGGTCCTCATGGACGGGGGCAGCAGCCTCAACGTCATCTACGCCGAGACCCTCGGGCTCCTGCGGATCGATCTGTCCTCGGTCCGGGCAGGCGCGACGCCTTTCCACGGGATCATCCCCGGGAAACGCGTCCAGCCCCTCGGACAACTCGATCTACCCGTCTGCTTCGGGACTCCCTCCAACTTCCGAAGGGAAACCCTCACGTTCGAGGTGGTCGGGTTCCGAGGAACCTACCATGCAGTGTTGGGGAGGCCATGCTATGCTAAGTTCATGGCCGTCCCCAACTACACCTACCTCAAGCTCAAGATGTCGGGCCCCAACGGGGTCATCACCGTCGGCCCCACGTACCGACACGCGTACGAATGCGACGTGGAGTGCGTGGAGTACGCCGAGGCCCTCGCCGAATCCGAGGCCCTCATCGCCGACCTGGAGAGCCTCTCCAAGGAGGCGCCAGACGTGAAGCGCCATGCCGGCAACTTCGAGCCAGCGGAGACGGTTAAGTCCGTCCCTCTCGACCCTAGCAACGACGCCTCCAAGTAGATCCGGATCGGCTCCGAGCTCGATCCCAAATAGGAAGTAGTGCTCGTCGACTTTCTCCGCACAAACACCGACGTTTTCGCGTGGAGTCCCTCGGACATGCCCGACATACCGAGGGATGTCGCCGAGCACTCACTGGATATCCGAGCTGGAGCCCGACCCGTGAAGCAGCCTCTGCGCCGATTCGACGAAGAAAAGCGCAGAGCCATAGGCGAGGAGATCCACAATCTAAGGGCGGCAGGGTTCATCAAAGAGGTATTCCATCCCGAATGGCTCGCCAACCCTGTGCTTGTGAGAAAGAAAGGAGGGAAATGGCGGATGTGTGTAGACTACACTGGTCTAAACAAAGCATGTCCAAAAGTTCCCTACCCTATGCCTCGCATCGATCAAATCGTGGATTCCACTGCTGGGTGCGAAACCCTGTCATTCCTCGATGCCTACTCAGGGTATCACCAAATCAGAATGAAAGAGTCCGACCAGCTCGCGACTTCTTTCATCACACCTTTCGGCATGTACTGCTATGTTACCATGCCATTTGGTTTGAGGAATACAGGTGCGACATACCAAAGGTGCATGAACCACGTGTTCGGTGAACACATTGGTCGAACGGTCGAGGCTTACGTCGATGACATCGTAGTCAAGACAAGGAAAGCCTCCGACCTCCTTTCCGACCTTGAAGCGACATTCCAGTGTCTCAAGGCGAAAAGCATAAAACTCAATCCTGAAAAGTGCATCTTCGGAGTCCCCCGAGGCATGCTCTTGGGGTTCATTGTCTCCTTGTGGGGCGTCGAGGCCAATCCGGAGAAAATCGCGGCCATCACCAACATGGGGCCCATCAAGGACTTGAAAGGCGTACAAAGGGTCACGGGATGCCTTGCGGCTCTGAGCCGTTTCATCTCGCGCCTCGGCGAAAGAGGCCTGCCTCTGTACCGCCTCTTAAGAAAGGCCGAGTGCTTCACTTGGACCCCTGAGGCCGAGGAAGCCCTCGGGAACCTGAAGGCGCTCCTCACGAATGCGCCTATCTTGGTGCCTCTCGCTGCTGGAGAAGCCCTCTTGATCTACGTCGCCGCTACCACTCAGGTGGTCAGCGCCGCGATCGTGGTTGAGAGACGAGAAGAGGGGCATGCATTGCCCGTCCAGAGGCCAGTCTACTTCATCAGTGAGGTACTGTCCGAGACCAAGATCCGCTACCCACAAATTCAAAAGCTGTTGTACGCGGTGATCCTGACGTGACGGAAGTTGCGACACTACTTCGAGTCTCATCCGGTGACTGTGGTGTCATCCTTCCCCCTGGGGGAGATCATCCAGTGCCGAGAGGCCTCGGGTAGGATTGCAAAGTGGGCAGTGGAAATCATGGGTGAGACAATCTCGTTCGCCCCTCGGAAGGCCATCAAGTCCCAAGTCTTGGCGGACTTTGTGGCTGAATGGGTCGATACCCAGCTCCCGACAGCTCCGATCCAACCGGAACTCTGGACCATGTTTTTCGATGGGTCGCTGATGAAGACAGGGGTAGGCGCGGGCCTGCTCTTCATCTCGCCCCTCGGGAAGCACCTACGCTATGTGCTACGCCTCCACTTCCCGGCGTCCAACAGTGTGGCCGAGTATGAGGCTCCGGTCAACGGGTTGCGCATCGCCATCGAGCTAGGGTTCCGATGTCTCGACGCTCGCGGTGACTCGCAGCTCGTCATTGACCAAGTCATGAAGAACTCCCACTGCCGCGACCCGAAGATGGAAGCCTACTGCGATGAGGTTCGGCGCCTGGAGGACAAGTTCTACGGGCTCGAGCTCAACCACATCGCCCGACGATACAATGAGACTGCAGACGAGCTGGCTAAGATAGCCTCAGGGTGAACGACGGTTCCCCCGGACGTCTTCTCCCGAGACCTGCATCAACCCTCCGTCAAGACCGACGACGCGCCCGAGCCCGAGAAGGCCTCGGCCCAGCCCGAGGCGCCCTCGGCCCCCGAGGGTGAGGCACTGCGCGTCGAGGAGGAGCGGAGCGGGGTCACACCTAATCGAAACTGGCGGACCCCGTACCTACAATATCTCCACCGAGGAGAGCTACCCCTCGACCGAGCCGAAGCTCAGCGGTTGGCGCGACGCGCCAAGTCGTTCGTCTTGCTGGGGGACGGGAAGGAGCTCTACCACCGCAGCCCCTCAGGCATCCTCCAGCGATGCATATCCATCACCGAAGGCCAGGAGCTCTTACAAGAAATACACTCGGGGGCTTGCGGTCATCACGCGGCGCCCCGAGCCCTTGTTGGAAACGCCTTCCGACAAGGTTTCTACTGGCCGACCGCGGTGGCCGACGCCACTAGAATTGTCTGCACCTACCAGGGGTGTCAATTCTACGCAAGGCAGACCCACCTGCCCGCTCAGGCTCTGCAGACCATACCCATCACCTGGCCGTTTGTTGTGTGGGGTCTGGACCTCGTCGGCCCCCTGCAGAAGGCACCCGGGGGCTACACACACCTGTTGGTCGCCATCGACAAATTCTCCAAGTGGATCGAGGTTCGACCCCTAAACAGCATCAGATCCGAACAGGCGGTGGCGTTCTTCACCAACATCATCCATCGCTTTGGGGTCCCGAACTCCATCATCACCGACAACGGCACCCAGTTCACCGGCAGAAAGTTCCTGGACTTCTGCGAGGATCACCACATTCGGGTGGACTGGGCCGCCGTGGCTCACCCCATGACGAATGGGCAAGTAGAGCGTGCCAACGGCATGATTCTGCAAGGACTCAAGCCGCGGATCTACAACGACCTCAACAAGTTCGGCAAGCGATGGATGAAGGAGCTCCCCTCGGTGGTCTGGAGTCTGAGGACAACGCCGAGCCGAGCCACGGGCTTCACACTGTTCTTTCACGTCTATGGGGCCGAGGCCATCTTGCCCATAGACTTAGAATACGGTTCCCCGAGGACGAGGGCCTACGACGACCAAAGCAATCGAGCTAACCGAGAAGAGTCACTGGACCAGCTGGAAGAGGCTCGGGACATGGCCTTACTACACTCGGCGCGGTATCAGCAGTTCCTGCGACGCTACCACGCCCGAGGGGTTCGGTCCCGAGACCTCCAGGTGGGCGACTTGGTGCTTCGGCTGCGACAAGACACCCGAGGGCGGCACAAGCTCACGCCTCCCTAGGAAGGGCCGTTCGTCATCGCCAAAGTTCTGAAGCCCGAGACGTACAAGCTGGCCAACAGTCAAGGCGAGGTCTACAACAACGCTTGGACATCCGACAGCTACGTCGCTTCTACCCTTAAGATGCTTTCAAGTCGTTCATACACCTCGTTCACACACAAAGTCTAACCATCAAGGAAGGGTCAACCTTGCCTCGGCAAAGCCCGACCCTCCCTCGGGGGCTAGAAGGGGGGAACCCCCTCCGCGTCAAAATTTTCCTAGGAAAAGATCTTTTCTGCCAGAAAGTTTTTCGTGCTTTTCGACTACTTCGAAAGTGGGATCCTGAAAACGACGGAGTACATGTAAGCAGCCAAGGCTGACTGAGCCGAGGGACTCCTACGCCTCCGGGATACAGATACCTCACTCATCACCTTCTGCGATAAGTAACTCACGCTCGGATAAGTGATTCCGCGGACCGAACAAGTCTTCACGCTCGAAGACTCTTCTGCCAAAACGATTTTTCGGGCCTTCTCGACTATATCGATGGCAGAATCCTACGGACGAGTAAGAGTACACGTAAGCGGCAAGGCCGACCGAGCCGAGGGACTCCTACGCCTCCGGGATATGGATACCTCACTCATCACCTTCCGTGAAAAGTAACTCTCGCTCGGACAAACAATTCTATTACCGACAAATAAGTCTAGATACTCAAAACAAGAGGAAAAGAAATGCAGCTTTACAACACGACGATAGTATGTTTGGGCCTCAGTGGCCGCAGAAAACATATGCACACTACAAGATAAACCGATCCTGCAGGCTCGGACCTTGACGGAGGGGGAGCAGCAGCACCCTCGGCGTCAACTACACCTTCGGCAAAGCCCGACCGAGCCTCGGACGGCAACGCGGTCGGAGGATCTCCACTCTGAAGGACGACGTCAGCACCGCGCCCGGGCCATCGCCGCCAGGGTCTTCTCCAGGAATCCGGCCCGAGCAGACAGCTCGGCCGGCCACCCCGAAGCCTCAGCCAGCTGTCCCCCAAGGACATCAGCCCGGCTCGTGGCCTCGGCAACTCGACTCCGGCGTCGGTCCCGCCAGTGGACGGCCCGGCTAGGCTCCGGCCGACGAAGTCTTCTTTTCGAGCCAACTCTGCCTCTGTCCATGCTGACACCGCTGCCTTCGGCTTCAGCTCATTGAAGAGCGGCCGAGGGTTCCTTTAACTAAGCAAGAGAAGCCTCGGGCGGCAAGGCCGACCGAGCCGAGGGACTCCCACGCCTCCGGGATACGGATACCTCACTCGTCACCTACGCACGAGGCAACTCACACTTGGTTAAGCGGTTCAGTTAAGCCGACAGGCGAGTCCTAGTGCTCGGAATGAGGAAAAAACACGGCTCCGTGCCGAGAATACATACATGTTCAGGCCCCGACAGCCACAATGAACAGACACCGGCACTCAAGGTGCCATTACAAACGGAACTCCGGTTCCGCCTCCGCGGGTACGAACAACCCCCCACATTGGAGGGCCCGCGGGGCGATAAGGCTCCAGGTGGGCCACCGCTGCCCACTCCAGCAGCAGTGACAACAACCTCCACTCTAGGTGGCCAAACTGCAGCGACGATGGCCTCAGGGCAGACGCCGCTGCAACAACGCCCTCGCCCACATCTCCGCTCGAGGGGCGAGGACAAGCTATCAAAGCCAAAGAGCCGGAGGCCCGGAGTGCGGATGGTGGCGGTGATCCCGTCGGCGACGAGGACTTCTTCAGCCGCCACCAGCTCAGCACCGACGACGGAAGCCATCCGCCCACCGGCAGATCCCCACTCGGATCCTCCCGGACGAGCGGAGCACCGACCTCCACGCAGAAGCGCCGTACCGGGGCAAAGGCAGGACAGCCCCAGAACACGAACGCCGCCCTAGCAGCGCGCGACGTCTTGGGCAGTCCTCCGGTGCGCGCGGCGCGACAACCGCTCTCACGGCGGGAGGGGGCACCGGGAGCCGAGCCAGAGCCAGCTGAGCCAGCGAGCCCAACGCGCTGAAGCTGACGACGCTCGCCGCCAACCAGCCCCGCGTTGTCGAAGTCCGACCCTCCCGCTAGGCCAGTGAGCGCCCTCTCCCTTGAATGCTGAGGGAGAAGGTGACCCACGAACCCGCGCAGGAGGTAGAGCTCCGGCTCAGCCCGGCCTCCGCCCCAGCCAGGATGATGAAGATCCTTGAAGCTGAGGGCGGGACCAAGATCGCAGCCTAGCTCGCTCCTCCCCACCATCGAACTGGTGGTCACCGTCTTGGGTGACCACCGGCGAGGGGATGCGGCCGGGCTGCCTGATGAAAATCCTTGAAGCCGAACGATGGCTGAAAGGTACCAACTTCTGCGAAGTTGCGTTCCTCCAACGACAAGGCGGAAGGACTGCGAGTGTTCCCCATCCGGGGGCTCGGAAGGTGGAAAGACGCGACGCATGAGGGGAGCGCAAGGACATGGTTGTCTTTCAAGGGGGTCACCCTCCTTTTAAATGCAACTCTCCCCACTTGCGTCCTCAGCCATCGCGAGCTGAGTCTTCTCCAACGCGCTCCAAGGTCCTCCCCCTACGACAAGGGGGCTGGGTCCCACGCGTCATGCAAGCTGGCCAGGGGCAGAAGAAGCCAAACCGCCGTGCGTGGTGCGCGCAACTGCCCAGCGGTTACGAACATTCCTCCACTTTCGCCCAGACCAGCGGGTGAAAGGGCGGACCGCCATGCAGGCAGCATGCGACTGCACCAAGGGGGCGCACCCTTTCGACTTCGACGCGTCCAGCATGGAGGCCCAGGCCCACACGTCATGCAACCAGTTCACCGGTTGCTACGTGCAAGAAACTGCACCGCCACTCGCGCCACTACCGTGCCTCCTCGACCACGGAACCAGTACCGCGACTCGAGGCAACCCTGCGCATGACCCAACAGTGCCAACTAGGCACATCTGTCATGGGTCAGTCAGCCACGGGAGAAGGCGCGACGGTCGATACAGCTAGAAATGGGCCGGCAGTAATGGCGGTTGCAGGCGGGCGGAAGCAGCGGTCAAGTCGTCAGCCAAGCTCACGTCCCCTCCTGGGACAGTGAGAGAACCCTCTCCCACGGCGTGAAGACGGCGCACCCGTGTTCCGTTCCTCGAATGGCTCGCGCACGTGCAACGGCTGCCCCGCGAACCACTCGTCCCATCGCATTAACTCTGCGGCAGGACATGTGTCACCTTTGGCAGGAGAAGCAGGCGACGCTTCGCTCCCGCCATAATGACCGCGTCAAAAAAGGTGTGCCACATCATTCGATTTCGTATCATTTTCCTCTTCCTCTTTCTCTCTCTTACAACAGGGACCGAGAAAGGGGATACCCCGAAAGGGATCCTTCTCCGTGAAGGAAACGGGCCCCGAGCCCCCTACTGATCAGAGGTTCGAAGGCTGGCCCCTCGGAGGGGTTCAACAGCCGCCTCAGAGCGCTCGGGCTCTGCGCCCACTACTGGTCAGAGGTTCGAAGGCCGGCCCCTCGGAAGGGTTCAACGGCTGCCTCAGGCCACTCGGGCTCCGCGCCCACTACTGATCAGGGGTTCGTAGGCCGGCACTCGAAGGGTTCACAACCGCCTCAGACGCAGAGCGAGGGATGACCCTGGGTACGTTCGATACATAACCAAGGCTCGGGCTATGCTCCCGAGGTACCCTAGGACATTTCCGAGATCAACGGGAACGATTTTGTAACGGAATCCCATCAGAGGGAGGCATCGAGCCCTCGGACCCCGTCAAAAGGGGACCGGGTCCGGCAAATCACCCGCAGGTACTTTTGGAGCGCGCCTCCGGGCCACTAGCCGACCCCTAACAAATGGGGCACGGGCGTCCACTTGGATTACCCGTTAGCAGCTCACTGGAGACACCATGTTCGACGCCCTCCAAGGGCAACATGGCACTTTTCCCCCCTCCTCCTTGCGGAAAGGCGACGCAGGGGCGTATGTAAAAAAGTCGAGTCTGTCCTTGACCGTCCTCTCGCTCTGTGCGGAGGCTCAGGGGCTGCTCTCGCGAACCCAGCTCCGGCCAAACCGTTGACAGCGTCAACATACCAGCCCGAGAACTTGGAACCCGACCGTGCACCTGGGCTACGGTCAGCTCGCATGAGGGAACAACCAGACCGGCCGAAGCATCACGAAACACATTAAGACCTCGAAGGAGTCAAACCACTCCTCCGAGGCCTCGGGGGCTACACCCGGCGGGTGCGCTCGCTCGCACCCACCGGAACAAAATGCAACCGAGAAAGGTCGGTCCCCTTGCAAAAAAGTGCGACAAAAGCCTCCAAGCGAGTATTAACACTCCCTTCGAGGCTCGGGGGCTACTGTCGGGGACCATAATTAGGGGTACCTCAAGGCTCCTAATCTCTGCTGGTAACCCCCATCAGCACAAAGCTGCAAAGGCCTGATGGGTGCGATTAAGTCAAGGCTCGGTCCGCTCAAGGGACACGATCTCGCCTCGCCCGAGCCCAGCCTCGGGCAAGGGCAGCCGACCCCGGAGGATTTACGTCTCGCCCGAGGGCCCCCTCAAGCAATGGACACACCTTCGGCTCGCCCGAGGCCCAGCCTTCGCCAAGAAGCAACCTTGGCCAAATCGCCACGCCGACCGACCGTATTACAGGAGCATTTAATGCAAGGATGGCTTGACACCTCATCCTGAAGCGCGCCCTTCAGTCGACAGAGCCGAAGTGACCGCAGTCACTTCGCCGCTCCACTGACCGGCCTGACAAGAGGACAGCGCCGCCTGCGCCGCTCCGACTGCTGTGCCACTCGACAGAGTGAGGCTGACAGCAGCCAAGTCCGGCCTTGGGCGCCATAGGAAGCTCTGCCTCGCCCGACCCCAAGGCTCGGACTCAGCCTCGGCCCCGGAAGACGACGAACTCCGCCTCGCCCGACCCCAGGGCTCGGACTCGGCCTCGGCCCCGAAAGACGACGAACTCCGCCTCGCCCGACCTCAGGGCTCGGACTCGGCCTCGGCCCCGGAAGACGACAAACTCCGCCTCACCCGACCCAGGGTTCGGACTCAGCCTCGGCCCCGGAAGACGACGAACTCCGCCTCGCCCGACCCAGGGCTCGGACTCGGACTCGGCCCCGGAAGACGACGAACTCCGCCTCGCCCGACCCCAAGGCTCGGACTCGGCCCTGGCCTCAGCCGACGGTCTCCGCCTCGCCCGACCCAGGGGCTCGGACTCGACCTCGACCTCGGAAGACAGACTCGACCTCGGAGGAGCCTCCGCCTCGCCCGACCCAGGGCTCGAACCGACCACGTCGCAGGAGGGGCCATCATTGCCCTACCCCTAGCTAGTTCTGGCTACGCGGAACAAGACCGACGTCCCATCTAGTTCGCCCCGGCAAAGCAAATAATGATGGCGCCCCGCGTGCTCCATGACGACGGCGGCTCTCAGCCCCCTTACGGAAGCAAGGAGACGTCAGCAAGGACTCGACTGTCGGTGTTTTGGGTCCGACCGCACACCCGGGGTTACCCCTCAAGGTGTTTTAGGAGTAGGACGGTGTCGCTGACTGTAGCAAAATGGTTCGTGCCAGACGCACGAGAGACAATGGACAGTGTTTACAGGTTCGGGCCGCTTAGAGATGCGTAACACCCTACGTCCTGGTGAGTATGCTTTGTGTAATGGGTTACAAGGTAGCTCTCTAAAGCGAGAACGCGGAGAGTTGAGGTGGATGGCTGAATGATGGGATCCATCCTTTTGAAGGGGTGCCCCTAGGCCTTATATATTCGACCATGGGGCAATACACGTGGATATGATAACAATGTGCACCTAAACGATAGTGAACTGTTTGAGTCTATCTTCCTATGATCCTGCCGACCTATCCTCGCCTGGTTCCGTTGCATGGGCCTCCAGCGCGGGAAAGTCGGATCCTTGTTGTGGTCGCTTGCTCAACGCTGTGGGCCGTCCGGGCTTGCACCAATCCGGCCTTACGTCAACCTGCTTTACTGATTGTCCCTCCCCAGGCCCACGAAGGAATGGCCTTATGATTTATTGGGCCCTTGGGCTTCTCGTGAGGTCTTTTACCCTTCCAGTGGACCCGGGGGATATCTGTCCCCCACAAGCCCCCGATCTTCGGGCTGATTTTGAAATAGTCAGCCCAAAGATCCTAGGTCCAGCTTGCAGTCTTTATTTATGATAAGAGATGCTTTCCAAGCAGTCCGGTAAAAATGATTTTTTGCTGTCTCCTTCTGCTTAAATCACTCGTAGACTGGAGCCTTGCTTCATGTTTGTGCCTTAGAGGTCGGCATTTCTTTTTGTGGGACCCTGGACTTCATTGGGTGCACCGGAGGTGCACCCAATGGGTGTAGCCCCTGAGCTTCGAGTAGATTTTGGAAAACAATCTGCTCGAAGGTCTTCATCAGAAATTATTTTTATTTTACTCTTGTACTTTGGTTGAGGGCCAGCCTTGTCTTTAATCTTGTTCTATGCCTTAGAAGTCGGCACTATCTTGGCTTTGAAATGGTATTTCATGGGGTGCACTGAAGGTGCACCCAATGGGTGTAGCCCCCGAGCTTCGAGTGGATTTTTTAGGATAATCCACTCGAAGGTCTTCCTTTCGTGTCTTTTTGTTGAAGGTTATCTTTTTCTGCCTTAGAAGTCGGCATTATGTCATCCACATTATGCTTTAGAGGTCAGCATTATGTCATCAATATTATGCTTCAGAGGTCAGCATGTATTTTGTCTTTTGCAGCCGAGTTTGTGATCCGCCCATATCTTGCTAGGTGGTGCAATTTATTTGCTCTGCAACTGGTTGGACATTTGATGGACGTTCCCTGTCTAGTCTTCACGTCGCTTCTGTCGGTCAGATTCTATACTTCCCCGGCTATATTTGGCTTTCCTCTGATCCTTACTGATATCTCATTTTTGTCTTGAGGTATTCATTGCATGCCCTGCACAGATGTGACAGTTTTGAAAAATATACCGATAATTCCTGGGCGTCCCCCCAATGGGTGTGGACAAGGGACGGCTTGGTACGCTGAGTGTTTTAGCCGGCTGCTTCTGAGTAGTAATGTGATGCGATGGCGGGCGTAATCATATCGACCGTGCTGTTGACTGGAGTCCCAATGGGTGTTGCGTTGCGTGAAACGGCGTCAGCCGCCTGACGTGTCTTCAGACGAGTTGAAGTGTGTATTGAATGCCTCACGACTGTTCAGTGACCGTGGTTGGAGGTGTGCAGTTGCCTTCTTCTTCTATAAATAATGCCTTTGCCTCTCTGGTTTTTTCATATCTCTTGTTGTTCTCCACTGCTTGCTTTCTTCTCCTTCTCGCGCTTCCACCATGGGCAAGAACAACAAGCGTAAGCACGAGCCGACTCCTCCATCCGAGGACTTCGGTGATTCGGAGTACTCAGAGGAGGAGTTCTCCTCTGAGTCCGAGGGGTCCCCGACTCCCATTCCTCTGCGTGTGATTCAGACGACTCCCAGGGGCTTGCGGCGGAGGTCTGGACTTACATCCAGGTCGTCGAGCGCTCCGGGCTCGAGGGCTCGGATGAGTCGGAGTACTCCTCTGACGAGGAGGACTCGTCCGAGGAGGACGACAGCGGCGATGGCGAGGATGACGACGATGACGACGAAGGCGGTGGCGGCGGCGACGGTGACGGCGGCGGCAGGGGCGGCAGCAGCGGCAGCAAGGATGGCGACGGCGGCAGCAGCAGAGGCGGCAGCGGCGGCAGCAGCAAGGGCAGCAACAAGGCCAGTGGCTAAATGCCACTGGTTTTTTAGATATTAGTATAGATTAGAAGTAGTATAGTGAAATAATGTAGTAGTATTAGTAGTGTAGAGTAGTATAGTGTAGCGTAGTAGTAGTAGTAGTAGTAGTAGTAGGGAAGTATCAACTCATAATGAGTTGATTTGTAAGTAATGTTACTTCCCTTTAATGACGAATGATATTGCCTTCTCTGTGCCAATTGTTCTGCTTCGTAATCAGTTAACTTCTGCTGTGATATTCATTGCTCATGATGCTCTCTGGTTGTAGCATAACTTAGAGTTCTTGAATCATTCCTCCGCCCACCTTATTTGTGAAGTTGATTTCCTTGGAATAGTAAGTAAATAACTCGGGCATCATATCGACGCTTTTAGAGGTAGCTGCCGAGTGACTTGAAGACGACGTCGGAGTTTTAGAGATAACTGCCGAGCGACCAAAGAGGACGTCGGCGTGTCAGGGGTAACTGCCGAGCGACTGAACACGACGTCGGAGTTTTAGAGGTAACTGCCGAGCGACTGAGGACGACGCCGGAGCTTTAGAGGTAACTGCCGGGCGACTGAGGGCGACGTCGGAGTTTTAGAGGTAACACCGAGTGACTTGCAGATGACGTCGGAGTTTTAGAGACAACTGCCGAGGGACTTGAACACGGCGTAGGAGTTTTAGAGATAACTGCCGAGCGATTTGAAGATGGCGTCGGAGTTTTTAGAAATAACTACCGAGCGACTGAAGACGACGTCGGCGTGTTAGAGGTAACCGCCGAGCGATTGAAGGTAACATCGACGTTTTAGAGATAACGGCCGAATTAGAACGGGCTGTGCCGGCCATGCTGAGGGTAATAGCTGAGTGATGATGTGGGAGCAACCGTCGGGTGACAATGTGGCACGCTGGTGTTTTGGAAGTAACTGCCGAGTGACAACGTGGCACGCTGGTATTTTGGAGGTAACTGCCGGGTGCTGACTGGGCGCTTTTTGAAACGGTATCTGGCTCGGGAATATCCCATAAGTACTGCGCTTTTAGCCGCCTCTGCTTTCCGTGCCCTAGTTCTTGCTTTCCTGCCTCCAAATCCTTTCTGCAATTCGGCTCTTGCTCCGTCCGCCAGTAGAATTGAGATGGCGCCCAAGCGGAAAGCCTCGAGTTCATCTGCCGCGGTGATTCCCCCAATCGACCCCAACAGTTAGTTGCCTTTCGCAGGTAACCACATGTCTGTTGTCTCCGAGCCTGACCTTCTCCACCTCGTGTCCATCGGGGTCCTTCCCCCGAGGGAGCTGTGTTCTTGGCGGATTTGTCATGGGGTCACTGTCCCGACAGAGGATACCCACGAGTCCGTAATTTACGTTCCTTTTCTTCTCTGCGGTCTCGGTCTTCCCATTTCTCCCTTTTTCCGCGGCCTCCTTGATTTCTATCACCTTAACCTGACCCATTTGAATCCCAATTCTATTCTGCAAATTTCCATTTACATTCATTTATGTGAAGCTTTTCTTGGCGTGCTGCCACATTTTGGGTTGTGGAAGTACTTGTATCACTGTCGCCCTGGGATGGCCGGGGGGCAGCATCAGTTGGTTGGGGGTGCTAGCTTGGAGATGCGCCGTGGGAGGAAGACTGAGTATCTTGAAATCCCTCTCAAAGACAGTATCAAGGGATGGCGCTTGGAATGGTTTATTGTTGAGAACTATGGCAATTCTCTCCCCCCTAGGTCGGGAAGACAGCCGGATGTTCGTACTCCAAGTTGGACCGAATCCCCCACTGACCAGGAGGTAGCTGAGGCAGGTGCTTTGCTAGCTGAAGTTGGGCTGCTGAAGGAGAGGGGTCTGACTGCTGAGGCTGTGGTTGCTGATTTTGTTTTCAAGAATATTCAGCCGTTGAAAGACAGGGCATACCCAGCTTACCTGTACCGAGGCCTAGCTGACTCAACTCGGGTCACCAACAGAAGAATTCCCTCTGTAGACTTGGTGAACCGACTTGAGATGATTCTTAGAGGCAAGGTATCAAATGTTGGTGCCCCAGTGGCATATTCAGACTGGAACCTGCCTCCTCCCAAGGCCTTCACTCTTTTTGTGTCGAATCCACCTGTCACTGATGGCAGTTTGGGCCTTAGAGTGCGACCCTCTGCTGAAGAAATTAGCGTCTTGGTTGATTCACTCGGGGGAATTCCTGATGATGAACGGCAGGTCCATTTTGAGGTGCCTCTGGATCCTAGTGACGCAGAAATAAGTGCTATGCTTGATTTGCTGGTTGAGGACTCTTCTGATGCTGCTCCTGCTGGGACGTTGGTGGTGGCACCTCCCACAGAAGCTGATATAACCTTGGATATTCAGAAACCTGTCAGTACTCGCCCGAGGCGTCCTTCCCGAGCCAATCAACTTGATCCTTCTGCTGACGAGCCGAAGAAGAAAAAGAGACGTCTCCGACGAGTATCTAGTTTGGATCGGGATGTTGGTCCTTCGGTTCCTGCTGCTGAAGAAGCGCCCGTTCCTGAATTTACTGACGCTGAACTCAATGGGGGTGCTCTACCTGCTGCTGACCCCAATGGGTGTGCTCCTTCTGCTGCTGACCCCAATGGGTGTGCTCCTTCTGCTGCTGACCCCAATGGGTGTGTTGTCTGTGTTGCTGATGAAGACGACTATGAGGAAGAAGATGAGGTCCCTTTGACTCGGAAGAACAGTCGGCAGTATGTCGCTAGTGGTGAAAGTAGTGGAGTTCCTTCTCCTGCTCTGTCTGCCCTCATTGGTCTGCAAGAATTGTCCCTGGCGAATTTTGATCAGACTCTTGAGGATATGGTTCCAGAGGATCTGTTATCAGAGCCAGCAGATGATGGTGTGATGGAGGTTTGCGCTGATGTGCTCGAAGCTGGGTTGAGGTCATCTCGTGCCTCATCGACCTTAGAACGCGGTCTTGAGGGTCAGGAAACTGACTTGGATCATCTTGGTCCCATGGGAGTAACTGAGGGTCCATCAGCCTTAGAGGCGGCTACTGTAGAGAACTCGGTCCTCAAGGCCGGTGTTGACACTTGCCCAACCCCCGAGGATGTCGCCGGGGATGACTCGGCTCGGGTTTGAAGCGCAAGCCACTGCCCAGCCCCCGAGGGTACTGCCGGAGATGATCCGGCTCAAGTGGGCAGCGCGAACCGTGACCCAGCCCCCGAGGGTGTCCGACTGGGGTCTCCCTCTTGTACTTCCATGGACGTTCATGCGGGATCGCCTCCGCACTCCGGCTGCATGGTGGTAGCTCAGGCTTTGGATCAGGGAGTCGCTTTAGAGGGCAGCGTCTCTGCTGACCAAGTTTTGGGCTCTATTAATGGCACTGAATTGGTCCCTGCTAGTTCGTTGCAAGCTGCTTTGGGTGGCGACCTTACGCCCGGTCATCAATTGATCTCTCATGACTTGGGAGTCCCTTCGTTCTTTTCCAACCTCCAGGTATTTGTGATATATTTTAGCTTGATTTTTACCCCGCATGAACTGCTATCATCACACTCATCTGTTCTCCTTATCAGGCTTTGGTGGACGGGATGGCTAGCCAGCTGAGGTTGCAGGGTGCTTCTGTTCTAGAAGGAGCTTTGTCTCTTGCACGTTGGAATCCAGTGTTACTTCAACGTCGTGTCTCTGACTTCGAGGCGACCAATGCTGGTTAGTGCTTTTTTGCTTCTCTTTGTCTTCATTATTGGACTGCCTTATATTCTGACCCCTTTTGTTTGATTGTCTCCTGCTAGATATGACTCGGCAGATTTCCACTCTTGAAGAAAGACATTCTCGAGATCAGGGTGAACTGGTCCAGCGGTGCTCTGATTTTGAAGAAAAGTATTCTCAAAGCCAGACTGAACTAGCTCAGGTCTCTGCTGCCCTAGATGACGCCAATGCACTGAGCTCTTCCCTTCGCACTCAGCTTGATTCCGAAAAGGTGACTTATGGAACTGTGCTTTGCATTACTGTGTTCCTATTGCTTGCTTGATGTTTGAAGGAGTTGAATTTTGTTTGCAGGAAGAAAAACGTATCATTGCTACTTCTCGCGACAATCTTGACAGACTGTATCGCGACTCTAGCAACTCGCTGATCATCCTGGAGAGGAGTCATCGCTTCACCATGGAGGAGTTAGACAACCATCGCTGTAAGCTGCAGGAATCCGCGGATGAAGTGATCCGGCTCAAGCAATTGATATCGGTGAAGGATGCTGCTATCAAAGAACTCCGTGCTTCCAAGAAATCCATCGCCCAGGAGCTAGAAGCCGCTCAGTTGGCTGCTAAGGTTGCTGAAGAAACTTCCATTACTCTGAGAGCCCAGCGCGATAGAGCCATGGATAAGGCCATTCGGGTGGGGCGAATCTTGATGAGGAGACCTGGTGTGGTTGTTCCTGAAGATATAAGGGCTAACGTGAATGCTGCTCCTGATTCCTCAAGTCACCCTTCCTCGTCGGTTGCCCCTGAGAAAGATATCACGAAATAGAGAAATATTTTGCGTGCTTTGAGCGCGCGGTTAGCATGGTCAGACATTTGTTAGAGAACATCAGTTTAGCACTTGAATGATATTGTTATTCTCATATTGTTTCAGAATTCAACAGTACATAAATTTACAGTAGTAAAATGTTGTGTGATGGTTTTGAAACTTGTTTACGGGATATAGAAGTCATCCCTATATGAGTAGTCGTAAGCGCGTCAGATCGCCTTAAGTTGCCGCTGATTTAAGTCGGTTGCCTTTGTTAATAGGGCATAGTGGTCACCCCGAGTTACGTAAGCGTGAGCATGTTGCACCGGCTTAAGTCGTTGCCGACTTAAGTTGATTGCTCCATTAGCAGGGCATAGTGGTCACCCTGAGTTAAGTAAGCGCGAGTATGTTGCACCGGCTTAAGTCGTTGCCGACTTAAGTCGATTGCTCCATTAGCAGGGCATAGTGGTCACCCTGAGTTAAGTAAGCACGAGCATGTTGCACCGGCTTAAGTCGTTGCCGACTTAAGTCGATTGCTCTGTTAGCAGGGCATAGTGGTCACCCCGAGTTAAGTAAGCGCGAGCATGTTGCACCGGCTTAAATCGTTGCCGACTTAAGTCGATTGCTCCGTTAGCAGGGCATAGTGGTCACCCTGAGTTGAGTAAGTGCGAGCATGTTGCATCGGCTTAAGTCGTTGCCGACTTAAGTCGATTGCTCCGTTAGCAGGGCATAGTGGTCACCCTGAGTTAAGTAAGCGCGAGCATGTTGCACCGGCTTAAGTCGTTGCCGACTTAAGTCGATTGTTCCATTAGCAGGGCATAGTGGTCACCTTGAGTTAGGTAAGAATGCAAGTCAATCATGAACAAACTGAGTATCTTTGAAGCCCCTTTTTTATTGATGGCATATTTCCCAATTTACAGAGTACATCGTCGTCCCGATAGCCTTTGAAATACGGCTAGGGATAAAACTTCCTGAGGTGTTCTATATTCCAGGAGTTCCCAATTTCTGTGCCGTCCATCTGAATGAGACGATATGATCCTGGCCGAGTGACTTCTGCTACTATGAAGGGTCCTTCCCATAAGGGTGATAACTTGTGCCGTCCCTCCCCCGTTAGAATTCGGCGGAGGACGAGATCTCCTACTGAGAAGGATCGCTGTCGCACGGCCTTGTCGTGATAGCGCCTTAGAGTCTGCTGGTACCGTGCTGATTGGATTACTGCATTCAGCTGTTCTTCCTCGAGTATATCGATGTCCTTCATCCTAGTAGCTTCGGCTTCTGCTATGCTTTCGAAGATCAACCTTGGCGCCCCTAACTTGAGATCGGCGGGTAACACTGCCTCCGACCCATAGACCATGAAGAAAGGAGTGTTTCCATGCAGAGCTCGGCTAGGTTGGGTTCTTAGGCTCCAAACGACGTAGGGCAACTCCCTTATCCACTTTCCTGCGAACTTTTCATTCTTATCGAAGACCTTTTTCCTGAGTGCCTCCAGTATCATCCCGTTGGCTCGCTCAACCTGCTCGTTGGCTCTTGGGTGTGCTACAGAAGCATACTTGATCTGAATGCTTTTTTGCTCGCAGAAATCGAAGAATTCTGAACTTGTGAAGTTGGATCCTAGGTCAGTTATGATGCTGTTTGGTATCCCGAATCTGAATATTATGTCTTGTATGAATTCCACGGCCTTAGCCGAGGTTAAAGAAGCAATGGGTTTGAACTCTATCCATTTGGTGAATTTGTCGATTGCTACCAGTACATGAGTGTATCCTCCTTGAGCTTTCTTGAAAGGTCCAATCATATCGAGTCCCCAGCATGCGAAGGGCCAAGTCACTGGTATGGTCTACAATTGCTGTGCCGGTAGATGTTGTTGCTTCGACAAGTACTGGCAAGCTTCACACCTCTGAACTAACTTTGCTGCGTCATTCTTCGCTGTTGGCCAATAGAATCCTGACCTGAAGACCTTCCCGACTAGTGTCTTGGATGCTGCATGTATTCCACATTGCCCGGCATGGACCTCATCCAGAAGTCGCTTCCCAGTAGATGAGAGAATGCACTTCATGAGGACGCCTGATGCACCCCTTCTGTATAATGTCTCCCCAATGAGTGTGTAGTGAGCCGACTGTCTGGCGATACGCTCGGCTGCATTTTTGTCATCTGGCTCCTCTTCATTCTTTATGTACCTGATGATTGGCCTTCTCCAGTCATCAGAGTCTGACTTTGGTTGATTCACGATATTACACTCTTCTGTTTGATCTATTGAGATGCTCGGCTGTAGTATTTCTTGCACAAAGACTCCAGGTGGGACCTGAGTTCGACTGGATCCTAACTTGGACAATATGTCGGCTGCCGTGTTCCGATCTCTTTCTACATGATGAAATTCCAGACCCTCAAATTTATCTTCCAGTTTTTGGACGGCAGTGCAGTACTTTCCCATTGAATCGCTTGAACAATCCCATTCTTTGTTTATCTGACTTATGACTACCAGAGAGTCTCCGTACACCATCAGTCTCTTGATGCCTAATGATATGGCGATGTTCAATCCATGGATCAGAGCTTCATACTCGGCTGCATTGTTGGAGGCTGGAAACAGCAACTGGAGGGCATACTTGAGGTGCTCGCCTCCAGGTGCGGTGAAGAGAATTCCTGCTCCTGCTCCCTGCAGCTTCAGCGAGACATCAAAATACATTCGCCATACTTCTGCAGTCTCTGGGTTATCTGATACTTGCTGTTCAGTCCACTCTGATACGAAGTCAACCAATGCTTGAGTTTTGATGGCAGTGCGAGGTCGAAATTCAATGTCATGAGATCCCAGCTCACAGGCCCACTTGGCTATTCGGCCAATGGCTTCCTTGTTGTGAAGAATATCCCCTATTGGAAAACCAGTAACTACTATGACTTTGTGGTCGTCAAAGTAGTGACGTAGCTTGCGGGCAGTTAGAAGTACTGCATATAATAGCTTCTGAACTTGAGGATACTTTTTCTTCGAGGGACCCAGAACTTCACTGATGAAGTAAACGGGATGTTGCACTGGGTAGGTATGTCCTTCTTCTGCTCGCTCGACTACCAACGCGGTGCTTACCACGTGAGTCGTGCAAGAGATATACAGCATCAGATCTTCAGCTGGTTGAGTTGACGTGGCTCGTCGAGGCGGCTTCAGTACTGGTGGTGTCGTCAAGAATTTCTTCAGTGCATCTAGAGCTTTCTGTGCTTCCGGAGTCCACTGAAACTTATCCACTTTCTTGAGTAGCTTGTAAAATGGTAAACCTTTTTCTCCCAGCCTAGATATGAATCTGCTCAGAGCTTCCATACATCCAGTAAGTCGCTGAACCTTCTTCTGTGATCGGGGTGCTTCCATTTTCATGATAGCTTCGATCTTATCAGGATTAACCTCAATTCCCCGGTGGCTGACAATAAATCTAAGTAACTTTCCTGCTGGTACCCCGAAAACACATTTTTCGGGATTAAGCTTCCATCGGTACCGCCGTAGACTGTTGAAAACCAGCTGTAAGTCCTCAATAAAGTTTTCCGAGTTCTCCGTTTTGATTACCACATCATCTACGTAGGCTTCCACATGCTTGCCCCAGTGATCGGCTAAGCATGTTTGAATAGCTCTCTAATAAGTCGCTCCAGCGTTTTTGAGGCCAAATGGCATGGAGGTGTAACAGAAAGCACCAAACGGAGTGATAAACGCTGTTTTTTCCTCGTCTTCCTTCGCCAGGCTAATCTGATGGTATCCGGAATAGCAGTCCAGGAAAGATAGCACTGAACATCCAGCGGTAGAGTCTACCACCTGATCTATCCTTGGGAGCCCGAAGGGATCCTTTGGACAATGTTTGTTGAGATCAGTATAGTCGACGCACATGCGCCAATCCACTTTATTCTTTTTGAGTACAAGAACAGGGTTGGCTAACTGAAAGGGAAATGTGCCCTTGGGCCATTTCTAAGTATTTTGGTGATTTAGTGTTCAACACAAGTGCCTAATTGTAAAAAGGTTGGACAAAGTACAAATCAAGGATAAAGGTATGTTTCTCAGACTTAGTACATTGTTTTATGAACTAATGTATTGTGTCTAAGTGCTGGAAACAGAAAAAATCGAGTTGGAGAAGAGATGGCTCGAGCAGCCAAAGTCTGCTTAGTCTGGGTGCACCGGACTGTCCGGTGGTGCACCAGACAGTGTCCGGTGAGCCAGGCTGGCTCGAGGGAAAAGGCTGCTCTCGGGACTTCGACGGCGGTGTACGGCTATAATTCATCGGACTGTCCGGTGGGCCGTTCACAGGCGAACTCGTCGCTCTCGGGAATTCATCGTCGACGTACGACTATAATTCACCGGACTGTCCGGTGTGCACCGGACTGTCCGGTGAGCCAACGGTCGGCAGGGCCAACGGGCGGCCGCGCGATCTGCGCGGGACACGTGGCCGGGCCAACGGCTAGAAGGGGGCACCGGTCTGTCCGGTGTGCACCGGACATGTCCGGTGCGCCAACGGCTCTCAGGCTGCCAACGGTCGACTGCACTATTTATGGAAGGAAATCGGGCACCGGACAGTGTCCGATGTGCACCGGACTGTCCGGTGCACCAGTCGACAGAAGGCAAGATCAGCCTTCCTAGATTGCTCTCAACGGCTCCTAGCTGCCCTGGGGCTATAAAAGGGACCCCTAGGCGCATGGAGGAGGACACCAAGCATTCCTACAACATTCCTAAGCACCAAGACATCGATTTCGCGCATTCGTTTCATTGTGATAGCATATAGAGCTCTAGTGGAGTTGTGAACTCATTGAGTTGTGTTGCGAGCTCTTGTTGCAATTTGTGTGCGTGTTGACACTCTGATTCTTGGGTCTTGTGTGCGTTGCTAATTCCCCCTTGCTCCGTGTTCTTTGTGAATTTCAAGTGTAAGGGTGAGAGGCTCCAAATTTGTGGAGATTCCTCGCAAACGGGATTGAGTAAAGCAAACAAAACACCGTGGTATTCAAGTGGGTCTTTGGACCGC
Source organism: Zea mays (assembly GCF_902167145.1). Lineage (NCBI taxonomy): Eukaryota > Viridiplantae > Streptophyta > Magnoliopsida > Poales > Poaceae > Zea > Zea mays. The sequence continues at coordinate 17,124,663 of NC_050100.1, forward strand.
TTGAAAGGGGTTGATTGCAACCCTCGTCCGTTGGGACGCCACAACATGGAGTAGGCAAGCGTTGGTCTTGGCCGAACCACGGGATAACCACCGTGCCATCTCTGTGATTGATCCTTGTTGGTTATTGTGTTTTGTTGAGGATTCCTCTTTAGCCACTTGGCAATTATTGTGCTAACGATTAACCAAGTTTTGTGGCTTAAGTTTTTAAGTTTCACAGGATCACCTATTCACCCCCCCCCCCCTCTAGGTGCTCTCAATTGGTATCGGAGCAGTTCTCTTCACAAAGGGACTAACCGCCCGAAGAGATGGATCCTAAGGGGAAGGGAATTGTGATCAACGACAAAGAGAAGGAATCCTTCGTCAACGAGCCAAAGGATGACAATCCTACCGACTCCGGCTCGGGCCATAGACGGAAAGATGGGAAGAAGAAGAAGACAAGGCGCATCAAAGAAATTGTCTACTACGACGACAACGATGAGTCTACTTCTTCCCAAAAGGACGACGACCACAACGACTACGAGAGAAGGAAACCGGTCAATTCGAACTTTTCTTTTGATTACTCTCGTATTACTCAAAGTACAAATGCTCATTTATTATCTATCCCACTTGGTAAACCTCCTCATTTTGATGGAGAGGACTACGGATTTTGGAGTCACAAAATGCGTAGTCACTTGTTCTCTCTCCATCCTAGTATATGGGAGATTATAGAGAGTGGAATGCACTTTGATAGTTCGGATAGTCTCATGTTCATTAATGAGCAAATTCATAAGAATGCACAAGCTACTACTGTTCTTCTAGCTTCATTGTGCAGGGATGAATACCACAAAGTGAGCGGCTTGGATAACGCCAAGCAAATATGGGACACCCTCAAGATTTCTCATGAGGGGAACGACGTCACCTTGCTCACCAAGATGGAGTTGGTGGAGGGCGAGCTTGGACGATTCGCGATGATAAGGGGCGAGGAGCCAACCCAAACATACAACCGGCTCAAGACCCTTATCAACAAAATAAGGAGCTATGGAAGCATGCGATGGACGGACCACGACGTCGTCCGACTGATGCTAAGGTCCTTTACCATTCTTGATCCTCATTTGGTGAATAATATTCGTGAGAATCCCAGGTACACCAAAATGTCGCCCGAAGAAGTCCTTGGAAAATTCGTAAGCGGGCGAATGATGATCAAGGAGGCGAGGTACGTGGACGACGCATTGAATGGTCCAATCAACGAGCCTCAACCTCTTGCTCTCAAGGCAACAAGAAGCAAGGAGGCGCTACCTAGCAAGGTAGCACAAATTGAGGCGGCCGGACTTAATGATGAAGAGATGGCCCTCATCATCAAGAGATTCAAGACGGCGCTAAAGGGTCGCAAGGGGCAGCCAAGCAATACCAAGACAAAGGGGAAGCGCTCATGCTTCAAATGTGGTAAGCTTGGTCATTTTATTGCTAACTGTCCCGACAATGATAGTGATCAGGACCAAGGGAACAAGAGGGAGAAGAAGAAGAACTATAAGAAGGCAAAGGGCGAGGCACATCTAGGAAAGGAGTGGGATTCGGATTGCTCCTCCTCCGACTCCGACAATGAAGGACTCGCCGCCACCGCCTTCAACAAGTCATCCCTCTTCCCCAACGAGCGTCACACATGCCTTATGGCAAGGGAGAAGAAGGTATGTACTCGAGACTCTACTTATGCCTCTTCAAGTGAGGACGAATCTAGTGATGAGGATGAAATAGATTATTCATGTCTATTTAAAGGCCTAGATATAACCAAGGTAGATAAAATTAATGAATTAATTGATGCCTTGAATGATAAGAATAGGCTTCTAGAAAAACAAGAAGATTTGTTGTATGAAGAACATGACAAATTTGTAGAAGCACAAAAATCTCATGCTTTAGAAGTTAAAAGAAATGAAATGCTTTCTTGTGAATTATCTTCTTGCCATGAGACAATTTCTAGCTTAAGGAGCATTAATGATGATTTGAATGCTAAGTTAGAAATAGCTAGGAAATCTAATTCTTGTGTAGAACACGTTATGATTTGCACTATGTGTAAGGATTTTGATATTGATGCCTGTAGTGGACACCTAGTTTCAATTTCGAGATTGAATGATGAAGTAGCTAGTCTTAATGCCCAACTTAAGACTAGCAAAAGTGATTTCGATAAGCTAAAATTTGCAAGGGATGCCTACACGGTTGGTAGACACCCCTCAATTAAGGATGGACTTGGCTTCAAGAGGGAAGCCAAGGACTTAACAAGCCATAAGGCTCCCATCTCCACCAAGGAGAAAGGGAAGGCACCTATGGCAAGTAGCACTAAAAAGAACCATGCTTTTATGTACAACGATAGAAGACAGTCTCATAGGAGTTGCAATGCTTTTGATTCACATGACTCGTATGCTATGTTTGCTCCTAGTTCTTCCTATATGCATGGTAGAGATATGCCTAGAAAAATGTTCATCATGTGCCTAGAAAAAATTTTGTTCATGCTTCTAGGAAAGTTATGAATGGTCCCTCTACAATTTATCATGCTTTGAATGCTTCCTTTGCTATTTGTAGAAAGGATAGGAAGATAGTTGCTAGGAAGTTAGGGGCAAAATGCAAGGGTGATAAAACTTGCATTTGGGTCCCTAAGGAAATTGTGACTAACCTTGTAGGACCCAACAAGAGTTGGGTACCTAAGACCCAAGCCTAAATTTGCCTTGCAGGTTTATGCATCCGGGGGTTCAAGCTGGATTATCGACAGCGGATGCACAAACCATATGACGGGGGAGAAGAAGATGTTCACCTCCTACGTCAAGAATAAGGATTCCCAAGATTCAATCATATTCGGTGATGGGAACCAAGGCAAGGTGAAAGGTTTAGGCAAGATTGCAATATCAAATGAGCACTCTATCTCTAATGTGTTTTTAGTTGAGTCTCTTGGATATAATTTACTATCTGTCAGTCAATTATGTAATATGGGATATAATTGTCTATTTACAAATGTAGATGTGTCTGTCTTTAGAAGATGTGATGGTTCACTAGCTTTTAAGGGTGTACTAGACGACAAACTTTATTTAGTTGATTTTGCAAAAGAGGAGGCCGGTCTAGATGCATGCTTAATCGCTAAGACAAGCATGTGCTGGCTGTGGCATCGCCGCTTAGCACATGTGGGGATGAAGAACCTTCACAAGCTTCTAAAGGGAGAACACGTGATAGGTTTGACTAACGTGAAATTCGAAAAAGATAGACCTTGTGCAGCTTGTCAAGCAGGTAAACAAGTGGGAGGAGCACATCACAACAAGAATGTGATGACCACTTCAAGACCTCTGGAGCTGCTGCATATGGACCTCTTTGGACCCGTCGCCTATCTGAGCATAGGAGGAAGTAAGTATGGTCTAGTTATTGTTGATGACTTTTCCCGCTTCACTTGGGTGTTCTTTTTGCAGGATAAGTCTGAAACCCAAGGGACCCTCAAGCGCTTCCTCAGGAGAGCTCAAAATGAGTTTGAGCTCAAGGTGAAGAAGATAAGGAGCGACAACGGGTCCGAATTCAAGAATATTCAAGTGGAGGAGTTCCTTGAGGAGGAAGGGATCAAGCACGAGTTCTCCGCTCCCTACACACCTCAGCAAAATGGTGTGGTAGAGAGGAAGAACAGGACGCTCATAGATATGGCGAGGACTATGCTTGGAGAGTTCAAGACCCCCGAGTGCTTTTGGTCGGAAGCCGTGAACACAGCTTGCCACGCCATCAACAGGGTCTATCTTCACCGCCTCCTAAAGAAGACTTCATATGAGCTGTTGACTGGTAACAAACCCAATGTATCGTACTTTCGTGTATTTGGGAGTAAATGCTACATTCTTGTGAAGAAAGGTAGGAATTCCAAATTTGCTCCCAAAGCCGTAGAAGGGTTTTTATTAGGTTATGATTCAAATACAAAGGCATATAGGGTCTTCAACAAATCATCGGGTTTGGTTGAAGTCTCTAGCGATGTTGTATTTGATGAGACTAATGGCTCTCCAAGAGAGCAAGTTGTTGATCTTGATGATGTAGATGAAGAAGATGTTCCAACGGCCGCGATACGCACCATGGCGATTGGAGATGTGCGGCCTCAGGAGCGATTGGAGCAAGATCAACTGTCTTCCTCAACTATGGTGCATCCCCCAACCCAAGATGACGAACAGGTATCTCAAGTGGAGGCACATGATCAAGGGGGAGCACCGGATGTTCAAGTTGAAGAGGAAGAAGCACCTCAGGCACCTCCAACCCAAGTTCGAGCGACAATTCAAAGGGATCATCCCGTTGACCAGATATTGGGTGATATTAGCAAGGGAGTAACTACTCGTTCAAGATTAGTTAATTTTTGTGAGCATTACTCTTTTGTCTCTTCTATTGAGCCTTTCAGGGTAGAAGAGGCCTTGCTAGATCCGGACTGGGTGTTGGCCATGCAGGAGGAACTCAACAATTTCAAGCGCAATGAAGTTTGGACACTGGTGCCTCGCCCCAAGCAAAATGTTGTGGGAACCAAGTGGGTGTTCCGCAACAAACAGGACGAGCACGGGGTGGTGACAAGGAACAAGGCTTGGCTTGTGGCAAAAGGTTATGCCCAAGTCGCAGGTTTGGACTTTGAGGAGACTTTTGCTCCTGTGGCTAGGCTAGAATCAATTCGTATCTTGCTAGCATATGCCGCTCACCATTCTTTCAGGTTGTACCAAATGGATGTGAAGAGCACTTTCCTCAACGGGCCGATCAAGGAGGAGGTGTACGTGGAGCAACCCCCTGGCTTCGAGGATGAACGGTACCCCAACCACGTGTGTAAGCTCTCTAAGGCGCTCTATGGACTTAAGCAAGCCCCAAGAGCATGGTATGAATGCCTTAGAGACTTTTTAATTGCTAATGCTTTCAAGGTTGGGAAAGTCGAACTCTTTTTACCAAGACTTGCGATGGTGATCTTTTTGTGTGCCAAATTTATGTCGATGACATAATATTTGGTTCTACTAATCAAAAGTCTTGTGAAGAGTTTAGCAGGGTTATGACGCAGAAATTCGAGATGTCGATGATGGGCGAGTTGAACTACTTCCTTGGGTTCCAAGTGAAGCAACTCAAGGACGGCACTTTCATCTCCCAAACGAAGTACACGCAAGACTTGCTAAAGCAGTTTGGGATGAAGGACGCCAAGCCCGCAAAGACGCCGATGGGAACTGACGGACACACCGACCTCAACAAAGGAGGTAAGTCCGTTGATCAAAAAGCATACCGGTCCATGATAGGTTCTTTGCTTTATTTATGTGCTAGTAGACCGGATATTATGCTTAGCGTATGCATGTGTGCTAGATTTCAATCCGATCCTAAGGAGTGTCACTTAGTGGCTGTGAAGCGAATTCTTCGATATTTAGTCGCTACGCCTTGCTTCAGGATCTGGTATCCAAAGGGGTCTAACTTTGACTTGATTGGGTACTCAGATTCCGACTATGCTGGATGTAAGGTCGATAGGAAGAGTACATCGGGGACGTGCCAATTCTTAGGAAGGTCCCTGGTGTCATGGAATTCTAAGAAACAAACTTCCGTTGCCCTATCCACCGCTGAGGCCGAGTATGTTGCCGCAGGACAGTGTTGCGCGCAACTACTTTGGATGAGGCAAACCCTCAGGGACTTTGGCTACAATCTGAGCAAAGTCCCACTCCTATGTGATAATGAGAGTGCTATCCGAATAGCGGAAAATCCTGTTGAGCACAGCCGCACAAAGCACATTGACATCCGGCATCACTTTTTGAGAGACCACCAGCAAAAGGGAGATATCGAAGTGTTTCATGTTAGCACCGAGAACCAGCTAGCCGATATCTTTACCAAGCCTCTAGATGAGAAGACCTTTTGCAGGCTGCGTAGTGAGCTAAATGTCTTAGATTCACGGAACTTGGATTGAATTGTAGCATACATGTGTTTATGCCTTTGATCATGTTCATTCTGCATTTTGTTGCCTATTGTGGTGCTCAAGTTGTACAAACACTCCCTGGACCTCACAAGTCCTTTTTGCAAGTGATGCACATATTTAGGGGGAGCTGTGCTACAACTTGACCCTTTGAGACTAACCATGTACTTGAGTCTGGTTGTTTTAGTCTCAAAAGAGGATTGAAAGGGAAAAGGTGGACTTGGACCATGCAAGACTTCCACTGCACTCCGATGAAAAGAGTAACTTTTCCAAGTTCATCTTTATACTCTTATTGCCTTTGTACTCTTATTTGAAGATTTTGGTGAGGCAATGGGGTTTAAAGGGCCAAGATTGATCCCGTTTTGGTGCTTGATGCCAAAGGGGGAGAAAATAAAGGCCAAAGCAATAGATGGATCAGCTACCACTTGAGAAATTTTTAGATTTTGAAAATAGTAGATTAGAGCTTTTGGTTTGTCAAAACTCTTTTATTGTCTCTTATGTCAAAAGTTGGCCTCTTGTGGGGAGAAGTGTTGATTATGGGAAAAAAGGGGGAGTTTTTGAAATCCTTGATCAAATTTCTTTGGAAAACCTCTCTTTATGTATCTACAAGTGATTTTGACTTAGAGATAGGAATTTGAGGTTGATTTGCAAAAACAAACCAAGTGGTGGCATAGAATGATCCATATATGTCAAAGTTGAATCAAAATAATTTGAGTTCTTATTTGAAGTGATTTTGTACTTGTTCTACTTACTTTATGTTGTGTTGGCATAAATCACCAAAAAGGGGGAGATTGAAAGGGAAATGTGCCCTTGGGCCATTTCTAAGTATTTTGGTGATTTAGTGTTCAACACAAGTGCCTAATTGTAAAAAGGTGGACAAAGTACAAATCAAGGATAAAAGTATGTTTCTCAGACTTAGTACATTGTTTTATGGACTAATGTATTGTGTCTAAGTGCTGGAAACAGAAAAAATCGAGTTGGAGAAGAGATGGCTCGAGCAGCCAAAGTCTGCTCAGTCTGGGTGCACCGGACTGTCCGGTGGTGCACCGGACAGTGTCCGGTGAGCCAGGCTGGCTCGAGGGAAAAGGCTGCTCTCGGGACTTCGACGGCGGTGTACGGCTATAATTCACCGGACTGTCCGGTGGGCCGTTCACAGGCGAACTCGTCGCTCTCGGGAATTCATCGTCGACGTACGGCTATAATTCACCGGACTGTCCGGTGTGCACCGGACTGTCCGGTGAGCCAACGGTCGGCAGGGCCAACGGGCGGCCGCGCGATCTGCGTGGGACACGTGGCCGGGCCAACAGCTAGAAGGGGCACCGGTCTGTCCGGTGTGCACCGGACATGTCCGGTGCGCCAACGGCTCTCAGGCTGCCAACGGTCGACTGCGCTATTTATGGAAGGAAATCGGGCACCGGACTGTCCAGTGCACCAGTCGACAGAAGGCAAGATCAGCCTTCCTAGATTGCTCTCAACGGCTCCTAGCTGCCTTGGGGCTATAAAAGGGACCCCTAGGCGCATGGAGGAGGACACCAAGCATTCCTACAACATTCCTAAGCACCAAGACATCGATTTCGCGCATTCGTTTCATTGTGATAGCATATAGAGCTCTAGTGGAGTTGTGAACTCATTGAGTTGTGTTGCGAGCTCTTGTTGCGATTTGTGTGCGTGTTGACACTCTGGTTCTTGGGTCTTGTGTGCGTTGCTAATTCCCCCCTTGCTCCGTGTTCTTTATGAATTTCAAGTGTAAGGGCGAGAGGCTCCAAATTTGTGGAGATTCCTCGCAAACGGGATTGAGTAAAGCAAACAAAACACCGTGGTATTCAAGTGGGTCTTTGGACCGCTTGAAAGGGGTTGATTGCAACCCTCGTCCGTTGGGACGCCACAACATGGAGTAGGCAAGCGTTGGTCTTGGCCGAACCACGGGATAACCACCGTGCCATCTCTGTGATTGATCCTTGTTGGTTATTGTGTTTTGTTGAGGATTCCTCTTTAGCCACTTGGCAATTATTGTGCTAATGATTAACCAAGTTTTGTGGCTTAAGTTTTTAAGTTTCACAGGATCACCTATTCACCCCCCCTCTAGGTGCTCTCACTAACCACTCGGGGTGTAACACTTCTCTAATAAATCTAGCCGCGACCAAACGAGCTAGCTCGGCGCGAATGACTTCTCTCTTATCGGGCGTGAAACGACGTAGTTTTTGTCGGATCGGCCTTGCCTGGGGATAGACCTTCAGTTTGTGCTCGGCCAGTTCTTTTGGGACTCCCGGCATATCCGCAGGTTGCCATGCGAATACGTCTCGGTTATCTTGCAGAAACTGGACGAGCGCGTCTTCCTATTTGTCGTCCAGGCTGGAGCTGATGATGGCAGTCTTGCGTTCATCAGCGAACCCCAGGTTGATCCTTTTAGTTTCTTCAGTCGGCCGCATAGAGGTCGCGGCCTGAGCTTTGTTCGCTGGTGATGCAAGGTCCTCCTCGGGCTTAGAGTTCGCCTTCGCCGAAGAAGTCGCCGGCGGTTTGGTGGTGAGGGCCGCTTGGATGGCCACTCGGAAACACTCTGCGGCGCCTTGGAAGTCAGCGCGCACAGTTATGATTCCTTGTGGTCCTGGCATCTTCAGTATCATGTACGTGTAATGCGGAATGGCCATGAATTTTGCCAATCCCGGCCTCCCGATAATGGCGTTGTACCCGCAGTCGAAGTTCGCCACTTCGAACCTCAGGAACTCGGTCCTGTAGTTATCCGGAGTTTCGAAGGTGACGGGCATGTAGATGTGGCCCAACGGGTATTCTCCTTCAGTCGGCACGATGCCGAAGAAAGGAGTGTCGGACTCGTGGAGCTCTTTGAGGTGAACTCCCAAGCCTTAGAGTGTCCGGGGGAAGGTGACGTTGATGCTGCTCCCCCCGTCCACTAACACCTTCTTCACCCTGCTCTCTCGGATCACCGGATCAACGAGGAGCGGGTATTTGCCTGGGTGGTCAAAGTTGAGCCATTGATCCGCCCGAGTGAAAGTGATCGGGTGCTCCGACCACCGGTATGGGGCGGGAGGACCGGTGGTCGCCACCAATATCTGGCGATCGTTGAGCTTTTGTTGTCTTCTGTTCTCTTGCGATCCGTGTCCGCCGAAGATGACGTTGACCTCCCTGTCAACACGCGGGAAAGCTCCTCCTCCTCCCTCCTCCTGCTGCCGGGGTTGTCGTGGTTCTTCTGGCCCTCCCCTCGGTGGAGGAGGAGGTAGAGGTTGGAAGGGTCGGTCGTGCCCGACGGAGTGCTTGAAGTCCCGGCAGTTCCGAAGAGTGTGGCGCATGTCTTTGTGGTACGGGCATTGGGCGTCGAGGATGTCGTCCAGCATGCGCTCGCCTCCGCGAGGTCCTCCCCGGGCGCGAGAGGCTGGTGGTCCGGCGGCGTGCACTTCTTCGCGAGGTCTCTTCTCCCAGCGTTTGTCGGGTTGCTGGTTCGCGTCGCGTCGTGGTGCTGCTGGTGCGGGTTTCGCTCCTCCGATGAGGTCCTGGGCCCGCTCGTCGGCGGTGATGTAGAGGTCGGCTTCCCGGAACAGCTCCTCGGAGGTAGTCGGCGCCTTCTGTAATAAGGCTCGGACGAAAGCCGAGTCATTGGATCCTCTATAGAAGTCCTCGATCACAGCCGCCTCCGTGACCTCAGGGATACGATTTCTCATGGTCTGGAACCTTTTGAGGTATGACCGGAGAGTTTCGTCCCCCCGGCGCTTGATGGATTTGAGGTCCCATGGTTGCGCCGGTTTGTCGGAGAGGGACTGAAAATTGGCGGTGAAGCGCCGACTGAAATCTCCCCAGTCGTCGATGCAGTGTCGGGGTAGATGTCGCAGCCATTGCAGCGCGTCTTGCCCGAGGACAATGGGTAAGTACGCGGTCATCACGTCCTCGGACGCCCCGGCGGCCCGAGCAGCGGTGGTGTAGACGGCTAGCCATCCCCCTGGATCCTGCTTAGGTTCATATTTATCGACATTGGATACCTTGAAGTTAGGGGGCCATTGGATGGCTCTGAGGCGTGGAGTAAGAGCAGACACTCCACACGTGTCCTCCTGTCGTCGGGGATGATGTCTGTCCCGGGGAGGGGAGTAGTTGTTGTGGTTCCTCGACCGTCCCCGGGTAGTACCGTCAGTTGAGGTCGTTGCTGACTCAGTTCTGGTGGCCTGGCTCCGAGCTAGGATGCCATGATCCCTGTCGTACTCCTCCCGGCGGCGGATCTCGTTCTCATGCCGTCGTTCATGCGAAGCATTGATGGAACTTCGCGTGTCCCGACGGCTGTTGATAGCGTGTCGTAGATCGTTCGGCGGGTGAGCGAGCGGTAGAAGATGGTTGGCTGCCTGAGTGAACAGTCGTCGATAGCCTTCAGCGTCGGGAGTCCGAGGGAGTCCATCAGCTATCCGAGCTAGTACTCCTCCAACTTCACTTGGCGTGTTCATGGCTCGGGCGAAGTCGGGATTCAGGTTGCGCCCGAAGAGTGGATTCTCCCGGCGTTGCCTTGCATCTTGCTCGGCTTGTTCCTGAGCCCGGCGGCGTTCACGTCGTCGGGAGTTCCTCCGTTCTCTGAAGACGCGTTCCTCCGGAGTTTCTCCTATCTCTGAGACCTCGTCCCACGAAACAGGTTGCTCCGGATCCCGTTCTTCGGCCTCGTGGTGTCGCCGAATGTTTCGACGCCGGTTTCTCCGTCGGTGGGATTCCCGCTGAGGTGGTTCTTCTCTAGGCGCGGTCGGCTCGTCGTCGGAGACGGGGGGCGACTCCACTCTCCCGATGAAGAGGACGTCGGGGTAGAATGGTACGGCGGTCGTGACGATCTTTTTTCCGCTCTCCTTTGAGGGCGGAGGAACGAAAAGAGCAGCTTGCTTTCTCCCGGCCTCTTTCCTCCTTGCGACTTGTGTCCATTCTTTCGTCGGGGAAGTAGACAGTGGAGTTTTCCGGGTCAGCGGGCCCTTGGCCCCTGACTTTCTGAAGGCGATCTTTTTTCGGAGAGCTGGAGGTTGCGCTTCTCCGGTATTTTTGAAGTTTGTTGGAGGAGACTTCTTTTTCGGCGGATCTGCAATGCGGTGTAGAGTTCCCTCTTCATCTGCTATGGATGAGATTGTTCCAAAGCAGAATACGGATCCGGGACGGAGGGTGATCTTGATGTGGAAGGTGACGGCCATTGAGCTAGCTTGGATCGTCGACACACCCCCTACCTGGCGCGCCAGCTGTCGGTGTTTTGGGTCCGACCGCACACCCGGGGTTGCCCCTCAAGGTGTTTTAGGAGTAGGACGGTGTCGCCGACTGTAGCAAAATGGTTCGTGCCAGACGCACGAGAGACAATGGACAGTGTTTACAGGTTCGGGCCACTTAGAGATGCGTAACACCCTACATCCTGGTGAGTATGCTTTGTGTAATGGGTTACAAGGTAGCTCTCTAAAGCGAGAACGCGGAGAGTTGAGGTGGATGGCTGAATGATGGGATCCATCCTTTTGAAGGGGTGCCCCTAGGCCTTATATATTCGACCGTGGGGCAATACACGTGGATATGATAACAATGTGCACCTAAAAGATAGTGAACTGTTTGAGTCTATCTTCCTATGATCCTGCCGACCTATCCTCGCCTGGTTCCGTTGCATGGGGCTCCAGCGCGGGAAAGTCGGATCCTTGTTGTGGTCGCTTGCTCAACGTTGTGGGCCGTCCGGGCTTGCACCAATCCGGCCTTACGTCAACCTGCTTTACTAATTGTCCCTCCCCAGGCCCACGAAGGAATGGCCTTACGATTTATTGGGCCCTTGGGCTTCTCGTGAGGTCTTTTACCCTTCCAGTGGACCCAGGGGATATCTGTCCCCCACATCGACAGCCTCGACAGCTGTCCTTCTGCCAGGCTCCAGCGCTCCTCCGACGGCCACGACATCTCATGAACAGGGTGCCAAAACCTCTCCGGCTGCCACGACGGCATGTACTTAGGGCACTAGCTCCTCTCTGCTAGACACGTTAGCACACTGCTACATCTCCCATTGTACACCTGGACCCTCTCCTTACGCCTATAAAAGGAAGGTCCAGGGCCCTCTTACAGAGGGTTGGCCGCGTGGGGAGGACGGGACGGCGCGTGCAGGCCTCTCGCTCCCTCCCACGCGGACGCTTGTAACCCCCTACTGCAAGCGCACCCGACCTGGGCGCGGGACAAACACGAAGGCCGCGGGTTTCCCCTTTTACGCCTGTCTCCCTCTGGTTTTTCCCCCTTCGCGCTCCGTCTCGCGCCGACCCATCTGGGTTGGGGCACGCGACGACAATTTACTCGTCGGTCCAGGGACCCCCCGGGGTCGAAACGCCGACAGCGAGAGACTCCAAGTTGTGGAGATTCCTCGCAAACGGGAAAGAGTAAAGTAAAGAAGAACACTGTGGTATTCAAGTTGATCATTGGATCACTTGAGAGGAGTTGAGTGCAACTCTCGTCCATTGGGACGCCACAACGTGGAGTAGGCAAGTTTTGTACTTGGCCGAACCACGGGATAAATCCTCGTGTCTCTTGTGCTTGTCCTTATTGTGTCTATTGTGCTTCACAAGAGCTCTCCTCTCTACTCACTTGATTTCATAGTTCTAACTCTTAATCAAGTTTATGGTGTTAAGTTTTAAGTTTTACATGATCACCTATTCACCCCCCCTCTAGGTGCTCTCACTTGTTCTGTTGCTTTCCCCGTTGAAATGTAGTCGCAGGCAGGTGTGCTGGAATGAATGTACTAATACTGATTTTACGATAATAAAGTATGTCAACTTTGAACTTAACATAACAATACTTTTATTAATACTTTTGGCAGCAGAACTTTTGAACATATATATCCCTCGAAAAAGTGCAAACAACATAACCTTTTTTTTAAACTTCACATGCAAACCTTCGTAGATCTGGTTCCTTCTGTTCTAGGTCGCTAGCTTGAACTGCTAGTTATGTTATTTGCGAGTCCACTCCAGACATACTAGTAGCTGCTAGCATTAGTATTCAGAACATACAAGTATTCAATATTACCTGCTATATTTCTTCTTTCTATTTGCTGGCAACAACACAAGTGGAAATTATATTTGCAGTTCAGCACACGAGACAACAGCACAAGCTCTGATTCATACTGTAATGTATAAAGTACACATGCACATCTGACTCCACCTCGTACAGACATGCACACACCACAGAGAGCGAGTCTGAAAAAAAACATGAAAGTTCGACTCCACACACAACATTTGCAGCCCTATATATATTTCTCTAGTACTAATACTGATTCCACACACAACATTCCACACACAACATGACACCTTCCAAGAACGCAGGTACAACATGTCTAATAACTGTTTATCCAGCCAGGAGTGGAGCTTTGTTGCACATTCTCTAGAAGGGCTTGGAGGGCAAGTTCGTGTTGGCCAGGAAGTGAGCTACAAGAGCAAATCCAGTGCTCGCACTCACATTCTTGACATACTCTTGCCTCGCCGGGTGGTCCTCCTGAGGGCGGTTTAATGCGGTCCAGACTGGTTCCCCAATGAAAAGCCTCATGAGTTGCACATGTAAAAACAACATAACTTAAAATTAAGGAATGTAATTAAAATAGCTGATCTTTGTAATGTTCTGAAAAAATACAGCCTATCAAATTTCTTAATTTAAAACAAAAACATAATTGCCACATATAGTACACACTTGATCTGCAATTATTTCTACCAACTGAACTTATTTGGCCTTCAGAGAGTCAGCACCATATATTTTTTTGCTACCACTACAAAAGGCCAATCATGTCTTCTTTGCCTCAGTTCATGAAACAGATTTCATGAGTTGTATTCATGATTGTGCAACAGAGATCACCAGTTGATCAAATTCGAAGCTCCTATGATCCTAAGATCATGTTGGTACCTTCGTGTATTTAGCGCTGTCGAGGGTGAGACGATGATAAATTCCAGCTGGTAGGATGATCATGTCTCCTTCCCTTATCCGAATTCGAATCCACTTGTCATCTTTGTCGCGGACGTCAAAGAACCCGCTGCCCTCCAAGCAATAGCGGATCTCTTCGTCAGCGTGCATGTGCTCACGGAAGAAGTTCTTCACCTTCTCCTCATAGTTTTCCAGTTTGTCGGGACATATCTCAATAAGATCCTTCAGAAATAACTCACATTCAGGTAATGATATCATATACAAGATGTAAAGAATATAGTATAAAAGGTTCAGAAAGATATTGGAATTCATGGGAGACTAGTTAGTGCAAACCATGTAACTGTATCCTCTGTCTCTGCGGATTTTTGCTAGTTCCTCCTCGCTTTCAGACTTCTTAGGGTCCAAATGCCAATATAACACGCCAACATCTGCAAAACAGGCCATCTATGTTGCTTAATTACATAATAAAGCAGGTCCAGAAAAAGGGCTTATCAGATTTTCTCAACACCTGCTCGTGGGTAGCTGATGTAGTCAGATTTAGTACTAATTTGACATCTTAATGGCCACATAGTCAAGTCATGAACCATAAACATGGTCAGTTTGCCCTTGTCTAGAGTGTAATAGCAAACAAACTTTCACCAAGAGTGGCATTGTATGGCTCAACCACAGTATCAGATACTTTCGGTGAGGGGAAAACTGAGAATGTAAGCATCATGCGGTCAGGGTACTCCTCCCTGATCTTTGAGATCAACAGCGTATGGCCGAAAGCATCCCAGCAGATTTCCCTGTTGGCAGCCGAAAGCTCTACAATGTAAGTATACAATAAAACACTATTAAATATTGTTGAACCACAGATTTACCACTGCTAAATATCTGATAGATTTCCCACAGATTTACCACAGATTTACCACTGCTAAATATTGTTGACAGCATATTTCTTTGAGATCAACAGCGTATGGCTCAACCACAGATTTCCCTTGCCAATATCTGAGTGCACAAAAATAAAGATATTAGCAAGAAAAGTAGAAAACTATTTTACCACTGCTAACAAAAAAACGCTCACCTTTGACATTATTACTCATTTTCTTCATCTGAATTGGGACAAGTTTATATTGTTGCTGCATCTACAGTAATTCCTTCCTGATCTTGCCTAGTCCATGATTTTTTGTTATATGCATTATTAAATAGATCTGCCACAGTACTGACATGATAGTGGTCACATTCTACATCATTCCATTCATCTCCCATGTCAAATACATCTCTAGGCTTCATCTTCATAACAACTGACCATCCTTCATTAATATGGTCATTTATGTAGAAAACTTGATCAACTTGATTGGCAAATACAAATGGGTCATCCTCAACCTTGTCACCTTTATGAATTTGATGAGAAAAATTAACTAGGTTTAACCCATATTTATCTGTTTGCACTCCTTTACCTCTAGTCACATCGACCCATTCACATTTGAACAAAACCACTGAAAATCTACTGTAATAATCGACCTCAATTATATCAATTATCCTTCCATAGTACATAATATCTCCAAGAATAGGGTTACTATCAGCCGCAGAAGAATAACTTGATGTCTTTGCATTAACAACAACACCGCTATTCTGAGTTGCCTTGTCATACCTTTTGGATCTAAATATTAAACCACGAATGTTATATGCTCTATGACGTTTTGCTGAATCTAGGGGCCCTCGAGCTAACCATCTAATGTCTTCATTGATGGTATCACTTCCATTTGTTTCCTCCAGGTGCAGGATCTGTGTATCGTAAGAAAAACATAGTTTAAATAGTTATAATTATAACTATTGCGACACTAAAATCCTATCCACATACTTACATGTTTTGTAAACCAATGAGGGAATTCTTTATTCTGTAGTTGTTCAATTGCTTTTGGAGTTAGGCGACGTTGGTGTCTTTTCCTTTTCAGATGACTTGCATGCTCCCTACTTAGTATTTAACACAAAATTACAATACAAATATGGAATAAATCAATCAGTAAGTATAGTATCTTACTTGAGGTAAGGAATCATAGCTTCACAATTAAAAAGTACATATCTATGCACTTGCAATTTCTCAACCTCAGATAAAATGAAATTTGATGATTTTCCTAAAGCTTTCCCATTAGGAGGAAACAAAGAAGAAGCATGTCCAAACAAGCTGGAAGCAAACTCATCTATTGTATCATCATTCCTTGATGGTTTGTTATGTTTAGTCGAGAAACCATAGATGTACCTAGAACAAAACACCATGCATTCATCTGCCAAAAATGAATTTGCAATACAAGCTTCTGGATAAGTTTTATTACGAACATACGACTTTAGCTTTCCTAAGTACCTACAACACAAACAAAATAACTAAATTATTAGATTGAACAACCAAAATATTTGTATAACGAATATTGTTACAATAGCTCATTAGTACCTCTCAATATAATACATCCATCGATAATTGACAGGTCCAGCAATCTTACATTCAGCCACAAGATGAACTATTAAATGAACCTTCACCGTGAAAAAACCAAGAGGAAAAACCATCTCCATTTTGCATAGAGTAATAATAATAGATTTTTCCAAATGGTCCAACTCATCGACACAGAGAACTTTTGAACATATCCCTCGAAAAAATGCAGACAACTCAAACAGTAGTGTTGTAATATCATCTGGAAGAATCCCCATGGAAGCAATAGGCATAAGTTGTTGCATCATGACATGACAATCATGAGTTTTTAGACCAACAATTTTCCCTTCCGCAACATTAACACATGTCGCTATATTCCTACAATACCCATCAGGAACTGTTATTCCTCGAAGTACTTTACAGAATGCTTGCCTCTCACTTTTATTCATAGCATATCTTGCTGGTGGCAAATACCATTTGTCGGAAGGTTTCTCTTGGGGTGCAGGTCTTGTCTAATGTTCATGTCTTGTAAATCTAGACGAGATTTGAGATTATCTTTTGTCTTTCCATCTAAATTGAACAGTGTACCATGTAGATTATCAAAAACATTCTTCTCAATATGCATCACATCAAGATTGTATCTAAGAATATTATGATCCCAATATGGCAATGTGAATAGGCTACTTACTGACTTGTAAGTTTTAGAATTCTTAAAATCCCTTAGTGAAATTATGTTAGGCAAAATCGAACGATCATAATAGGTCATATGAGCTGATCTTAGCTCTGTTGTTCCATCAAATGAATCTGCATCAAAACGATAAGGATGGTCTTCATCAAGCCATTGACGGTGTCCCATAAAAGATGACTTACGACCGTGCTTTAGACGTTTGGTCCATGCATTGTCACCACATGGCGGGCAAGCAAATTCGCCATGAACCATATGTGATGAGAGCATTCCTAAACCTGGAAAGTCACTTGTCGTCATTAAAACAGCCCCTCGCAAATTAATTAGTTCATCTCTCGATGCGTCATATGTGGACATGCCATTCTGAAATATATCTTTCAGGTCCTCCAATAGTGGTTCCAAGAACACATGAATTTTGTCTCCAGGACTTTTAGGACCAGGAATCAATAAGGACAACATAAGATTTTGATCTTTCATGCATAACCACGGAGGTAGGTTATATACTGTTAAAACTACTGGCCAACAACTATGAGTACTGCTCAACATCCCAAATGGATTAAACCCATCTGTAGCCAACCCAAAACGAATATTGCGAGAGTCTGATGCAAAAAATGGGAACTTTTCATCGAACCTGGTCCATACGGGTGCATCTGCTGGATGACATAATGCACCATCCTTTATGCGCTCTTCATCATGCCACCTTATGAGAGGTGCTATATCCTTGCACATAAACAATCTTTTTAGCCTATCTTTAATAGGAAAGTATCACAAAACTTTGCAAGGACTAGCTTTCCTTCTTTGTTTCTTTATTAAAACCGACTCAGGTTGCATACCCTTCCACCGTGAGGCCTTACAGGTAGAGCAGAAATCATCATCTTTTTTCCCTTCCAATATAGTTGGCAATTATTTGGACAAGCATGAATGTCCTCATACCCTAATCCAAATTTTGAAATAATTTTTTTTGGCTTCATAAAAAATCTTAGGGAGTTGTTGTCCATTTGAAATAGCCATACGAAGAATGTCAAGAAGATCACCAAAAGATTTATCTGTCCATTTGTTCATTGATTTTATATTAAATAGAAGCACCAGTAAAGTCAGAATTGTCAACTCGCATCCTATCCATAGCAGCTTATTTGATTCCTCAATCATCTTATAAAACTTTGCTGCATCCAAACAGGACCCTTTCGTAGGAGCATTGCCATCAACCATAGGTGTGTTATCATACATGTGTTGTATTGTATCATGAATCATTTGCGTCATATTAACTTGTCTTTCGTTACTACAACTATTTTGACCCATATTATTATTTCCATGCCCAGAAGTATCTCCATGAAAATCCTATTGGTCATAATTCTCAAGTATCCCATTGCACACCAAATGCTCAAACATAACATCACTTGGCTGCACAGTAGTGTGCACGCATGACTTACAAGGGCAATAATTCTTGCTTCCTTCGGGTTTATCTTTGAATGCAAATTCTAAGAAGCTTTTTACACCGGCTACGTATTGAGCCGAGCCTTTAGAACATTGCAAAAGAAGCTTCACCACCTCTAAATCCATTATGAAACAATAAAAAATACTGATGTTAATTCTACTATAAAAAATCTAAAACTTATTTCTCAATTGTATTAGTATACTGATTTCTAGATGTCTACAAGTAACACAATAATAGCTCAAAATTCTATTTACCCAGCTAGTCTATACATAAACAAATATCATGTTTTAGATATGTTTAGAAAATTTTCCATACCTTACTCTTCTGATTGTTAGAAAGTCGATAAATAATGGTACTAGTTCAACCTTTCATGCACTCCCTAAGAAACTGAGACCCGGATACTGGTTCGAAGCGCATCCCTAGTGTTCGTCGATCGGAGGCAACAAGAAGAGGAAATCAAGAAACGTACCGGATGATGATTGGCTTCTCCCCCTCTGACTTATGCCGTTGTGCTGCTAGGAACTATGCAGGGAACTATACAGAATATCCACGCCACCAGGAACTTCGATGAAGGGAAGAGGAGCTATGGCACACAGAGACGAAGAGAAGATGAGCGAGGGCGCACAGAGACAAAGGGAATAGCGAGGGCGCACTGACCTCCCTAAGATCTGCGACGGCGCACAGGACCTTTGCCTGACTCTATGACAACGGGGAAGAAACCACAAGCGGTGAGGAATCAAATGGGGAGACGAGCAGAGGGGGAAGAAGGAAGAGCTCAGGTGGAACCCTAGCGTACCTCCGGTGTGGGACCTGGATCCTTTTTGGAAGAAGAACGGGAATGGCCGGATGGGGCTCCTACGGGCCAGGTCGGGCTCCACCACGTTCATAAGATTGAAAAAGTAAAATATAAACACTTTCCTATCACAACTCGTCAATAGCCCTTTTGGTTACTAAAGCACAGATTATGGTATGCCCATAGGTTAGGTCGTAGGATCAAATACCAACGTATACTATTTTGTTTTTTGCAATATCAGTTTTCTATAAATTTTAACGGTGTACATAAAACAGTTGCGTAAATTTGTACATTATGTATAATTACAATAGTAATTTTCTACAGTAGTTATACTTACAATACTGTATGGATTACCTTGCAACATATATAAATCATGGCTATGGTGGCTACAAATCTAATCACTTAATGGTTTAATTGCAACATACAATAACTACACCGATGATATTTGCAACACATAATAAGTGTTGCTCTATGCTCGTTAGCAACACATAACACTTGCAACACATAATATGTGTTGCTTTGTGCTCCTAAGCAACACATAACACTTGCAACACATAATAAGTGTTGTTATATGCTTCCTTGCAACATATAAAACCATGCGTTGCTAGACATGCGTAGCTACAGGGTTGTTCTGTTGTAGTGAACCAGAACTCAACACGGAGGACATCGAAAATGGGTGTTGGCAGTTAACACACGTGCAAAACAATATCAACATAAGGTTATTTGCTGAAGGCATAAGAGCACTAATCTATTCGAGCACTACAGGTGCAAGACAAGCGCGCAACAGAGGCTCAAAAATTGATAAAAACTTGCAAGCGTATAATTTAATGCAAGTATAAGCCACTATATGTGAAGTGATGCAAAATAATTATGTAAACATAGATCTGAATACAACAAATCAAGGTCACACAACAAAGTGTACTTAGCATAGGCCAATGAATAAAGGTAAAGAAACAACCTTTTCAATCAGATCCAACATATCCTGATTATCAATGAACTCAATGTAGCTCCAATCAATTTCCTCGCTTTTGTACTTCTTCTATTCCATCTTGAATACATGCTGTGAGAAGGCATTTATAGATCCCAGTGTCAAGAGAAGTAAATGAAAAGGACTTATGAATCCTATAGAAAAATACAATGCATACCTCATTAAAGTGTTACTAAAGTTTTTCATTTGCAAAGTTAATACAGAACTGCTCAAAACTGCACAGGTAAATCAAGGAGCAGCATCAAAACCATCCATCAGGTACTTCTAAACTAATACTCCTTTTTAGAAAGGGACTGGAACTACAGTCACCTACATCCATTAGTGGAAATGTCCTGCGCAATGCCGCGGTGGATGAAGTGCTTCTCCCCTTCAGAGAGACCCACCATCGTCCTGGACACATCGGGACAACAATGAACATAACCAGGGCCGGAGGCATTTCGTCGAACACCTAGGCTGCTACTCAGTTAGGTCCCGTAACTTGATTGCATCCCAGTACAAAAGCAAAATATCAAGAACTCGAGAGAAGGGGTGCGCGTACATAGTGATACGAAAGCCAGGACGACGAGCCCCGCGCACGCCCCTGAGCTCCACGGTATGACACCGACGAGGTTGTTCTGCCACAACAGCAAGGTCTTGAGGTTCCCAAGCTTGTCGAGCTGCAGCGGGATGGACCCAGACAACACGTTCTCGTACAAGTAGACGTTGACCAAGATGGTGCATTGCTCGAGCTCGGGAGATATCAGGCCGGAGAGCATCACAGTGTAGATGGCGATGGTGTCGAGGCTCTTGAGTTG
The DNA here is from genome assembly GCF_902167145.1 of Zea mays. Lineage (NCBI taxonomy): Eukaryota > Viridiplantae > Streptophyta > Magnoliopsida > Poales > Poaceae > Zea > Zea mays. The sequence goes on from NC_050100.1 coordinate 17,145,560, forward strand.
GCCCAGGATCGCCAGGAGCGGACCGGAGATTCTGGTCTCGGCGAGGCCGAGCATGGTGAGGTTGGAGCAGCTGTCGATCTCCGGAACTGGAGAGGGACCGGAACTGCAATCACGGCATGCGGGGATCACGATTCACGACCGGGGAGGCGCCCGAGGGGCTGCCGGCGGGGATCACAGCCGTGGGCGGTATCGCGGGGCGGGCTGGGTCAAGGGCGGACATCACGACCAGGAGGATAGGGCCATAGGGGCTTGGAGGGCATCGACGGCAGCGGTGGGGGCGACCAGGGCGGGCGCGATGCCTGTTGCGACGGGCAGCAGGGGGAGGGGGCGAGCGGGGGGCATGAAAGGAGTCTACACTATCGACTTAATAGTTAGTATAGATATCACAGGAAAAACCAGGCGATAGTCAAGCCCCCCCCCCCCCCCCGCGCGGAAACCGAGGGAGTATATCGTATGTTGTACTTTGAAAGGCAAAGTTTGTACACTTTTTTTTGCTGCAAGTAAGCCAGACATGAAAAGACCGCGTGCGTGCGTACGTGTGCATGCAAAAATTAATTTTATGTTCTTTTAAAATTATTGACTTCCGAAATATATTTAAACCCTAGTTATAAGGGCTTCACTTTAAGAATCGCAAATTCAGTTCTTCAGCTTCACCATTAAACAATTTGTACAACCACGAGTGTTTTGTTTGCACATGGACTATGGCTTCTGTAATACAATTAATGTGTGTATGTTTCCTTATTTATCTTTGATGATTAGTGAACTGTGATGAGTAGGGGAGAGACGTGAATTAGTACATGGTGCAACCAATGACATAGTGGATAATTTTCATGCAAAGGTATGCAAAAATTGTTTTCGAAGCAAACTTCGAGGAGCTTCAAAAAAATCAAGGAATTGACCTCTAGTTTTATTTTATTAAAGCTAGAGCTCGTGGAGCTGAACATGTTTGCACAGAAGAAGCTAGAATAAACATAATTTTTTTGTATGAAGTCCTCCTAAATATCGCTTTAATGAGAAGTACTGTTTTATGTTGCATTTCTATTTCTAAGAAAAGAGGCCAAACATATGAGTTTTTTCGTGTGTGTAAAAGCAAGCATCTATTTTTAAAACTAAAGATGGCTTAAATATATGTGGCTTAGGCACAACGAAATTGTACCTTACAATGGGACCATGCAACGCTTCAGAAAAAAGGTGGCTCTATTTACACGATTCGACATCATGCGTTGTTCGGAGCAAGCTATAGTCAATGTAAAATAAAATTTAACATTACAAGATACATCTACTTTAGAGTTTAGTTTACTATTCTATAATAGGCTATATATTAAATTTCTAGTATAAATTTAACATATCACTGAACTAATTTAGATGAGCAGAAGTTCGTGGGACGGATATGCGGAAAACGAGAACGGAGGATGGTTCCCCATCCCGTCCCACGAACCCGACGGAGATAAAGATTCCCCCATTTCAATTCCGTGGGTACTAAATTATCATAAAGAAATTTCACGTTTGAAATCAGAGATCAGATTCCTATTACCATATCTAGTATGATCATTAACCTCTCTTAACAATAGGTGCACGTATTACCCACTTATTTAAATTAAGTCATCAGACCATCAAAAATATTATATAAAATTTAAACTATAATACAAAATATTCTGCCTCCATTCTAAAATAGTGTTCTTTTGAGCACTTTATTTTTATGTCCACGTTCAAATTGACGACACATATATAAAGCATATAGATCAAGTAGTGTATAAATCTCATAATTGTCTTAAACTAATTCCAATTTAGGACATATGGAATAATATTTATATATATCCATACATAATTATTTTAATTTAATTAATAAAAATATAGGCGCAACATATATTAAATGTAACTTCTAGTTGCACTGCTCCAGCGGACCAAGATACAATGCGTTATCAAAACTAATTAAAAGCGTGCACGCGAAACGCATGTCAGCTACTAGCTAGCTACGCCACACCTGATACGGCATGCTACCGCACATCTAAGACTGACCGCAGCGGTCGACCCTACCCCCGTGTCGGTCCCCTTCTCTCTCCCCTCAGATCTAGTGTGTCACTGTTCATCACCCTAAACACTGTGCTGTGGGTCCACGAGTAATTGTTAGTAGATAAAAAATTGATAGTTGGTATAGAAAATAATATTTTATAGTGGTAGTGGGGTATAGGGGGAGTATTTAGGGGAACCGCTGCGGGAGATGAAAAAATAGGGGAGAAAATAGAGGGGAAAGTGATATAGGGGGAAAAATTTAGGGGTAACGGTTGCGGATAGCCTAATGGCCACGGTATGGGTGACCGTACGGTCAGCGTCGCCAGCTTGTCCGTGCGACGACGCGGCAGCAGCCACCTAATCCTCATTCCTCTCCTCGTGCCTACACCGGCGTCGAATATAAAAAAAAAAATCGGACGACGAGAGACGCGGCTCCACCCGTCCGGCTCCGGCTGGATCCCACGATGACGCCGACACGACGCGACGCGACGTGACGTGACTGCTCTCTAGCCCCGCTGTGTGACTGTGATAACAAGACGCTTCTAGACTGGAGTGAAGTGTAGATCCAAAAATAACGCGCTTTTATAACAGTGGGAGAGAGAAGAGAACTAGGGGACTGGGGAGCCACTGCTAACGCTAACCGCCCCCCGTAATCGCTCGCGTCGGCGTCGTCGATTATTTTAATCACAACTCCCGCCCCACCCCACCCCACCACCCCCACAAGGCCCACCGTCCATGAGAGCGACGAGCAAGCGCAGCAGATATCAAGCGCGCGTCCCCTCTCGTCCTTCCCCCCTCCGCCTCACTCTCTCTCTCCTCCCCCACCTCCGTCCCTCCGGCCGCCGCCGCGGGCGCCAGAGATCTCCACAGAGTCTTCCAATCCCCACCCCGCCCGCCTCCAGGGTCCACGGGTTCCTCCCGCCTGCCTCCCCCGAGCGAGGTCGGTCGCGCCCTGTCCCGGATCCGCCATTCCCGGTTCCGCGCCTGGTTTCCTGCTCCGGCTGCGTGGTTCCTGGCTGTCGCGTCCCCGCTCTTGGACCGGGCTCTCCTGGCCTGCCGTTCGCAGGATCTCGGGCCAGATCCTGCCCCGCATGGGGTGTCGTCGGTTCTCAGCCTAGCGGCGCCGCGCCATTGCCCCCACCATCACGGAGCAATCGCTTGCGCGGTTCCTTCGGTTATCTGAGCTGCGGGAAATCCCCCGATTGTTTCTTTCGTCGTGCACCAATCGCCCTTGCTGCTCCCCGAATCAGCAGATCCAGTCCGCCGGGCCTTTTGCTTGTCCCTAATTTGAGGCAGACTGGTCCCCATCAATCAATCGCTCTCAATCCCCCCTGCGTTTCCCCTGATCCCTGCCCCCTCCCACCATCACCACCAACAAACCACGCACCCAAGATCCGCCGCTGCATTGGCCGCGGCCGGCGTGCATTCTGCGAATCCGGGTGATCCAAGAGGCCGCAGCAGGCGCGGCAGCCGCTGGCCGGAGATGACGTCGCCGTACGCGTCGCCGTTCCTGCTCTCCCTGCTCCTGCTCATCTCCATCCCGGTCGTCTTCCTCCTTGCCCCGCGCCTGCTCCCGCCCAAGACGCTCCCGGCCATCCCGGACGCCGACGAGTCCGACGACCTCGCGCTCTTCCGCCGAGCCATCCTCTCCTCCTCTTCGGCCACTCCCACGCCCACCTCCGCGGCCTCCTACTTCTTCCGCCGCCGTCCGGCGCCCAAGGTCGCTTTCCTCTTCCTCACCAACTCGGACCTCGTCTTCTCCCCGCTCTGGGAGAAGTTCTTCCGCGGCCACACCCACCTCTTCAACCTCTACGTCCACGCCGACCCCTACTCCGTCCTCGAGCTGCCGCCCACGCCATCCTTCCGCGGCCGCTTCGTCCCCGCCAAGGCCACGCAGCGCGCCTCCCCTACACTCATCTCCGCCGCGCGCCGCCTCCTCGCCACCGCGCTCCTTGACGACCCCAACAACCAGTTCTTCGCGCTCCTGTCGCAGTCCTGCATCCCGCTCCACCCGTTCCCCACCCTCTACAACGCACTCCTCTCCGACAATGCTGGCCCTCATAGCCACCACCGCAGCTTCATAGAGATAATGGACAACATGGACAACGACACCAAGCTGCTGCATGACAGGTACTATGCCCGAGGTGACGATGTCATGCTCCCGGAGGTTCCATATGATCAGTTCCGGGCTGGGTCGCAGTTCTTTGTGCTCACGAGAAGGCACGCCATCATGGTCGTGAGGGATATGCGACTTTGGAAGAAGTTCAAGTTGCCCTGTCTGATCGAGCGCAGGGATTCATGCTACCCGGAGGAGCATTACTTCCCCACACTGCTGGATATGCAGGATCCTGAGGGTTGTACTAAGTATACCCTTACAAGGGTAAATTGGACGGATTCAGTTGCAGGCCACCCACACATGTATGAGCCTGGAGAGGTATCCGCAAGCTTGATCAGGGAGCTGAGGAAGTCGAACACGACACACCCTTACATGTTCGCCCGCAAGTTTTCTCCTGAGTGCCTTGAGCCGCTGATGGAGATTGTGGACTCGGTTATCCTACGTGACTAGTCTGAAGCAACATCGATTTGATGGTTGGAGTTTGTACACTGAAATGAACCAGGTATGGAAATATGCACTTGCTGCGGCCTCTCTGAAAGAATTCATCCTCTTCTATTTAGGTGTTGTGTTGAGAGAAATGTCTACAGATGGAGTGTACATAGCACGGAATGTGAGTGTATTAGGTTGTTCAGTAATCTGTATGCTTATCATTTTCGTAATAAAGCGGCATACTACATTAGATTGTTATTGTGTCATCAATTGAGTGCTTGCAACATTAGGTTATTTTCTTAGGCACTGTAAGCATTTTGCTTCTGTTAGAAGATAGAAATATTGGCCTATATGGTCCTTTTATTGGTGCTGGTCAATGCTTAAGTGTTAAGTCATCTTGAAAGTTGAAACACACACAAAAGGTTCCTTAGGTAGCCCTTCCGTTGGTGGTGAAAGAATTTTTTGTGGGAATCTGTTGCATTCTGGTCACAACAATTTTACAGGTCATGCTAGATTCATTGGATCAACGTAACAATGCCATACTTGCTGAACCTGTGACTCTCACTGTGGTTCTTTGCTAGGTCCAATGAACAATGTCCATGTAAATCTTTGTCCATCTTTGTTCTTTTGAAACTTTACTTGTCTATAATTTTCTCTTACACATATTAATAAACTGTCAATTCTTTTATGGTTCTGCAGAACGTCCTCTCCTTGTTTCAGGCATCTAAGGAAAGTTAGACTGCAATGCTACTTTCGCTTCCGCCGTGATCAGATGGACAAACGAGTAGTTTCATCTCTGCCTTCTAGAACCTCCTCGAGGAACAACATATCCTCCTCTTGCCTCTTTTTTTTTTTTGAAGTTATTCTCTTTTTTCCTGGGAAGAAGGTGCTGCTGCTGGGAGAGTACTATGTGGCTACGAATTGTCGCTTTGTGAGTACACTGTTCGAGCACAGCAGTTTCTTTAGTAGGGCAATAGTTAATGTGATCATCCTATGTATACATGGTGAATACATGCTGTGATGATTTGTAGGTTCTGTTGCATATATACCATCTCCAACCCTGTTTTGGTCGTGCAGCCTGTAGTGCAAAACATTGTTTTGTATGACCATATGCACTATCTGCTGGAGACAACCTTAGACCACTGTGGTGTTTGAAGTGATCCTAAACTAATTATCATGAAGGAGCATATTTGACTTCGGCTGTAGGATTTTTTTGTATGAACTGTGTTAGGAGAAAGGGGAGGGCTAAAGTTCACTGAACAGAACAATTCACCAAAGCAACCTTAAACCCTAATATGGCCAGAGCTGGGGCCTACTGTTATTTACATTTTTTTTATGCCAGTGGTCGGACTTATTGTTAGGTCACCGGTTTCACTTATGTCCTTCATCTGCTCCACTACCAACATTATACTATTAGCTATTGGCATGCTCTTATTGGTTGACCTGTTTTATATCTGCTCCACTCCCAGAATTATACTATTGATTGTCATGTCTTGATTGGTATTAAAACAAGAAAAGGGATATGACACCTTCTGGTTGTGATGTTTATATTGAGCAGGGCTATTGTCAATAGGGATGAAAACGGTAGGAAACGGTATTTATTCGGTAATCAGTTTTTTAGTCGTTTTTCTTTGATTGCGAATAAATAGGATATATAATATATAATACAAATTTGTAATCTTGTTTTTAACATCCATCTTGTTAAGATTCATAAAAGGTAAACCTCAAATTCGTCCTATATTTTCTCAAATAATAGATATAAACTTCGGTATGGATTTATAAACAAATTCGGTAATCTTTTCAACTTTTTGTGTTGCAGGGAGCAAATAATGCATAAAATAATTTATGTAATATTTTATTCATATTTGTACTAATGTGCTTGATAACATAAGAAAGGATCAACATTAAATTTTATACATATCTATTTTAAAATATTAAATTTGTTCTAACAGTTCGGATTACCACTTTCATCCCTAATTGTCAATAGACTGCAGGAAAGCATGCAAAATCTCTCTCACAGATTGGACACAGATGTGTAGTGCCTGTTTGTCCTGTCGCCTGTCAGAAACCAGGGGCTATTCTCTGTAATATCTCGTATTAGCATTAGCACTAGCATCTTGAATTTTTTTTGGTAGATTTGCTTGCAAAACTGTGAGGGAACGTGTGGCGTATGAATGCAGAGCAGAGGGTAGGAAGGCGGCGTGCCAGAAACACCAACTATTCTGCAGGCTTGGGTGGTTTCCTTTTCCTGTTTGCTCTCGACCAGTTTCAGCAGTTGTCACTTTGGGGCTTCTGGTTGCTCTTAAGAAAAAAAATCCTGATGATCCTTTTTCTTCAGAATGGTTGGTGTTAACAGGTGGCCTGGCCGACAGTAATATTCTCAGGAAATCACCAAACTTCCAACTCTATAAACAACACGAGATCCTGTGCTATCATTTTGTTTTTATGCTACAATTCAGCAAGAATAAGATGCTTCGCAGAACTTTGATCAATCTTTGCCGAAAGTTGCAGTCCGATTAGTTGATCACTGAGATTCTTGAGCCTTTTCTATTGTTCTGCGCATCTCTGATTGGCTAGCGTAAGGCCTATCAATACCGTACGTAAGCCCAATCTCAGTAGGGAATATGCCAGATTGCCAATCTAACGGCCACTCCAATTCTTAGTTCAATTTTCCCTAAATCTCTTCAATTTCGGAGGGGTTGCACTTTTCAAACTAGCCTTGAGCGAGGATTTCATGTTCCAGTTCTAAAAAATACGTAAAACAGTGCGCAAGCCACAGTTCATAACACACATATTTCGGAAACAATGCAGAAGACACATAAACAGTACAGAAGAGTTTTATCTATAAATTTTTTTTTCTATTCATGAAACTTCTATAATCTCTTTTTTTATCAATACTGTACAGTATTATATTACTATATTTAATATATAGAGCTTCTAATGAGATTGGCCTAAAGCTACAGTACAAGGAAACGTATTGGGAACTGAATTAATTTCGGTGCTCGTTGGGTCTATTGCTGCAGTCGGAGAAGTTCGTGTTTTGAACGTGTGGGTTGGTGGGCTGGTTAGGGATTCACTGTCGTCGTTTTCCACTTGCTGCCACAGTTGCTCACCAACTAAAGACAGTGACAAGGGCAACGACTGTCGGTTGTGTAAAAGTAACTGAAAATGGTGAAAGCGATGAGTCGAATCAACTGTTTCTTTATTTGCTTTTCATATATATACTTGTGAAGAGAGAGGAGGAGACAAGTCCGTTGTCAATGCCGAAGTGGTGGTCGTGCAGGGACACGACCCTCGGTCCAACCGAACTCCACGGCTGGAAGGGCTGTTGGCTCCGTTCCAAATAACGGTGACCAAAGCAAGGACTGTTGGCTGCTTCCAAGTTCCAAATCCAAATAACTCTTTCTGTTGGATCTTTTATGGGCTTGGCCCATTTATTGAATAAACTCTATGGTGTGTAATAGTGGAGAATACCAATAGTATCACATTGGAAGTCCAAGGGTCTTTTGCCTTGACTTATATGGTGGGATTTATTCCACTTAAATTGAGAAGTCAAGAAATAGACAAGGGCGTGCCACGCGCGCGCGCCGCCGCCGCCGGCCGGGCCGGGCGTGGTGTGGTGTGTTAATTTTTAGCACTCACTAACCGAGTGACTCTATCTCTTCGTCTGCCGAGTGACCCTGTCTCTTCGTCAGTCAGCCGAGTGACCCTTCTCCGTCAGCTGCCGACTTATGACGTGACTCGGCGAGAGCTGGCCGACTCATGGCATAACTCGGCTAGAGCTGGCCGACTCTTGGCGTGACTCGGCGACCTTTCTCCTTCAGCTTCCCTCTGCGAGAGGTTAAATAGAGGAGCACCCCTGTCACTCGGTACACGTGAGAAAACACTTTCAGAACACAGTTCAGCAGCCGAGTGAGGGTATTTCCATCTCGTGACTCTGCGCGCACAGAGAAGCGAGAGGGCAGGTGCCTCCGGAGCCCTTGCCGTTCGAGACCTTGCACGAGGGATCGTCAATTAGGTTTTTGGGGAGCGTCTACGCGACTGCCCAAAGTCTTCTTCCTGCTGACATGACAAGTGAAGTTGGACAAGGATCTAGATCTTCGGAGCGCATGACAGGGTATGATCAATTCATCTCCTTACTGTTTTTCTTTCTGCAAATTATATATGTTCATACCTGCTGTTTTATTTATAGCCATAAATTTATCCAATCTGTTTTGTCGTATTATATCATGACGTGTCTGATGCCTGATCATACTAGTAATATGATAAATCTGTTTGTCTTAATTTTACAGTCATGCTGTTTATGTTGCTATCTGTTTATTTTCAGTTGTTCCATAATAATACATGTTCCATGTTTATTTGCTTATTATATTTATATGATTCATATGTTTTGTGTTCTCATGATCCATATTGTTATGGATAATTTTGAGATCATGTTATCTATGTTTGATTATATATTATATGTCATCATCATAATGTTAATTTATGGAATTAAAATGGTACGAAAAATGCCTATATTTCTAACACTTTCTGCGTACTTCGCCTTAAAAACCATTGACCTACTTTTAAGATATGCTTGCTCCTGGTAAAATAAATATCATTCTCACCTTTAAAAAGTCAACCATTTCCCACTTTGATCAAAATTGTATAAGAAATCATTAATATTTATGGTACATAATATTTATATCATTTGATTATTTATTCAAGGTATTTACAAAATAAACTTATTTATCGATACAAATATAATTAACTATATATATATATAGTTAATTATATAAGAAAATGATATGCGCAGAACAAAAATAGCACTTATTTTATGGCAGAGGGAGAACACCATAAACAACTATAGTTGTTGTCAGGGCATATTTCACAAATCTAACGTGACGACTTTCATTCGATCTAATTAAATGCTTCTGCACTATAATTAATCATGCTTTTATAACTATTAGATTATTTAAGGTGCAAGGCTCAAAAAACAAAGAGGCTTCACTCAGACACATGGTGTGTTTAGTTTGTGAAGTCACTCTATGTTTCATGAAATGATGCATCATAAGTTTATTCCATCAATTTTGGTGGAAAATCAACTCACTTCTCATGTATATACTAATTATTAGCTTATGAGGAATGAAGTGGTGATGGATCAACCCATTTTATTTCACAAACCAAATAAAAAAAGTGAGGAGTAAGAAGAAGATGGATCATTTCATTTCTCAAACCAAACAGCCTCTGTCGGGGACCATAATTAGGGGTACCCTCAAGGCGCCTAATTCTCAGCTGGTAACCCCCATCAGCATAAAGCTGCAAAGGCCTGATGGGCACGATTAAGTCAGGGATCAGTCCACACGAGTGACTCGATCACGCTTCACCCGAGCCTAGCCTCGGCCAAAGGCAGCCGACCTCGAGAGACTTCCGTCTCGCCCGAGGCCCCCTTTTTATGGCGGACACATCACCGGCTCGCCCAAGGCCTTGGCTTCGCTCAGAAGCAACCTTGACTAAATCACCACACCGACTGACCAAATTGCAGGGGCATTTAACGCAAAGGTAGCCTGACACCTCTATCCTGACACGCGCCCCCGGCAGAGCCGAGGTGACCGCCGTCACTCCACCGCTCCGCTGGCCAGTCTGACAGAAGGACAGCGCCGCCTGCGCCACTCCGACTGCAGTGCCACTCGACAGAGTGAGTCTGACAAGCAGTCAGGCCTTGCCAAAGGCGCCACGGCGAACTCCGCTCCGCCCGACCCCAGGGCTCGGACTCGGGCTAAGACCCGGAAGACGGCGAACTCCGCTCCGCCCGACCCCAGGGCTCGGACTCGGGCTAAGACCCGGAAGACGGCGAACTCCGCTCCGCCCGACCCCAGGGCTCGGACTCGGGCTAAGACCCGGAAGACGGCGAACTCCGCTCCGCCCGACCCCAGGGCTCGGACTCGGGCTAAGACCCGGAAGACGACGAAACTCCGCCTCGCCCGACCCCAGGGCTCGGACTCCGCCCTGGCCTCGGCCGAACGACTTCCGCCTCGCCCGACCCCTTGGCTCGGGCTCGGCCACGGCAACAGAAGGCGGACTCAACCTCGGCTTCGGAGGAAACCCCACGTCGCCCTGCCTAGGGCATAGACCGCCACGTCAACAGGAGGCGCCATCATCATCCCACCCCGAATCGACTCGGGTCACGGAGAACAAGACCGACGTCTCATCCGGCCAGCTCCGCCAGAGAGGCAATGATGGCGCTCCACAAGCTCTATGACGACGGCGGCCCCCAACTCTCTTACGGAAGCAGGACAACGTCAGCAGGGACTCGACCGCTCCAACAGCTGTCCCTCCATCAGGCTCCGCCGCACCTCCGACAGCCACGACATCACGCCAGCAGGGTGCCCAGATCTCTCCGGCTGCCACATTGGCATGTACCTAGGGCGCTAGCTCTCCCTCCGCTAGACACGTAGCACTCTGCTACATCCCCATTGTACACCTGGATCCTCTCCTTACGACTATAAAAGGAAGGACCAGGGCCTTCTCAGAGAAGGTTGGCCGCGCGGGACCGAGGACGGGACAGGCGCTCTCTTGGGGCCGCTCGCTTCCCTCACCCGCGTGGACGCTTGTAACCCCCCTACTGCAAGCGCACCTGACCTGGGCGCGGGACGAACACGAAGGCCGCGGGACTTCCACCTCTCTCACGCTCGGCTCCGGCCACCTCGCCTCTCCCCCCTCCGCGCTCGCCCACGCGCTCGACCCATCTGGGCTGGGGCACGCAGCACACTCACTCGTCGGCTTAGGGACCCCCCTATCTCGAAACGCCGACAGTTGGCGCACCAGGTAGGGGATCGCTGCGTGCTGACGAACAGCTCCCCGTCAAGCTCCAGATGGGCAGTCTCCAGCAACCTCTCCGGCCCGGGACGGTGCTTCGTTTCGGGACTCTCGAGTTCATGTCCTTCGACGGCAGCTACGACATGACACTTCTTCCACCGCCGCGCGACTACGACAATGGCGGCCGACAACCCGCCCGCCGGCGGCGGAATCGACGACGTCTTCCCCGCGTGATGGAAGAGCAATATTCGGGCTCGCTCCGTTCTCTCCCCCGCCAACGGAGGAGGAGGCGGAGCCGTCAAGGCCAGACGGGAGGCCGCGCTACGTCGGCCGTCGAGCGAATCGACGCCCCCGACGCCCCGACGGAAGGCACGCCGGACGTCGACCTCGCGTTCGAGACGGAGGCGAGCGCCGTCCCCCCGCGGCACGCTGACCTTGAGCAAGAAGACGACGCCGGCGCGCTCGCGGAAAGCCTGCAGGACGTCGCCCTCGAACCAGAGATGACGGCGCAACCAGTCCCCGATGTGACTACGTCGCTCCTCGTCGACCAAAAGGTAACGACTAACTCCCATCTTGCGTCATTTCGACTCGGCCTCAACCCGCCAAACGACCTCGTTTTGGCGGGCGCTCTCATTGAGGCGAGTGCAACCCCACTGAGGTTCTGTATGCGGTCGCCTTGGGACCGACTGACGAACGTCTCGACCTGCGGGCCCTCTGGGTCCGAGGAAGATGACGATCCCAGCATCGGTTGGGATTTCTCCGGACTTGGCAACCCCAGTGTCGTGCGGGACTTCATGACCGCATGTGACTGCTGTCTATCCGACTGTTCCGATGGAAGCCGCAGCCTTGGCGACGAGAGCCGCGGCCCAAGCCGCGAATGTCTCCACATCGAGCTAGGGGATCCCACCGAAGGCAACCATCTTGGCATGCCGGAGGATGGTGACCTCCCCAGGCCGGTGCCTCGCGCCAACATCCCACGGGAGCTAGTTGTGGTCCCCGCTCCGGCGGGGGGTTACGACCCACAACTCGAGCAAGTCCGCGAGGCGCAGGCCGGGCTCAACGAGGGAACAGGAGCGCTTGAGCCGATCCGTCGGGACGTCGGACAGGCATGGGTGGGCCAACTCCTGGCCGGAGAAATACGTCCTCTGCCCCAAGGTCTCCAGCACCGCGTCGCCAACGATGTCAGGATCAGGCCGCCGCCCGCATCCAGCGGGGTCGGTCAGAACCTGGCAACCGCAGCGATGCTCATCCGCGCGATGCCGGAGCCGTCAACCACCGAGGGTCGGCGAATCCAGGGAGAACTCAAGAATCTCCTGGAAGGCGCTGCGGCCCGGCGGGCCGAGAGCACTGCATCCCGGAGGCAAGGATATCCCTCGGAACCTCATGCCGCGACTTCCCGATTCATGCGGGAAGCCTCGGTCTACACCGGGCGCACGCGCAACACCGCGCCTGCGGCCCCGGGCCACCTCGGCAACGAGCACCATCGACGCGACCGTCGGGCTCACCTTGACGAAAGGGTGCGCCGAGGCTACCACCCCAGGCGTGGGGGGCGCTACGACAGCGGGGAGGATCGGAGTCCCTCGCCCGAACCACCCGGCCCGCAGGCCTTCAGTCGGGCCATCCGACGGGCGCCATTCCCGACCCGGTTCCGACCCCCGACTACTATCACAAAGTACTCGGGGGAAACGAGACCGGAACTGTGGCTCGCGGACTACCGCCTTGCCTGCCAACTGGGTGGAACGGACGACGACAACCTCATCATCCGCAACCTCCCCCTGTTCCTCTCCGACACTGCTCGCGCCTGGTTGGAGCACCTGCCTCCGGGGCAGATTTCCAACTGGGACGACTTGGTCCAAGCCTTCGCTGGCAATTTCCAGGGCACATACGTGCGCCCCGGGAATTCCTGGGACCTTCGAAGCTGCCGGCAACAGCCGGGGGAGTCGCTCCGGGACTACATCCGGCGATTCTCGAAGCAGCGCACCGAGCTGCCCAACATCACCGACTCGGATGTCATCGGCGCGTTCCTCGCCGGCACCACTTGCCGCGACCTGGTGAGCAAGCTGGGTCGCAAAACCCCCACCAGGGCAAGCGAGCTGATGGACATCGCCACCAAGTTCGCCTCCGGCCAGGAGGCGGTCGAGGCTATCTTCCGAAAGGACAAGCAGCCCCAGGGCCGCCCATCGGAAGAAGCTCCCGAGGCGTCTGCTCCGCGCGGCGCCAAGAAGAAAGGCAAGAAGAAGTCGCAATCGAAACGCGACGCCGCCGACGCGGACCTTGTCGCCGCCGCCGAGTATAAGAACCCTCGGAAGCCCCCCGGAGGTGCAAACCTCTTCGACAAGATGCTCAAGGAGCTGTGCCCCTACCATCAGGGGCCCGTCAAGCACACCCTCGAGGAGTGCGTTATGCTTCGGCGTCATTTCCACAGGGCCGGGCCACCCGCCGAGGGTGGCAGGGCCCACGACGACGACAAGAACGAAGATCACCCAGCAGGGGGGTTCCCCGAGGTCCGCGACTGCTTCATGATCTATGGAGGGCATGCGGCGAATACCTCGGCTCGGCACCGCAAGCAAGAGCGCCGGGAGGTCTGCTCGGTGAAGGTGGCGGCGCCAGTCTACCTAGACTGGTCCGACAAGCCCATCACTTTCGACCGGGCCGACCACCCCGACCATGTGCCGAGCCAGGGGAAATACCTGCTCGTCGTCGACCCCGTCGTCGGCGATGTCAGGCTCACCAAGGTCCTGATGGACGGGGGCAGCTGCCTCAACATCATCTACGCCGAGACCCTCAAGCTTCTGCGCGTCGATCCGTCCTCCGTCCGAGCAGGCGCTGCGCCCTTCCACGGGATCATCCCTGGGAAGCGCGTCCAGCCCCTCGGGCGACTCGACCTCCCAGTCTGCTTCGGGACACCCTCCAACTTCCGAAGGGAGACCCTGACGTTCGAAGTGGTCGGGTTCCGAGGAACCTACCACGCCGTGCTAGGGAGGCCATGCTACGCGAAGTTCATGGCCGTCCCCAACTACACCTACCTGAAGCTCAAGATGCCGGGCCCCAACGGGGTCATCACCGTCGGCCCCACGTACAAACACGCGTTCGAATGCGACGTGGAGTGCGTGGAGTACGCCGAGGCCCTCGCCGAGTCCGAGGCCCTCATCGCCGACCTGGAGAACCTCTCCAAGGAGGTCCCAGACGTGAAGCGCCATGCCGGCAACTTCGAGCCAGCGGAGACGGTCAAGGCCGTCCCCCTCGACCCCAGTGGCGACACCACCGAGCAGATCCGGATCGGTTCCGGGCTCGACCCCAAATAGGAAGCAGTGCTCGTCGACTTTCTCCGCGCAAACGCCGACGTCTTTGCGCGGAGTCCCTCGGACGTGCCCGGCATACCGAGGGGTGTCGCCAAACAATCGCTGGATATTCGGGCCGGGGCCCGATCCGTCAGGCAGCCTCTGCGCCTCGATCATCAAGGAAGGGTCGGCCTCGCCATGGCGGAGCCCGACCCTCCCTCGGGGGCTAAAAAGGGGGAACCCCTCTTCGTCAAGATCTTTTTAAATCAAAAAAAAGGGGGGGCCTCTTGCGTTCTCCCAGTTACGTTCTCCTGGCTATGTCAGAAGCCGGGTCTCGAGGAGCGAATGCGGGTACATGAAAATGGCAAGGCCGATTGAGCCAAGGAATTCCCGTACCTCCGGGTTAGGGATACCTCACTCATCACCTGCCACGAAGGATGGCCCAACTCGAGAAGCCACTCTATTATTGACGAGGTAGGACGAACATGCAGACGGAAAGAAAGGAGGGTACGACTCCATGCAAGA
This sequence comes from Zea mays, assembly GCF_902167145.1. NCBI lineage: Eukaryota > Viridiplantae > Streptophyta > Magnoliopsida > Poales > Poaceae > Zea > Zea mays. The sequence continues at coordinate 17,160,722 of NC_050100.1, forward strand.
AAGACAAAAGTGTTCAGGCCTCAGCGGCCATGGTGAGACACACGTTCAACAAGAAACTGTTCAAACGAATCAGGCGCCGCCTTGGGAAGGAGCCGCGCCTTCATCTCCACCCCCGCCATCGGTGGGGTCCATCTCGGCCTCCGGTGACGTCGCAGGAGGAAGGACCTCCGCCTCAAAGGTGGTCGCCAGCACCGCGCTCGGGCCGGCGGCAACCGCGTCAAGCCGCTGCACCTCCGCCAGAGCAGCATCGTCTTCGTCAGGAAGACAGTACCCCTCACTAACCCGCTCCAGATCCACAACGTAGTGAGAAGCGAGCACGGCGAAGGCCCGCCGGACGCCGTGATGCAGCGCTTCGCGGACTCTGCCGCGGGCGTGACCACCCAAGGCTCGAAGACGGCTCTGAGGGGAGCTTCCTGAAGGGACGTCAACGGAGCCGAGGGCACGATAAAAGTCCGAGACGGCCCCGGACATGGCCGCGAGGTCCGCCTCCCTCTGCTCGGCGGCTCCGGCAAGCGCCTCAGCAAGCGCCTTGGCGGACTCGTCAAGGGCGGACTCAAGCTCTGCAAGTAACCAGGAGAAATACCTCAAGCACAAGCAAGGGAAACGAACAAGAAAAAGAACTAGGAAGGACCAAGACGTACTTCCGGCTCGGGCACGGTGCTCCGAGGCCGCGACTTGGGTCGCAGCTAAGTCAGCCGCGAGGGTCTCGGCTCGGCTTTCGGCCTCGGCGGCCCGACCTTGAAGTCGGTTCCGTTCCTCGACGACCTGGGCGAGCTCCGATCGCTGCTGTTGCGCCTGCGCACGCGCCGCTGCCGCCTCGGCTCTCAGGTCGGCGCATAGCAGCTGGAGGTCCGCCACCTTGGCATCTTGCTGAGAAAGGCGCGTGGTAGCCTCGGCGAGCGAAGACCTCAGGGATCGCAGCGAGCCCCAGACATCAACCTCACGGCGGATGAACAACGACTTAGCGGCGCTCCGGTCCGTCAGATCCTGGGAAAAGGAAACAGGGCGTCACAGCAAGTATCACACAGAAGGAAAAAAGGTATGCCCGAAACCGCTACCTGGAGGATTTTGGGGACGTCTCTGCAGAAAACCTCCAGCGACGACCGGAGCGACCCCACCGTCGCCTCTGCGCGCTCGCGGAGCTCACCCCAGGACTGGTCTTCCTGCTCATCATCGAGAACGAAGACGGGGTCCAAGGCCTCGCGGGTCCGGAATCGGAGCAACGGGCGCCGGGCCTCGGAGTCCCGCCGCACAGCGATGAGGCTGTCGCCCGGCTGGACGGATTGCGCGACCGCGCCCACCTCTTCTGGGGTCTTGGGCATCGACGCATCAGCCATCCCGGCGCTGGCGGCGGCTGGACACCCTTCGACAAGGACGGCGGCAACCTCGGCGGTGGCAGGCGCCGGCATGACCGGCACGACTGGCGAACTCAGAGCCGCGTGGGCGTCGGCCGCCTCCTCAACCACGATCGCCGCCCCGGCGGAGGAGCCGGCCTCGGGAGCCCGCTCCTCCGAGATTGGCGACGCCCGAGCCCCCGATGTCGGAGTACCCCGCGAGAGGGTCGGCTGAATGGCGCTGGCCGCACAGTTCGACGCCGTCTTGAGGACCTTCCGGGGTGCCAGGTCGGTCTGGCCGTGACTTCGCTTGCTGATAAAAAAGAAAGGGGATCACAATCGAAACATACGAATGGGAGGCCAAGACGAAGACATTCCAAGGTACTCACCCACTCCGGGCCATGATCCACCGCGCCTGGGGAGAGCCTTCTTGGATCCCGGCTCTCGAAACGGCCGCCGAGGTCCGCTTCGCCGGCGCTTGGGGCGCTTGGGAGACAGGTTCCCCGGGCACGGCAGCGACGACCTGAGGGTCACTCCCGTCCGCCACCAGCACAAGCGGCGGCCTCTGGGGAACAGACGCCTTGGTCTGGACCTCCGGGACTACTTCAGCTCCTCCGGCGGAGGGGTCAGGTGGCCTCTCGGTTCGCCCCCGCGCCTCGGGTCGGGAGCCCGACGCCCCAACTTCGGGGGCTGGCGGAGTCGATTCGCTCGGGGGCTGGCTCGACGGCTCTTGGCCACACCCCAGGCCGAGGCTGAGGCCGAGACGGGCGGCCATGCCGTCATCATCATCATCATCGTCGTCGTCATCGTCGTCGGGCGTCTCCGGCGACGGCTCCCTCGGGAGTCCGTCCCTCTCCTGCTGGCGCCGGCGCTTCTCCAAGGCGTCCCGAGCCCGCCTCCGCTCGCGGGCTCGGGCCTTCTCCGCGTCCTTCTTTTTCTTCTTCTCCTCCGCGACAACCCGCCGCGCTGCACGGTCCACCGCGTCCTCCGGGACCCGTGGCAGGGAGGGTTTGTGACACCCCACATCCTAAAAGGAGGGGAGAAAGGAGCCCGATCATAAGGACCCGGAGCAACCAGATATACGAAGAAGGGAGGAGCAAACGCTCACCAAAGTCACACACCCCTGATCGGGGCGCATCCGAAGCTGGGAGTATGCGTGGGGGTCCGGCTTCCCCATCGCGGCCGACACCCGCCATTGGAGGACGTCGAAAGGGAGAGGATCAGGGGACATTCGTGAGCCCTCCCAGTCGGCTTCCGGGGTCATCTCCCAGAGCGACAACCGTCGCTCCGCCAATGGGAGCACCCTCCGACGGTGAATGGCGGCGATCACTCCCGCAGCAGTAAGTCCCCCTCCCGCAACTCCTTCAGGGCCTGGAGAAGGGGCTCGAGATTTTTCTGCCTCTCGTGCGGGGTCCCGTGGCGCCAGGCGTCGGTGGCAGCTGTAACTACTCGCTGGGAAAATGGTGGGAGCAACTCACCGTCGTTCCGGAGGTAGAACCACCGGCGCTGCCACCCCTTGTTCGAAGACGCGAGAATGGCAGGAATGTACTGCAACGCCCGCGACTGCCTCAACAAGAGAATGCAGCCGCCGGCCCGCACCGCTGCACGGATCCTCCTCTCCCCCGTCGACAAGGCGAAAGGCTCGGCGAGGAAGAAGTAAGTCCACAAATCCCAATGGGGAGCAATCCCCAAGTACCCTTCGCATAACGCTACGAAAATAGCGGCCTGCGAGATGGAGTTGGGGGAGAGGTTGTGCAACTCCACCCCGTAGTGGAATAAGAGGGCCCGCATAAAGCGGCCCGTCGGCGCACCAAATCCCCGCTCATGGAAGGAGACGAAGCTCACAACATACCCCGGCGGCGGGGACGGAGCGGCTCCGCCCACGGGAGGAATCCACTCTGGCCGCTGCTTGTCGGTGAGGGGGCGGAGCAAACCTTCGCCGACCAGCTCCTCCAGATCACTCGCCGTCACCGTGGAGAAGGGCCACGGATCGCGCGGGGGGATTATGGTCACTCGGTCCGCCATCACCAAGATGGAGAAGATGGCGGCGCGGGGGGCAGGGAAGGCGGTTTCTCTCTCCTCCGACTAAAGTTTCCCGGATGGCGAAAACCTGAAGGGAAAAGAAGGGAACAGAGTGAAGAACCGTCACCGGGCCCCCTCTCAAGTATATGAAGGCCAGGGCGAAACCGTCTCCAGCACGCCGCCTGGACCGGACGCAGGATTCGAAAAACGTGAAGCGGCACAGCCGTTCCTCGAAACGGCTTGCACACGCGTAACGGCCGCCCCGCCGACCACTCGCCCCGTCGCATTAACTCCGCGACAGGACACGTGGCGCTTCTGGCAGGAGGAGCGCGCGGCGCTTCACCTTCGCCGTAATGACCGCTTTAGAAAAGGTACGCCACGTCGTCCGATTTCGTATCCTTTTCCGTTTTCCTCTTTCTCTATCTCTTGCAACAGGGACCGGGAAAGGGGGATACCCCGAAAGGGATCCTTCTCCGCGAAGGAACCGGGCTCCGAGCCCCCCATTACTGATCAGGGGTTCGAAGGCTGGCCCCCCGAGGGTTCAACAGTCGCCACAGATCGCGTGGGCCCGACACCCACTACTGGTCAGGGGTTCGAAGGCCAGCCCCCCGAAGGGCTCCATGGCCGCCTCAGGCTACTCGGGCTCCGCGCCCATTACTGATCAGGGGTTCGAAGGCTGGCCCCCGAAGGGTTCACAGTCGCCTCAGACACCGAGCGAGGGATGACCAGGGGTACGTTCGATACATAACCGAGGCTCGGGCTGCGCTCCCGAGGTACCCTAGGACATTTCCGAGACCAGCGGGAACGATCTTGTAACGGAATCCCATCGGAGGGAGGCATCGAGCCCTCGGACCCCGTCGCTAGGGGACCGGGTCCGGCAAATCACCCGCAGGTACTTTTGGGCGTGCCTCTGGGCCCCTAGCCGACCCCCAACGAACGGGGCACGGACGTCCACTCGGATTACCCGCTTGCAGCTCACCGGAGACACCATGTTCGGTGCCCTTCGAGGGTAACATGGCGCACTCCCCCCCTCCTCCTTGCGGAAAGGCGACGTAGGGGCGTATGTAAAAAGTCGAGTCTGTCCCTGATCGTCCTCTCGCCCTGTGCAGAGGCTCGGGGGCTGCTCTCGCAAAAACCGGCTCCGGCCAAATCGTTGACAGCGTCAACATACCAGCCCGAGAGCTTGGGCCCCGACCGTGCACCCGGGCTACGGCCAGTTCGCATGAGGGAACGACCAGACCGGTCGAAGCGTTAAGCGAAGTATTAAGACCTCGAAGGAGTGTAACCACTCCTCCGAGGCCTCGGGGGCTACACCCGGCGGGTGCGCTCGCGCGCACCCACCGGAACGAAATGCAACCGAGAAAGGCTGGTCCCCTTGCAAAAAAGTGCGACAAAAGCCTCCAAGCGAGTGCTAACACTCCCTTCGAGGCTCGGGGGCTACTGTCGGGGACCATAATTAGGGGTACCCTCAAGGCGCCTAATTCTCAGCTGGTAACCCCCATCAGCATAAAGCTGCAAAGGCCTGATGGGCACGATTAAGTCAGGGATCAGTCCACACGAGTGACTCGATCACGCTTCACCCGAGCCTAGCCTCGGCCAAAGGCAGCCGACCTCGAGAGACTTCCGTCTCGCCCGAGGCCCCCTTTTTATGGCGGACACATCACCGGCTCGCCCAAGGCCTTGGCTTCGCTCAGAAGCAACCTTGACTAAATCACCACACCGACTGACCAAATTGCAGGGGCATTTAACGCAAAGGTAGCCTGACACCTCTATCCTGACACGCGCCCCCGGCAGAGCCGAGGTGACCGCCGTCACTCCACCGCTCCGCTGGCCAGTCTGACAGAAGGACAGCGCCGCCTGCGCCACTCCGACTGCAGTGCCACTCGACAGAGTGAGTCTGACAAGCAGTCAGGCCTTGCCAAAGGCGCCACGGCGAACTCCGCTCCGCCCGACCCCAGGGCTCGGACTCGGGCTAAGACCCGGAAGACGGCGAACTCCGCTCCGCCCGACCCCAGGGCTCGGACTCGGGCTAAGACCCGGAAGACGGCGAACTCCGCTCCGCCCGACCCCAGGGCTCGGACTCGGGCTAAGACCCGGAAGACGGCGAACTCCGCTCCGCCCGACCCCAGGGCTCGGACTCGGGCTAAGACCCGGAAGACGGCGAACTCCGCGCCGCCCGACCCCAGGGCTCGGACTCGGGCTAAGACCCGGAAGACGACGAAACTCCGCCTCGCCCGACCCCAGGGCTCGGACTCCGCCCTGGCCTCGGCCGAACGACTTCCGCCTCGCCCGACCCCTTGGCTCGGGCTCGGCCACGGCAACAGAAGGCAGACTCAACCTCGGCTTCGGAGGAAACCCCACGTCGCCCTGCCTAGGGCACAGACCGCCACGTCAACAGGAGGCGCCATCATCATCCCACCCCGAATCGACTCGGGTCACGGAGAACAAGACCGACGTCTCATCCGGCCAGCTCCGCCAGAGAGGCAATGATGGCGCTCTACAAGCTCTATGACGACGGCGGCCCCCAGCTCTCTTACGGAAGCAGGACAACGTCAGCAGGGACTCGACCGCTCCAACAGCTGTCCCTCCATCAGGCTCCGCCGCACCTCCGACAGCCACGACATCACGCCAGCAGGGTGCCCAGATCTCTCCGGCTGCCACATTGGCATGTACCTAGGGCGCTAGCTCTCCCTCCGCTAGACACGTAGCACTCTGCTACATCCCCATTGTACACCTGGATCCTCTCCTTACGACTATAAAAGGAAGGACCAGGGCCTTCTCAGAGAAGGTTGGCCGCGTGGGACCGAGGACGGGACAGGCGCTCTCTTGGGGCCGCTCGCTTCCCTCACCCGCGTGGACGCTTGTAACCCCCCTACTGCAAGCGCACCTGACCTGGGCGCGGGACGAACACGAAGGCCGCGGGACTTCCACCTCTCTCACGCTCGGCTCCGGCCACCTCGCCTCTCCCCCCTCCGCGCTCGCCCACGCGCTCGACCCATCTGGGCTGGGGCACGCAGCACACTCACTCGTCGGCTTAGGGACCCCCTGTCTCGAAACGCCGACAGCCTCCAAATTATCTTTAGAGCTTGTTTTGGCACGGCTCCTCTCAAGTGCCTTTTTATAGGAGTCGAAGCACTTGAAAAGGAACCACTTCTCACGGTTCATTTTTTTACATCAAATGACTTCGTCTCCTCTAACACAAAATGGCTTCTTCTAAAGTGTTGTATTTCTCATTTGCAGGTCAGAATTGTGCCAAACATGTACTAAAAACCCTTATTTGATAGATATCCTCCATTTAAGGGCTTCTCCACAGGAGCGAAAGCCATTTTTGACTAGCCTTTAAAATAACTCCAATTCCTTCTTTTTTATTGAAAAATAGCTTTAGATAGCTTTTCTTACGTCCCATATTAGCCCATAAGTTGCTGGTGAGAACTGTGCCAAACATGTCCTAAAAGACCTTATTTAATAGAGATCATCCATTTAAGGGCTTCTCCACGGGTAGGGCTGGCAAAAAAACCGTAACCCGTAACCTGAACCCAGAATACCCGAACCCGAAATACCTAAAACCCGAATTTCATTCCGGAATTCCGTGTAGCAACTTGCAAACCCCGAATTTATATCAGTTATTATAATCGGGTACCCGAAATATCCGAACTTTCATGTGTCATGTGCTCATGTCATTCTTAATTATTAATTTATGCATCTATAATTATATGTAAGTATGTATGACCTGTGATTGTAGATTGCTTGTGTTTTTTATGCCCATGTATATTATTATTCAAACTGTATTTTTATATTAATTTAATAAGGTGCATGTGTTTTTATGAAACTAGCCTAACAGTTCGGGTAGTTCGGAAATATCCGAACCCGACCCCAAAATTCTGGGCACCCGATTTTTTTGGGTATTGTAAAACTCGTTGTAATTTCGGGTATCGATTCTCAAAACCCGAAATTTAAAATACCCGAGTTACCCGACCCGAAATTTTCGGGTAACCCGAACGCCCACCTCTATCCATGGGCGAAAGCCATTTTGGATGAGCCTCCAAAATAGCTCCAATTCCTTCTTTTTTATTAAAAATAATTTTAGATAACTTCTCTTACAACCCATCTTGGCCCACAATTTGTAGGTTAGAACCGTGCCGAACATGTCCTAAAAGACCGTATTTGATAGAGATCCTCCATTTAAGGGCTAGGAGTGAAAAACCATTTGGACGAGCCTCAAAAATAGCTCTAATTCCTTCTTCTTTTTATTGGAAAATATCTTTAGATAGCTTCTCTTACATCCCCGTCTTGACCCACAATTTACAGATCAGAACCGTGCCAAACATGTCCTAAAAGACCTTATTTGATAGAGATCCTTCATTTAAGGGCTTCTCCTGGAAGCCATTTTGGATGATCCTCCAAAATAGCTCTAATTCCTTTTTCCTTTTTATTGAAAAATGGCTTTAGATAGCCCGTCTTGGCCCATAGAGACGCTCAAAGGCCCATCGCTCAACCGAAAGTGATGGCCCACCGCTTTCACCTAGTCACCTTTCTCCCTCACACCCACCTCTACCGCTGTCGCTCACGAGCTCTCCGCTCAACAGAAACGGCGGTGGTTACTGGAAGCCAGCTTGGCCGGTTCGGTTGCCACCAACGCGCCCCGCAAAATCTCGTCGCCGACCGCCATGGCAGCCGCCGACGCGTCGCGTACGCTGCTTGCTGCAGTATCTCTCGCCTTAGCTGCCTGCTGCCTCGCGCAGCTGGCGGCGGGGGATACGAACGGCGTCTACGAGCCGTGCAGCGACGGACGGATCCAGCGCGGGGACGGCTTCACCTTCGGGGTCGTCTTCGCGGGATACAACGCCTTCTTTTCCGGCAACACACAGCTCTCCCCCTGCGACCGCCGCCTCAACCTCGCTGCCTCCGGGCAGCTCGCCGTCTTCCGCCCCAAGGTCGATGAGATCTCTCTCCTCACCATCAACACCACCACTGGATTCAACCCAGTAAGCGATCCTGGTCTTCTTGTTTTCTTTGGGGTTCTGCTTTCTTCTTTGGAGTCAATAAGTTTGGGTCGGATCTGAATTCCGGCGGAGCATGCACTCTGTGTTCTTGTGGAAATGTGTAAGTAGGTGGAGGTCAGTTACCACGCCCGAGGTAGGATCGATTAGCATTTATTTATTGTTCTAACAGGAAGTAGAGCTGTTTAGCATGATCCTGGTGCTTTCTGTAGAAACTGTTAATCTGCTTAATGCGACCTTGAAGTAACAGAGTTGGTGAGTTGCTGCTCGGTTGTTTCATTCAATGCAAAATTTTGATCCATTACTCCAGTAGTAGTGAATGGCTAATAGGATCAAAGGATTAGTTTTATGTTGTTGGGAGATCGTGTTGTATTTGGTGTAACTTGTAGATATCGTAGTGCATGGTCCTGATCTTAGAAGTATTCAATGAATTGCATTATATCAATATGCTTAGCATCGTCTGTAACTTGTGATTTGATTTTGTTTAAGATCTTTTTGGCATAAAATGGAAGGTACACTGCCATTCATTAAGTAGCAAGAAATAATCTATTTCAGGAAGTCTTGTACAATGAGGTCCAAAGTAAGCGACTCTTATTGTGAAACAACAAATGCTAAGAAAAGTAAAAACCAGGTAAAAGAGTGAAACCCCGAAATAATGAAGTAACATGTGATATTGAACTGAAACCAAACTCCCTCTTTCTTTATCTGGTGAAAATTCTTTATCTGCTCCTAGTTTTACAAGAACTCGTTTTACTTGTATGGTGAGAAAATATAAGCACAAGATACTTTAAGTGTTATAAATAAATGCGACACAAATAGGATCAATCACAGAGTAGACACGGATTTAACGTGGAAAACCCCTCCAAAGTGAAGGGGAAAAAAAAAACCACGGGCGCCGGCCGGCAACTTCTCACTATTTTTGGGTGGTTACAGATCGCAGGAGATTTACAAATAGAGATGGATATCTCCTGCGGCTTACAAAGATATTTATAGAGGTGAAACCCTAAAACGATCCGTACCGGCGACGGGCCTCCGCTTCGCTCGCCAACTTGGCCGCCTTCTTCAGAATTTGGATCACAAACTCAACATTAAGACTTTAATGAGTCTTAACCTTTTGCACCTGAGATCCATTTTCAGCATGCATAGATCCTTGGAGAAACCGAGTGTGTTTTAAAAATTTCTGTTTGCTCTTCAATCTCCATAGTTTTCCAAGGATAAATGCAAGTGCTGTGAGTGTGAAAGCATTACATTTCAAAATTTAAAATCAGGAGTCTATCTGTCTATGCTTGTTAGTTCAACACAGTCTGCCCCAAAATAAGAAAATAGTGAATCTAGGCTATTGATGCATCTAATTTGCTAGGATTTATAGTTGTATATCAAATCATCTGTGCAATTGGGAGATCAGATATATCCTAAAATGCCTTTGTGCCAGTTAAGCTCTTCTGTGCAAAAAGGAGGTCCACTAAGTTTCAAGATCCTGATACTTACTTTGTGTACAGGATTCTAAAATTAGTTTCCCTGTGTTTATCATAAGGAACCATACTTGGTGATTTGTTTCTATAAGACGGGATGACCATAATATAGCACAAAAAGGCACAATTCATCCCCTACCAGGCAAAGTTGCTATTTTAAAGAGTAAGTTGGGTGGATCCAAGGAAGTTTGCACTGTAAGAGCATCTACAAAAGCTCCTTAAAGAACACTTGTTAAATCATTTATTACACCAAATGGCCAAACTGAGTAGGGAGCTAAATCGTTGCCTCCAATAGTGTGCAATATTTGGTTGCTAAAAAATATAAAAAAAGACCGCGTCACATCTTTTCCTCGCTTGGCTCCTCGTGGCTTGCATGCTGCCCCCTGCCCTTTCCCTGCCTTCCCTCACCCGGCTGTGTCGCCCCCAGCTGTGCGCAGCCACCACCCAGCGGCCTCCCTGCCTCCTCACCTTTCCTCAACCACAGCCAGCCGCAGCCAGCAAAATTGCTGCCGGCCTATTGTTTCTCAAACAAATTCATGGGCTAGGGTTTATCATTGTATTTAAAATGGAAATGGAATATTTCTATTGGTCTGGCGCCTGTGCAATGTTAATTTCTGTTACATGCAGGTTTTTTATTTCGGTTTATTTGTTCGGCTACAAAATTTGGCATTTTTAGAGACTTGAATATGAAGTGTGATTTTCTAAATTTTTTAATCTAAACATCATGATTTATGACTACGCTTGTATTGAGTAGAAGAATATGCAACATAAACAATAGAAAATATGAGTCTAGAATTGATTTTTTTACAATAAAGCACATGCATTAGTGTACTACGAATTTTTGGATTTTTTCGGCCACCGCTGAAATTACCAAACTTCGCAAAATTTTGAACCTTTATTACATACATGGCTCCATACAGTGGCAGCTGTTGGAGATCACCTAGGTTAGTCCCAGGATGCATTGAAGTACTGGCTTTACTCAAAATCAGTTAGGAATTGGGCCTTGGTTTATTTGTTTATGCAGCAATGGCAGCAGCGGCCAGTGGCGACCCCTGCCCCCACCCCCTAAATCATGCTCTGCCCTCTGTAGTTGCCCTTGCCCCTTCAGCCACTGGCTGCAGTAGCCCTCAGCCGGGCCATGCCCAGCCATCTGGGGCCGACCAGGTGTGGCACGGTGGTGGCCAGGGATTTTCTCGCCCAAAAAGAAGAAAACTGCGCCTGAGAGTGAAAAAAACTGGCACGAAGTGCTGATATCAAGTGCAGAAAGTAAGTGCATATCTGAGGAGTCGAGGGGCAGTTCAGATATAAAACTGTTGGATGACTGTTTTTTCTCTCGTTTTGTCAAAAGAATGAAATATGGAGATTGTTTTAAGGAGCTCTTGGAGATGCTCTAAGTCCTTGCGGAGATGGGGAGTAGGTGGATGAATGTTACCTTGGTGTGTTGATAATGTGGCTTGGCATTTCTTGGTTCTCCTAAGCTGGAGATGTGGGGATTGAGTGGGTTTGCATGGTACTATGATGTTTTCTTTTGCATTTCTTTGTCTGCTTGTGTTTGGAGTTACACAGTTGTCGGTCAGTAATGTCAGTTGCATTGATTCATCGCGAGATTTTACTCCACATATCCATATTTGTTAGATTAAGTCTAATGCTACTTTGGTCTTTGGTTACTGATTAAGTAAAATCACAAGAAATGGTATGGCAATGCTAATTGCTAACTGCACTGTCTAATTGCCCCCTGATCTAGTTAATGTAGTCGCCAGGGTTGACTTGAGGGGGCAGCCTGTTGATTTGTTTTTGCCTAGTTAGCATCAGCATTGGCCCATTGCTTTTATGTTTGCCGAGAGCCATTTTATGAAGTGGGAGGGAAAAATAAAATCATAGCTTTGCTTCATGGATAGTGTCTCTACGTCATGTCATGGACTTCTACTGGATTTCGAACATATACATATTCATTTGAATTAATGAATTTTCCAAAAAAAAAAGACCTAATGAATGGATGTGTTGCTATTATTCTTACATCTTTAAGAGACATTGGTCCTATTAGAGAAGAACTCTTTTTTGTGCTATAAGTTGCCAATAATATATCCAGTTTCCGATTTCTGAGAATGCTAAAGCGCTACATTGACACAATGTTTCATCTATCGGTGCATTTTGTTTTAACTAATATGAACCATGAATCTATGCAATTCCATATTAGGAGTCTAGGATTGGAGTTCAGACCTTGCCTAGCCATATTAAGAAATTCTGTCTGTTAAAGTATCTGATCTGTTTGGGTGCCTAATTCTAATTTAAATTGTCTGTGAAATTGTGATGTCATGTAATGTTGAAAGTACCTGTCAGGGCCTAAGAGGGTCCGCTACAGTAACAACGACACTGTAGCAACTAGCACGTCCCTCAGGTTGTTTAGATAAAGATAGACTAGTTTGGGATAAAATTAGAATTAGAGATAAGATTAGATCTAGTGCTTAGGGGTCAAGTAAGCAAGAGATTGTATCAATTGAAGGTAAGCAAGAGATTAGAAGAAAATCCCTTCTCTCTTGCCGGTCGTGGGAAATACCTGCGGCCGGCCTCCCTAGCGCCCCTAACCCTAGCCGCAAGTTCTCTCTCTAGATCAGCCATGACGCCCTGCGCCGTGCACAGCCTCGACACCTCCGCCGGCGACAACACAGCCGCCACCCCCTTCTCACTCCCCTCACTTGGAGCCCTAACCCGTGAAAAGTACCAGCAGGTACTGTAGCATGGGAACAATACCGGTGGTACAGTAGCGCCGCGAGTAATGTAGCGCCTTTAGTGTCAAGACTAATGAAAAGGCATAGGTGGGTAGAGAGTATGTCTTTGATTCTGTAAGTCGAATTGGACTGTAATGGAGTGAATTGGTGTTGGGACGTAGTGGGCCATGACCTAAATGCTAGTATAAATATTCTGTAAACCTGTTGACCTCGGCACACTGGGGCGCGACCTCGCCTTGTCGGACGGCCATTAGCAACCGTGTCGGCCTGCTATCGCCGAGTGCGAGCATGGTGCGTGTTCCACGGGCGACGAACTTCAACTCTACGGCAACTGCGGTAGGGAAGGCGCTCCCCTTGTTATCGGCAAGGCGCAGTGTTTAGTGCCACCACATTCTGCTACCGATCGCCACGAGGGCGCCTCCGCTAGTCATTGTTGCGACCTACAGTAACGGTGACACTGTAGCACGCCCCTTAGATTGTTTTGATAAAGATATACTAGTTTGAGATAAGATTAGAATTAGAGATAAGATTAGATTTAGTGCTTAGGGGTCAAGTAACACTATATATAAGGAGAGGTGATTCTATCAATTGAAGGTAAGCAAGAGATTAGAAGGAAACCCCTTCTCTCTTGCTGGCCGTGGGGAAATCCCTGCGGCCGGCCTCTCCAGCGCCCCCTAACCCTAACCGCAAGTTCTCTCTCTATATCAGCCATGACGCCCTGCACCGTGCACAGCCTCGGCACTTCCGACGGTACTGCAGCACGGGAAACAGTACCGGGGTACTGTAGCGCCCTCGGCCATCCATGACAGCACCTTTGTGCCAATCTCAAAGCTTTCATGTACAATGTGAAGAAATAAAAAACTGGCCCATTAATTTTTTCAAGATCATAGTACCTTGCCTGTTTCTGATCCTAGTTATCTTGTATTTTGTTTTGCATTTTTTGCTAACCTGGTGTCCACAACATGAAATTGTATTTCGATACATAACTTATGAAATATAGACTGTTATACACGTGGCGTTAAAGGCTGAAGACCAATAAATTTCCAGGATTTCCCCTTAGCTGTGTCCGATCTTTAATTAAATGCTTTGCTTAACCTTAGAGTGCTAATTTGTTTCATCATCTACTTTGACCAAAAACTAGAGATGAAAATGAGGAACTTTACATCTTTTATTGCTAACCCGCACACCCTATCTACTCATCAAGTTTACTGTCATGGTGCTTTGCTTGTCACGTGTGAGCTGTAAGCATCCTTGGTTTTGTTCTCTGTATTCGTGGTTAAATAAATGCATGCATCCAGTGGCTGGCATTGTCAGTAATATCATGAAAGGTGCGCTATTTTGTAGGCTTCAGCTGGTGGATTTATGGTAGCATTTGCTGGTAGGAAGTATGCAGCTAGATCAATCCCGATATTCGTATCCAACACCTCAGTTACAGTGTCCAGCTTCACCCTGGTACGAATCGATAAACGCACTACCATGTCCGCCATACCTAAACACGTAGCAGACGAGTTCCGAATCTTACTGCTACTTGACGACGGACGATTCTTCCGCAGGTGCTCGAGTTCAACAAAGGCAGACTTGAAAACCTGCACTGGAAGAAGGACGGCTGCGGTGCCTGCTCCGGCAAATCAAACTTCGTCTGCCTTGGCAAACAGACATGCGCCATCCGGACGCAGAGCTGCAAGAGCCAAGGGCCTGTCGACTGCAGCGTCGGCATCCAGCTGGCTTTCTCCGGCACGGACAAGCACGAGTCGGTTCTGAACTCGTGGTACGAGGTGTCCAACCTGAGGCAGTACTCCCTCTACGGGCTCTACTCAAACCTCAAGGGCACCCTGAGCGGCCAGTTCAACAAGATCTTCTAGGCTGTTTTGGCGCTGCCATTGTTTATTCTCCCCCCTGCTCCCTCCTCTTCTTTCTGTCCGTTGCTCCGGTTCCTCATGCTGTGCTTGCTTCACATTCTTTTAGTTGCCGCCCGCCCAGGTTGCTTGTATCCAGACCTGTTTTAACGCTGTCTGAACTCTACCGTTGCCCGTTGGTGTCATTTTAGCGCCCTTTTTTTGGTCACCACTTGAGCTTTAACTTTAGTTTTGTGATGAGCTGTCTGCCGTCCTGCTGATGACTGTTGTGTTTGGCCCAAAGGAAGCGTCATATTGCCCTGTCTGCTGCAGAGTTGCTTGGTCCTCGTGATACCGACAGCATGTACCTATCATCGACCGCTCAGGGCTAGTTTGGGAGTCCAAATACCGGAGGAGATTGGAGGGGCTAAAATCCCCTTCATATTCAATTTTGAATAAGGAGGGGATTTTAGCCCCTCCAATCCCCTCCGGTTTTGTGGCTCCCAAACTAGCCCTCAAGGTTTCTGAAAGTGTCATACTATCGTCCGGCTGTTGAGCTAGTCCAGATTCCCACTTGGTTTTGCAACTTTTTTTTCCTTTCAATTTTGCCCAGACTTGCTGAGTAGCTTTCATCTTTCTTGCAATTGCGTATTTGAGGGCCACCTGGAATAGGAATTTCGTGGGAATCGTATATGAATTGTACAGAAAAATTTCCTGTGTTACAAGCAGGGTCCCTTCTATCTGGGATTCTGAGTATACAAGGAAAATGCCATTTCTGAGGGCCAGTTTGGAACACAAATTTCACAGGATTCGTACAAGAATTTCGTAGAAAAAAAAAACTCCTCCATTCCTTGCTTCTATCTGAGTTTACAAGGAAAGCCCTTGTTCTAAGAACATGTCTGAGTACAAATACGCTGCCCCGTTTGAAACCAAAAGCTTTTGTAGAAATTACAGTCTTTTGCAAAAACCAGGAGTCAATCATATGCGAAGGAAACATGAATATTGGCGACGCGAGAAACGGGGTAGATTCTGAAGGGAGCGAAAGCGAGCTGTCTCCCCTTTGGCAACAGATCGTGGAAGCAACAAAAAAAAAAAAAAACAAACCATGGCGATGGGATGACAGACAGAGATGGAAAAGGACGGAGAGACGCTCAGCTGGTGAAACTGAATATTCTCGCCGCAATATACAATGCCTGGCCTGCAGGTCCCTTTCGCACTGGTATATACTATTGCATATGCTGCAAGTGACCTGGTATCATGCTGCTACTACTACTAGCACATGTTGTTTCACCAATCACCACACGCTTGGCGCTTCTGCTCAAGGCTGACTGGCGCGCATGGAGCTGGTGGGATCTGGATGAGGACCACAATGCAAGCACCAACACTGACGGGTTGGTTAGTTATTAGTGACTGTGTTGATACGCGAAAAGTACAAGGCTCACTCAGAGCTGGTCAGATGGACCCCTAAACCCAACCAGGTCGAGCGTTTAAAATTCAATCAGATCGCCCCTTCATCTCGGCCAGATCAGCTTCCTGTTGTCAAATCATAATGACAAATCGTAAAAAGATGGGTAAAAAGATGGATAAGCGACATAAAATTCAAACCAAGCTAACAATTTGCACGGGTGCAAAGAGCTACCTTGGATTGTGCTTAGTTTTGTGGAAGATTGTTACTACTAAATGATGCTAAGATATACCATATAAAGATGTACTTTTGTAACATGTAAACCGAATGATGATGTGGCGTGCCATATTAGAGCATACTAATGAAAGTTCGGGAATCCAAGCATACCAAGTTCGAGAACTCAAGTGACACAACATGATAAGTTTGAGGGCTCAACTGGCTCCGACGTGGCACGCTACATCAGCATCCAGTTTTGCATACCCAGCTTTGAATGGATTTGCACGGGCTCACAAAATTTGAGGACCCATGTTTATGATTTTATAAGTTCGAGTCCAAGTGACATATCACGTCAAGGACCGCCAGTGCATTTTACTAGTTTATTTTTATTGTGAGGATATCGTGAATATGGACCCACATAAGTTACTAGTTTTGTTGACCCACATAAATTATCCTCTATTTAAAATCAGTATACATTTTTATTATATATATATATATATATATATTACTTACATATTAGATATATAACAAAAGTAATTATATATAGAAAAAAGCTAAAATATATTGTAGTTTAGAATAGATAAACTCGATGGCAGATACAATTCCGGTGTCAAACACGTGTACAAAATCCTACCCAGTATAGGTTTCATAGAGGGTGGGTAAAATTTGATATGTCGAAGTGTCGAACATTCTCGTGAGCACAGGTATCAAATCAAATTCTACCCACCTGATCTGTGGTGCCATCCCTACACATGCGCCTTGGATTGGATGCACACAACACAGCGACGAAAAGGAAACCTTGGACGGGCCTTTATTTGCATCCTTTGTTTCCTTCTTGCCCTCTTTTGCCAATTGTCGACGAACCACTGCAGGATTGCGCAGAGTGGCGTCGAAACGAGGCACACCAAAGGGAATCGAACTTTGTATCATCTAAAAAGAGGTTAAAAGATGCGAATTTTTTTGCACTCTGAGACTGAGAGGACATGACGAGGAGATAGAAGCAACACAGAAAAAGGCACTCGCACTTTTGCTTCGAAGGGGCACTCAGAGTTAAAGGGACGGCAATGGGTGGATGTCTGCGCACCCGCACCCGCACCCGCACCCGCACCCGCCGGGCATTCATTCGGTATTGGGCATCCCTTAGGTGATCAACAATTACGAATAATTAAACAAAAGCATCATAAACACTAAGGGCCCGTTTGTTTCGTTGGAATTGAATTCCATTTTAATAATTATAATTTAGATAAAACTAATTAAGTTTATATATTTATATATGTAATATATTTGTATATTATCCTAAATCATATGAGAGAGATAGTTATATACTATATTTATGTTGTAGAGGCGCAAGTAGAAGAATGTGCTATAAGTTATACATCGGAAAAATAACATGTAAATCTATAGAATCAATTTCCATCTCTCACCCCATGAATTTGAGGTAGGCTTATATGATAACTTTGGAAAGTGGTGGAATGTCATATTCTAAAAAATAGCCTATTCTATTAGTAAGATTCCAATTTCTCGAAATGAAAGGAAACAAACGGGGCCTAAGAGAAACACATGTAGTTATTTAGAAGCACATTGAGCATAGTTATTTAGAAGCACACAATATATAATACAATTTCCATTCATCTTTTAAAGAAGTGAGGATGAGTAGATAACTTAGGGCTTTATTGGGTTGGATCAAAATTACGTGTAAACAATGACTCAAAGTTGGTTTTCTTATGTCTATTGAACACAGATGGGTGAAAAGTCACACGTCACCCTAACCTATCATTTTGTGGACAGGTTGGGAACTATAGACCCATAGCTAAAATTTGTATCTAAGAGTATCTTCAAAATACTCTTCATTTTTTACTCTCTATTTGACACTTTATTTATCTCTCCGTAAAGATTACACTCTATA
This sequence comes from Zea mays, assembly GCF_902167145.1. NCBI lineage: Eukaryota > Viridiplantae > Streptophyta > Magnoliopsida > Poales > Poaceae > Zea > Zea mays. Next base: position 17,178,641 of record NC_050100.1, read on the forward strand.
TGTAGTGTCTCACTCCAACAGACTCTATTTAGTTTGGCTAGTTAGTGTGGCTAGCCAAGTTTGGCTAGTGACACTACCGGAATCAATAGCTTCGCCGAGTGCCTGAAGCACTCGGCGAAGCCTTAAAAACACTCGGCAAAGAAGGCTCGGCAAACAGTGCATCGGCAAAGACTTCTTTGCCGAGTACTTTTTCTCGGGCACTCGGCAAATATCTTTGCCGAGTGTCAGGGAGCACTCGGCAAAGAAAAGCGACCGTTACGGCGCCGGTTGACGGAGACGGCGGCTTTGCCGAGTGTCAACGGTGACACTCGGCAACGAAGATATCTTTGCCGAGTGTCTTCCTGGCAGCACTCGGCAAAGCCGCCTTCTTTGCCGAGTGCCAGTTAGGACACTCGGCAAAGAGCCCGCCAGGGAGGGTCCCCATGTCAGGCTCTTTGCCGAGTGTCCCAATTGGCACTCGGCAAAGCCGACCTCTTTGCCGAGTGCCAGCGACATAACACTCGGCAAAGAACCTAAGCCGGTGTCCAGGTCTGTGCTCTTTGCCGAGTGTTATGACCTAGACACTCGGCAAAGCGCCTCTTTGCCGAGTGTAACACTCGGCAAAGTGACCAGTATATACCTTTTTTATTTGTTTTTTGTATTCCATCCACACAAACATAAGATATCACATATATACATCACAGATATCATCACAGACATAAATAGCCAACACAAACATAAAACCGTCACCACAAACATAAATATCCATCACAAACATAAGTGTTCAACACAAGTATCAAACACAAACATATGTCTCAAACGTCGCAAGGTCTCACATAAGTATCAAACACAGACATAAGTATTATACATAAGTTCTGAAGTCTAAAACAATGAAAACACAACACTCATGGAGGTGGGCGGTTTGACCGGGGCTGCGTTGGGCTGAACCCTTCCGGAGGGTTGTTGGATGCCGCTCCAGATTGGCCCTGCATAGATAAGAGATTGCATGTGTTATACCAGATGCATTACAAACATCTAACTACAATTTTGATACTCACAGGAGTGTGGAAGAGAGCAGAGTCAACTGGAGGGAACAATGGAGGTGGTGGAGCGATGCCCTGTGCGGCGCCAAGGCTCTGCATGTACTGGAACATCTCCGCCATCCTCTGATGATCTGCCCGGCGCTCTGCCTCCCGCTCTGCCATCATCCTCGCTTCCATCTCGTGACGTTCCCTCCTCTCTTCTTCTAGTTGGGTCTGTAATATTACAAGCCAACGTTATAGTAACTCAAAGACTAGGTATATAACTAAAGGAAGGACGAGTTACAGAAGCACTAACCTCGAGTTGCTGTATGCGAAGGTGTGAGCTGTCGTGCCGAGGTCGAATGGCTGGGCTCGAGCCCGTGCTCCTTGCTCTCACCTGAGACAGAGTGGGAGTGGAGGACGAGTCGATTGCCCCGTCGGCAATCCAGTACCGCCCATGTCTCTTGCCTCCTCCGACCCTCATGAGCACATCGGGGTCGATAGGCTCGGTGCTCGGATCATAGTCTGGGCCATGGACCTCCTGCGCCATGGCGGTGTAGTCATGGAGGCGGCTGTAGACGGCGGGGTTGGTGTAAGCCTCGGGCCCGTCATCCGGGTTGTAGGTGACGTCGGACGTCGCCTTACCCTTATAGGCCATAGCATAGGCCGAGAAGGTGGAACAAGGCCTGCCACCATGTGACGCCGACTGCAACGAAAACCAACGAGATAGTTAGAAATAATATCTAACTTAGTGCTATATATCTAAATAAAAAAGGTGGTGTACCCATGCTTCGGCATATTGGCCCAGGCTCCGGCTGCCTTGGTGGTGCGAGGGGCCTTGCATCTGCAAACGCCGTTCCCGGCTAGCTGTGTGCGCCTCGTCCCACTCAGCCGAACACCACCTATCCACCATCTGCTCCCAGCACAGAGGATGTGCGGCGCACCAATGTGGAATCACCTGCAAAGTAAACACATAAAGTGCATATCAGAAGATAAAATAAAATTCATGCATGGAGTACTGGTACCAAACATGCATGACTTTACCTGCAGGTACTGCTCCCTGATCAACGACATGGTTCGGGCTTGAGGTTTGGTCACCTTCTCCCCAAGGACGAAGCCGTGGTAGGTGATGATGGCCTGGATGCGGGCCTCATAGTGCATGTCCACGACGAGCTTCTTACAGCACGTGGTGGCCACCACATCCGCCCTAGCCTCGTATCCAGCATCGCATCTGAAGAAATCCTGCATACAAAAACGATGTATCCATACATTATTTCAAGAATTTGCAACAAATACGACATATTTTATATTATACTAAGACTTACCCACAGCTCTTGCTTCACCCGCTCCGCCTTGTTATTGAATTCCCTGTCGTCCCGGTCTACTGCATCGGGGGCGACGGCGTAGTGGTCGAAGGTGAAGGCTGGGCCCGTCACTCCGGCGTACTCCATAAGTCCAGGGAAGTGTTCCCTGCACAGCAGGCCGAGGATGTTGTTGGGGGGCGACGATGACCCCCAGCATAATCCAAAACCGTCCAAGACCTGTCCAAGTGATAAATAAAACGTATTAGTTTATATTATGATTTTGAACACATAATATGAACAAGAATGAAGAACATAAAGTTACATACCTCTCCCCTTCCGGCCGAATCAACGGCCGTCTGTCCCGAAGTATGGGACGCGGCGGGAGACTCGCGGGGCCTCACAGGTAGATGCTCCTCGAACTAGAGCCGCCTGAACCTGAGGCGTCCTGCTGCTGGTTGTCGTCGTCCTGCTGCTGGTCGTCGTCGTCCTGAGGCGCCGCCTGCTGCTGCGCTGCCTGCTCTGCCTCGTGCTGCTGCGCTGCCTGCTCTGCATCGTCCGCCGTCCTACTCCTCCTCCCCCTCCTCCTCCTCCTCAGGAAACCGCCCACCATATTTGTCCAACAACCTGCAATTAAGAGTAAACAAATAAGCACATATAAAAAGATGTATTTAAAAACAGATGCGATATCAAGCATATAGCATTACATCGATTAAAAATAATCTTCATATGTGTCGGGGTTAGCCGGATCATAACTCTCATCATCACTATCAAGCATTTCAATCTCAACACCATCGGAAGACGCAACCTCATCATTGCCTTCAAGGATTACTAAGTCATTATCATTTTGCACCTCATCATCCTCCTCATCAACAACCATTTCAATATCTACGTCCATTCCGATAGCTTCAGTTAAGTCTATCTCAAATCGCCCTTCTAGCCCATCTTCTTGGAAGAACTCTCCATCATATGTGTCCGGGTCTAAGTTGTAATATTCATCGTTAGGAACAGGTAACCTCCCATGCGGCGATACCTTATACACAACATCCCAACCCTTAAGATGTTCTTTCGTTTGACACGCATATGGGAGATAATACACTTGTGTGGCCTGTTGGGCCACGATATAGACACCGTCTCTTGCTAAGGTGGAATCTTGTCAAATTTCGACTATCCCAAGATTAGAATGTGTCTGTCTCGTCACTTGAGGGTCAAACCAATGACATTTGAATATCACTGGAGTAAGAGGTTTGGAACCATAAAAATTGAGCTCATATATTTCTTCAATTCGTCCAAAATAATCGACATCGTCAAGGCCCCGCGTAAAGACTCCAGAACACGTTGTTTTCCGATTGGGCCGACTTTGGTCGTAGTGTGTTGTGCGAAAACGGTATCCATTGACGTCATACCCAGAATATTTCTTGACCCTATAAGCAAAGTCGTTGGCTACTTGTCTCAACTCGGCACTCATAGACGGATCTCTTTGGCCCTGCAAGTATTCGCAAGTTAAAAGATGCTAAATTGAGTTCAAAGATGTATCTCTTTTACAAACTAAGCACGTACCTTACGTTTGAACCAGGAAATGAAATCGGGCAACCCATTTCTCGCACCCTTTCTAAGAAGAGTGTCATATTCCTGTGGAGTGGGGTCCCTTGATCGACGCCAGAATTCATGAAGAAATTGTTCCATGTATGGCGTCACCTCTTCAAGGTTGGTCAATACGTATAGCATGATATGTCGCCACTCTTCATGTGTCAGGGTCTTCGTGGTCGAGCCACTTGCGCTTCCGAGTTGGCCTGGAAATATGCTAAGGTTCGATTCATTGTCGCCATCATTGTAACGAGGGGGTGGATTATGCACGCTCGGCAGTTTGTCACCATAATAAGTTGTTGTGAAGTTTGAGACCTCCTCTAGAATGTATGCCTCTACAATGGAAGCCTCGATTTTGCATTTATTTCTACATTTCTTTCGAATAGTCTTTAGACATCTCTCGATTGGATAGCACCAACGTCCCTGCACGGGCCCCCCATTCGTGCCTCATAGGGGAGATGAAGAATCAAATGCTGCATTGGATTGAAGAAGCCGGGTGGAAATATCTTCTCAAGCTTACACAATAACACGGGGGCCAATCTTTCCAAGTCTGCAACCACGGTCCGAGATAACTCTTTTGCACAAAGCTGACGGAAGAATTACACTTGGGACAGTACTTTGCCTCTGCGTATTCTTTCCTAAATAGCACGCAGCCCTTCGGACAAGCATGAATCTGCTCATACGTCATCTTGAGTGCACGAAGTAGTTTTTGTGCCTCGTACATGCTCTTTGGCATAATGTGATCATCCGGAAGCAGACTCCCAATAACCGTCAACAAGCCATCGAATGCGTCTCTACTCATGCTGTACTGCGACTTGAACGCCATTACACGCCCAATGGCATCCAGTTGAGAAACCTTTGTCTGGCCGTGAAGGGGTTTCTGTGCCGCGTCGAACATGTCGTAGAACGCCTTTGCAGTCGGCTCTGGCTCGTCATCCATACATCCTCCCGTGTACTGTGCCTCCTGATAGTCATTCAACATATCTGCTACCCCCGCATCCGCGTCATAATCCTCGACACGTTGTCTCAACACCTCCTCTCTCGTACGATGCGCTTCACCATGAAATATCCATCGAGTATAGCCCGGCGTAAATCCATTCTTCCAAATATGTTCTACCATGACCATCTTTGGTTTTCTTTTCCGATTGTCACATTTGCCGCACGGGCATGGGACTAGCTTCGCCCCTTTAGCAGCTTCGCCATATGCCCGTTCCACGAAATCATCGGTCTTTCTAATCCATTCAGTGGTGACATTGTTCCTTCCTCTACGGCCCGTGTACATCCACTCACGGTCCTCCATCCTCTAACAGAAGCCTAGCAACAGAAAATTTCGGCAGCACCTCCCCTGCACGGGGAGGTTTCAAAATCCTGCAAATAAAACTATGAGCACGATGGCTGACATCCACGCATAATTCAACGGCACGATGGCCGGCAATCCACAATACTACATATTAACCTAATCATGCACGTATATAATTAACTTAATATTAAAACTAATCATTTCATATAAATCATACACGTATAACATAAATCAAGTAATCACCTTAGAGGTTTCGGCACGGGCGAGGCGACGGGGCGCGGGCGAGACGACGGGTCGCGGGCGAGAAGCCGGGTCGCGGGCGAGGCGCCTGGCGGGCGAGGGCGCGGCACGACGAGGGGCACGGCACGCCGAGCGCGAGGGCGAGCGCGGGCGCGCGGCGGCGGCACGGGAGCGCGCGCGGGTGAGGGCGCGCGGCGGCGGCGGGCACGGGAGCGCGCTCGGGCGAGGGTGCGCGGCGGCGCGGGAGCGCGCACGGGCGCGCGGCGCGAGCGAGGGGGCACGGCGGCGGCGCGGCGCGGGCGCGAGGAACGGCACGGCGGCGGCGGCGAGGGAGCGGCGACGGTGAGGGCGCGGCGTCGGCGGCGGCGTTGAGTGAGTGAGAGAGAGAGTGAGGAAGATGCCCGCTGGCCGTTGTATGTAGGGCGCTTTGCCGAGTGCCCGTGATCTGGCACTCGGCAAAGTTTTTTTTTAATTTTAAAATAAGCTTTGCCGAGTGCCAGATCGCTGGCACTCTTTGCCGAGTGTCCACTGGGCGACACTCGGCAAAGACTCTTTCCCTATTCTTTGCCGAGTGCCACGCAGCTGGCACTCGGCAAAGGAAGCTTTACCGAGTGTCTTATCCAGACACTCGGCAAAGTATATTTTTATTTTTTTGATTTTGTCTCCCAAACTTTTTGTGGTATGTTCCTACACTATGTAGACCTACATGTATCATTTGTGGACAATTATAACATAGTTTTCAATCGTTAGTAGATTTAGTTTGTTTTTTTGAAATTCTTCGGAAAATTCAAATTTGAACTGCAGGTCACTCGAAACTTGGAAAACCGTGCATGAAAAAATGATATTCATGTTACTTAGCATAAGTTACGACCGATTTCAGATGCGTACCGGAAACTTCGAGCAACATGCTCACTAAACATGGCCGTCAACTTGGCATGCACATGTTAAAAAATTGTATAAAACACAAATAAAGTCAGAAAATCATGAAACTTGTCCACGTGTCATGATATCATATGTAGAGGCTGTGATAAAAATTTTAGAATGTTTGGAGAAAGTTGTGAGACACTATGTGTAGAAACCTAAGAGGACTACACATGAAATCATAGAGTTTCAATGTGAATCTAGAAGGAGACGTCAGCAAGGACCCGACAGCCCCGACAGCTGTACTTCCGCAGAGCTCCAGCGCTCCTTCGACGACCACGACATCACATGAACAGGATGCCAAAACCTCTCCGACTGCAACGACGACATGGACTTAGGGCTCTAGCTCCTCTCTGCTAGACACGTTAGCACACTGCTACACCCCTCATTGTACATCTGGGCCCTCTCCTTACGTCTATAAAAGGAAGGTCCAGGGCTCCCGTATGGAGAGGTTGGCCGCGCGGGAGAACGGGCCGGCGCATAAGGCTCTCGCTCTCTCTCTCCCTCACTCCCACGCGAACGCTTGTAACCCCTACTGCAAGCGCATCCAGCCGCCCTGGGCGCAGGACAACACGAAGGCCGCGATTTCCCCTCGCTGTTCTCCCCCTTTGTGTCCCGTCTCGCGCCGACCCATCTGGGCTGGGGCACGCAGCGACAATTTACTCGTCGGTCCAGGGACCCCCGAGGTCGAAACGCCGACAAGACTCTATTTAGTTTGGCTAGTTAGTGTGGCTAGCCAAGTTTGGCTAGTGAGGGGGCTAATTTGAAGAGCCAGATAGTTTAGCGAGTTGAATAGCTAATCTGTTGGAGAGTTATTTTACTATTGAGTAGCCAAAATTTGGTTTGATAAGCCATTTGACTAGTCTATTGGAGATGCTCTAATGCCTAATGGCCACCGCCGCAACAGCAAACAAGTGCTGAATTATTAATACCACTGATAATAAACTCAAGTGCTCGACACGCATCGGTGTATTGGTTTTAGAAAATATGAAAACGTATTCCGTTGTAAAGTAGATGGGGGATTAAGGTGTGTTAATCTAGTTTATGTTTATATGCTTCTCCTGTTTTTTTCTTCTCATCGTACATTTTGGTCTTAGACCTGACTCTCCCCTCTTTTTTATCAACATACAATTCCGACAAAAATGGTGTTGTTTATAAGGGTGAGCGAACCAAAGTAACTTCATAAGTCGATCTTTCTCTAGCTGAATACTGTTTACCGAGTGAAGTTTGAAATAGATGTGATATAAGACCTATCTAAATCTGAGCTCGCTAATGTGACAAAACAAACCTTTTATTTATCAGCAAGTAGCAAACTAGTAGCAAGAGCACATGAAGCTGCAGAGGAGAAACACGAGGGCGCTACAAAACAACAGGGAAAGGATAAGAAGAATCACATGAGATGGAAAAGAAGGGAAAGAGTGGTGGCCAACCGGCCACTCATGGCAGTACCATCTCACTTCAACGCAAAATTGGAAGGGATCTACTACTAGGTGCAGCGTCAGGTCCACAGCCAAGCGAGTTCCAACGTAGGCACTATGCAATTTTAGTATAGTGTGGTATCTTGGTATCCTATATAAGTTTGACTAAATATAGATAAAAAAATTAACAAGTTGTTTACCAAGTTTGACTATATAAGGTAGCAAATATCTAAGGACTCAAAGAGAGAGATTTACTACGTGCTTACCGTCGTATGGATTGGGTTGGGGGATTACCAGGTTTTTTTGTTGCTAAAACATAATTATCAAGTTGTTTTCAGGGGCTATTTAAGATGATCTAAGCTTAGCTTCATATGGATTGGGTTGGGGGGGGGGGGATTACCAAAGATCCCTAGAACACTATCTATCGCGTTATAATTGACTAATAGTTTTGCTGCAAAATATTGTGAAACATAGTAAATACGACCTGTAGAGAAATATCTACTTGCACTATATATTGTTTTCAATATGAACTTAACACACAAGAAGTAATTTCCAATCCATGCATGCATATTATATTCAGAGTGGTTGATTTAAGACAACCTAAAACATCACTTATTAGTTGCAAACAAGTAGAAGGACTATTTACTAAGCAAATGATATATTGACTTTGTTTACGACGTACTTGGAGCGCAAAGATGATAAATTTTTTTCTAGATCTTCCATCGTTTATAAATTCTACTAGACCTAGTCGAGGAAGGGCCTACAAGAATAATCTCAACAAACCAAAGGACGACAGATTACATTTTGTTTACTCTGATTATTAGTGTTAGAAACGCTACTTTTAACAATTGCCAAGTTGTCCATTGACTATATAATACAACACTCCTTTTTTTTCTTGCGAAGGAATGGAATCTTTTGCTACAACAAATGAACAAACTATCAAGATACCACTTGTCCGTACAAATGCTCAAACAAGAATCGCTCTTAATCCTATAATATTTAGACAACAAGAATCGCTCTTAATCCTATAATGATATTTAGACAATGTGTCACCAAAATAAAATCTAGTGGTACGTACGTACTCAAAGTGCACCTCAACTCAACCGAATTTTTTGTAATTTAGCCCTTAAACAGAAGTAAAATCACGTTTAGACCTAAAAAAATTTTAAATGCAGTTTTGGACCCTTAGCTCGGCGCCATAGCCTATGGCGCCGAGGTAACACAGCTAAACAAAATGCGCTAAACAAAATCCTAACTATATAATCACTAAGAATTTACTAAACACTAAACTAAGAAATTAATAAACTAAGAAATTAATCTAAGAAATTTACTAAGAACACACTTCCTCTACTAACAAAACAATGCAGCTTTGGTGGCTGTCATTAACCAGCAGTTTGATTACTTCTGTCTGGGATTTAATAAAAATGCAGATATAGTTGCATCTGATTTAGCCTACTTGAATGGAACTACTTAAACACTAATTTTAGTTGGTGTCCTTATGAGCTACCAAAACAGAGAGACCTAGGTACATTCAAAAAATTAAGCACGACTTGTAGATACAGGCAAAGAAATCTAAACAACAAGATGAACACATAGCACAAATTCTTTAAGAGCAATAGAGCATGGTGAAACTGTTGAATAATTAGACAAATTCCGAATATAAATCATGATCAAATCAGAAGAACTGAAATAACAAGCCAAATCAGATGATGTGTACTGATTAGACTTACTGATCGATGGCACGCGCCGGAATCAGCAGGGTCGACGATGTCGAAGTAGCGAAATCAGCAGGGTCGACGAGGTCAGCAGATCACGAGCAGTCGCGTGAAGACGCTTCCCAAAAACCTTATTCGCCCTCTCCCGGTGCAGGATCTAGAAGACGAAGGGTTCGGGAGACCTGCTCTCCTGATCGCAGATGCACCTCTGCGGTCGGGACGAAGGGAACTAAAAGGCGGCTCAGCTATGAAGAGAGGCGAAAGAGAACTGGGATCTGGGATGATTTGGAGGCTGGCTGCCGGGCTCCTTTTATAGGGCCGAGTCCGCGACCCCCGTGCTTATCCGCCCACGAAAATCTCGCAATCAGTTGAGATTTTATAGGGATCGGTTAGGATAAGCGTAACAGCCAAGAAACCAAAAAATCAAACGGCAAAAGGTAGCCGCGCCCCCGCAAGGCGAGGGGCCGGATTTCGGCGGACCATTCACGCGCATGTCGTGCGCCCGCGCCCTTCGCCCCGCCCCGCCCCGGCCCGGCCAGGCCAGGCCAGGCCAGGCCAGGCCAGGCGAGGCGAGCGAGCGCGCGCGCGCGTGTGGCTCTCCACACTCTCTCCTCTCATCCATGACTTGGTGAGTGAGTGTGGCTTCCATTTTTAAGCTAGCTCTACTCCACAAGAGCTAGCAATATGGTGCTATTGGTTCCACCTATCCCTTTGCCATCCACTTATATGGGCTTTTGAGATTTTCCTGGAATTATTAGAAATTCTTAATTGGGCCAAGCCCATAAATCCTAACAATCCCCCACCAGATCTCAAATGCCCATCTGCAGTTTTCGCCACTGTTCACTACTGTTTAATATACTAGTTTTTCAGCAGAGACTGTTAAGTTGAACTTCCGCCTAGAACTCCAAGTTACACCAACCCACAACTTGGACAATGGACTATGCCTTGAATTGCAAGTTTTGTGTGAATGGGTTTCACTTGAAGTCATGACCAGTACTTGGCTACCAGTAGTCCCCTTCTCGGGTGGAGCATATACGTCGTACTCCAAGGTCTCTTCATGAGTTTACTAGAGATCACCCAAATCTCATAGACTGCGGCGTTAGACAGTCTAACTCATATAGGTGTGTTCTTTCAAAGAATGTTCTGCAGGACAACATCTTCGCTAATACAAGCCAACAGAACACATTAAGGCACAAAGCCAACCTGCCTTACAGCATTTGAGAGTATTGCATCTTTACTTAGAGAGGGTCAAAAGTTACTCTCCTCAGTTCACCAATGGCTTGTTCTTCCCAGGACCTAATTCACGGGATCTCCGATCACATAGACTGGGTTTCCACCATGGCAACTTTATTCGGGTCTCATACCCATCTCTCTCGATGCGATTTCTATCACATTACGTGGTAGTCCCTTGGTAAAAGGATCTGCCAGATTTTTATCTGTTGAAATATAAGTCACACTTATAACTCCGGAGTTTCTCAACTTTCTGACAGACTTCAATCGTCTTTTGACATGTCTTGATGACTTTCCATTATCCTTAGAACACGTCACTTTAGCAATCACTGTCTGATTGTCACAGTTCATAAGGATAGCTGGTATTGGTTTCTCAACCACCGGCAAGTCCATCAAGAGTTCACGCAACCATTCTGCCTCAACGGTTGCTGTGTCAAGTGCAGCTAGCTCGGCTTCCATGGTTGACCTCGTCAAAATGGTCTGCTTGCATGACCTCCATGATACCGCACCTCCACCAATAGTAAAGACATAACCACTGGTGGCATAAAGCTCGTCTGCATCAGATATCCAGTTCGAATCACTATATCCTTCAAGTACTGCATGCTGACCAGAATAGTGAATTCCATAACTCATTGTACCTTGCAGGTAGCGCATAACCCGCTCAAGTGCATGCCAATGATCAGTCCCGGGGTTTGACATGAACCTACTCAATTTGCTCACAGCAAACGAGATATCGGGCCTTGTTGCACCAGCAAGATACATGAGTGAACCGACAATCTGAGAGTATCTCAATTGGTCTAAACCAATTCTCTTGTTCTTTCGCAGTGTCACACTGGGATCATAAGGAGTTGGAGAAGGTTTGCACTCAGAGAAGCCAAATCGCTTCAAAACCTTTTCAACATAGTGAGATTGCGAGAGAGTAATCCCACCATCTGCCTTAATTAGCTTGATGTTTAGAATCACATCAGCTTCTCCCAGATCTTTCATATCAAAACTCTTTGATAGAAAAGACTTGACTTCATTGATCACATCAATGTTTGTGCCAAATATCAATATATCATCAACATATAAGCACAATATAACTCCTTCGCCCCCACCACAGCGATAATATACACACCTGTCTGCCTCATTAATGGCAAAGCCTGCAGACGTTAGAGTAGTGTCAAACTTCTCATGCCACTGCTTTGGTGCTTGCTTCAGACCATACAAAGATTTCAATAACTTGCACACCTTGCTTTCTTGACCCTTTACTACAAATCCATCAGGCTGTTCCATATAGATTTCCTCGTCCAGCTCTCCATTAAGAAAAGCTGTCTTTACATCCATCTGATGAACAAGGAGACCATACGAGGCAGCCAAAGAAAGTAGTACTCGAATAGTGGTCATTCTAGCAACAGGTGAGTAAGTATCAAAGAAGTCTTCTCCTTCTTTCTGAGTATAGCCTTTAGCTACAAGCCTAGCCTTGTACTTTTCAATTGTACCATCAGGCTTGAGCTTCTTTTTAAACACCCACTTACAACCCACGGGTTTGCATCCATAGGGTCGATCAGTGACTTCCCACGTACCATTTGAAAGAATAGAGTCCATCTCATTATGAACTGCTTCTTTCCAATCATCTGCATCTGGAGATGCAAATGCTTCTGCAATGGTAGTAGGAGTATCGTCCACAAGGTACACAATGAAATCATTACCAAAGGATTTTTCAACCCTTTGTCTCTTGCTCCTTTTAGGAGCATCATTGTCATCCTCCTCTAGGACAATTTCATGTGGCTGTTCAAAACTCTCAATAGGTGTATTATGTTCAGGAATTATCTCAGAAGAGTATCTAGAATTGCTATGAATGTCTTTCATTGGAAATATATGCTCAAAGAAAGTAGCATCACGTGATTCCATAATAGTATCAACATACACATCAGGAACTTCAGATTTAACTACTAAAAATCTATATGCTATGCTACACGAAGCATATCCAAGAAAGACACAATCCACTGTCCTTGGACCAAGCTTGCGCTTTTTATTAATTGGTACATTGACTTTCGCCATGCACCCCCAAGTGCGCAAGTATGAAAGTGATGGTTTTCTCCCAACCCACTTCTCATAAGGGGTTTTCTCTTCTTTGCCCATAGGAATTCTATTCAGAACATGACATGAAGTCAGGACTGCCTCCCCCCACCATGCCTTAGATAAACCACAAGTGTCTAACATGGCATTCACCAGGTCAGTCAACGTACGGTTTTTCCTTTCAGCAATCCCGTTTGACTCGGGTGAATAGGGAGGAGTCCTCTCATGAATAATGCCATGTTCTGCACAGAAATCATCAAAGACTTTGGGAAAGAACTCGCCACCACGATCTGATCTAAGACGTTTGATCTTTCTCTCTAGTTGGTTTTCAACCTCAGCCTTATAGATTTTAAAGTAGTCTAAAGCCTCATCTTTAGTTTTTAGCAAGTATACATAGCAAAATCTAGACGCATCATCAATCAATGTCATGAAGTATCTCTTACCACCTTTTGTCAACACACCATTCATCTCACAAAGATCAGAATGTATGAGTTCTAGTGGTGCCAGGTGTCTCTCCTCAGCAGCCTTATGAGGCTTTCGAGGTTGCTTCGACTGCACACAACTATGGCACTTAGAACCTTTGACTATGGTGATATTCGGAATTAAACTCATGGTTGCAAGCCGAGACATAGAGCCAAAATTAATATGACACAAACGAGAATGCCAAATACTCGCAAGATCATCAACATTAGCACAAATATGGTTCACAGACTTATTATTGAAATCTAACAAAGAAAAGCGGAACAAGCCTCCGCAATCATAGCCTTTACCAATAAATTGTCCAGACTTGGACACTACTAATTTATTGGACTCTAAAACTACCTTGAACCCATCTCTACATAGAAGGGTTCCACTAACGAGATTCTTGTGTATAGAAGGGACATGATGCACGTTCTTCAGCTGCACGATCTTTCCCGAAGTAAACTTCAGATCCACCGTGCCAGTGCCATGAACAGAAGTATGTGACCCATTCCCCATTAGCACGGAAGAATCCCGGGCGCCCTGATAAGAAGAGAACAAGTTGATGTCAGAACACACATGAACATTAGCACCAGTATCAAGCCACCAGCTAGGTGATTGAAATACTGAGAAGATGAAAGGTAAATTACCATACCCTTTGTCTTCCTCATTGCTAGCGACCACTGTGTTGACATTGCCCTTTTTGCCACGGCGATCCGCTCGATCGGGACAATCCTTGGCAAAATGACCCGCCTCGCCACATGCGAAACATGTCAATTCAGCCTTGTTCTTCTTCTTCTTGAAGTTGGTAGTTTTGTTGGGCTTGTTAGATTTTGGCTTTCCTTTGCCCTTGTTGTGGTTCTTCTGAACCATGTTGGCGCTGGAGTGGCCCTCGCCTCCTTTAGATCCCGTGTCCTTAGCCCGAGCTTTCTCCTCAACATCCAGAGACGCTATCAGATTTTCAACTGATATCTCCTGTCTCTTATGTTTCAGAGCTGTGGCGAAGTTCCTCCATGTAGAAGGCAACTTTGCAATAATGCATCCGGCCACAAATCGGTCAGGAAGGACTATCTTAAGGTGGTCGAGCTCCTTGGCTATACACTGTATTTCATGAGCTTGCTCTACAATAGAGCGATTATCAACCATCTTATAATCATGAAAGCTCTCCATGATATACAGGTCACTGCCAGCATCTGATGCACCATACTTAGTAGTAAGTGCATCCCACAACTGTTTCCCGTCTGTGTACTGCATATTCGCATCAACCAGACGGTCAACAAGGGCGCTAAGAACGGCTCCCGTGAACATAGTATTGGCATGGTCGTACTCTTTCTCCTGTTCAGGAGTCAGTGGACCCTCAGGTCTGCCTTTACTAACATGGAAGACATTCATAGCAGTAAGCCAGAGCGTGGCCTTGACTTGCCATCTCTTAAAGTGCATACCATTAAACTTTTCTGGCTTCAGCGCGTCGGCAAAAGCAGCCATAGAAAAACTAGGAAATTGTCTACAATAAGGTTTTTGGATTGTTGAATAATTAGACAAATTCCAATCTAAATTCCGAATATAAATCATGACCAAATCAGAAGAACTGAAATAACAAGCCAAATCAGATGATGTGTACTGATTAGACTTACTGATCGATGGCACGCGCCGGAATCAGCAGGGTCGACGATGTCGAAGTAGCGAAATCAGCAGGGTCGACGAGGTCAGCAGATCACGAGCAGTCGCGTGAAGACGCTTCCCAAAAACCTTATTCGCCCTCTCCCGGTGCAGGATCTAGAAGACGAAGGGTTCCGGAGACCTGCTCTCCTGATCGCAGATGCACCTCTGCGGTCGGGACGAAGGGAACTAAAAGGCGGCTCAGCTATGAAGAGAGGCGAAAGAGAACTGGGATCTGGGATGATTTGGAGGCTGGCTGCCGGGCTCCTTTTATAGGGCCGAGTCCGCGACCCCCGTGCTTATCCGCCCACGAAAATCTCGCAATCAGTTGAGATTTTATAGGGATCGGTTAGGATAAGCGTAACAGCCAAGAAACCAAAAAATCAAACGGCAAAAGGTAGCCGCGCCCCCGCAAGGCGAGGGGCCGGATTTCGGCGGACCATTCACGCGCATGTCGTGCGCCCGCGCCCTTCGCCCCGCCCCGTCCCGGCCAGGCCAGGCCAGGCGAGGCGAGGCGAGCGAGCGCGCGCGCGCGTGTGGCTCTCCACACTCTCTCCTCTCATCCATGACTTGGTGAGTGAGTGTGGCTTCCATTTTTAAGCTAGCTCTACTCCACAAGAGCTAGCAATATGGTGCTATTGGTTCCACCTATCCCTTTGCCATCCACTTATATGGGCTTTTGAGATTTTCCTGGAATTATTAGAAATTCTTAATTGGGCCAAGCCCATAAATCCTAACAGAAACAACCTACAAACAGAACTAAAATATCATGGAAGAATAAAGAAAACAATTTACAGTGGTGGCGGCAGCGAACTCCGGGCGGCGGGTTGCGCTCCGGGCGGGGGCGGCGAGCTCCGGGCGGCGGGGGCGGCGAGCTCCGGCCAGGCAGGGAGCTGGGCGGGCGGCCGGCGGCGACCCGGGACGGCGGCGAGCCAACTCCGGGCGGCGGCTTGCGCTCCGGGCGGGGGCGTCGAGCTCCGGACGAGCGAACTCCGGGCGGGCGGCGGCTTGCGCTCCGGGCAGGCAGGGAGCTGGGCGGGCGGCCGGCGGCGACCCGGGACGGCGGCGAGCCGGGCCGGCGGGGAAGCGAACGGGCGGCTTGCGCTAGGAAACGGCGGCCGTGAAATTTTGCGCAGACAGAAGTGCGAAGAAACGCGCAGAGAGAAACGGCGGCGGCGGGTATTTCCTAGCTCGGCGCCAAGATCTGTGGCGCCGAGCTAGGTGCCACGACGACTGCCACGTCACCGAACTCGGCGCCATAGGCTATGGCGCCGAGCTAAGGGTCCAAAACTGCATTTAAAATTTTTTTAGGTCTAAACGTGATTTTACTTCTGTTTAAGGGCTAAATTACAAAAAATTCGGTGACTGTGGCAAGCAGTGCTCAGTGCACAAGTATCAGATGTGTGGGCTACTTGTGTTTTCACTTAATAAAGTTAAGTCGCATAAAATTTTAAGTACTCGTGGTTCCTAATGGGTTTATGACACGGCGAGATTGTATCATATAGAGGAATCTTCTAATGTTTTTTTTGTCCGGCCCACTGAAAAGACGCATAATGGTAAACTGTCTCTAATCATATCCTCTATATATCTTATTTATATATTCATCTAAAAGGTTTCATCATCCTTATCTCATTTCTCTCTTGCTCTAGATTTGTTATATATATATTTGTCATACCTCCCGAATTTTTTATATTTTGGCCCTCCCTTGGAAAAAAATTCACGTTTAGACCTTAGAAAATTTTAATGTCATTTTTGGACCCTTTGCTCGGCGCCATAGCTAATGACGCCGAGGTAACACAGCTCGGCGCCATAGGCTATGGCGCCGAGGTGCGTGCTGCGTTGGCACAAATGTATGTCGTGGCACTGACGTGGCACCGAGCTCGGCGCCATAGATCTTGGCGCCGAGCTCTATTATGTACACAAAACTAGTCTAGCTTAGTTGGTAGAGCACAAGACTTTTAACCTTGTGGTCGTGGGTTCAAGCCCCATAATGGGCATGTTTTAATACTTTTTTTTGTCTTTGTCACTGATTTTTTTTGTTGTCCATATTTTTCGTTTATGTCGCTGATTTGTCCGTCTAGATTTATTTCTTATCTTGATTTTTTGTTTTTGTGACTGATTTGTTTATTCATCCATATTTTTTTTATCCAGCGAGCACAACGGCTATGTGCCACAGTGGTTAGCGGTCACGGGCGCAATAATGCACGCAACCTTGAGGTTGTGGGTTCAAGTACATTAGATTATTGGAGTTTTAGAGTCCAAAATATAAATATATTTGCATTAGTTAGTGGCCACCGATTTAGCTATGATAAAAGTTAATTAATATTAAAAAGTATAATTTCGAATACATTAGATTATTGGAGTTTTAGAGTCCAAAATATAAATATACTTAATAAACGAAAAGATTATAATTAGAGTCCAAAATATAAATATACCAGGTATAAATAAACAGTGACCTGATGATTTTATAAAGTACTCTGTACTTCCATAGGGTGGGTTACTTATGTGCATGGTACTTGCGTCACGGAGTTTGAATAAACAAAAACAAAAACAAAAAAAATATCTAGATGAATAAATAAATCAGTCACAAAAACAAAAAAAAATAGATGAAAAATAAATCTGGACGGACAAATCAGCGACATAAACGAAAAATATGGACAACAATAAAATAAATTAGTGACAAAGACAAAAAAATATTAAACATCCACCATGGGGGCTTGAACCCACAACCTCAAGGTTAAAAGCCTTGCACTCAACCAACTGAGCTAGACATGCTTTGTTGTTACACATCCGAGCTCGGCGCCATAGATCTTGGCGCCGAGCTCGGTACCACGTTGGCGCCACGTCGTTCAGGTTGTGCCAGCGTAGCACGTACCTCGGCGCCATAGCCTATGACGCCGAGATGTGTTACCTCGGCGCCATAGGCTATGGCGCCGAGCAAAGGGTCCAA
This sequence comes from Zea mays, assembly GCF_902167145.1. Classification (NCBI taxonomy): domain Eukaryota; kingdom Viridiplantae; phylum Streptophyta; class Magnoliopsida; order Poales; family Poaceae; genus Zea; species Zea mays. The sequence goes on from NC_050100.1 coordinate 17,196,483, forward strand.
AAATGACATTAAAATTTTTTAAGGTCTAAACGTGAATTTTTTTTGAGAAAGGGACAAAATACAAAAAATTCGGTCATACCTCAAATGTCTTCTACATTTTAGTTTTATTTAATTTGTTGTTTAAAATATATAAAATAGACAGAAAAGAGAATAATGAATTTATATAGGGAGAACGGAGAAACATTCTAAAGGAGAGAATTTATCCTAAATATAGGATAAGAAAGATTTAAAATTCATTACAATCACTACACGGCGGTTCACTTACAGCGACCTACGGTTGGTTGCTAAAACGGCCTTCGGCGACCTACGGTTGGTCACTAAAAACTTTTAGCGACCTATAAGGATGGTCGTTGTAAGTGCCGTCGCTAAAGGCTTTAGCGACCGACATCTTTTTAGCGACCGACCGTCCGTTGCTAATATGATATATTTAGCGACCAACCGTGGGTTGTTGTACTATAGATTTAGCAACCAACCGTAAGTCGTCATACTATACATTTCGCAACCAACAGAAAGTCGCCCTTTTTACAGTTGTTATTAATAATAATATACATTTAATTAAGCACCACAAATCACAGATTTTTATACACAAATCATAAAGACATACACAATCATAGATCCCACATAAACACAAAAGCATCACAATTATATATTCACAAAAACATCACAATTATAATATCATTCACAAGTAGATCATTTACATATAGCTAGCTAGATCAGTCACAAAAGCACCACATCGACATCACTCCAGCTTGAAGCAGTTCAAAAGCTCACAACTACATCACTAATGTTTCATATCACTCCAGCTATTGTTTAAAAGTCCACAACTACATCACTATTTTTCATGGTGTCTCAGATTCTACCTTCTCCCGCAGACATCCGTCAGCAGCATTGCGACAGTTATACAAGGGAGTATCAGCAAAGCATTAAGGGTACTCAGGCTGCCCGCAGTCGCGCGCTCCACGTAGAGCTGTATTGAGATAGCGTAGGAAAAGTTGCTGCAGTGGAGTACTGTAAATGTTACCCTATTTTAACGCACGGAGAAAGAACGCTAAATCGAGCGCTCGTACGGCTGTCTGCGCTATGCGGTTCGGACGCGCTTTACAGTATCTGTGGGACCCGCGGCATGACACACGCAGCCGAGCAAGTGGATGAAGTGGCCGCACGTGTGTATAAAAAATGATAGAATATGTGGTAGTTGGTATATGGTATAGATTTAGGGTAAATATGACTGCGGAGGATTGTGCGGTAGAGTAGAGAATCTTGCTGATCAGGATAGAATATTTTTTAGAGTAGAAATTTAGAGTTGCACGAGTGCGGACAGCCTCACGAGAATTGATGTTGAATGAGGAGAAAGTCCAATGTCTGAAAACAAACTAGCCACTCCAGACTGCTCAAATATTTCAGGAGCGCGCGGAAAAGACCACTGATTCCTGTAGACTGTATTATTGAGAAGAGCAAACAAAAAAACAAGCAAAAAAGAACGTGTCAGCAGACACTAGCATTCTGTATACATGGTAGCCAGTATGCAAGTAAACTGAACTCCATGCTGAATTGAATACATAATCAACATACAATGATTAGTCAACACCAGCTTATCGGCTAAAGTACTTTTGCAAACAAAGGCAAAGAATTATCTCATAAAATTAGTTATCTTTTTTCTGTGTGCACAATAAGATCAAAGGGGCTAACAAGTTACACCAAGTAGTCCCAGCTACATTCAGTTATAGACAAAATTTGTTGAATGTATTGGCATGCCCAATGCGAGTTAAATCAACTATTTCAGAATATATGGTCATCCAAACTAACCTTCTCCCATTTTTGCATTGATCTTATCTGCGCATTCTAATTCTATATTTTTCCTATTCCAATATTTTGAGAATCATATATATATATATATTTAAAAAGTTCTCCGTCAATTTATACATCTTCATCCTCGTATTCGAACCCACACGGTGACCAGTCTACTTGGTAGGAGGGAGAGGCGGCCTGAGTCCTGGACTCCTGGTCCCTCCCGCTGGGGCTGGGCTACCTCGTTCGCTTCGCTGCCTCTGCCTACTCCTCTCTCCCCTCTTTCTCCGCTCATGTGCTGGTCCATCGTCTGCCTCCTCGGTTTGTCCTGAATCCTTGGACAGACGCACACAGGCTCAGCTCAGGTAAGGTACAGGCGTACAGCCGCTGCCTTTCCCGTTGCAAATCTTTTCGCCCCCCCTGCACCATCCTGGTCTCACCGTCACTACGACTCGATCTTGCTCGCCACTCGCCTCCCTGGCTCTCTCCCTACTTCCCATGCTGATCTCGGCGTGCTTCGCTTCCTCCTGCCCCAGAGCCCGGCCTCGTTGGAAACTCGACTGATTTCCCTTGGTACTTGCTGTTCCTATCCAATCACTCTAAATTATTTCTCTTTTCTTTGTTGATTGCTTTCCTTGGTTTTTGTTTCTCATGGCGTCTATATTTTCTTGGCATGGTGCGTGTTTCTCTCCCTTTTTTCCCATCCGGTTCATGCATGTTCTGCGGTTGTTGTTTACTTATACCCTTTGAGGTTCCGCTCTTGCGGATTCTCCAACCTGTGTTTATGTCCCCCTGCATTTCTTTGTCCGGTGCCACCTCACGTCTCCTCACCTAGCAAAGTAGCAGTCATTTTAATAGTAGCATTTCCACATCAAGCTCTCTAATCTGCGCTTCTCTTAATTAATTTATTCGCCCACAGGCGGTTGCTGGATCCTTTGGCGTTCCCCATCCGGCCAAGAATCCTGCAAGAGCCTGCTTGGAGTTGGAGCCGGCCAAACCTGCTGCCGTCGACGTCTCGGGCGAGGCAGCCTTGAGCATCAGTCTCCTTGACGAGGCAAGCAGGCCATGATGAGCTTCAAGGGACACGAGGGGTTCGGTCAGGTGTCCGGAGCCGGGATGAGCCAGGCCTCCCATGGCGCCGCGCCTGCCGGAGCCCCGCTGCCGTGGTGGGCTGGGGCCCAGCTGCTGTCCGGCGAGCCGGCGCCCCTGTCCCCGGAGGAGGCGCCCCGGGACACCCAGTTCCAGGTCGTGCCGGGGGCCTCTCAGGGCACGCCGGATCCAGCGCCGCCCAAGGGAGGGACACCTAAGGTCCTCAAGTTCTCTGTGTTCCAAGGTGACTGACTTCTTATCTATTTATCCTGCGCTGTAGAATAAGCTTCAGGAATTAGTTTCTCTTTGTAGCTTAGCTGCTCTGCTGCTGTAGAACTTGCTGGGTATTTTCCTTTCTATTTTTCTTTCCCCTCCAAGAACTGCACCCACCGGTTCTTTAGGCAAGGACGGCAGAATAGCATGTCACCTTTCCTGTGCTGCTGCCTGTATATCACACACAACAATCTCAGCTTGTATCGATGCAAGAAGCTGGCACGGAGTAGATGTACCTGTTTGCATGAACAACAAAGACAATGCTATATGGGGATGTCATGCCAGACGGTGCAATTAGTTGGATTGTCCGTGGTCCTGGGCCCGTGCCCAATAATACCATTCTCCCCAGCGCTGCTGCTGCCTCCTCTGCCTTTTGATGCCGCTGCTGCCGGCTGTTCTATTATTGGCGCCTCCATTATGGTCGCTGCTGCTGCTGCTGCTGCTGCTGCTGTCACTCACTGCTGGGAACCCCACTCCGTTCTAGACGCAAAGGAAGTGCACAGAAATATGAAGGTTGAACACTGCTGATGGCTGCAGGCTTGACCCTAAACTGCAGACATTCTTTGAGACGGTTATTATCTCTTATATATGCTCCGCAGAAATAACTTAGAATAAAATTAATCACATGAAATATGCTGACAAACAGGCAAAATTGGATAATCTATGCTATGAATCTGCATTGGAATAGTTAGCGACGATTGGGAAAGTACACTGCATGAATGCCAACTTTTAAGGTTGGGTGACTCGCCACCGGACTTGAAAAATAGGAGTCGAAATAAAATGGTACTTCTTCAGCTTTTCAGATTTCGGATGTGTGTTCTTTGAAGTCTTCAGAATGCAAGTCAGTTTATCTATGATGGGAGTCGATAATATTTCAGCTCTGTTGTGGTTGAGAGGACTTCCCAACCGCTCATGAAGAATTTCTACTGTCTAGTATTTTCAAAACTGAAGACTAATGGTTTTCTTATCCTGTGATGTCCAGGGAATTTGGAGTCGGGTGGTAAAGGAGAGAAAACCCCAAAGAACTCTACCGCTGTCGTTCTGCAGTCGCCATTCGCGGAATACAATGGTCGTTTCGAGATCGGTCTCGGTCAATCTATGGTAATATAAGTTTCTATTTGGAAATCGTTACAGTTCAAATCATTTCTTGGAGTTCCTTTCAATGTTGATTCGTCAACTGATTTCTTTGCAAAAGGGGTTGAAAAGCTGACCTCATTTTTTTTCCCAGCTGGTCCCTTCCAGTTATTCTTGTGCTGACCAGTGCTATGGCATGCTTACGACTTATGGAATGAGATCCATGGTATGGTTTATTTGTTTCGAGAAAACAGCGTTCTATTTGGTTGCACTATAAGTGTTTGCATGAACAACGTAGTTCCTAGCAAGCTCTTGCACCAGGTTTTTTTTTCGGGGGGCATCGAAGTTACTTAGATCACATGTATTCTTGCAAGATTCAGTACCACGATGTGTTCTGCTGACCAAACATGTAAAGACAAAGTTCACCTAATTAATATGCCTGAACTGTTTTGGTCAGTGCTCCCAGCCTTAAGCATTAACCTGAATTGACAAAAGGATTTGACTAATTCAATGAATTCAGAACTACCATATATTGTAGTTTACATTATATTATTACAGTTTCATCGAGTAAAAGAGCAAGCACAGATTATGAAGCAAGAAACTAAGAGCGTCGCTGAAATTTATAATGATAACTTCAGATCTCTAATGGCTTCCCTTGTTTTTTTTCCGTGTAACGTAGTCTGGTGGGAGAATGCTGTTGCCACTAATTGCGCCAGCCGATGCACCCGTTTATGTGAACCCGAAACAGTACGAAGGCATCCTCCGTCGTCGCCGTGCTCGCGCTAAGGCGGAGAGCGAGAACAGGCTCACCAAAGGCAGAAAGGTGTGAGAAGACTCTTCTTGTAGCTGGGTGACCCCCTTGACCCTTCCTACTTCCATGACAGTTGACAGCGAGCTACCATCGCAAGCAGCATTTGCGATGCTCCCATGCTTTACAGTCACCACGTTGACTGGTGATCAGTGATCGCTGTGTGCCTGTTCATGCTGCAGCCTTATCTCCATGAGTCGCGCCACCTCCACGCGATGCGCCGGGTGAGAGGCTCCGGCGGGCGCTTCCTCAACACGAATAAAGGAGGGCACGGCACGGACGTTGCTGCAAACGGGGGCAGCAAGATGGCGGCGGCGGCGGCACCATCCCGTCTCGCCATGCCCCCTAGCGCTGAGCCTCCATGGCTGTCAGGGCTCAGCGACGGCAGCAACCCGTGCTGCCACTCCCGGAGTAGTGTCTCCAGCTTGTCCGGGTCCTACGTGGCGAGCATCTACGGTGGCTTGGAGCAGCACCTCCGGGCGCCGCCCTTCTTCACCCCGCTGCCGCCCGTCATGGACGGCGACCACGGCGGCCCCACGGCCGCCACCATCTCCTCCTTCAAGTGGGCGGCCAGCGACGGCTGCTGCGAGCTCCTCAGGGCGTGAACCGAGGAGGGAGGGGATGGCTACTCAGACGAACGGCCTTCTCCCCGATGGCTGGTTGTCTGTAGGCAAATCATTCTTGGCTGTTCTGCATTGGGGTGCGACCTACACATCATCCGCCTACCGTACCTACCCCACCCGTGTCCCTGAAATTCCAGGGTGCTTGGGTTACTTACAGGGGTCTTGTGTGGTGATGTGGCTCCCCCATATGCATTTGCTGTAACATAGCGTACCCAAACCACTGTTGCTTGGTACTTCTCGCTATCACTGCCTCATCAGTATGGATTCTGCATTTCTGCGTTGTCACAGTGTATGAATAATTGAGGCGTCAGACTTCAGGGTTGCTCCAGTTCTTGGAGATAGGTCTGGGTTTGTTTGAAGCTTGCCTGGAGGTCTGAAACTTTGTGTTTGGTGAAGATGCTACGTTATTGCAGTTTGAATCTGTAAGTTTGGGATCAGCATTCAGTTGTTGCATCGTCTGTGCTCTGGTGCCGAGGTGTTCGTTCTGAATATTTGATTCAATTCAAAATCTTCAGCTAAGTTACTACTGGGACACATAAAGTTTAGCTTTTTTATTTTGCTTTTGCAATATATTCAAATTTCACAGTATCCCAAACGCTGCAACTTACTGCTCCACCAGTGTGGCAAATTGGCAATGTGAATCCTTTGCTTTGCTGTCTTGGTCAGTGCATGTATGAATTATATGAATTGACAAACTTCAGAGTTACTACCGTTCTTGGGGATGTGTCAGGACCTGTTTGGTTCCATTAGTCTTAGGATTAAAAAGTTTAGTCCCTAGATTAAAATTTAGTTCTTACCCTGTGTTGACACCTTTTTGGAGCCGTCAATCACTCAAAAGAACCAGCGGCGGTGCTCTCTGGTCAGGCGCGGACGGTCCGCGACACAGAGCCGGACGGTCCGCGACCTGGCGTGAGGCAGCGGTGCTCTCTGCTCAGACGCGGACGGTCCGCGGCACGGGGCCGGACGGTCCGCGACCTGGTGCAGGAACTAGGATTCCCTGCCTGACGGCCGGACGGTCCGCGCGTGCGCAGGGGCGGCGGAAGATCGCCGGCGGCGCCTGGATCTCGCTCCCGGGAGGGACCCCGTTGGGGAGGAGAGATCTTAGGAGTTGTCTAGGCTCGGGCAGACCGACCTAGACTCCTCTAATCGACGTAGAGTCGAGGAGAGGCAGAGAATTTGGGGATTGGAATACTAAACTAGGGCTAAACTAGAACTAGACTAGAACTACTTCTAATGCATAAGGTAAAAACGAGTAATAGACTTGATTTGATCGATTGTTGGGGTTTCCATCGGCCGTAGCCCTTCATCTATATAAAGGGGAGGTCTGGATCCGCTTCAAACTGATTTCCGAGTTAATCCCACGGTTTTAGGTAACAAATCCCACGAGAAACTAGGAACCCTAACTGACTCTGCGCACGCGCGGACCGTCCGCGCCACCACCGCGGACCGTCCGGTCTCGAGGCCGGACCGTCCGCACTGCTCTTTTTAGAGCTCAACATATGCCCCCCTGCCTTTTGGTGAAGGTTGACGAACCAAAAGCATATGAACTAAACCTGATGTAGGTCACCGGCTTTTCGATATGGAGATTATTCAATAAAGCACCAATATAAAGGCCGTTTCGGATTGTATCTTTCTCGGCCATGACCATTTGATCAATGGATCAAAAGGAATAGAATGGAGGTGCCCCCCCAGTCTAGATAGACGAAGGGACTATACATGTACCATGGATTCATCATCGTGCCATTCCATGTTTGAACAGGATAATATACCGACGATGAGTAAATAGGTGGAAAGTACCCTGGTCTCATAGAATGAATAGGCGATGCTTGTTGTGTCGCCTTTCGGGTCGTTTTGTTTGACCGTTTTGTTTTAGCAGGTGATCGGGGTTTCTTTGTTGACCGATCACGTGGAACAATCTTTTTGCTAGTATTTTTGGAGAGCAACTGATCAAAAGTAGGATCGGTTTTGATCAGCCGATTATATGTGCTTTGACCTTGCGTTTTTTTCCTTGCTTTGTGTAGAGGTTGACGCCTTTGGTCATAGGTGTACTGTCCGGCTGAGTTAGCCGGACCGTTTGTCTGAGCACCGGATTGTCCGCACGTAGGTGCCGGACCATCTACGATGCTGGGGCTAGGCTGATGTGTTTGGTTCATTAACTGTGCCTGCCCCCCGGCGTCTTCGGACCTTTTAGCCTTCTCGTCCGAAGCCTTTCGAGCAATCTCCTTTTGTGATATATCTGACATGCGAGGATTGCTGATGACGATGCCCTTGCCTTCACCTTTATCGGCCATTTCGGGCCGAACTAAGACCTTTTTGCATGTGAGTTCTATTGTATTAACAGGAAAGGGTTGTGTGTCTACTTGCATCTCCTGAAAAGCCAATCGACCCTCATTTATGGCCGATTGTATCTGTCGACGAAAAACATTACAATCATTGGTGGCATGAGAAAAGGAATTATGCCACTTACAATAAGCACGCCTCTTTAATTCATCAGGAGGAGGAATAGTATGAGTTAATTTAATGTTGTCGTTTTTCAGTAACTCGTCAAATATTTTATCGCATTTGGCAACATTAAAAGTAAACTTAACTTCTTCTTGTCGATTCTTTCGAATCGACTGTAAAGCAGAACACGCTGAAGGTTTAGCCTGTCCTGGCCAAACCAGTTCGGCGGTGTATACATCCTGGATTCATCGTCCGAATTATCGTATCCCGCTAGATGCATCTTATGGCTAGCCGATTTTGATGTTTCCTTACTTCGGCTTTCACATGTCATAGCCCGCTGGTGTAAGTGCACTAGCGAAAAGAATTGGGTGCCATCTAATTTTTCTTTTAAGTAGGGTCGCAACCCATTGAAAGCTAGCCCTGTCAGTTGTTTTTCCGCGACATGAATCTGAAAGCATCGGTTTCTAGTGTCCCGGAATCTCCGGATATAGTCATTAACCGATTCTTCAGGCCCCTGTCGGACTGAAGCTAAGTCAACCAATTCTAACTCATGTTCTCCTGAGAAGAAGTGTTCATGAAATTTCTGCTCTAATTCTTCCCAAGAGTTAATAGAGTTTGGTGGCAAAGCTGCGTACCATGCAAATGCAGTATCAGTAAGGGACAACGAGAATAAACGAACGCGGTAGGCTTCCCCATCAGCCAATTCTCCCAAGTGTGCTATGAATTGGCTTATATGTTCGTGTGTGCTTTTCCCACCTTCATCAGAAAACTTAGAGAAGTCTGGTATTCTAGTTCCCTGTGGATATGGCACGGTGTCGAATCGGTGGCTATAAGGCTTCCGATACGATTGCCCTGTACCTGACACACTAACACCGAGTTTGTCCCTGAACATCCCAGCTACTTCGTCTCTGATCCTCTCCGCCATGGCTGGCGACCATCCATTGAGTTTGTGGGTGGAAATCTCAGGTTGCCTGACATCACTCTGTCGGCTTTCCTCCCAGGGATGTTTGAGGTGTGTGTTAGGTGTCCTATTAATGTCACCAACTCCTGCCCTATACCTCTCAGGCTCTCTTGTGGTCGAACAGTATTCAGCCCTATGTCCATGAGGTGGTATGGTATGATTATAATGTGTTGCTGGTGGGGCACCATAATGTTGCTGCGATGAATGTGGAAACTGTGCATATTGCGCAGCTCTCGGCTCTGCGTACGCATATCCGGACGGTCCGGCGTAAGAGGCCGGATGGTCCGCGACCTGGCCAAACGGTCCGAAGGTATATCCGGAATGTCCAGCCGTATAAGGTGCTACGTGGGTAGTCTCGTACCCAGATCGTCTGTCGTAAAGAACTGGACGGTCCACGATCGGTCCGAATGGTCCAGGGCTGTACCCGGACGGATCGGTCATATATGGCGCGACTTGAGCAGTGTGCACGTGGACTCGTGTAGAGTCGGATGGTCCGGCGTAATACGTCGGTCGGTTCATGCCATATCCGGACGGTCCGACGTAAGATGGCGGACGGTCCGCAACATATCCGGACGGTCCGGCGTGATGCGCCGGACGGTCTGTGATGGGGCCGAATTGTTCGGGGTTTGTCGGGGACCATAATTAGGGGTACCCTCAAGACGCCTAATTCTCAGCTGGTAACCCCCATCAGCATAAAGCTGCAGAGGCCTGATGGGTGCGATTAAGTCAGGGATCAGTCCATACGAGCGACTCGATCACACCTCGCCCGAGCCTAGCCTCGGACCAGGGCAGCCGACCCCGAGGGATTTCCGTCTCGCCCGAGGCCCCCCTCTAACGGCGGACACGTCTCCGGCTCGCCCGAGGCCTTGCCTTCGCTAAGAAGCAACTCTGACTAAATCGCCGCGCCGACCGACCGAGTCGCAGGAGCATTTAACGCAAAGGTGGCCTGACACCTTTATCCTGACGCGCGTCCCCCGGCAGAGCCGAAGTGACCGCCGTCACTTCGCCGCTTCACTGACCAGACTGACAGAAGGACAGCGCCACCTGCGCCACTCCGACTGCAGTGCCACTTGACAGAGTGAGACTGACATGCAGTCAGGCCATGCCAAAGGCGCCATAGGAAACTCCGCTCCGCCCGACCCAGGGCTCGGACTTGGGCTAAGCCCCAGAAGACGGCGAACTCCGCTCCGCCCGACCCAGGGCTCGGACTCGGGCTAAGCCCCGGAAGACGGCGAACTCCGCTCCGCCCGACCCAGGGCTCGGACTCGGGCTAAGCCCCGGAAGACGGCGAACTCCGCACCGCCCGACCCAGGGCTCGGACTCGGGCTAAGCCCCGGAAGACGGCGAACTCCGCTCCGCCCGACTCAGGGCTCGGACTCGGGCTAAGCCCCGGAAGACGGCGAACTCCGCACCGCCCGACCTAGGGCTCGGACTCGGGCTAAGCCCCGGAAGACGGCGAACTCCGCTCCGCCCGACTCAGGGCTCGGACTCGGGCTAAGCCCCGGAAGACGGCGAACTCCGCTCCGCCCGACCCAGGGCTCGGACTCGGGCTCAGCCCCAGAAGACGACGAACTCCGCTTCGCCCGACCCCAGGGCTCGGACTCCGCCCTGGCCTCTGCCGAACGACCTCCGCCTCGCCCGACCCAGGGGCTCGGCCTCGGCCTCGGCCACGGAAGACAGACTCGACCTCGGCTTCAGAGGAGCCTCCACGTCGCCCGACCTAGGGCGCAGGCCAGCCACGTCAACAGGAAGCGCCATCATCACCCTGCCCCGATCCGACTCGGGCCGCAAAGAACAAGACCGGTGTCCCATCTGGCTAGCTCCGCCAGATAGGCAATGATGGCGCCCCGCTAGCCCTGTGACGACGGCGGCTCTCAGTTCCCTTACGGAAGCAGGGGGACGTCAGTAAGGACTCAATCGCTCCGACAGCTGTCCCTCCGCCAGGCTCCGTTGCTCCTCCGACAGCCACGACATCACACCAGCAGGGTGCCAAGATCTCTCCGGCTGCCACATTGGCATGTACTTAGGGCGCTAGCTCTCCCCTCGCTAGACACGTAGCACTCTGCTACACCCCCATTGTACACCTGGATCCTCTCCTTACGCCTATAAAAGGAAGGACCAGGGCCTTCTTAGAGAAGGTTGGCCGCGCGGGGACGAGGACGAGACAGGCGCTCTCTTAGGGCCGCTCGCTTCCCTCACCCGCGTGGACGCTTGTAACCCCCTACTGCAAGCGCACCCGACCTGGGCGCAGGACGAACACGAAGGCCACGGGATTTTCCACCTCTCTCACGCCCGTCTCCGGCCACCTCGCTTTCCCCCCTTCGCGCTCGCCCACGCGCTCGACCCATCTGGGCTGGGGCACGCGGCACACTCACTCGTCGGCTTAGGGACCCCCCGGTTTCGAAACGCCGACAGTTGGCGCGCCAGGTAGGGGCCTGCTGCGTGCTGACGAACAGCTTCCCGTCAAGCTCCAGATGGGCAGTCTCCAGCAACCTCTCCGGCCCGGGATGGTGCTCCGTTTCGGGAGTCTTGAGTTCATGTCCTTCGACGGCAGCTACGACATGATACTCCTTCCACCGCCGCGCGACAACGACAATGGCGGCCGACAACCCGCCCGCCGGCGGCGGAATCGACGACATCTTCCCCGCATGGTGGAAGAACAACATTCGAGCTCGCCCCGTCCTCTCCCCCGCCAACGGAGGAGGAGGCGGGGCAACCAAGGCCAAGCGGGAGGCCGCGCTTCGTCGGCTGTCGAGCGAATCGACGTCCCCAGCGCCCCAACGGGGGGCGCGTCAGGCGTCGACCTTGATAGTCGCCTAGAGGGGGGGTGAATAGGGCGAAACTGAAATTTACAAATATAAACACAACTACAAGCCGGGTTAGCGTTAGAAATATAAACGAGTCCGTGAAAGAGGGTGCAAAACAAATCGTAATCAAATAAGGAGTGTGACACGCGGATTTGTTTTACCGAGGTTCGTTTTTTGCAAACCTACTCCCCGTTGAGGAGGCCACAAAGGCCGGGTCTCTTTCAACCCTTCCCTCTCTCAAATGGTCCCTCGGACCGAGTGAGCTTTCTTTTCTCAATCACTTGGAACACAAAGTTCCTACAAGGATCACCACAAGATTGGTGTCTCTTGCCTCAATTACAAGTGAGTTTGATCGCAATGAAAGAATCAAGAAAGCACGATTGAAAAAGCCAAGCGACAAGAGCGGCAAATAACACACGGATCTTTCTCTCTCTCAAGTCACTAATCACTAATGATCACTTGTCTCAACTTTGGAACTTGGAGAGATTTGAGGCTTTGAATGTGTCTTGGAATGAATTGCTAGCTCTTGTATTGAATGTTGAAGGTTGGAATGCTTGGGTGTAGTGAATGGAGGTGGTTGGGGTTGTATTTATAGCCACCAACCACTTCCTAGCCGTTGCTCCATTCTGCTGAGCGCGGACGGTCCGCCCGCCTGGTCCGGACGGTCCGCCCCTGTAGATCAACGGCTGAAAACGCAACGGTCAGCAATAACGGCTATATCAACGGCTATATTGCATTTAATGCGACGTCAGATGTCAGATAAAGCCAGTCGCGGACGGTCCGCCCGCCTGGCCCGGACGGTCCGCGAGGCAGCTATAATTCATTTCTCTGAACCCGTCACCTTCGGGTTTTTCGGTTTCTTGCCTGCCGGACGGTCCGCGCTAGAGGCCGGACGGTCCGCGCGAGGTCTCAGACGGCCCGCTCTTTTCCTCCGGACGGTCCATAGTGCAGACTTGGATTTTTGCATTGGTTCTGTCCGAGTGTCATCCTCGTGTCGCGGACGGTCCGCCGCAAGGGCCCGGACGGTCCGCGCTTGGCCTGTTTTTCCAAAAAGCTTCTCCTGTCCGGAATAATCTACGGTATTCCGGACAGTCGATTTAGTATAGATGTAGATGAACCTTTGGCACCTGTAGAACATATAATCTAGAGCAAACTAGTTAGTCCAATTATTTGTGTTGTGCAATTCAACCACCAAAATCAATTAGGAAATAGGTGTAAGCCTAATTCCCTTTCAATCTCCCCCTTTTTGGTGATTGATGCCAACACAAACCAAAGCAAGTATAGAAGTGCATAATTGAACTAGTTTGCATAATGTCAGTGCAAAGGTTGCTTGGAATTGAGCCAATATAAATACCTATAAAGTATGCATGGATTGTTTCTTTATTTTTAACATTTTGGACCACACTTGCACCACATGTTTTGCTTTTGCAAATTTTTGTAAATCCTTTTCAAAGTCCTTTTGCAAATAGTCAAAGGTAAATGAATAAGATTTTGAGAAGCATTTTTCAAGATTTGAAATTCTCTCCCCCTGTTTCAAATGTTTTTCCTTTGACTAAACAAAACTCCCCCTAAATGAGATCCTCCTCTTAGTGTTCAAGAGGGTTTTGATATATCATTTTGAAATACTACTTTCTCCCCCTTTTGAACACAACAGGAAAACCAATTGATAATATTCTTGGAAACACGAAATTTTTGAAATTGGTGGTGTGGTGCGGTCCTTTTGCTTTGGGCTCTTACTCTCTCCCCCTTTGGCATGAATTGCCAAAAAACGGAATCATTAGAGCCCTCGACATACTTTCTCCTTTGGTCATAAATAAATGAGTTAAGATTATACCAAAGACGAAGTCCTTTTGCTTGGTGCTCATGCTTTCTCCCCCAAGAATGGAGAGTTGTTTGGAGTGACGACGAAGGATGAGTTACGGAGTGGAAGCCTTTGTCTTCGCCGAAGACTCCAATTCCCTTTCAATATTCCTATGACTTGTTTTGAAATTCACTTGAAAAAAACACATTAGTCATAGCATATGAAGGATACATGATCAGAGGTATATAAATGAGCTATGTGTGCAATTTTAACAAAAGAAGTTCCTAGAATCAAGAATATTTAGCTCATGCCTAAGTTTGTTAAAAGTTTGTTCATCAAGAGGCTTGGTAAAGATATCAGCTAATTGATCTTTAGTGTTAATATATGAAATCTCGATATCTCCCTTTTGTTGGTGATCCCTAAGAAAATGATATCGAATGGCTATGTGTTTAGTGCGGCTATGCTCGACGGGATTATCCGCCATCTTGATTGCACTCTCATTATCACATAACAAAGGGACTTTGGTTAATTTGTAACCGTAGTCCCGCAAGGTTTGCCTCATCCAAAGCAATTGCGCGCAACAATGGCCTGCGGCAATGTACTCGGCTTCGGCGGTAGAAAGAGCGACGGAATTTTGCTTCTTTGAAGCCCAAGACACCAAGGACCTTCCCAAGAACTGGCAAGTCCCCGATGTGCTCTTCCTATTGATTTTGCACCCCGCCCAATCGGCATCCGAATAACCAATCGAATCAAATGTGGATCCCCTAGGATACCAAAGCCCAAACTTAGGAGTATAAGCCAAATATCTCAAGATTCGTTTTACGGCCGTAAGGTGAGCTTCTTTAGGGTCGGCTTGGAATCTTGCACACATGCATACGGAAAGCATAATATCCGGCCGAGATGCACATAAATAGAGTAAGGAACCTATCATCGACCGGTATACCTTTTGATCCACGGACTTACCTCCCGTGTCGAGGTCGAGATGCCCATTAGTTCCCATGGGTGTCTTGATGGGCTTGGCATCCTTCATCCCAAACTTGTTTAGAATGTCTTGAGTATACTTCGTTTGGCTAATGAAGGTGCCCTCTTGGAGTTGCTTCACTTGAAATCCCAAGAAGTACTTCAACTCCCCCATCATAGACATCTCGAACTTTTGAGTCATGATCCTACTAAACTCTTCACATGTAGATTCGTTAGTAGACCCAAATATAATATCATCAACATAAATTTGGCATACAAACAAATCATTCTCAAGTGTTTTGGTAAAGAGTGTAGGATCGGCCTTTCCGACTTTGAAGCCATTAGCAATAAGGAAATCTCTAAGGCATTCATACCATGCTCTTGGGGCTTGCTTGAGCCCATAAAGCGCCTTAGAGAGCTTATAGACATGGTTAGGGTACTCACTGTCTTCAAAGCCGGGAGGTTGCTCAACATAGACCTCTTCCTTGATTGGTCCATTGAGGAAGGCACTTTTCACGTCCATTTGATAAAGCTTAAAGCCATGGTAAGTAGCATAGGCTAATAATATTCGAATTGACTCAAGCCTAGCTACGGGTGCATAGGTTTCACCGAAATCCAAACCTTCGACTTGGGAGTATCCTTTGGCCACAAGTCGAGCTTTGTTCCTTGTCACCACACCATGCTCATCTTGCTTGTTGCGGAAGACCCATTTGGTCCCTACAACATTTTGGTTAGGACGTGGAACTAAATGCCATACCTCATTCCTAGTGAAGTTGTTGAGCTCCTCTTGCATCGCCACCACCCAATCCGAATCTTGGAGAGCTTCCTCTACCCTGTGAGGCTCAATAGAGGAAACAAAAGAGTAATGCTCACAAAAATGTGCAACACGAGACCTAGTAGTTACCCCCTTATGAATGTCGCCGAGTATGGTGTCGACGGGGTGATCTCGTTGGATTGCTTGGTGGACTCTTGGGTGTGGCGGCCTTTGCTCTTCATCCTCCCCGTCTTGATTATTTGCATCTTCCCCTTGATCATTGCCGTCATCTTGGGGTGGCTCATTTGCTTGATCTTCTACTTCATCAACTTGAGCTTCATCCTCATTTTGAGTTGGTGGAGATGCTTGCGTGGAGGAGGATGGTTGATCTTGTGCTTTTGGAGGCTCTTCGGATTCCTTAGGACACACATCCCCAATGGACATGTTCCTTAGCGCGAAGCACGGAGCCTCTTCAATACCTATCTCATCAAGATCAACTTGCTCTACTTGAGAGCCGTTAGTTTCATCAAACACAACGTCACATGAGACTTCAACTAGTCCAGTGGACTTGTTAAAGACTCTATATGCCCTTGTGTTTGAGTCATAACCAAGTAAAAAACCTTCTACAGTCTTAGGAGCAAATTTAGATTTTCTACCTCTTTTAACAAGAATAAAGCATTTGCTACCAAAGACTCTAAAATATGAAATGTTGGGCTTTTTACCGGTTAGGAGTTCATAGGATGTCTTCTTGAGGATTCGGTGAAGATATAACCGGTTGATGGCGTAGCAAGCGGTGTTGACCGCCTCGGCCCAAAACCGATCCGAAGTTTTGTACTCATCAAGCATGGTTCTTGCCATGTCCAGTAGAGTTCTATTCTTTCTCTCCACTACACCATTTTGTTGTGGCGTGTAGGGAGAAGAGAACTCATGCTTGATGCCCTCCTCCTCAAGGAAGCCTTCAATTTGAGAGTTCTTGAACTCCGTCCCGTTGTCGCTTCTAATTTTCTTGATCCTTAAGCCGAACTCATTTTGAGCTCGTCTCAAGAATCCCTTTAAGGTCTCTTGGGTTTGAGATTTTTCCTGCAAAAAGAATACCCAAGTGAAGCGAGAATAATCATCCACAATAACTAGACAGTACTTACTCCCGCCGATGCTTATGTAAGCAATCAGGCCGAATAGGTCCATGTGTAGGAGCTCCAGTGGCCTGTCGGTCGTCATGATGTTCTTGTGTGGATGATGAGTGCCAACTTGCTTTCCTGCCTGGCATGCGCTACAAACCCTGTCTTTCTCAAAATGAACATTTGTTAGTCCTAAAATGTGTTCTCCCTTTAGGAGCTTGTGAAGATTCTTCATCCCAACATGTGCTAGTCGGCGATGCCAGAGCCAGCCCATGTTGGTCTTAGCAATTAAGCAAGTGTCGAGTTCAGCTCTATCAAAATCCACCAAGTATAGCTGACCTTCTAACACTCCCTTAAATGCTATTGAATCATCACTTCTTCTAAAGACTGTGACACCTACATCAGTGAAAAGACAGTTGTAGCCCATTTTGCATAATTGAGATACAGAAAGCAAATTGTAATCTAATGAATCAACAAGAAAAACATTGGAAATAGAATGGTCAGGAGATATAGCTATTTTACCAAGCCCTTTGACCAAACCTTGATTTCCATCTCCAAATGTGATAGCTCGTTGGGGATCTTGGTTTTTCTCGTAGGAGGAGAACATCCTTTTCTCCCCTGTCATGTGGTTTGTGCACCCGCTGTCGAGTATCCAACTTGAGCCCCCGGATGCATAAACCTACAAAACAATTTTAGTTCTTGACTTTAGGTACCCAAACGGTTTTGGGTCCTTTGGCATTAGAAACAAGAACTTTGGGTACCCAAACACAAGTCTTTGAGCCCTTGTGTTTGCCCCCAACAAACTTGGTAACTACTTTGCCGGATTTGTTAGTCAAAACATAAGATGCATCAAAAGTCTTAAATGAAATGCTATGTTCATTTGATGCACTAGGAGTTTTCCTTTTAGGCAACTTAGCACGGGTTGGTTGCCTAAAGCTAGATGCCTCACCCTTATACATAAATGCATGATTGGGGCCAGAGTGAGACTTCCTAGAATGAATTCTCCTAATTTTGTTCTCAGGATAACCGGCAGGGTATAAAATGTAACCCTCGTTATCCTGAGGCATGGGAGCCTTGCCCTTAACAAAATTCGACAATCTTTTAGGAGGGGCACTAAGTTTGACATTGTCTCCCCTTTGGTAGCCAATGCCATCCTTAATGCCTGGGTGTCTCCCATTATAGAGCATACTTCTAGCAAATTTAAACTTTTCATTTTCTAAGTTATGCTCGGCAATTTTAGCATCTAATTTTGCTATATGATCATTTTGTTGTTTAATTAAAGACATGTGATCATGAATAGCATTAATATCAACATCTCTACATCTAGTGCAAATAGATACATGCTCAACGATAGATGTAGAGAGTTTGTAAGATTTTAATTCTACAACCTTAGCATGTAACATGTCATTCTTAGTTCTAAGGTCGGAAATAGTAGCATTGCAAACATCAAAATCTTTAGCCTTAGCAAGCAATTTTTCATTTTCAAATCTAAGGCTAGCAAGAGATATGTTCAATTCTTCAATCCTAGCAAGCAAATCATCATTAACATCTCTAGAATTGGAAGTTGAAATATTACAAACATGAGAATCAACCTTAGCTAACAAATTAGCATTTTCATTTCTAAGGTTGTCTATTGTTTCATGGCAAGAGCTTAGCTCACTAGAAAGTTTTTCACATTTTTCTACTTCTAGAGCGTAAGCATTTTTGACCTTAACATGATTCTTATTTTCTTTAATAAGAAAGTCCTCTTGAGTGTCCAAGAGATCATCCTTTTCATGAATGGCACTAATCAATTCATTAAGTTTTTCTTTTTGTTGCATGTTGAGGTTGGCAAAAAGAGAGCGCAAATTATCTTCCTCATCACTAGCATTATCATCACTAGAGGATTCATATCTAGTGGAGGATTTAGATTTAACCTTCTTTTTGCCGTCCTTTGCCATGAGGCACTTGTGGCCGACGTTGGGGAAGAGGAGTCCCTTGGTGACGGCGATGTTGGCGGCGTCCTCGTCGTCGGAGGAGTCGCTTGAGCTTTCGTCGGAGTCCCACTCCCGACAAACATGGGCATCATCTCCCTTCTTTTTGTAGTACCTCTTCTTCTCCTTTCTTCTCCCCTTCTTGTCGTCGCCCCTGTCACTATCACTTGATAATGGACATTTAGCTATAAAGTGACCGAGCTTACCACACTTGTAGCAAACATTTTTGGAGCGGGACTTGTAGTCTTTCCCTCTCCTTTGCTTGAGGATTTGGCGGAAGCTCTTGATGACGAGCGCCATTTCCTCATTGTCGAGCTTGGAGGCGTCTATTGGTTGTCGACTTGGTGTAGACTCCTCCTTCTTTTCCTCCGTCGCCTTGAATGCGACGGGTTGAGCTTCGGATGTGGAGGGATCATCAAGCTCGTTGATCTTCCTCGAGCCTTCGATCATGCACTCAAAACTTACAAAATTCCCGATAACTTCCTCGGGGGTCATTTTAGTATATCTAGGATTACCACGAATTAATTGAACTTGAGTGGGGTTAAGGAAAATGAGAGATCTTAGAATAACCTTAACCACTTCGTGGTCGTCCCACTTCTTGCTCCCGAGGTTGCGCACTTGGTTCACCAAGGTTTTGAGCCGATTGTACATGTTTTGTGGCTCCTCCCCTTTGCGAAGCCGGAACCGACCGAGCTCCCCCTCGATCGTTTCCCGCTTGGTGATTGAAAGTCGCCTAGAGGGGGGGTGGATAGGCGAAACCTGAAAATTAAAACTTTATCCCCCAACTAGATCCTTTGATTAGTGGTTAGAACAAGATGAACAATTATCGGAGTATAAAAACTAAGTTCTTGCTGGTAAAGAGTATAGCTTTCAAATAAAGCGGAAGTGATAAATCAATACAACTAATAATTCTATGATAACAAAGCAAGAAAGCTTAGATGAAAAAGAGCACTAACTCAAGTTCTTTTCTTGCGGAGTGTTGCTTCACTTAAATGAGATTTTAACTTGAAGCAACACCAAATGATATGAGCAAAGAATAGTGCAAGAGAACTTAGAGTAAGGGAAAGCAAACAAATCACAAGCAAAAGCACAATGAACACGGGTGATTTGTTTTACCGAGGTTCGGCCCTCGAAGGCCTAGTCCCCGTTGAGGAGTCCACTTAAGGACGGGTCTTTTTCAACCCTTTCCCTCTCTCCCGATCACACAAGGATCGGCGAGCTCTTCTTCTTCTCAAGGATCACTCTCGATCCCACAAGGACCACCACAATCTTTGGTGTCTCTTGCTAGCTTTTACAAGTCTCCAACACTTTGGAGGAAGTTCGAATGGGAGTCAAAAACTCCACGCGCAAATGAACACAAAGATGTAGCACACACTATCTCTCAATGAATCTCACAAGGCGCTAGGGCTAAACTCGATTGAGTAGCTCTCAATTGCTTGCTCTCTCTTTTGTGGCACTTGTGTTGGTTGTAGTGAACTAAATCTTGTGTATAGGATGGATCAATGAATATAGGTGGTTGGGAGGGCTTGAGTATGTCAACTAGATGACTTGGAATGTTGCTTGGACTCCCCCACCATGAAGTGGCCGGTTGGGGTGGTATTTATAGCCACCATCCAAAAACTAGCCGTTGATGAAGTCTGCTGGCGATGGGCGCACCGGACAGTCCGGTGCACACCGGACATGTCCGGTGCCCCAGCCACGTCATCCTATCCGTTGGGGTTGGAGCTGGTCGACCGTTGGAGGCTTTTGTCCTCATGTGGCACCGGACAGTCCGGTGCACACCGGACAGTCCGGTGCCTCTCTGATCCTCTGCTCTGACTTCTGCCGCGAGTACTGTTCTGCACTGTTTACTGTCAGAGTCGACCGTTGGGCGCAAATGACCGTTGCTCCGCTGGCACACCGGACAGTCCGGTGCACACCGGACAGTCCGGTGAATTTTAGCGGAGCAGACTTCGTGAAATCCCGAGGCTGCCGAGTTCCTGAGGCCGCGTTCCGTTGGAGCACCGGACACTGTCCGGTGTACACCGGACAGTCCGGTGAATTATAGCGCGCCGGCCCTGGACTTTCCCGAAGGTGGCGAGATTGAGTCTGAGTCCCCTGGTGCACCGGACAGGTACTGTTCACTGTCCGGTGGCACACCGGACAGTCCGGTGCGCCAGACCAGGGGTGCCTTCGGTTGCCCCTTTGCTCCTTTATTTTGACTCTTGTCTTATTCTTTTTATTGGTTTTATGTTGAATCTTTGGCACCTGTAGAACATATAATCTAGAGCAAACTAATTAGTCCAATTGTTTGTGTTGGACATTCAATCACCAAAATCATTTAGGAAAAGGTTTAAAGCCTATTTCCCTTTCAATCTCCCCCTTTTTGGTGATTGATGCCAACACAAACCAAAGCAAATATATAAGAGAATAATTGAACTAGTTTGCATAGAATAGGTGCAAAGATTACTTGGAATTAAACCAATATTCATAAAATATGCACGGATGCTTTCTTTCTTTATTTTATTTAGTATTTTGGACCACGCTTGCACCACATGTTTTGTTTTTGCAAATTCTTTTTGTAAATCCATTTCAAAGATCTTTTGCAAATAGTCAAAGGTAAATGAACAAGAGTTTGTAAAGCATTTTCAAGATTTTAAATTTTCTCCCCCTGTTTCAAATGCTTTTCTTTTGACTTAACAAAACTCCCCCTAAAAGCGATCCACCTCTTAGTGTTCAAGAGGGTTTTGATATACCATTTTTGAAATACTCCTTTCTCCCCCTTTTTGAACACAATAGGATACCAAATGATAAATACTTTTGGAAAGCACTAAGTTTTTGAATTAGGTGGTGGTGCGGTCCTTTTGCTGTGGTGGTGCGGTCCTTTTGCTTTGGGCTCATTTCTCCCCCTTTTTGGCATGAATCGCCAAAAACGGAATCATTAGAGCCCTCGAAGTGCTATCTTCCCCTTTGGGCATAAATAAATAAGTTAAGATTATACCAAAGGCGAAGTCCGGTCTTTTAGCTTTGGGCTCTTACTCTCTTCTAGAGATGAAGTCCTTTTCTTTGATGCTCATTTCTCCCCCAAAGAATAGAGAGTTGCTTGGAGTGATGGCGAAGTATGATATACGGAGTGGAAGCCTTTGTTTTCGCCGAAGACTCCATTTCCCTTTCAATCTACGACTTAGCATAGTAATATACTTGGAAACATATTAGTCGTAGTCATGGTACGGGAATAATAGGATATATGCATTTGTACCAAAATGAAAGAGATATGATCAAGAGATATGTCAATTAAGCATGATCATAGTTCTATATAATATAGATTTCTCCCCCTAAATATGTGCCTTGAGAGGAATACATATTTTGGCCTTAAATGCCAAGTGCACATAATTAGGTTAATGAGAACAAGTCTATATCATAGAGAAAGTGAAGTGCATTGTGTCATAGTATATGAGTGATGCTCAAGACAGTTTATGCACTTATGAAAGCATGTTGCAGATATTTTAAGCATTTTCCTTTAAGGATTTCAAAGAGACTTAAGGACCATCCACCTTTGGAACAAAGGTAGCTTATCCTCGTTACAAGGTTAAGCTTTAAGCTCTTTGACAATAGAATCTCTTCATCTAGTTTTAGCAAAGATGCAATAATGCATGAGTGAAATTTTAAGAGGTTAAACTAGGTATGAAGCAGGGATAAATGCAAAGGACATGCTTTCTCTTCCTTATGTATAAGATATGCAAAGAATGCTTATAAGAGGAAGATTTAGGTACAAGTTTAAATGAAAGGAAGTGGTTTTACCCTTTTGTACCTTCTCATAGAGACGCTCTCTTCATTGTGCTTTGTCCTTAGTCTTAGTTGCTTAAGACCTATACCCAATGACAATATATGGAAATACTTTGCACAAGAGAGAGTTCTACAACTAGTGATCTTTTTCAAGTTATTGTTAGCATATATCAAATGGATCACAAGTTGCATAAATGAATCATGAATTCTCCTTTTTCCTTAGTGCATATCAAGATAGATGTCAATTAAAATTATCAATTGAGATCAAATTGAAATTACATGAGGCACTAAGAAACATAAGTGATACTCGAAGTTGTTTAATGATCAACCAATATGCGATCAAGAGAGCAACAAGGACATTAAACTTTCAATCAAGCTTAAAAGTAGGAGAATCCAATAAGCATGCTACTTTAGAAATGAAAGCAACAATCTTTGATAAAAGCGACATTATTTTAACAAGTTGGATTGATGTGAAGTAGCATACTATATGAGAAACATTATTCTCATGCAAGAGACTATATGAAATTATTAAGATAAAGCAATAGTCTCAACATAATCAAAATATAAGAATGGACTCCCCCTAAAGATATGCATCAGGTAGTTGAAAGAATTGATTTCGATGCATTCACTTTTAAGGACATAAAGGGGGAAGCATTATACATTTTGATCAAGGCTCATAAATTTTGCAACAAATAACTTAAGCCTGGTAACATCATAATGAAAAAGGATTTAGAATGCTTACAACCACACCATTGATTGTTGTGAAAACCTTATTGTCCAAGTAGGTGTTGTTGTCCTTGATGTTCCTTTTTTTTTCATTTGAGTGTCCTCCCTTTGTAGTTGTCTCTTTTTCCTTCCAAACTTATTGAAAATACTTAAGAGAGATGTCAATAGCGCAAGGGAGTATATGATGAATGATGATTACTTTAGAAAATAAATATGAACAATTTATCATCCATAAGTCACACAGACATGAAGTAAAAACCTTAACATTAGTGCATTTCATTTGAGAAAAATGAGTGAGCATCTTTTAAGCATTTTAATAATCATTGGAGATTTTACTTTATCATATTGAAGTTAGTTAATCATCACTTGGAAGCAAATCAATATGATAACATATATATAAATATCGCAAGGGTATTAAATAGATTCTAATGGACATGAGCATTAAGAAAATGATATTTGAATGCACACTTAGTTAATTTCGGTCCAATAGCGAATCTATTCCTCACAAGGGTAGAATATGATAATTTAGATTAAATACCCATTGAGATGGGAACTAAACTTAATTAAGAAGATGAGATCCCATACTTTTGCTTTTACCTTTCTTCTTTTGGGTGAAGATCAACCCATGAGGCTTGTGTACTTTCCCTTCTATGCATATTTATAAGTAAGCTCAATAGATACGTTAGCAACACAAGCACTAGTTTCCATTTAGTAATCATTTTGATAGGGAATGAAAAGGTGAATTACTAAAGCATGGAAACTTTATAATATGAACTAGATTATTCCATGAAGTATGCCTAGTTTTAAACTCATAAAACAAGCATGGTTAAATTCTTGAGACTTAAGGGAATAAATCTAATTCATTACATGGAGAGCGATAAATGTAGAAGAATCATATCCAATTAAGCAATAAGAGATACAACATGAATTATTGGATAGAATTTCCTAGACATGATGAGATACGCATTTCCATAGAGAAACTTATTCTCTACAAGTGAGACTACTTAAATTATTTAGATAAAAACAATAGTCTCACTTTTCTAGCTATAGAGAGAATTTTCCTTTTATAAGTGTCCTAAGTATTTGAATTCCTTACATGACACCTTATTCTTTTAAGAACATGAAGTATCTCTCTATATCTAGAACATGGCAATAATAGAATAATTAATGTAGAAACATGCCATGTGAACTTGCAACAATTTAAAAACATGTAGATTGTCATAATATAGAATTTGATGAATACACAATCTACCATATGAGAGGAATTTTCTTCAAAGAATGATGACATAATTTTTAAAACATCCTTAAGTGCTTTCTATTTCTATGTGACTACACAAGACATATGACAAATTAAGATAATTGCACTTAAGAATATAAATGTTACCATCCCTTGACTTTCCTCCATGTTGTAGGCTTTGATATTCCGCACATGATGATTCTTTATTTCCTACAACATTAATATCTTGCCGAGATGATATGAGTTTTGAATACAATAAACTGAAGTAACCTTGGGTCAATCTTGAATATGTAGATCATTTGAAGATTGATAGCTTGAGTTGATAAGAATTGAATTAACTCCCTCAAGCACCCCAAAGGTTCATACCATCTCCTTCTCCTACAAATCTTGTCAAGCACATTTTGGTACCCATCGCTTGATGGGTCCGTTAAGGTTAGTAAACAAAGATCTAGGAACCCAGGTGTCCTTTGTGCAAGCGCTTGGTAAACTTGTTACCTTTCTAGCACAAGTTGCAATCTTGGGTTGCCTAGTTATATATGAATCAAATGACAAGTTAGGAGTGAGATTTTTACCAATGGGACAATCTTTGCATTGATGTCCCTTCTTTCGGCATGTGTAGCATAGGCGTTTTCCAAATTTTGAAGATTTCTTCTTTCCTTGTTTGTTGCCTGCTACATGGTTAGTAAAAACCTTCTTTTCTAACCCTATGCCTTTTTGTTTTAAATGGGGACAAGATCTAAGCAAGTGTCCCTTCTTGGAGCATTTAAAACAAAGTCTATCATCCTTGTTAATAATCAAGCCATTTTTAATGTAGGGACATGACCTAATCAAGTGCCCCTCTTTAAAGCATTCACTACACCTCTTAATGTGAAGTGTGGCTTGATCATTACCTTGGATGTTACCTTTTGTGGAGGCGTGGTTGAGGCTTTTGGAGGAGGTGTTGAATTTCTTCTTTTGCTTATTCCTCTTGGCAATCCTCAAATCCTTGACATTTTCTTCAAGGGATGTAGTGCATGCCACGGTTGTTCCCGTCTCAAGCTTCTTCACCATGTGATCACGGTTATCTTGAGAAGGTTGGGCAATGCATTTCCCTTTAAGTTGTGTCAAGCTCTTCTTTAGCCTCTCATTTTCTTCTTTGAGCTTTTGATATGAATCATCATTTGTTCCTGTAGATTCTAGCTCAAAAGAAGATTTGCTTGTTGACGAACAACAAGCATTAGCACATGGTAATATAGTATCAATTTGAATACATGTGCATGAGTGAGGTTGTTGGGATTTTAAATTTTCTATCACAACCTCATGAGCAATGTTTAATATGATATGATCATCTATAAGATTTTCATGAGAACATAGAAGCATATCATATTTATTTTGAAAAGCTAGATTTTCAACTTTTAGCTTTTCTATTTGGTCCTTAAGCAAGGTATTCCTATTTACTAATTGAGCGATACAATGTAAAGCGTTATCTTGCTCAATTGAAATAGTTTCATACCTTTGGACCAAATCAACATGAGAGCACTTTAGCTCCTCATGTTCTTTAGTCAACTCGTCAAAGTGTTGCATCTTTATGGAGAGAATATCTTCTAGCCTTTGACGAGCTTCGCTTTGTTCTCTCGCTCTTTCTAGAAGTTTGAGCATGACCGCCTTATCTTCTTGGCTTAGGCGAGCGTAGAGATGCACAAAGCTTCTTTCTTCCTCCTCATCCTCGTTTGTGCTTCCGCTATCATTTTCATTAGCTACACAACACATGTGGGAATCGAAATGGGAAGACAAACCTTTTGGAGAGGTGGATTCATCGTTTGGTCTCCATCGTTCATTTTCTCCTTCTTCCTTGCAAGGGTTAGCATCACAAAAACTAAAGGAAGTTGAGGCATTAAATGAACTATTATGTTTGGACTCATCAAACTTGATTTTAATTCTAGTCCAAATATCATGCGCATCGGGAATGGATTCGTCATAGTTTGATATGAAGGCACGATAATCTTCTTTGCTAAGAGAATTGTTTAAGATGTCAAAAGCTAGGTAGTTTAAGCGATAACATCTTTGATCCTCCTCGGAATTAATTTTTCCATTAAAACTAGAGGGGAAAATACTCTTGTCAATAATTTGTTCTAATTGAGGATGTATGGTTCTAAAGGCATTTATCACACTAGTAGACCATGAATCATAATTAGAACAATCATCAAATAATATCTCAAGAGTTACCTCCTTTTGAGTTGCGTTCGTTGGAGGAATCTTCTTGTTCTTTTGGGATCTTCTACGAGCCATCACTTCGAGTTGTTAGACTCAAGATGAAGTGCCTAGCTCCGATACCAATTGAAAGTCGCCTTGAGGGGGGGTGGATAGGCGAAACCTGAAAATTAAAACTTTATCCCCCAACTAGATCCTTTGATTAGTGGTTAGAACAAGATGAACAATTATCGGAGTATAAAAACTAAGTTCTTGCTGGTAAAGAGTATAGCTTTCAAATAAAGCGGAAGTGATAAATCAATACAACTAATAATTCTATGATAACAAAGCAAGAAAGCTTAGATGAAAAAGAGCACTAACTCAAGTTCTTTTCTTGCGGAGTGTTGCTTCACTTAAATGAGATTTTAACTTGAAGCAACACCAAATGATATGAGCAAAGAATAGTGCAAGAGAACTTAGAGTAAGGGAAAGCAAACAAATCACAAGCAAAAGCACAATGAACACGGGTGATTTGTTTTACCGAGGTTCGGCCCTCGAAGGCCTAGTCCCCGTTGAGGAGTCCACTTAAGGACGGGTCTTTTTCAACCCTTTCCCTCTCTCCCGATCACACAAGGATCGGCGAGCTCTTCTTCTTCTCAAGGATCACTCTCGATCCCACAAGGACCACCACAATCTTTGGTGTCTCTTGCTAGCTTTTACAAGTCTCCAACACTTTGGAGGAAGTTCGAATGGGAGTCAAAAACTCCACGCGCAAATGAACACAAAGATGTAGCACACACTATCTCTCAATGAATCTCACAAGGCGCTAGGGCTAAACTCGATTGAGTAGCTCTCAATTGCTTGCTCTCTCTTTTGTGGCACTTGTGTTGGTTGTAGTGAACTAAATCTTGTGTATAGGATGGATCAATGAATATAGGTGGTTGGGAGGGCTTGAGTATGTCAACTAGATGACTTGGAATGTTGCTTGGACTCCCCCACCATGAAGTGGCCGGTTGGGGTGGTATTTATAGCCACCATCCAAAAACTAGCCGTTGATGAAGTCTGCTGGCGATGGGCGCACCGGACAGTCCGGTGCACACCGGACATGTCCGGTGCCCCAGCCACGTCATCCTATCCGTTGGGGTTGGAGCTGGTCGACCGTTGGAGGCTTTTGTCCTCATGTGGCACCGGACAGTCCGGTGCACACCGGACAGTCCGGTGCCTCTCTGATCCTCTGCTCTGACTTCTGCCGCGAGTACTGTTCTGCACTGTTTACTGTCAGAGTCGACCGTTGGGCGCAAATGACCGTTGCTCCGCTGGCACACCGGACAGTCCGGTGCACACCGGACAGTCCGGTGAATTTTAGCGGAGCAGACTTCGTGAAATCCCGAGGCTGCCGAGTTCCTGAGGCCGCGTTCCGTTGGAGCACCGGACACTGTCCGGTGTACACCGGACAGTCCGGTGAATTATAGCGCGCCGGCCCTGGACTTTCCCGAAGGTGGCGAGATTGAGTCTGAGTCCCCTGGTGCACCGGACAGGTACTGTTCACTGTCCGGTGGCACACCGGACAGTCCGGTGCGCCAGACCAGGGGTGCCTTCGGTTGCCCCTTTGCTCCTTTATTTTGACTCTTGTCTTATTCTTTTTATTGGTTTTATGTTGAATCTTTGGCACCTGTAGAACATATAATCTAGAGCAAACTAATTAGTCCAATTGTTTGTGTTGGACATTCAATCACCAAAATCATTTAGGAAAAGGTTTAAAGCCTATTTCCCTTTCAGTGATCTTTGTGAGCTCATCTCCCTCGTGCGCGGTTTTGAGCACATCCCAAACCTCCTTGGCGCTCTTCAACCCTTGAACTTTGTTATACTCCTCTCTACTCAAAGAGGCAAGGAGTATTGTTGTTGCTTGAGAGTTGAAGTGCTCGATTTGGGCCACCTCATCCTCATCATAGTCTTCATCCCCTACGGACGGTACCTGTGCACCAAACTCAACAACATCCCATATACTTTTGTGGAGCGAGGTTAAATGAAAGCGCATTAAATCACTCCACCTAGCGTAATCTTCACCATCAAAAGTTGGTGGTTTGCCTAATGGGACGGAAAGTAAAGGTGTATGCTTAGAAATGCGAGGGTATCGTAGAGGGATCTTACTATACTTCTTGCGCTCTTGGCGCTTAGAAGTGACGGATGCCGCGTCGGATCCGGAGGTGGATGTTGATGAAGTGTCGGTCTCGTAATAGACCACTTTCCTCATCCTCTTGTGCTTGTCCCCACTCCGATGCGGCTTGTGAGAAGAAGATTTCTCCTTCTTCTCTTTGTGGTGAGAAGAAGATTTCTTCTCCTTCCCTTTGTTGGAGGAGCTCTTCTTCTTCTCCTTTCTCTTGGTGCGGGACTCTTCCGATGAAGTGCTCCCGTGGCTTGTAGTGGGCTTTTCGCCGGTCTCCATCTCCTTCTTGGCGTGATCTCCCGACATCACTTCGAGCGGTTAGGCTCTAATGAAGCACCGGGCTTTGATACCAATTGATAGTCGCCTAGAGGGGGGGTGAATAGGGCGAAACTGAAATTTACAAATATAAACACAACTACAAGCCGGGTTAGCGTTAGAAATATAAACGAGTCCGTGGAAGAGGGTGCAAAACAAATCGTAATCAAATAAGGAGTGTGACACGCGGATTTGTTTTACCGAGGTTCGGTTTTTGCAAACCTACTCCCCGTTGAGGAGGCCACAAAGGTCGGGTCTCTTTCAACCCTTCCCTCTCTCAAATGGTCCCTCGGACCGAGTGAGCTTTCTTTTCTCAATCACTTGGAACACAAAGTTCCTACAAGGATCACCACAAGATTGGTGTCTCTTGCCTCAATTACAAGTGAGTTTGATCGCAATGAAAGAATCAAGAAAGCACGATTGAAAAAGCCAAGCGACAAGAGCGGCAAATAACACACGGATCTTTCTCTCTCTCAAGTCACTAATCACTAATGATCACTTGTCTCAACTTTGGAACTTGGAGAGATTTGAGGCTTTGAATGTGTCTTGGAATGAATTGCTAGCTCTTGTATTGAATGTTGAAGGTTGGAATGCTTGGGTGTAGTGAATGGAGGTGGTTGGGGTTGTATTTATAGCCACCAACCACTTCCTAGCCGTTGCTCCATTCTTCTGAGCGCGGACGGTCCGCCCGCCTGGTCCGGACGGTCCGCCCCTGTAGATCAACGGCTGAAAATGCAACGGTCAGCAGTAACGGCTATATCAACGGCTATATTGCATTTAATGCGACGTCAGATAAAGCCAGTCGCGGACGGTCCGCCCGCCTGGCCCGGACGGTCCGCGAGGCAGCTATAATTCATTTCTCTGAACCCGTCACCTTCGGGTTTTTCGGTTTCTTGCCTGCCGGACGGTCCGCGCTAGAGGCCGGACGGTCCGCGCGAGGTCTCAGACGGTCCGCTCTTTTCCTCCGGACGGTCCATAGTGCAGACTTGGATTTTTGCATTGGTTCTGTCCGAGTGTCATCCTCGTGTCGCGGACGGTCCGCCGCAAGGGCCCGGACGGTCCGCGCTTGGCCTGTTTTTCCAAAAAGCTTCTCCTGTCCGGAATAATCTACGGTATTCCGGACAATCGATTTAGTATAGATGTAGATGAACCTTTGGCACCTGTAGAACATATAATCTAGAGCAAACTAGTTAGTCCAATTATTTGTGTTGTGCAATTCAACCACCAAAATCAATTAGGAAATAGGTGTAAGCCTAATTCCCTTTCAGACCTCGCATTGGAGACGAAGGCGAGCGCCGTCCCCCCGCGACACACCAATCCCGAGCAAGTGGACGACGCCAGCGCGCTCGCGGAGGGCTTGCAGGACGTCGCCCTCGTACCCAAGACGACGGTGCAACCAGTCCCCAACGTGACTATGTCGCTCCTCGTCGACCAAAAGGTACCGACTGATTCCCATCTTACGTCATTTCGACTCGGCCTCAACCCGCCTAGCGACCTTGCTTTGGCGGGCGCTCTCGTTGAGGCGAGTGCAACCCCTCTGGGGTTTCGTATGCGGTCGTCTTGGGACCGTTTGACGGACGTCTCGACCTACGGGCCCTCTGGGTCCGAGGAAGACGACGATCCCAGCATCTGTTGGGATTTCTCCGGATTTGGCAACCCCAGTGCCATGCGGGACTTTATGACCGCATGTGACTACTGCCTCTCCGACTGTTCCGACGGTAGCCGCAGCCTTGACGACGAGGACTGCGGCCCAAGCCGCGAATGTTTCCACGTCGAGCTAGGGGATCCCTCCGAAGGCAACCATCTCGGCATGCCGGAGGACGGTGATCTCCCTAGGCCGGTGCCTCGCGCTGACATCCTGCGGGAGCTAGCTGTGGTCCCCGTTCCGGCGGGGGGTCACGACCCATAGCTCGAGCAAGTCCGCGGGGCGCAGGCCAGGCTCGACGAGGGAGCAGGAGCGCTTGAGTCGATCCGCCGGGACGTCGGGCAGGTATGGGCGGGCCAACCCCCGGCTGGAGAAATACGTCACCTGCCCCAAGGTTTCCAGCACCGCGTCGCCAACGACGTCAGGGTCAGGCCGCCGCCCGCATCCAGCGGGGTCGGTCAGAACCTGGCAGCCGCAGCGATGCTCCTCCGCGCGATGCCGGAGCCATCAACTACCGAGGGTCGGCGAATCCAGGGAGAGCTCAAGAATCTCCTGGAAGGCGCTGCGGTCCGACGGGCCGAGAGCTCTGCCTCCCGAAGGCAGGGATACCCCTCGGAACCTCACGCCGCGACTTCCCGATTCATGCGGGAAGCCTCGGTCTACACCGGGCGCACGCGCAACACCGCGCCTGCGGCCCCGGGCCACCTCGGCAACGAGCACCATCGTCGCGACCGTCGGGCCCACCTCGACGAAAGGGTGCGCCGAGGCTACCACCCCAGGCGTGGGGGATGCTATGACAACGGGGAGGATCGGAGTCCCTCGCCCGAACCACCCGGTCCGCAGGCCTTTAGTCGGGCCATCCGACGGGCGCCGTTCCCGACCCGGTTCCGACCCCCGACTACTATCACAAAGTACTCGGGGGAAACGAGACCGGAACTGTGGCTCGCAGACTACCGCCTGGCCTGCCAACTTGGTGGAACGGACGACGACAACCTCATCATCCGCAACCTCCCCCTGTTCCTCTCCGACACTGCTCGCGCCTGGTTGGAGCACCTGCCTCCGGGGCATATCTCCAACTGGGATGACTTGGTCCAAGCCTTCGCCGGCAATTTCCAGGGCACGTACGTGCGCCCCGGGAATTCCTAGGACCTTTGGAGCTGCCGGCAACTGCCGGGAGAGTCTCTCCGGGACTACATCCGGCGATTCTCGAAGCAGCGCACCGAGCTGCCCAACATCACCGACTCGGATGTCATTGGCGCGTTCCTTGCTGGCACCACCTGCCGCGACCTGGTGAGTAAGTTGGGTCGCAAGACCCCCACCAGGGCAAGCGAGCTGATGGACATCGCCACCAAGTTCGCCTCTGGCCAGGAGGCGGTCGAGGCTATCTTCCGAAAGGACAAGCAGCCCCAGGGCCGCCCATCGGAAGAGGCTCCCGAGGCGTCTACTCCGCGCGGCGCCAAGAAGAAAGGCAAGAAGAAGTCACAATCGAAACGCGACGCCGCCGACGCGGACCTTGTCACCGCCGCCGAGTACAAGAACCCTCGAAAACCCCCCAGAGGTGCTAACCTCTTCGACAAGATGCTCAAGGAGCCGTGCCCCTATCATCAGGGGCCCGTCAAGCACACCCTCGAGGAGTGCGTCATGCTTCGGCGCCACTTCCACAGGGCCAGGCCGCCCGCAGAGGGTGGCAGGGCCCGCGACGACGACAAGAAGGAAGATCACCAAGCAGGAGAGTACCCCGAGGTCCGCGACTGCTTCATGATCTACGGTGGGCATGCGGTGAATGCCTCGGCTCGGCATCGCAAGCAAGAGCGCGGGGAGGTCTGCTCGGCGAAGGTGGCGGCGCCAGTCTACCTAGACTGGTCCGACAAGCCCGTCACCTTCGACCAAGCTGACCACCCCTACCACGTGCCGAGCCCGGGGAAATACCCGCTCGTCGTCGACCCCATCGTCGGCGACGTCAGGCTCACCAAGGTCCTGATGGACGGGGGCAGCTGCCTCAACATCATCTACGCCGAGACCCTCAGGCTCCTTCGCGTCGATCTGTCCTCCGTCCGGGCAGGCGCTGCGCCCTTCCACGGGATCATCCCTGGGAAGCGCGTCCAGCCCCTCGGACGACTCGACCTTCCCGTCTGCTTCGGAACGCCCTCCAACTTCCGAAGGGAGACTTTGACGTTCGAGGTGGTCGGGTTCCGAGGAACCTACCACGCGGTACTGGGGAGGCCATGCTACGCGAAGTTCATGGCCGTCCCCAACTACACCTACCTAAAGCTCAAGATGCCGGGCCCCAACGGGGTCATCACCGTCGGCCCCACGTACAAACACGCGTTCGAATGCGACGTGGAGTGCGTGGAGTACGCCGAGGCCCTCGCCGAGTCCGAGGCCCTCATCGCCGACCTGGAGAACCTCTCCAAAGAGGTGCCAGACGTGAAGCGTCATGCCGGCAACTTCGAGCCAGCGGAGACGGTTAAGGCCGTCCCTCTCGACCCCAGTGGCGACACCTCCAAGCAGATCCGGATCGGTTCCGGGCTCGACCCCAAATAGGAAGCAGTGCTCGTCGACTTTCTCCGCGCAAACGCCGACGTCTTTGCGTGGAGTCCCTCGGACATGCCCGGCGTACCGAGGGATGTCGCCGAGCACTCGCTGGATATTCGGGCCGGAGCCCGACCCGTCAGGCAGCCTCTGCGCTGATTCGACGAGGAGAAGCGCAGAGTGATAGGCGAGGAGATCCACAAGCTAATGGCAGCAGGGTTCATCAAAGAGGTATTCCATCCCGAATGGCTTGCCAACCCTGTGCTTGTGAGGAAGAAAGGGGGGAAATGGCGGATGTGTGTAGACTACACTGGTCTCAACAAAGCATGTCCGAAGGTTCCCTACCCTCTACCTTGCATCGATCAAATCGTGGATTCCACTTCTGGGTGCGAAACCCTGTCCTTCCTCGATGCCTACTCAGGGTATCACCAAATCCGGATGAAAGAGTCCAACCTGCTCGCGACTTCTTTCATCACGCCCTTCGGCATGTACTGCTACGTCACCATGCCGTTCGGTTTGAGGAATGCGGGCGCGACGTACCAGCGGTGCATGAACCATGTGTTCGGTGAACACATCGGTCGCACGGTCGAGGCCTACGTCGATGACATCGTAGTCAAGACAAGGAAGGCTTCCGACCTCCTCTCCGACCTTGAAGTGACATTCCGATGTCTAAAGCGAAAGACGTCGAGCTCAATCCCGAGAAGTGTGTCTTCGGGGTGCCCCGGGGCATGCTCTTGGGGTTCATTGTCTCCGAGCGAGGCATCGAAGCCAACCCGGAGAAGATCGCAGCTATCACCAGCATGGGGCCCATCAGGGACTTAAAAGGCGTATAGAGGGTCATGGGATGTCTCGCGGCCCTGAGCCGTTTCATCTCACGCCTCGGCGAAAGAGGTCTGCCTCTGTACCGCCTCTTAAGGAAGACCGAGTGCTTCGCTTGGACCCCTGAGGCTGAGGAAGCTCTCGGGAACCTGAAGGCGCTCCTCACAAAGGCGCCTATCTTGGTGCCTCCAGCTGACGGAGAAGCCCTCTTGGTCTACGTCGCCGCCACCACTCAGGTGGTTAGCGCCGCGATTGTGGTCGAGAGGCAAGAAGAGGGGCATGCGTTGCCCGTTCAGAGGCCAGTCTACTTCGTCAGCGAGGTACTCTCCGAGACCAAGATTCGCTACCCACAAGTTCAGAAGCTGCTGTATGCAGTGATCCTGACGAGGCAGAAGTTGCGACACTACTTCGAGTCTCATCCAGTAACTGTGGTGTCATCCTTCCCCCTGGGGGAGATCATCCAGTGCCGAGAGGCCTCGGGCAGGATCGCAAAGTGGGCGGTGGAAATCATGGGCAAAACAATCTCGTTCGCCCCTCGGAAGGCCATCAAGTCCCAGGTGTTGGCGGACTTCGTAGCCGAATGGGTCGACACCCAGCAGCCGACGGCTCCGATCCAACCGGAGCTCTGGACCATGTTTTTCGACGGGTCGCTGATGAAGACGGGAGCCGGCGCGGGCCTGCTCTTCATCTCGCCCCTCGGGAAACACCTACGCTACGTGCTACACCTCCATTTCCCGGCGTCCAACAATGTGGCTGAGTACGAGACTCTGGTCAACGGGTTGCGGATCGCCATCGAGCTAGGGGTCAGACGCCTCGACGCCCGCGGTGACTCGCAGCTCGTCATCGACCAAGTCATGAAGAACTCCCACTGCCGCGACCCAAAGATGGAGGCCTACTGCGATGAGGTTCGGCGCCTGGAAGACAAGTTCTACGGGCTC
Organism: Zea mays; assembly: GCF_902167145.1. Classification (NCBI taxonomy): domain Eukaryota; kingdom Viridiplantae; phylum Streptophyta; class Magnoliopsida; order Poales; family Poaceae; genus Zea; species Zea mays. The sequence goes on from NC_050100.1 coordinate 17,231,267, forward strand.
GAGCTCAACCACATCACTCGGCGCTACAACGAGACTGCGGACGAGCTGGCTAAAATAGCCTCGGGGCGAACAACGGTTCCCCCGGACGTCTTCTCCCGGGATCTGCATCAACCCTCCGTCAAGATCAACGACACGCCCGAGCCCGAGGCACCCTCGGTCCAGCCCGAGGTACCCTCGGCTCAGCCCGAGACGTCCTCGGTTCAGCCCGAGGTACCCTCGGCCCCCGAGGGCGAGGCACTGCACGTCGAGGAGGAGCAGAGCGGGGCCACGCCTGATCGAAATTGGCAGACCCCGTATCTGCAATATCTCCGCCAAGGAGAGATACCCCTCGACCAAGCCGAGGCTCGGCGGGTAGCGCGACGAGCCAAGTCGTTCGTTTTGCTGGGCGATGAGGAGGAGCTCTACCACCGCAGCCCCTCGGGCATCCTCCAGCGATGCATCTCCATCGCCGAAGGTCAGGAACTCCTGCAAGAAATACACTCGGGGGCTTGCGGCCATCATGCAGCGCCTCGAGCACTTGTCGGGAATGCTTTCCGGCAAGGCTTCTACTGGCCAACGGCGGTGGCTGACGCCACTAGAATTGTCCGCACCTGCGAAGGGTGCCAATTCTATGCGAAGCAGACCCACCTGCCCGCTCAGGCTCTGCAGACGATACCCATCACCTGGCCCTTTGCTGTATGGGGTCTGGACCTCGTCGGTCCCTTGCAGAAGGCGCCTGGGGGCTACATGCACCTGCTGGTCGCCATCGACAAATTCTCCAAGTGGATTGAGGTCCGACCCCTGAACAGCATCAGGTCCGAGCAGGCGGTGGCGTTCTTCACCAACATCATCCATCGCTTCGGGGTCCCAAACTCCATCATCACTGACAACGGTACCCAGTTCACCGGCAGAAAATTCTTGGATTTTTGCGAGGGTCACCACATCCGGGTGGACTGGGCCGCCGTGGATCATCCCATGACGAATGGGCAAGTAGAGCGTGCCAACGGCATGATTCTACAAGGGCTCAAGCCCAGGATTTACAACGACCTCAACAAGTTCGGCAAGCGATGGATGAAGGAACTCCCCTCGGTGATCTGGAGCCTGAGGACAACGCCAAGCCGAGCCACGGGTTTCACGCCGTTCTTCCTGGTCTACGGGGCCGAGGCCATCTTGCCCACTGACCTGGAATACGGCTTCCCGAGGACGAGGGCCTACAACGATCAAAGCAACCAAGCTAGCCGAGAAGAATCGCTGGACCAGCTGGAAGAGGCTCGGGACAGGGCCTTACTACACTCGGCGCGGTACCAGCAGTCCCTGCGACGCTACTACGCCCGAGGGGTCCGGCCCCGAGACCTCCAGGTGGGCGACCTGGTGGTTCGGCTGCGGCAAGACGCCCGAGGGAGGCACAAGCTCACGCCCCCCTGGGAGGGGCCATTCGTCATCGCCAAAGTTCTGAAGCCCGGAACATACAAGCTGGCCAACAATCAAGGCGAGATCTACGGCAACGCTTGGAACATCAAACAACTACGTTGCTTCTACCCTTAAGATGTTTTCAAGTTGTTCATATACCTCGCACCCACGCAAAGTTTGGTCATCAAGGAAGGGTCGGCCTCGCCTCGGCAAAGCCCAACCCTCCCTCGGGGGCTAAAAGGGGGGGGGACCCCCTCTGCGTCGAAATTTTCCTCGAAAAAAGATCTCTTTTAGCAGAATATCTTTCGTGCTTTTTGACTACTTCGAAAAGCGGATCCTGAAAACGACGGAGTACACGTAAGCAGCCAAGGCTGACCGAGCCGAGGGACTCCTACGCCTCCGGGATACAGATACCTCACTCATCACCTTCTGCGATAAGTAACTCGCGTTCGGATAAAGTGATTCCGCGGACCGAACAAGTCTTTACGTTCGGAAGCTCTTCTGCCGAAGCGGTCCTTCAAGCCTTCTCGACTGAATCGGTGACAGGGCCTCATGGACGGGTGGAAGTACGCGTAAGCGGCAAGGCCGACCGAGCCGAGGGACTCCGACGCCTCTGGGATACGGATACCTCACTCATCACCTTCCACGAGAAGCAACTCTCGCTCGCACAAACATCCCTGTTACCGACAAAAAGTCCAGATGCTCGAAATAAGAGGAAAGGAGACGCAGCTTTACAACGCGGCGAGGGTGTGTTTTCTAGCCTCAGCGGTCGCAGAAGGCACACGCTACAAGACAATCTGATCCTGCAGGCTCGGGTCTTCACGCTGGAAGGGGGCTAGCACCCTCGGCATCGACGACACCTTCAGCGAGATCCGACCCAGCCTCGGACGGCGACGCGGTCCAGGGACTTCTCCGGGAATCCGACCCGAGCAGGCGGCTCGGCCGGTTACCCCAGGGGCCTCGGCTAACCATCTTCCAAGGGCGCCAGCCCGGTCCGAGGCCTCGGCTGATCAACTCCGGCGTCGGTCCCGCTGACGGACAACCCGGCTAGGCTCCGGCCAACCAGGTTTTCATTTTCGAGCCAACTCTGCCTCTGTTCGCGCTGATATCGCTACCCCTGGCCTCGACTCATCGAAGAGCGGCCAAGGGGTCTCTTTAACTAAGCTAGAGGAGCCTCAGACAACAAGGCCGATCGAGCCGAGGGACTCCTACGCCTCCGGGATACGGATACCTCACTCGTCACCTTGACACGGGGCGACTCATGCTTGGTGAAGCGGTTCAGATAATCAACAGGCGAGACTTAGTGCTCGAAAATAAGGAAAAAACACGGCTCCGTGCCGAAATTACATACATGTTCAGGCCTCGACAGCCACAATGAACAAAAACACTGGCATTCAAAGTGCCATTACAAACGGAACTCCGGTTCCCCCTCCGCAGGTATGAACAACCCCACTCCATGGGGGTGGGCCGGCGGAGCAACAGAAGACTGACGAGCGGCTCGCCGCCGCCCGCTCTGACTACGGCGACAACGACCCCCGCTCCGGATGGTCGAGCTGCAGCAGCGCAGGCCTCAGGGTGGGCGCTGCTACAATCTTGCCCTCGCCCACACCGACGCTCGAGGGGCGAGGACAAGTACGAAGAACCGGAGGCCCGAAGCGCGAATGGTGGCGGTGACCCCGTCGGTGATGGGGACTTCTCGAGCCGCCTCCGCCTTGACACCGATGGCAGGGGCCATCAGCCCCCCGGCAGATCCCCACTCAAATCCTCCCGGGCGAGTGGGGCACCGGCCTCTGCGCGAGGGCGCCATCCCGGTGCAAAGGCAGGACCACCCCAGAACACGAACGCCGCCCTAGCGGCGCGCGACATCTTGGGTGGCCCTCCCGTGCACACGGCGTGGCAGCCGCCCCCCGGCGGGAGGGGCCGCCGGGAGCCAAGCCGACGAGCCCGACACGCTGGAGGTGACGACGCCCGCCGTCGACCGGCCCCGCGTTGTCGAAGTCCGGGCCGCCCGCAGGGCCAGTGAGCGCCCTCTCCCCCGAACGCCGCGGGAGAGGGAGACCCACGGACCCGCGCGGGAGGTAGAGCGCCGGCTCAGCCCAGCCCCCACCCCAGCGAGGATGATGAACATCCTTGAAGCTGAGGGTGGGACCAAGATCGCAGCCCGGCTTGCTTCTCCCCACCCAGGAACTGGTGGTCACCGTCTTGGGTGACCACCGGCGGGGGGATACAGCCGGGCTGCATGATGAAAATCCTTGAAGCCGAACGATGGCTGAAAGGTACCAACTCCCACGGAGTTGCGTTCCTCCAACGATGAGGCGAAAAGACGGCGGGTAACCCCCATCCGGGGGCTTGGAAGGTGGAAAGACGCGACGCATAAGGGAGGAAGAAGACATGGTCGCCTTCCGAAAGGGGTCACCCTCCTTTTAAAGGCAACTCTCCCTACGTGCGCCCCCAAACGTCACGGGCTGAGTCTTCTCCAACACGCTCCAAGGCCCTCTCCTGCGGCGCGGGGGCTGGGTCCCGCATGTCATGCAAACCGGCTCAGAGCAGAAGAAGCCAAACCGCCGCGCGTGGCGCACACAACCGCCCAGCAGTTACAAGCGACCCCCCACTTTTGCCCAGACCAACGGGCGGAAGGGGCGGGCAGCCATGCAGGCGGCATGCAACCGCGCCAGGTGGACGCGCTTCTCCGACTCCCAACACGCCAGCATGGGGGCCCAGGCCCACGCGTCACGCAACCGGCGCGCCAGATGCTGCATGCAAGCAACTGCACCGCCACTTGCGCCACCACCGCGCCTCTTCGGTTGCGGAACCAATACCGCGACTCGAGGCGGCCCAGCGCACGACCCAGCAGCGCCAGCCTGGCGCGACGGTCAATGCAGCCGAAAGTAGGGCGGCAGTAATGACGGTGGCAGGCGGGCGGGAGCGGCGGTCACGTCGTCGGCCAGACTCACGTCCCATCCAGGGGCAGCAAGAGAACCCCTCTCACGACGTGAAGATAGGGCGCCCGTGATCCGTTCCTCGAACGGCTCGCGCACGCGCAACGGCCGCCCAGCCAACCACTCGCCCCGTCGCATTAACTCCGCGGCGGGACAGGCGGCGCTTCTGGCAGGAGAAGCGGGCGACGCTTCGCGTTCGCCGTAATAACCGCGCCAAAAAAGGTACGCCACGTCGTTCGATTTCGTATCCTTTCCCTTTTTTCCTCTTTCTCTATCTCTTGCAACAGGGACCGGGAAAGGGGGATACCCCGAAAAGGATCCTTCCCTGTGAAGGAACCGGGCTCCGAGCCCCCCCTACTGATCAGAGGTTCGAAGGCTGGCCCTCCGAGGGGTTCAACAGTCGCCTCAGATCACGTGGGCCCTACACCCACTACTGGTCAGAGGTTCGAAGGCCGGCCCCCCGAAGGGCTCCACGGCCGCCTCAGGCTACTCGGGCTCCGCACCCATTACTGATCAGGGGTTCGAAGACTGGCCCCCGAAGGGTTCACAGTCGCCTCAGACGCCGAGCGAGGGATGACCAGGGGTACGTTCGATACATAACCAAGGCTCGGGCTGCGCTCCCGAGGTACCCTAGGACATTTCTGAGACCAGCGGGAGCGATCTTGTAACGGAATCCCATCGGAGGGAGGCATCGAGCCCTCGGACCCCGTCGCCAGGGGACCGGGTCCGGCAGATCACCCGCAGGTACTTTTGGGCGTGCCTCTGGGCCCCTAGCCGACCCCCAACGAACGGGGCACGGACGTCCACTCGGATTACCCGCTTGCAGCTCACCGGAGACACCATGTTCGGTGCCCATCGAGGGTAACATGGCGCTCTCCCCCCCTCCTCCTTGCGGAAAGGCGACGTAGGGGCGTATGTAAAAAAGCCGAGTCTGTCCCTGATCGCCCTCTCGCCCTGTGCGGAGGCTCGGGGGCTGCTCTCGCAAACCCGGCTCCGGTCGAACCGTTGACAGCGTCAACATACCGGCCCGAGAACTTGGGCCCCGACCGTACACCCGGGCTACGGCCAGTTCGCATGAGGGAACAACCAGACCAGCCGAAGCATTACGCGAGGCATTAAGACCTCGGAGGAGTGAAACCACTCCCCCGAGGCCTCGGGGGCTACACCCGGCGGGTGCGCTCGCGCGCACCCACCGGAACAAAACGCAACCGAGAAAGGCTGGTCCCCTTGCAAAAAAGTGCGACGAAAGCCTCCAAGCGAGTGCTAACACTCCCTTCGAGGCTCGGGGGCTACTGTCGGGGACCATAATTAGGGGTACCCTCAAGACGCCTAATTCTCAGCTGGTAACCCCCATCAGCATAAACCTGCAGAGGCCTGATGGGTGCGATTAAGTCAGGGATCAGTCCATACGAGCGACTCGATCACACCTCGCCCGAGCCTAGCCTCGGACCAGGGCAGCCGACCCCGAGGGATTTCCGTCTCGCCCGAGGCCCCCCTCCAACGGCGGACACGTCTCCGGCTCGCCCGAGGCCTTGCCTTCGCTAAGAAGCAACCCTGACTAAATCGCCGCGCCGACCGACCGAGTCGCAGGAGCATTTAACGCAAAGGTGGCCTGACACCTTTATCCTGACGCGCGCCCCCCGGCAGAGCCGAAGTGACCGCCGTCACTTCGCCGCTCCACTGACCGGACTGACAGAAGGACAGCGCCGCCTGCGCCACTCCGACTGCAGTGCCACTTGACAGAGTGAGACTGACAGGCAGTCAGCCCCTGCCAAAGGCGCCATAGGAAACTCCGCTCCTCCCGACCCAGGGCTCGGACTCGGGCTAAGCCTCGGAAGACGGCGAACTCCGCTCCGCCCGACCCAGGGCTCGGACTCGGGCTAAGCCCCGGAAGACGTCGAACTCCGCTCCGCCCGACCCAGGGCTCGGACTCGGGCTAAGCCCCGGAAGACGGCGAACTCCGCACCGCCCGACCCAGGGCTCGGACTCGGGCTAAGCCCCGGAAGACGGCGAACTCCGCTCCGCCCGACTCAGGGCTCGGACTCGGACTAAGCCCCGGAAGACGGCGAACTCCGCACCGCCCGACCCAGGGCTCGGACTCGGGCTAAGCCCCAGAAGACGGCGAACTCCGCTCCGCCCGACTCAGGGCTCGGACTCGGGCTAAGCCCCGGAAGACGGCGAACTCCGCTCCGCCCGACCCAGGGCTCGGACTCGGGCTCAGCCCCAGAAGACGACGAACTCCGCTTCGCCTGACCCCAGGGCTCGGACTCCGCCCTGGCCTCTGCCGAACGACCTCCGCCTCGCCCGACCCAGGGGCTCGGGCTCGGCCTCGGCCACGGAAGACAGACTCGACCTCGGCTTCAGAGGAGCCTCCACGTCGCCCGACCTAGGGCGCAGGCCAGCCACGTCAACAGGAAGCGCCATCATCACCCTGCCCCGATCCGACTCGGGCCGCAGAGAACAAGACCGGTGTCCCATCTGGCTAGCTCCGCTAGATAGGCAATGATGGCGCCCCGCTAGCCCTGTGACGACGGCGGCTCTCAGCTCCCTTACGGAAGCAGGGGGACGTCAGCAAGGACTCAACCGCTCCGACAGCTGTCCCTCCGCCAGGCTCCGTTGCTCCTCCGACAGCCACGACATCACACCAGCAGGGTGCCAAGATCTCTCCGGCTGCCACATTGGCATGTACTTAGGGCGCTAGCTCTCCCCTCGCTAGACACGTAGCACTCTGCTACACCCCCATTGTACACCTAGATCCTCTCCTTACGCCTATAAAAGGAAGGACCAGGGCCTTCTTAGAGAAGGTTGGCCGCGCGGGGACGAGGATGAGACAGGCGCTCTCTTGGGGCCGCTCGCTTCCCTCACCCGCGTGGACGCTTGTAACCCCCTACTGCAAGCGCACCCGACCTGGGCGCGGGACGAACACGAAGGCCGCGGGATTTTCCACCTCTCTCACGCCCGTCTCCGGCCACCTCGCTTTCCCCCCTTCGCGCTCGCCCACGCGCTCGACCCATCTGGGCTGGGGCACGTGGCACACTCACTCGTCGGCTTAGGGACCCCCCGGTTTCGAAACGCCGACAGGGTTATACCCTGATGGTCCGACCATGTATGGTGCGACCTGGGCGGTTTGTGTGCGGGCCTGCATCTGGTCGGACGGTCCGGCGAAATACGCCGGACGGTCCGCGGTATAACCGGACTGTCTAAGATGATGTTCGGACGGTCCGGCCGCGTCCAGTACTTACCGCGTGCCTAGTGGTTGTGGATGTGATGGTGGCACAAAAGCGTGCATCGGCATACCATATGATGGCTGGGTCAAGGGTGACCCATTTATAGCCGATGTGTTTGACGCGGGTGGCACTGTATTAGACTCTCGCGATGGAAAGTTAGGAGCAGCTGATTTCTCGTATGCACGTAAATGCATTTTAATAGATTCATCTACATATTGCTTTAACTGATCTCCTCGTTGATCCATGAAAGTCGTAAGAGATAGATCTGGAGTACTTACAGCGGGACCCTGAAGTGGAGGTAGGAGAGATTCCATATCGATCTCCCCTTGACGGACGATCTTCTGGTGGCGATCTACCGTGAAGTGTGACAAGTACTTGTCCGCCGCCTCCTTGCGCCGTTCGAAGAGTTTATGCAGCAGTTCCGCCTCTTCCTTGTCGCGTTGTTCGTTCCATTGCCGCATCACCTCCTTCTCATCGCGCATTACGAGGTCTTCAAAGGGCCTTTGGTCATCAGTCGGGAGCGCCTCCATGGCCGGCTTGATGATGTTGGCGGTGGAGATCTTGGTGTGTTCCTTAGAACCGGCCATCTATGAGCCGATTTTTAGCAGGTCTAGACACCTAATCCCCAGCGGAGTCGCCAAAAAGTATGTTGACACCTTTTTGGAGGCGCCAATCACTCAAAAGAACTAGCGGCGATGCTCTCTGGTCAGGCGCGGACGGTCCGCGACACAGAGCCGGACGGTCCGCGACCTGGCGCGAGGCAGCGGTGCTCTCTGGTCAGACGCGGATGGTCCGCGGCACAGGGCCGGACGGTCCGCGACCTGGTGCAGGAACTAGGATTCCCTGCCTGACGGCCGGACGGTCCGCGCCCTAGGGCCGGACGGTCCGCGCGTGCGCAGGGGCGGCGGAAGATCGCCGGCGGCGCCTGGATCTCGCTCCCGGGAGAGACCCCGTCGGGGAGGAGAGATCCTAGGAGTTGTCTAGGCTCGGGCAGACCGACCTAGACTCCTCTAATCGACGTAGAGTCGAGGAGAGGCAGAGAATTTGGGGATTGGAATACTAAACTAGGGCTAAACTAGAACTAGACTAGAACTACTTCTAATGCATAAGGTAAAAACGAGTAATATACTTGATTTGATCGATTGTTGGGGGTTCCATCGGCCGTAGCCCTTCATCTATATAAAGGGGAGGTCTGGATCCGCTTCAAATTGATTTCCGAGTTAATCCCGCGGTTTTAGGTAACAAATCCCGCGAGAAACTAGGAACCCTAACTGACTCTGCGCACGCGCGGACCGTCCGCGCCACCACCGCGGACTGTCCGGACCGCGGACCGTCCGGCCTCGGGGCCGGACCGTCCGCACTGCTCTTTTTAGAGCTCAACACCTGTTTGATTATAGGGACTAAATAGATTCTGAACATATTAATTATAGTAAACAAAGACTTAAATGCCCCTTGTCTTGATTTATGTGAACGGCACCATCTCATTGTATGGCAGGAGGGCAATCCATGGAAAAAAATGTGTTTTAGTCCCTTTTAGTACCCTTTCAGGTGATGCAAACAGGGTTTTCCCTCATGCTCAAAGCTGATCATAGAACATGTGAGGTTACCAAAGAGAAACAGCTGTGAAATAAATAAATAAATAAAAAGGTACCAGAACGACACCATGAACGTTCAACAGTACAATTGAAAGTTTCGGAGACAGCTAATCTAAAACAAGATTTGCCTTCATGCTCACAAAACAAGGTGAGTTATGTTGTCACGACGAATGGAGAGGATGATTTGCAATTATCACTCGTCACTGCTAATAGCCGAAGTTAAACTTTGATCTAAGCAGAAGCTTCATTTCAGCATCGATATAATTTAGGGCCATCAAATCATCAGATTATTGAAGAGTGAGATGTATGTATGATTAGCCTGGCAACACGTGTATAGTTTTGATTTTCAGTCAATCACATATTCATGTAGAGAGAAGAGGACAGAAATCTATGCTCTCCTATCAAAAACATGTTGATTGATGCTCGAAAGAATAAACGGAATTCATATCCTCAAATCCCTCAAAAAAAAATGGAGACGCCGACTGCCGTTTCCCTCGATCAGAGTGCGGGATCTCTGCTCTCCTCCGAAACTGCCGTCTCAGCCACCTGCTTATTCTGGCCTTCGTCTGATCGCGCCGCCGCCGCCTATCTCTGGCCTTCCTCCGACGCCAACGCCGACGCCGCGGAGTGGGAGGCGGCTTCTTCGGTCTGAAATGACTCGAGGTCCGCAGCCATGGCGCGCTCGGCCCGTAGTATAGGCTCGTAGTAGGCGGCGTGCGCATCCATACACTTCCGCAGAGCGGCCGTGGCGTCTTGGCACAGCTCCACGACGTCGACGCTGGGACCGGCGGCCTCCGCCTCCTCCACGCACTTCTCCCACGCGACAAACTCGTCCTTGCAGCCGCCGCCCTTCATGAAGAGGCAGAACCCGCACTCCCCTTGCTCCTCCTCCCCTGCTCCGCCGGCCACCGCGGAGGCATCGATGACCACAGGCTCCACGGCATCGTCTGCGCCGCCTCCACCAGCAGGAGGCGCCGCTGCATCGCACGATTCGCCTGAAACGCCGCCAGTCGCGGCGGCGACGTAGTGCTGTTGATCTTCTCTGGCTGGTGTAGCGGCAGCCTCCGAGGGAGGAGGATCAGCACCCGCGGCGGCAGCGGCGGCTCCCATTAAGCTAGGGTTTTGGGGCCAGCAGATCGCGGCGGCTCTGTGACTGCCACAGTGGGTGGAAGAAAGCTAACATTGATTTGTAAAACCCTGGAGCGGCATCAGTTCTTTTTTAAAAAAATCTAATTACTCTATTATTGACTTGGATTGAGATGTAAATTAGTTTAAGTTACACCTCAATCCACCTCAACACATATGAATTGGGATCAATAATAGAATACTTAGGAGGTGTTTGAATACACTTGTCGGGGACCATAATTAAGGGTACCCTCAAGTCTCCTAATTCTCCGCTGGTAAACCCCATCAGCATAAAGCTGCAAAGGCCTGATGGGTGCGATTAAGTCAGGGATCGGTCCATCCGAGGGACTCGATCACGCCTCGCCCGAGCCTAGCCTCGGACAAGGGCAGCCGACCCTGGAGGATCTCTGTCTCGCCCGAGGCCCCCCTCCAGCGACGAACATACTTCCGGCTCGTCCGAGGCCCTGTCTTCGCCAAGAAGCAACCCTGACCAAATCGCCGCGCCGACCGACCAAATCGCAGGAGCATTTAATGCAAAGGTGGCCTGACACCTTTATCCTGACGCGCGCCCTTCAGTCGACAGAGCCGAAGTGACCGCCGTCACTTCGCTGCTCCGCTGACCGGCCTGACAGAAAGACAGCGCCGCCTGCGCCGCTCCGACTGCAGTGCCACTTGACAGAGTGAGGCTGACAGGCAGTCAGGCCTGGCCGCAGGCACCATAGGAAGCTCCGCTTCGCCCGACCCAGGGCTCGGACTCGGGCTAAGCCCCGGAAGACGGCGAACTCCGCTCCGCCCGACCCAGGGCTCGGACTCGGGATAAGCCCTGGAAGACGGCGAACTCCGCTCCACCCGACCCAGGGCTCGGACTCGGGCTCAGCCCCGGAAGACGGCGAACTCCACTCCGCCCGACCCAGGGCTCGGACTCGGGCTAAGCCCCGGAAGACGGCGAACTCCGCTCTGCCCGACCCAGGGCTCGGACTTGGGCTCAGCCCCGGAAGACGACGAACTCCGCTTCGCCCGACCCCAGGGCTCGGACTCCACCCTGGCCTCAGCCGACGGTCTCCGCCTCGCCCGACCCCGGGGGCTCGGACTTGACCTCGGCCACGAAAGACAGACTCGACCTCGACTTCGGGGGAGCCTCCACATCGCCCAACCTAGGGCGAGGACCGGCCACATCGACGGGAGGCTCCATCATTACCCTACCCCAAGCTGACTCAGGCTACGGGAAACGAGACCGGCGTCCCATCTGGCTCGCTCCGCCAGATAGGCAATGATGGCGCCCCGCACGCTCCCTGACGACGGCAGCTCTCCGCCCCCTTACGGAAGCAAGAGGACGTCAGTGTTGGGGCGAAGGCAAAGACGCCACCCTTCGCTCGAGGCCTCCGCCGCAGTCGCTGGTCTGACAGAGACAAAGCGGGCAGGGACACCCTTCGCTCCATTCGGCACTTTGACGAAGGCCTGCAGCGACGTCTTCCCGCGGCGCGGCCTCGTTCAGTCCTAAGGCCCACGTGTGATCTGGCCCATTGTAACGGGCCCTGCGTGGCCGCCTTTGTGTTACGGGCCTAATTTGTAAAGGCACACTTGTAATTACAGCTTGTAACCCTGCTTTATGGGAATATTCTGGGGATAAACTAGGTGTCTGAGGGCACATGCGTCCTTAACACAAGGCGTTGGGCACTCAGATACCTATAAATACCCCCGCACAGTGCCCGTGAGAGGCTAGATTAACAGAGCTATTGCCCCCGAGCACGTAACCCTGTTGTCACCACTGTTCACTCTTGTTGGCCACGGCAGGTTCCAACATTTGGCGCCCACCGTTCGTGCTACGACAAAACCACCCGCGATGGCACCCAAGAGAGCTAACCCGAAGGCTGACGAGGCTGCGAAGGCAGCACTGCTGGCCGCAAGAAAGGGCAAGGCCCTCGTCCTCACCCAATCCACCCACCAAGAGCCCACTGAAGACAATGTTCCCCACACCGGCGAAGACGACACCTTCCGCACCTGCGGAACCGAAGGACAGTCGCAGCCGCCCCCAGGCTTCGCCCCACTGGAAGGCGTGGACCTCACCGAGGACGGCGAGGTCCTCGGCGTCTCAACAGAAGAACAGCTACAGCTGCGCGCCCTGCGCCTCAGGAACCGCAATCTCCAGAGGCAGAAAGAGATACTGGAGGCCAAGCGCCAGCGTGTGTCCGCATTAGCCAAGGTGCGGCAAATGATACGCGACGAGGAGCAGAAGGCCCAAGACCTCGAGCGCGAGATCGCGCTGATGCAGCGCGAAGGCCACCTCGGTCTACAGCAAGAGTCACCCCTCCAGCAGCGCACACAACCGGAGGACACGCGCGAAGGCCACCTCGGCCGGCAGCATGGCCCACCCCTGCAGCACCGGGCGCAGCCGGAGAACCCGCGTTTCCCCCAGCATGACTACGCCTCCCAGCACGGCGCGCCATTCCAAGGGGTCAACTACCTCGACGAGCGAAGTCCCCTGGCGCCACACCTGCAAGTGACGCCTTGGCCGGCTAACTTTCGAGCGGGGGCATATCCCAAGTACAACGGCAGCACCGACCCGGCGCAATACATAATGAGTTATCAAGTCGCCGTTGCATCCGCCGGAGGGGACGACGCCACAATGGCGAAGTCTTTCATCATCGCCCTAGAGGGCCCAGCACTCACCTGGTTCACCAGATTGCCTCTGCTGTCCATTGATTCGTGGAGAAGTCTCAGGGACAAGTTCCTCCTCAACTTCCAGGGGTACCGTCCAGACACCGACGCTTTGGCCGAGCTCTCGCTTTGCAAACAGCTGGAAAAGGAGACTCTGCGGGAGTATTACCGCAAATTCTTAACACTCAAGTCGCAGCTGCCCTCTGTCGATGATCATATCGCTATCCACTACGCCATCAGTGGCCTTCGGGCCGGCGTCCTCTACAGCCACTGTATCAGAGATCCACCCAAGAGCTTGCAGGAGCTATATCAGCTCTTCGAAAAATATGCCAAATCCGAAGAGCTCCACCAGCGCAAGGTCGAGTCACAACGGAAACCCAAAGATGCCCCGCAGTCCAGCCGCACGTGGACAAGGAATCCGCAGCCAGACTCCGGTCGAGATGGCCGCAGTCAGCAGCAAGTGCACAACATCGCCAACCAACAGCCTGCTGCTGACCCCCCTCGTCGCCAGGAATATCCCCCCTAGGGCCGCGGAAATGGAACTCGCGGCAAGGGCCGAGGGCGAGCGCAGCCGCCGCGCCGGTTCTACTGCCTTTTCCACGGCGAAGACTGCGCCCACCAAACCAAAGACTGCCCCGAGACGAAGGCCACCAGAGACAGAATGGCGCGGGCGCAGCCAGCCGACAATCCCAGAATTGTCGCGCATAATTACCAGCCACCCCCTCCACCATATATCCACGCTCCCGCTCCGCATCCACCACACCACGCTTACCAACACCATCAGGAAGTACAAATCGTACCTCCTCCACCCCCACCACCACACCAGCAACACCAAAACATCCCCCATGCCCCAAAGCAGGAAGACTTCGCCGATCAACCATATCGCGAAGTCATTCACATGATAACAGGGGGGTCCAGCACCGACTTCGACACCAAGCGGCAGAAGCGGGACCACTACCGCAGCATCAACCATGTTGCCGTCACTAGCCCAGTCGTGCAGACGAAGTGGTCCCACATACCGCTAACCTTCGACGCACGAGACGTCGACCTGCGCAGCGCCCCCCACATCGACGCTATGGTCATCAATTGCAGCGTGGCAGGCTGGGACTTACACAAAGTCCTAGTCGACAACGGCAGTCAGGCGGACATCATCTTCCTCCACGCCTTCGACCGCATGGGTATAAGCCACAGCTTGCTGAAGCCTTCGGACAACCCGTTATATGGTTTCGGCGGCAAGGGCACCTTTCCAGTTGGCAAGATAGAGTTGCCCCTCTCCTTCGGTGTAGCACCCAATGCCCGAAGTGAGCAAGTAACCTTCGACATTGTCGACATGGTATATCCATACAACGCCATCATGGGCCGGGGCTCCATCAATAAGTTCGAAGCTGCCATCCACAGGTTGTACCTATGTATGAAGATACCAGGTCCGCTAGGCGCCATTACAATCTACGGCAACCAGCAGACGGCGCGCAACATAGAGCGGGACTTCGTGCCTGGTCAGAGGAACGTACACTATCTCACGACCCAGCGCGAGGTCCCCGCGCCCGCCAGCCCAACCGACAAGCAGCACGACAAGGCACAGTTGCAGTGCCAAGACGGGACCAAGACTGTCCCCCTCGATCAGGCCACGCCCAAGCAGACAGTCACTATCAGCGAAGACCTCACCTCACTTGAAGAAGAGAAACTTCTCTGCTGCCTGGCCAAGAATAAAGATGTCTTCGCCTGGTCCGCCCTCGATTTGGTCGGAGTCAGCCGATCCATAATTGAGCACAGCTTGGGAATTGACCCTTCGGTGCGACCCAAAAAGCAGAGGCTTCGCAAAATGTCAGACGAAAAGACAGAGGCCGCCAAGGCGGAGGTGCACCGCCTCCTGGAGGCTAAATTCATCGAGCCAGTGGCTTACCCCACGTGGCTCTCCAATGTTGTGATGGTGCAGAAAAAAAGCGGGAAATGGCGAATGTGCATAGACTTCACCAGTCTCAATAAGGCCTGCCCAAAGGACAATTTCCCGTTGCCGCGGATCGACAAAATAGTCGATAGCGCGGCCGGATGCGAGGTCATGTCCCTCCTCGACTGCTTCTCCGGCTATCACCAGATATACATGAAGGAGGAAGACAAGGCTAGCACCAGCTTTATAACACCCTTCGGCACTTATTGCTTTGTCAGAATGCCGGAGGGTCTCAAGAATGCCGGGTCCACCTTCTCCAGACTCACCAAAACAGTACTCGAAGGGCAGGTCGGCAGAAATATATTTACATATGTGGATGACATCGTCGTCGCCAGCAAGAATAAGGAGGACCATCTCGCCGACCTGGCCGAGACATTCGCGAACATGCGAGATGCACGACTCCGCCTAAACCCGGAAAAGTGCGTCTTCGGTGTTCGCCAGGGCAAGATATTGGGCTACCTGGTGTCCCGCCACGGCATCGAGGCCAACCCAACCAAGATCCAGGCATCGTCGATATGTCGCCTCCGCAGTCCGCCAGGGACGTCCAGCGTCTGACAGGCAGATTGGCCGCTCTCAACAGATTCATCTCCAAGTCCGCCGAGCGAAGTCTCCCCTTCCTCAAAACACTACGCGGTGCGAAAGACTTCGCCTGGGGACCGGAGCAAGCAGCGGCCTTCGCCTCACTAAAACAGTACCTGTCGGAGCTGGCCATCCTCACAAGCCCCGACTCCTCGCTCCCCCTATTGCTCTATGTCGTGGCTTCGCCGCACGCGGTCAGCGCGGCACTAGTGCAGGAGCAGACAGTCGGGGGCACAGTCAGGCAGTGCCCTGTTTACTATGTCTCTGAAGTCCTGACACCGTCCAAATGCAACATGACAGAGCTGGAGAAGATCGCCTACGCAGTTATTATGTCCTCGCGCAAGCTGCGCCATTACTTTGAAGCATTCAAGGTCCGAGTCACCTCAGACAGGGGGCTCGGCGAACTATTCAGAAACCCGGAGGCATCAGTGAGGATTGCCAAGTGGGTAGCCGAACTCTCCGGCTACCACATCAGCTTCGAGCCCAGGACAGCTATCAAGTCGCAAGTCCTGGCAGACTTCGTCGTCGACTGGACTGGGCCAGTAACACGGCCAGACCCGTCCACAGAGAAGGTCTGGACTATCCATTGCGACGGCGCATGGTGTCATGCGGGGGCAGGCGTCGCTGCAGTCGTCACCTCACCAGCCGGAGTCAAACACAGATATGCAGCACGCCTCAGCTTCGCTCTGGAATCCGACAAATGTACAAACAACATAGCAGAGTATGAAGCGGTTATCCTCGGCCTCCGCAAGCTAAGGGCCCTCGGAGTCACCACATGTATCATCAAAACAGACTCCAAGATAGTTGCCGGCCAGGTCGAGAAAGACTATGCAGCAAAAGACCCCGCGCTCATGCAATACCTCGCGGCTATCCGAAGTCTCGAGAGACAGTTCAAGGGATTCACCCTGCAGCATGTGGATAGGGCCAAGAACGAGGAGGTCGATGCATTAGCCAAGGCCGCCGCCAGGGGCGAGCCCCTGCCCTCCGACGTGTTCTTTCACACCATCGGCACGCCAGCCGTCCGGAGCCCCGAAGGGCTCCAAATAACTAATGATAGCGAGGGCCACCGTATAGTCAACCTAATCATGACCCTGGCGGGCACCAATAACCCTGTTCCTACAGGGGTACTATCATCCAACCGACGTCAGTGAGGCAAAGCGCCTCAGACATCGAAGCCGGGACTTCGCACTGATCGAGGGCCAATTATACAAGAAAGGGGTCAGTCAGCCAATGCTTAAATGCGTCATCGAAACCGAAGGCATGCAAATCCTACGCGAGGTCCACAGTGGCACGTGCGGCTCGCACGCGGGGCCAAGGGCCCTGGCTGCAAAGGTGATCCGACAAGGGTTTTACTGGCCTGCAATGATCTGCGCCGCAAATCGAGTCACAAGGTCCTGCGAAGCCTGCCAGAAGTTCTCTCCTCGGTCAGGCAACCCCTCGCAATATACAAAGCTGATTGCCCATACATGGCCTCTCCAGCGCTGGGGCCTGGACATTGTCGGGCCCCTGCCCACCGCTCAGGGGAACCTTAAGTTCGCCTTCATAGCCGTCGAATACTTCACCAAATGGATTGAAGCGAGGGCTGTTTCCACAATCACATCAAAGACTGCACAAAAATTCTTCTGGCAGAACATTGTTTGCCGCTTCGGAGTACCGTCCGAGCTAACAGTTGACAACGGCAAGCAGTTCGACAATCAAGATTTCAAGGATTTTTGCTTCTCCATCGGCACCAAGCTTGCCTTCGCTTCAGTCTATCATCCGCAGTCCAACGGGGTCGTGGAGCGTGCCAACGGGAAAATCTTCACAGCTGTCAAGAAGATGTTCCTCGATGAAAAAAAGGCAGATGGACCGATTTATTACCGGAAGCAGTCTGGGCGTTAAACACAACTGAGTGCAGGGCAACCGGGTTCACTCCTTTCCGCCTTCTATACGGATCGGAGGCAATGACCCCGCAAGAAATAAAGCATGGGTCCCCGCGTACAGTTCCGTCAGCCGTCCCCGACGTGGACGAGCCAACTTCAAAAGATCTCATTGACGAAGACCGGGTCTTCGCCCTACAGGCCCTAAACAAATACCAAGCCCAGACCAAAGCATGGCGCGACCACGCAGTCATCCTGAGGGAGTTCAGCGAGGGGGACCTCGTACTCGTCCGAACAGCTCGGACGGAGTCCAAGGGCAAGTTGGAGCCCAAGTGGGAGGGCCCCTTCATAGTCAAGACAAAAGCTTCCCCCAGCGCTTACAGGCTCACAACGCCAAACGGCGAGGACCTGGAGCACTCCTGGAACATCGACAACCTTCGCAAATTTTTTGTTTGACCCATTTAGGGCTGATTTCGCCCTTGTAATTCGCCGCAATCAAACTCATACCGGCCCGCACTCTTTTCCTCCCGGGGGGTGAGGTTTTTAACGAGGCGGAGCCATGTAATATATGTGAGAAAAATCCCCCGCAAAAGCACGTGTCGAAAAAAGACCGCGACAACGGTCTTCGGCATTCGACCAATTCGAAGTCACCGCAAGGCTAAGCGCTAGCCACCCTCGCGTGCGACAAATCCGCGCAGAAGTCGCCTAAGGGTGCAGCCGGACTAAGCACAACAAGTGCGCAAAAATTAGACGTCTATCGTGAAGACTATCCGCGCAGAAGTCGCCTAAGGGTGCAGCCGGACTAAGCACAACAAGTGCGCAAAAATTAGACGTCTATCGCGAAGACTATCCGCGCAGAAGTCGCCTAAGGGTGCAGTCGGACTAAGCACAACAAGTGCGCAAAAATCCGAAGTCTATCGCGAAGACTATTCGCGCAGAAGTCGCCTAAGGGTGCAGCCGGACTAAGCACAACAAGTGCGCAAAAATCCGAAGTCTATCGCGAAGACTATCAGCGCAGAAGTCGCCTAAGGGTGCAGCCGGACTAAGCACAACAAGTGCGCAAAAATCCGACGTCTATCGCGAAGACTATCCGCGCAGAAGTCGCCTAAGGGCGCAGCCGGACTAGCACAACAAGTGCGAAAAAACCCGAAGTCTATCGCAAAGACTCCGCGCAGGAGCCGCCTCAGGGCGCAGCCGACCTAGTACAACGAAAGCAGAAACGACAGCAAGACCAACTATAATCACACCGGCACAGCATAACCAACCATACCAGACAAAGTACACAGCGCCCTCGCAGGCACAGGCACGCGAGGGCACACAACTCCATCTTACAAGCCCTTACACATACACAAGCGAGGGCACCACGCTCTACATCGGCTCAACCTTAGGAATAATTCCCATCTCCCTATAATTAAATAACATTATCCTAAGCTCTTCACCCGCAAAAAGACTTCGCAGTTCCCCTTCCCCTGTACCCACGGCGGCCGGCAAAGACAACAGCTCCTGCCGACCAGCCCTACTCACGCGAAGCCGAGCCCCTTCCTCCGCACTAACCCTACGCTTTGCAACCGCCCTTCGTCGTCGGCGCCCGGTGCTAGGACTTGGCACGTCTGGCGCGTCCGCGGCGCGTGGCGAAGCCTCCGCCGCAGCCACATCCAAGGCCGCAAAATAATCCAAGTCCTCCTCCGACGACTCCTCAGTCCACTCAACCGAGCTCCCAGAGTCAGTAAAATCAGAAAACTCAGATACAGACCCACCATATTCATTCCCACCTTCCGCGGTCGAAGCCGCCAAAAACTCAGTAGTAGCGGTTGTGTGCGCAGGCCCAAAATCTTAAACCTGCGCAGCAACCAAAATTCAGTACAACATCCAAAAATTCCCCAACCCTAAACACCCACTACGCCACCTGCGAAGGCCCTGCCGCTGCGGAGGCCTCCGCCGAGGCCTCCGCCGCTGCCTCCGCCACCACCGCCGCGGGATCTTCAGCGCTCGGCACAGCAGCTGCGGGGGCATCAGGCGCGCCTTCGGCCACCTTTGGGGGCAGGTCTTCGCCGGCCGCGGCAGATGCGGGGGCGCCTGGTGCGTCTCCCGCAGTCTCCGGGGTCGGTCCCAGGGCGACTCCAGTCGCAGCCTCCGCAGGAGTCGTCTCCGGGTCAGGCAACGCGCTGTTCAGTGCCCCGAAGTCGTCCACCCGCTCGCCGCGCTCCGCCTAAGACAAAACACACAAAAAAAATTCAGCAAACATACGCACAGACCACATCCAGCAAACGCCGAACAAACGACAACGTTACCTGAGCCCTCGCAGCCTCGGCCCGCTCCCTGACCACCTCACGACCGTACGAACCCCACATCCGGTCATAGAGGGCCCCGGCGGATTCCTTCACCACGGGGTCTTCGACCTCAAAGATATCTCGCCCAAAATCCTCATCTGCCTGGTCGAGGGCCTCAAAGTGCCGGCACCCTTCGCGAGAGAGTGCGTTCATCGCCGCCTCGCAGGTGACCAGGGAGGTGAACGACATTAACCCCTCCAAGACAGTGGGGAGCTCCTGCAGCTCCTCCTGCACCCATTCCAGACAGCGAAGCCCGGCCTCTCGCTCCGGCACCTCGAAGTCACCGGTCCGCGCACCCAGCTCGCGATATGCAGCCATGAGCTGCGTGCGCGTCCGTTCGGCCTCCGCTCGCATCGCGGCCTCGGCCCCCTCCGCGCGGCTCTCCAGGGCAGTAAGCCGCCCCTGCAGCTCTCCAGCGAGCTCCTTGGCAATATTGCCTTCCGCCCGCGCCAGCCTGGCCTCCGCCTGCGCAGCCTGCTCTTTGGCGATGGCTTCGTTGGCCTCCCTCCTCTCCCCCGCCAGCTGGCGCCGGAGGTCAGCCTTCTCCTTCTCCAGGGCGACCACCTTGTCCGCCAGTTTACGGCACTTGCTGTCGGAGGCCGACTTCTCACGGACAGCGTCAGCATGTTGCGTCCGAAGTCTCTCGACTTCGGCAGACAAAGCTGCCGTAAGGGCCCCCGACGCAGTGCGGCTGGTGAAGTCAGCCACTTGCAGAGCACACGTAAGGCCGTTGCCTTAAAAAAAAGGGAAGGGGGGTGGAGAGGGCATAGCTCAGCGGACCTGACTCAGCGCCTCCGTCGCCTGACTCAGCGCCTCCGTCACTCCCTTCAGTCGGCGGGTCGCCACGCCCGCCTCGTCCCTGACCAGCGCGAGGGCCGACACCTCGCCTCCGACGCCAAGGGTCTCGCCCCTTGCCTTCGGCGCTAGCGCAGCTGTCGCGATCGCCGCGCCAGGCACAACTAGAGCAAGCTGGCCCCCGTCCGACCCTGCAACGCGTCAACAAATTAAAATATATATATATATATATAGAATTACCCCCAAGATAATCCTCCACATTAATCTCGGTGCCGAAGTCGGCAACGCGTTTGCCCGGCGGCGGCAACGTTCGGGCCGCCTTCGCAGCCTCCGCCACTCCGCTGACCGGCGGCACCACCTTCGTCAGTTTGGAGCCTCCGGCGCCCACCGTTGCCTCTGACGCCTTGCTAGGTGCAGAGGCGCCCGCCTTCGCCGGCAGCGGCGGCTTGCCTCCGCCAGAGGCCGCAGCCTTCGCAGTTCCCCGCTGCCTTTTTGGCCGAGCTTCGTGAACCCTGACAGTCGCCTGGCGTTTTTGCGCCGCCCCTTGGCGATCCTTGTCCATCACTGCCCACACAACAGCACCAATATTTCGCCCGTAAGGAAAAACTCTCCACCAATGAACCATACGAGATATAAAACAGTCCTCCTCAGCCGCGCAGGGGATAGGAACATTTCTAGGCCAACAACCCCCGGTAACCCTCAGCATCCGAGCCGAAGACTCCCGGAGCTCGGGCGAAGACATCCTTTCCCCCGGGGCCGCGCACGTCCTCATTAACTCTCTAGCAAAACTATCAGACACCCCAAGTCCTCCCATCGCAGTACCTAATTTTCTCTTTTTTGAGGAGGGGGCGGCTGCCAGCGCAGGGTCGCCTCCAGTCTCCACCGCCGGCTTCTTCCCACGGCGGTCCGCTTCGTCTTGACCAGGGTAGCCGTCGTACGGCAATTGATTTAATTCGAAGACCCTGTTCAAACGTTCATTTGACCCGCGGATATCAAAGCTGCGCTGGCCTTCCGTCCTCGGCACGTAACGCCCCACGAGCCGCACCGCCAAGTCTTCCGCATCACGCACAAAGGCGGTCGGATCACGGTTTCGCAAATTCAGTGCGAAGGCAGGACTTCGCACCACCCTTCCTCCGTGAAAAGGCATCTGGCGAGGGCACACTTCGCCCAGCGCCCAGCCGTGCGCCAAGGGCCTGTAACACCCTAAATCCATCATTTGAAAAAAACACAATTTGAATTATTAGTTTCCAGTACAAAGGAAAATATTTATGTTCAAGTAATAAAATTGTGATATAAATAAGTTGAACAATTTCTTGATTAGATAAAATCTAACAAGTGCTTGATGCATTCATGCCGAAGCATATGTTTTGTTTGATTTGAATCCAATTCTTGGATTTAATTTTGTGAAGAAAACGTTATTTTATAGAATAATATTAAATTATTAAAATAATAAATTCGGTAACTATGTATTTTGATTTGTTAAAAAAATAAACTTGAAATTATTCTGATTTTCACTATATATATACAAATTTATATGCATTATTTAGATTTATTGTTGGTGTGAAATATTT
Source organism: Zea mays (assembly GCF_902167145.1). Taxonomy (NCBI): domain Eukaryota; kingdom Viridiplantae; phylum Streptophyta; class Magnoliopsida; order Poales; family Poaceae; genus Zea; species Zea mays. Next base: position 17,253,282 of record NC_050100.1, read on the forward strand.
TCGTGAAATGGAATGAATTGCTAAATAATATTTTTCTACAAAACGATGTATTTTAGTTTTGTTAATAATATTTTAGGTTTTTATTATGAATTTGTATGTGTCTATAAATATATATGGCTACTTGTTTGTTTAAAAAAAACAGATGCGTATGGAAATTTGAAAAAAAAATGGAAAAGACATGAACGATTTAGCCGCACGGTCCAACAAAAAAAAATAGAAGAATTTTTTTTAAAAAAAAGAGAAGACGAACACTGGAACCAAATGATCCAGCCTGTGCGTTCCCTTCCCCACTCTCCCCGTCTGTCCTCCAGGTGGGTCCAACTCGTCAGGAGTATCTTCAAGTTTGAGCCTCTGCTCTGTGTGCGCTGGCCGTTCCTGCGTGCGCCGCCAACCCAGTTCCCACGCCGTCGTCCACATCCTGCTCCTGCAGTCGTCTGCTTCTTGGCCCCACGCCGCCAGCCGAAGCGCTGCGTCCTCTCCTATCCCCTTCTTTACTGTTCGAATCACTACCCCATTAGAGCTGACCGTTTTCTCCATTAGTGACATTTAAATCCTCCGTTTCTATCTTCAATCGGTATCAGTTCAACCGGCGACCTCCTGGCTCCCTCCTCCACCTATAAATGGAACCGCTCCTAGAGCCCTTTCTCTCCTTTTCTGCTCTAGTTCGTTGGCCATATCCCGCAGCCAAGCCCCTGTACAGCGCCGAGAACCCCGCGCTACCCTCGGTTCTCACTGCTGCGCACCACGCCAAGCTAGCACCTTCTGCGCAGCCGCTCGCCATCGTGCTGCGGTGTCACGCCGCGTCATTGCCATCGCTCACCAGACTTCACCTGCTTCGTCGACACGCAGCCTGCTCATCATTTCAACGCTAGCTTCTGTACCGCGACGCCGCGAAGTTCGCCCTGCTGCTGTGCCTCGCCGGTGCCGAAGTCGTTCTTCCATGCCACGCATTCGTCGTCATCTATGATGTGCCTTGCTGCTCTACACCGCAACCTTGCTGACCATGGCCTGCTGGAATTCGCCGATGCCCCTGCTCAGCCCCGCCATGTTGAAGTTTGATGCCGCGCAGCCATCACACTGAGAACCGTACGAACACACTGCTTCTTTGTTACTACAAGGTAGAAGATGATAATTTTTGTTGCTATTCATATAGTCTACGTTTAATAGCGTATAAATCCGTATGACGTTTTTTATGCAAAACGATTATTTTTGGAGCGCAAATAAATCGATTCATGTAATGTTAGTTCCATATGTTTATGTGAAATAATTTATTTCAGGATTCACAATAATTTACACGTTTCATTAATTATGATCCTTAGATTCGATTCATATGTAGTCATCAAATTAAGAAATTAAAAATAATAATAGCCTTTATGTTTTATAATAAAAAAAGGAGATAGTTGTTTGTAATGATATATGTACACAAAAATAAAAATTTACCGGCTACCCCTCATAGTCTACCTTTAATTATGTTTTGATCCTTGTTATAGTTTCTATTATAAAATGTATATTTTGGAACCCAAATAAAATAGAAATGGTTTTGTTAGTTCCATAATAATGTGACAAGCATTTTTAATTAATGTTTCGCGCGGTTCACATATTTTTGTAGTTAAATTTATATTACAGTTGTTATACAAGAAATATTAAAATGACCTTTTCAATAGATATCATGTTTTCAATGTTCATTATAGATGTTTAAGTGTAGTCGTACTAAATAGTAATATGTCTAATAATAATATAATGGTTTAAATAAGTGCTACACTGTCATAACTAAAATGATAGTTAATAATATACTAATAAATATAGTATTCATTTTAATTATCTGGACCATTTGTTCCTACAATAGAATTAAAGATAATTAATATATTAATTATCCTTTATCATAATTTATTAGTCAAACCTATTGTCAACTTGTTCATAACTAGTTATATGAGCTTGATTAATTATTTTATCACATTTAGTCTATGTTATATAAATCATTTAGTTTTTCCTAAAGGGTAAAATAAAGTAATAACTAAAATGTTACTTTATATATATACTTCGAATATAATAATATAGGCTATGTGTTTTTAAATGAAATTAAAAGATAGTTGTTTGTTCATTGTCTTTTACATAAAAGTTCATTTAAGGCATATACCATAACTTTCCATAAATAGGTGTTTAATAATAATAATGACCTTTTCACATAAAACCTATTTAGACTTATATCTTAATTTATCATAAGTGATAGGTTTAACAATGAATTATATGCTCCATAATGCTTCTAAAATTAATAATGTGATTAGTAGCCCATTAACCCTAGATATATAACTTATATCTATTCTAAAAAGTTAAAAATGTTTAATATCGTTATAACGTGTTTTATCGTCTTATAAATGCTTTATCTTAGACGTATCGCGTATGACGTTTTATAAAAGATTAAATTAGTGAACATAATATTTGTATAGTTTAATTAAGACATTTTAAGCTCATGTCTTGTTTTATAAAGTATAGATCACACATTTTCTTAAGAATACCCTCTTATTATAACCATGACTTGCGACGTATTTGAAAAGCGAACACTCTTTTCGTTAGGCTCTCTTTTAGCTTTACGTATGATGAATGTGATATGTTATTGAGTGGTGTTTGTTCTTCTTGTTTGTTTGTGTGATATTCAGTGGTTGATCTAGTAGTTAAGAATCAAGATCTATTCCTATCCGTGGAAGAACCTCAAGTTTTCAATAAGCAAGGCAAGTGGACTTCTCCCTCTGCATACTCTATTTGATCCCAAACAATACATTTAATAAAGTTTATTCTTTTGGATATATATGCATAATTTGACGGGTTACCTATTTAGATAACCTTTCCAACCTTATTCCTTGATCAAACCTGGGAATTATACTTTACCTTCGCAGCTATGCTATTGCTACAACTTAACTTTATGCAGTCACTCCTGCTTATGATATTAATGTTCCAAAATGGTAAGTTTATATTATTGTTGTTAACCCGATGGTTAAACAAGATTATTGCATATTAATTGGAACATGGAGTGACCACCCGGGAAAACAGTGCAACCACGAGTGCTATCATGGCTCTGGCTTTGGTAATTAGCTTTATATGCTTAGTGCCTGGCAACCTTACCTGAAATATGGGCAAGAGGGGGAGCGGTAGGTGTTGGCAGCCCACGTTAACATGGGGACGTATTCTTGGCTAAGGTACCTCACCCAGGGGGCCTCCACCATCGTCTTTAGAAACCTTAGCGGGTTGCTTCGTATTAAGTGTATTTTGTGAAAGCCTCATAGTGGATCCCTAGCCACTCACCTCGGAAGTGTTTACGGGTTTTGGCTGACCCAGGCTAGAGGGGATACACGGCTTGTGGGTAAAGTTGTACCACCTCTGCAGAGTGTAAAACTGATATATCAGCCGTGCTCACGGTTATGAGCAGCCTGGACTCCTCACATGATAATTGAACTTGAAGATGGAAATAAATCGAGATCCGATGATCTGCCAATTGTTTTGCTTAAGTGGTTTCACTTAAGTGTTTTTGATATACTCTTGTACCTTTGCTTAATGGGAATACTTGGGATTCACACTTATTAGTAAGACATGTGTTGTTAATAAAATGTTGACCAACTAAAATGCTTACTGCTCAACCTTAGCCTCACCTTGTTACCTTGCATTAGTTTTTCCCCCACTTGCTGAGCCCCGACCATAAGTGAGCTCACCCTTGCTTAATTTTGATCAGAAGTTTGCAGATGAAGTTATGATGCTGAGCTCCAGGGATGCTAGTCTAGTGATACCCCCGGTCATCTTCCTGTGGATGGATGTCCTTGTTTCGCTGTACTTTGATGAATAAAGGTTAAGACATCATGTCTGTTCGAAGTGTAATATGTTAATATAATCGTTATTTACGCTTTTATGCATTGTTCTTTTGATATATTACACTTGTGATGTCAACATATGTGTGAAAATAGATCCTGGCACACATATGCTATGCACCCGGCTCTGCCCATTAGAAACGGGTGTGACAGATGAAGTTATGATGCTGAGCTCCAGGGATGCTAGTCTAGTGATACCCCCGGTCATCTTCCTGTGGATGGATGTCCTTGTTTCGCTGTACTTTGATGAATAAAGGTTAAGACATCATGTCTGTTCGAAGTGTAATATGTTAATATAATCGTTATTTACGCTTTTATGCATTGTTCTTTTGATATATTACACTTGTGATGTCAACATATGTGTGAAAATAGATCCTGGCACACATATGCTATGCACCCGGCTCTGCCCATTAGAAACGGGTGTGACAGAAGTGGTATCAAAGGAATGTGACCGTAGGTCGCTAAATTAGTTAGAAATGGAAAGCCCAGTCAGTCTTTCAAAGCCTGGTATATTTTCCTCCATAAAAACTTACTTTATATTAAAACTCGTCTCTTTTATTTTCAACTCTTTTAGTCTGAGTTTGGTCTATCAGAAGACTCTACTCGGAAGCACTACAAGATGATCAAGTTAGGATTGTGGAACTTGAAGTGAAGTCTACCGGAAGGAACCCTTTAGAAGCTATGGAAGATGCCCCATTTTCTGTCTTATCCCCGCCCCGCAAGAAGTTTCGTTATAGATCTCTTGGATCTATTACCATTCTTCTTGGTTAGGTTGATAGGATAGTTCTATAGCGCTAAGTTTTCGACTAGATCGGTAAGGACGATGTTATATTGTAGTTGTTTTCTAATCCATAATATTGTTATATAACCCTTGATTTCTTCTACTCTTGTTTCCTTGCCATTGTATTGCCACCCTTGTGCAATATCTACCTTGATGTATGAAACCTTTGGCTCTCTACTCCTTGATAATGCTTTCTCCCTAACTCACTTTATATCCTTGGTTGTATCATTTATCCTAACTTTAATAGTTCATGATTATCTTATTTCACTATTGGCCACCGACAAATATGTCTTGTCTAACTCCTTGATAATTCTTACCTTTATAATATCTTTCTTATTCCAAACCATGTCACACCTTTTGTTTTGGTTGAATGAGTAGAATTGGACTGTGTTGTGCTGATATGTTTGAGTTCATGTTAGTTATATTTGTGACTATGATTGATTTGCTTCTTTGTAATGATTGTTGTTGTATTGTGTGACTTTTGTCCACAATGACAACAATTAGCTAGGTTAAACCTTAGATAGTTGGGTTCTCTCTACTCTTTATAGTCTGTCTTAGCTCAATCTTTTCGTCCCTTCTTTCCTTACTACATCCATACAGATGTCAGAACTTGGAATGTCAACTGCAAGTGATGCCACTAAGTGCAAAGAATACATTGTGTTGGCAACTCCTCTAGCTAAGGATCAGATGGAACAGTTCAAGAAGGCGCATGCTCAGTTTCTGCAAGCAACCTCTCAAGTGGTAGCTAGACTCCAACAAGTTGATTTAGCAGAAATTATAGCACATGAGCAGACTACCGATAACCATATGACATCAACCACAACATCACCCTCGATAGTTGACTTAGAAAAGCTATTACATGCACAAGCTCTTGTAATACAGAATGTATCGCAACTCACCTCCTCATACCAGCAAGTGTTGGCAAGTCGAAACGTCACTAGAAATGAAACAACTAATGAACAGACACAAAAGGATGCACACCAACAGACAAATGATCTTGGAACATGTTGTTGTGAGTACTATGGAATTCCTTGTCGCCAGATCAGTACAAACGAAAGTGAAACTACAAAACAGAAGAACCAGATTTTATTTTCGGGTATAAAAAGTCAATGGTCTTCCCAAGAACAACTAGTAGCAGATGCATTGTTAGACGATGAATTGCCAGGTTTTCCAAAAAGGAAACATCACAAGGATGCTCAGCTCCAAAAAGAAGCAAATGAGTGTTACATTGATGGATGGACTATCACCTGCACACAGTTTCAGCCTCGTCGTCGCATCAGTTCCAAGAAACAAAAATGGAAACATGGAAAAAGTCAAGAAATAACTTCAAGAAAGTCTTGCTATCAATGTGGACGTGAAGGTCATTACTTCCGTAACTGTCCTGAGAAGAGTTCACTACCGGATACCTCCGAGATAAAGCTATCTCAGTCTTCAGACATGAAATATGAACAAAAATGCATAGAAACTTCTATCAACATCGTGAAGAACAACAAAAGGAATAGAAAAATATTTGGATACATGAGCTGTCCACCTCAACCACAAGCAAAAGCCCCGAAACACATGGATACCCAAACAGAAGAATCAAGCCAGGCTCAGCTATATGAGATACAGACACCCAATCAACCCTCACCCCCGGTTGGTCAAGCAAAGTTGACTCGCAAAGAACTCAAAGCAAGAGGTGCTTTTTTCTACTGCAAGAATGAAGAACATATTATTCGCGAATGCCCCACGAAGCGTCTAGACCAAATTAAAGAAGAAGACGGTGAAGCAAGACCCAAACAATAACATGGAAGACTAACCAGTTATAAGTACGATGATGAAGATCGCTTGATTAGTAGTCATTGCGGAGTGAAGAAATGAAGAAGTTCCTTAAGTTTAGAAGAGTTAAAGTGTGAACCAAGAACCTATGAGTAACCATATATCACCATTGTTTTCTTGCTAGCCTTCCCTAATCTCGAGGACGAGATTCTTTTTAAGGGGGGTAGATTTTGTAACACCCTAAATCCATCATTTGAAAAAAACACAATTTGAATTATTAGTTTCCAGTACAAAGGAAAATATTTATGTTCAAGTAATAAAATTGTGATATAAATAAGTTGAACAATTTCTTGATTAGATAAAATCTAACAAGTGCTTGATGCATTCATGCCGAAGCATATGTTTTGTTTGATTTGAATCCAATTCTTGGATTTAATTTTGTGAAGAAAACGTTATTTTATAGAATAATATTAAATTATTAAAATAATAAATTCGGTAACTATGTATTTTGATTTGTTAAAAAAATAAACTTGAAATTATTCTGATTTTCACTATATATATACAAATTTATATGCATTATTTAGATTTATTGTTGGTGTGAAATATTTTCGTGAAATGGAATGAATTGCTAAATAATATTTTTCTACAAAACGATGTATTTTAGTTTTGTTAATAATATTTTAGGTTTTTATTATGAATTTGTATGTGTCTATAAATATATATGGCTACTTGTTTGTTTAAAAAAAACAGATGCGTATGGAAATTTGAAAAAAAAATGGAAAAGACATGAACGATTTAGCCGCACGGTCCAACAAAAAAAAATAGAAGAATTTTTTTTTTAAAAAAGAGAAGACGAACACTGGAACCAAATGATCCAGCCTGTGCGTTCCCTTCCCCACTCTCCCCGTCTGTCCTCCAGGTGGGTCCAACTCGTCAGGAGTATCTTCAAGTTTGAGCCTCTGCTCTGTGTGCGCTGGCCGTTCCTGCGTGCGCCGCCAACCCAGTTCCCACGCCGTCGTCCACATCCTGCTCCTGCAGTCGTCTGCTTCTTGGCCCCACGCCGCCAGCCGAAGCGCTGCGTCCTCTCCTATCCCCTTCTTTACTGTTCGAATCACTACCCCATTAGAGCTGACCGTTTTCTCCATTAGTGACATTTAAATCCTCCGTTTCTATCTTCAATCGGTATCAGTTCAACCGGCGACCTCCTGGCTCCCTCCTCCACCTATAAATGGAACCGCTCCTAGAGCCCTTTCTCTCCTTTTCTGCTCTAGTTCGTTGGCCATATCCCGCAGCCAAGCCCCTGTACAGCGCCGAGAACCCCGCGCTACCCTCGGTTCTCACTGCTGCGCACCACGCCAAGCTAGCACCTTCTGCGCAGCCGCTCGCCATCGTGCTGCGGTGTCACGCCGCGTCATTGCCATCGCTCACCAGACTTCACCTGCTTCGTCGACACGCAGCCTGCTCATCATTTCAACGCTAGCTTCTGTACCGCGACGCCGCGAAGTTCGCCCTGCTGCTGTGCCTCGCCGGTGCCGAAGTCGTTCTTCCATGCCACGCATTCGTCGTCATCTATGATGTGCCTTGCTGCTCTACACCGCAACCTTGCTGACCATGGCCTGCTGGAATTCGCCGATGCCCCTGCTCAGCCCCGCCATGTTGAAGTTTGATGCCGCGCAGCCATCACACTGAGAACCGTACGAACACACTGCTTCTTTGTTACTACAAGGTAGAAGATGATAATTTTTGTTGCTATTCATATAGTCTACGTTTAATAGCGTATAAATCCGTATGACGTTTTTTATGCAAAACGATTATTTTTGGAGCGCAAATAAATCGATTCATGTAATGTTAGTTCCATATGTTTATGTGAAATAATTTATTTCAGGATTCACAATAATTTACACGTTTCATTAATTATGATCCTTAGATTCGATTCATATGTAGTCATCAAATTAAGAAATTAAAAATAATAATAGCCTTTATGTTTTATAATAAAAAAAGGAGATAGTTGTTTGTAATGATATATGTACACAAAAATAAAAATTTACCGGCTACCCCTCATAGTCTACCTTTAATTATGTTTTGATCCTTGTTATAGTTTCTATTATAAAATGTATATTTTGGAACCCAAATAAAATAGAAATGGTTTTGTTAGTTCCATAATAATGTGACAAGCATTTTTAATTAATGTTTCGCGCGGTTCACATATTTTTGTAGTTAAATTTATATTACAGTTGTTATACAAGAAATATTAAAATGACCTTTTCAATAGATATCATGTTTTCAATGTTCATTATAGATGTTTAAGTGTAGTCGTACTAAATAGTAATATGTCTAATAATAATATAATGGTTTAAATAAGTGCTACACTGTCATAACTAAAATGATAGTTAATAATATACTAATAAATATAGTATTCATTTTAATTATCTGGACCATTTGTTCCTACAATAGAATTAAAGATAATTAATATATTAATTATCCTTTATCATAATTTATTAGTCAAACCTATTGTCAACTTGTTCATAACTAGTTATATGAGCTTGATTAATTATTTTATCACATTTAGTCTATGTTATATAAATCATTTAGTTTTTCCTAAAGGGTAAAATAAAGTAATAACTAAAATGTTACTTTATATATATACTTCGAATATAATAATATAGGCTATGTGTTTTTAAATGAAATTAAAAGATAGTTGTTTGTTCATTGTCTTTTACATAAAAGTTCATTTAAGGCATATACCATAACTTTCCATAAATAGGTGTTTAATAATAATAATGACCTTTTCACATAAAACCTATTTAGACTTATATCTTAATTTATCATAAGTGATAGGTTTAACAATGAATTATATGCTCCATAATGCTTCTAAAATTAATAATGTGATTAGTAGCCCATTAACCCTAGATATATAACTTATATCTATTCTAAAAAGTTAAAAATGTTTAATATCGTTATAACGTGTTTTATCGTCTTATAAATGCTTTATCTTAGACGTATCGCGTATGACGTTTTATAAAAGATTAAATTAGTGAACATAATATTTGTATAGTTTAATTAAGACATTTTAAGCTCATGTCTTGTTTTATAAAGTATAGATCACACATTTTCTTAAGAATACCCTCTTATTATAACCATGACTTGCGACGTATTTGAAAAGCGAACACTCTTTTCGTTAGGCTCTCTTTTAGCTTTACGTATGATGAATGTGATATGTTATTGAGTGGTGTTTGTTCTTCTTGTTTGTTTGTGTGATATTCAGTGGTTGATCTAGTAGTTAAGAATCAAGATCTATTCCTATCCGTGGAAGAACCTCAAGTTTTCAATAAGCAAGGCAAGTGGACTTCTCCCTCTGCATACTCTATTTGATCCCAAACAATACATTTAATAAAGTTTATTCTTTTGGATATATATGCATAATTTGACGGGTTACCTATTTAGATAACCTTTCCAACCTTATTCCTTGATCAAACCTGGGAATTATACTTTACCTTCGCAGCTATGCTATTGCTACAACTTAACTTTATGCAGTCACTCCTGCTTATGATATTAATGTTCCAAAATGGTAAGTTTATATTATTGTTGTTAACCCGATGGTTAAACAAGATTATTGCATATTAATTGGAACATGGAGTGACCACCCGGGAAAACAGTGCAACCACGAGTGCTATCATGGCTCTGGCTTTGGTAATTAGCTTTATATGCTTAGTGCCTGGCAACCTTACCTGAAATATGGGCAAGAGGGGGAGCGGTAGGTGTTGGCAGCCCACGTTAACATGGGGACGTATTCTTGGCTAAGGTACCTCACCCAGGGGGCCTCCACCATCGTCTTTAGAAACCTTAGCGGGTTGCTTCGTATTAAGTGTATTTTGTGAAAGCCTCATAGTGGATCCCTAGCCACTCACCTCGGAAGTGTTTACGGGTTTTGGCCGACCCAGGCTAGAGGGGATACACGGCTTGTGGGTAAAGTTGTACCACCTCTGCAGAGTGTAAAACTGATATATCAGCCGTGCTCACGGTTATGAGCAGCCTGGACTCCTCACATGATAATTGAACTTGAAGATGGAAATAAATCGAGATCCGATGATCTGCCAATTGTTTTGCTTAAGTGGTTTCACTTAAGTGTTTTTGATATACTCTTGTACCTTTGCTTAATGGGAATACTTGGGATTCACACTTATTAGTAAGACATGTGTTGTTAATAAAATGTTGACCAACTAAAATGCTTACTGCTCAACCTTAGCCTCACCTTGTTACCTTGCATTAGTTTTTCCCCCACTTGCTGAGCCCCGACCATAAGTGAGCTCACCCTTGCTTAATTTTGATCAGAAGTTTGCAGATGAAGTTATGATGCTGAGCTCCAGGGATGCTAGTCTAGTGATACCCCCGGTCATCTTCCTGTGGATGGATGTCCTTGTTTCGCTGTACTTTGATGAATAAAGGTTAAGACATCATGTCTGTTCGAAGTGTAATATGTTAATATAATCGTTATTTACGCTTTTATGCATTGTTCTTTTGATATATTACACTTGTGATGTCAACATATGTGTGAAAATAGATCCTGGCACACATATGCTATGCACCCGGCTCTGCCCATTAGAAACGGGTGTGACAGGGCCAGACCCCGTACGCCACGAACTCTTCAACTAAATCACGCCCACTGCTCAGACCGGCGGCGCACCAAAGGGCCCCTTCGTCTGCATCCTCTTCTGCCACTTCAAAAGGCGGATACGCAGAGTAATAGTGAGAGCACATCTCAGACACGGGGAGTCCCTCATGGTCTTCGACAGCACCCTCAGCAACGTAAAACCAAAATTCATTCCAATTGCCCCACTTGTTGCGGGCGCACGGAACCAACTCCACTACTGGCATTGTGGTCTTGCCGGTCTTCGGCGTGAATGTGCATGACCCGAACTGGGCAACTCCGTCCTCAACCATCCTCTTCTGCCAATGCAAACAATAATTCTTCGCAAAAACTTCAACCGATGGCTGTCCGCCGTACGAAGTCGTCGCCCAGACATACTTCGCCAGCGCCACCATGGCATTCGGTGTCAGCTGATGTATTTGAACGTTGAATCTACGCAGGACTTCGCCAACAAACCGATGCGCAGGCAGGCGGAGACCGGCGATGAAGAACGCCTCGAAAACGACCAACTCACCCTCCGGCTCGGGGACTTCCTCCGTCCCCGGAGCACGAGCGACTCCGCCGCCAAAGTAGCCCAACCGCTGCATATCTTCAACGCGGGCTGACGTCATCCGTGACACACCAAAATCAACAGAGTAGCCGGCGCGCAACTCCTCCACCATCACGCTACTCAACGTCCCCTCAGACGAGGCGGCGGCCGGCGGCGTGGCGTCGGCGGAAGAAGAAGAGGATGGCATTGCTACGTACCGTCGGCGGCGGCGGGCGGTCTGCTTCACTCGAGCCAGAACTCCGGCGAGCAAAAGGAGCAGCGGAGAAAGAGGAGCGGCAAGACGGCGGGCGGCTAGGGTTTTTACGGAGCGCGGAAGGCAAAGTTCAAACATCGCCGACCCCCGCCCCCTTTTATAGGCAGGGCGCGGCTCTTCGGGAAACCCGCAATCCGACAGGGCGTGACGCTTCGGGAAACCCGCAATCCAACAGTACGCCGTCCATCAACGGTCACATCAAAAACCCCCGCGGAACCACTTCGAGCGAGGGCAGCGTCTCCGCCATCTAGCGACGTCTTCGGCACCAGGTGACTTTGTCGAACTGGTCCCTCGGAGGGCAAATGTTGGGGCGAAGGCAAAGACGCCACCCTTCGCTCGAGGCCTCCGCCGCAGTCGCTGGTCTGACAGAGACAAAGCGGGCAGGGACACCCTTCGCTCCATTCGGCACTTTGACGAAGGCCTGCAGCGACGTCTTCCCGCGGCGCGGCCTCGTTCAGTCCTAAGGCCCACGTGTGATCTGGCCCATTGTAACGGGCCCTGCGTGGCCGCCTTTGTGTTACGGGCCTAATTTGTAAAGGCACACTTGTAATTACAGCTTGTAACCCTACTTTATGGGGATAAACTAGGTGTCTGAGGGCACATGCGTCCTTAACACAAGGCGTTGGGCACTCAGATACCTATAAATACCCCCGCACAGTGCCCGTGAGAGGCTAGATTAACAGAGCTATTGCCCCCGAGCACGTAACCCTGTTGTCACCACTGTTCACTCTTGTTGGCCACGGCAGGTTCCAACAGTCAGCAAGGACTCGACAGCCCCGACAGCTGTCCTTCCGCCAGGCTCCGGCGCTCCTCCGACGGCCACGACATCACACGAACCGGGTGCCAAAACCTCTCCGGCCGCCACGATGGCGTGTACTTAGGGCGCTAGCTCTCCTCCGCTAGACACGTAGCACTCTGCTACACCCCCCATTGTACACCTGGATCCTCTCCTTACGCATATTGTCGGCGTTTCGAGACCGGGGGGTTCCCAAGCCGACGAGTGAGTGTGCTGCGTGCCCCAGCCCAGATGGGTCGAGCGCGTGGGCGAGCGCGAAGGGGGGAGAGGCGAGGTGGCTGGAGACGGGCGTGAGAGAGGTGGAGATCCCGCGGCCTTCGTGTTCGTCCCGCGCCCAGGTCGGGTGCGCTTGCAGTAGGGGGGTTACAAGCGTCCACGCGGGTGAGGGAAGCGAGCGGCCCCAAGAGAGCGCCTGTCTCGTCCTCGTCCCCGCGCGGCCAACCTCCTCTAAGAAGGCCCTGGTCCTTCCTTTTATAGTCGTAAGGAGAGGATCCAGGTGTACAATGGGGGGTGTAGCAGAGTGCTACGTGTCTAGCGGAGGGAGAGCTAGCGCCCTAGGTACATGCCAATGTGGCAGCCGGAGAGGTCTTGGCACCTTGCTGGCGTGATGTCGTGGCTGTCGGAGGAGCAACGGAGCCTAGCGGAGGGACAGCTGTAGGAGCGGTCGAGTCCTTGCTGACGTCGCCCTGCTTCCGTAAGAGAGCTGAGAGCCGCCGTCGTCACAGAGCTTGTGGGGCGCCATCATTGCCCATCTGGCGGAGCTGGCCAGATGGGACGCCGGTCTTGTTCTCTGTGACCCGAGTCGGCTCGGGGTAGGATGATGATGGCGCTTCCTGTTGACGTGGCGGGCCTGTGCCCTAGGTCGGGCGACGTGGGGGTTCCTCCGAAGCCGAGGTCGAGTATGTCTTCCGTGGCCGAGGCCGAGCCCGAGCCCTCGGGTCGGGCGAGGCGGAGATCGTTCGGCCGAGGTTAGGGCGGAGTCCGAGCCCTGGGGTCGGGCGAGGCGGAGTTTCGTCGTCTTCTGGGGGTGAGCCCGAGTCCGAGCCCTGGGGTCGGGCGGAGCGGAGTTCGCCGTCTTCCGGGTCTTAGCCCGAGTCCGAGCCCTGGGGTCGGGCGGAGCAGAGTTCGCCGTCTTCCGGGTCTTAGCCCGAGTCCGAGCCCTGGGGTCGGGCGGAGCGGAGTTCGCCGTCTTCCGGGTCTTAGCCCGAGTCCGAGCCCTGGGGTCGGGCGGAGCGGAGTTTCCTATGGCGCCTTTGGCGAGGCCTGACTGCCTGTCAGACTCACTCTGTCGAGTGGCACTGCAGTCGGAGTGGCGCAGGCGGCGCTGTCCTTCTGTCAGACTGGTCAGTAGAGCGGTGGAGTGACGGCGGTCACTTCGGCTCTGCCGGGGGGCGCGTGTCAGGATAAAGGTGTCAGGCCACCTTTGCGTTAAATGCTCCTGCAACCTGGTCAGTCGGCACGGCGATTTAGTCAGGGTTGCTTCTAAGCGAAGCCAAGGCCTCGGGCGAGCCGGAGGTGTGTCCGCCGTTAAAAGGGGGGCCTCGGGCGAGACGGAAGTCTCTCGAGGTCGGCTGCCCTTGGCCGAGGCTAGGCTCGGGCGAAGCGTGATCGAGTCACTCGTGTGGACTGATCCCTGACTTAATCGTACCCATCAGGCCTTTGCAGCTTTATGCTGATGGGGGTTACCAGCTGAGAATTAGGCGTCTTGAGGGTACCCCTAATTATGGTCCCCGACAGTAGCCCCCGAGCCTCGAAGGGAGTGTTAGCACTCGCTTGGAGGCTTTCGTCGCACTTTTTTGCAAGGGGACCAGCCTTTCTCGGCTGCATTTTGTTCCGGTGGGTGCGCGCGAGCGCACCCGCCGGGTGTAGCCCCCGAGGCCTCGGAGGAGTGGTTACACTCCTTCGAGGTCTTAATGCCTTGCGTAATGCTTCGGCTGGTCTGGTTGTTCCCTCATGCGAACTGGCCTTAGCCCGGGTGCACGGTCGGGGCCCAAGCTCTCGGGCTGGTATGTTGACGCTGTCAACGGTTTGGCCGGAGTCGGGTTTGCGAGAGCAGCCCCCGAGCCTCCGCACAGGGCGAGAGGACGATAAGGGACAGACTCGGCTTTTTTACATACGCCTCTACGTCGCCTTTCCGCAAGGAGGAGGGGGGGAGAGCGCCATGTTACCCTCGATGGGCACCGAACATGGTGTCTCCGGTGAGCTACAAGCGGGTAATCCGAGTGGACGTCCGTGCCCCGTTCGTTGGGGGCCGGCTAGGGGCCCAGAGGCACGCCCAAAAGTACCTGCGGGTGATCTGCCGGACCCGGTCCCCTGGCGATGGGGTCCGAGGGCTCGATGCCTCCCTCCGATGGGATTCCGTTACAAGATCGCTCCCGCTGGTCTCGGAAATGTCCTAGGGTACCTTGGGAGCGCAGCCCGAGCCTCGGTTATGTATCGAACGTACCCCTGGTCATCCCTCGCTCGGTGTCTGAGGCGACTCTGAACCCTTCGGGGGCCAGCCTTCGAACCCCTGATCAGTAATGGGCGCGGAGCCCGAGTAGCCTGAGGCGGCCATGGAGCCCTTCGGGGGGCTGGCCTTCGAACCCCTGACCAGTAGTGGGTGTCGGGCCCACGCGATCTGAGGCGACTGTTGAACCCTTCGGAGGGCCAGCCTTCGAACCTCTGATCAGTAGGGGGGGGGCTCGGAGCCCGGTTCCTTCACAGGGAAGGATCCTTTTCGGGGTATCCCCCTTTCCCGGTCCCTGTTGCAAGAGATAGAGAAAGAGGAAAAAAAGGGAAAGGATACGAAATCGAACGTCGTGGCGTACCTTTTTTGGCGCGGTTATTACGGTGAAGGCGAAGCGTCGTCCGCTTCTCCTGCCAGAGGCGCCGCCTGTCCCGCCGTGGAGTTAATGCGACGGGGCGAGTGGTTGGCGGGGCGGCCGTTGCGCGTGCGTGAGCCGTTCGAGGAACGGATCACAGGTGCACCGTCTTCACGCCGTGAGAGGAGGCTCTCTTGCTGTTCCAGGATGGGACGTGAGCCCGGCTGACGACGTGACAGCTGCGCCCGCCCGCCTGCCACCGCCATTACTGCCGGCCCACTTTCGGTCGCTTTGACCGTCGCGCCAGGCTGGCGCTGCTGGGTCGTGCGCTGGGTCGCCTCGAGTCGCGGCATAGGCTCCGCAACCGAAGAGGTGCGACGGTGGCACAAGTGGCGGTGCGGTTGCTTGCATGCAGCAACTGGCGCGCTGGTTGCGCGACGCGTGGGCCTGGGCCTCCAAGCCGGCGTGTCAGAAGTCGGAGAAGCGCGTCCACCTGGCGCGGTTGCATGCCGCCTGCATGGCCGCCCGCCCCTTCCGCCCGTTGGTCTGGGCGAAAGTGGGGAATCGCTTGCAACCGCTGGGCGGTTGTGTGCACCGCGCGCGGCGGTTTGGCTTCTTCTGCTTCTGAGCCGGTTTGCATGACATGCGGGACCCAGCCCCCGCGCCGCAGGGGAGGGCCTTGGAGCGTGTTGGAGAAGACTCGGCCCGTGGCGTTTGGGGGCGCACGTAGGGAGAGTCGCCTTTAAAAGGAGGGCGACCCCTTTCGGAAGGCAACCATGTCTTCTTCCTCCCTTATGCGTCGTGTCTTTCCATCTTCCAAGCCCCCGGATGGGGGGTACCCGCCGTCTTTCCGCCCCCTCGTTGGAGGAACGCAACTCCGTGGGAGTTGGTACCTTTCAGCCATCGTTCGGCTTCAAGGATTTTCATCATGCAGCCCGGTCGCACCCCTTCACCGGCGGTCACCCAGGATGGTGACCTCCAGCTTGATGGTGGGGGAAAGCGAGCCGGGCTGCGGCCTCTT
This sequence comes from Zea mays, assembly GCF_902167145.1. Taxonomy (NCBI): domain Eukaryota; kingdom Viridiplantae; phylum Streptophyta; class Magnoliopsida; order Poales; family Poaceae; genus Zea; species Zea mays. Next base: position 17,269,750 of record NC_050100.1, read on the forward strand.
CCCCTCCCTCAGCCTCAAGGATTTTCATCACCAAGGCTGGGGAGGGGAGAGTGTCGAGTTGGGGTCAGCCCCTGCGCGGGCGGTGGCCCGCTCCTTCACTCAGTGATAGGGGGAGGAGCGGTTGTTGTTCGTGGCGCTGGCAGCTGCAGCGTGCCCGGTCTTCAGACGCGAGTGGCTTCGGAGCCGCTCGCGGCGCCGGCGTCTGCCACGGCAGCTGGAAGAGGTTCTTCCGCCGGAGCGACAGCCCGGGCCGGCCACGGACTGACCTCCAACTCTACGGCCTTCTGCCCGTCCTTGCCTCACGAGTTTTTGGCGTGGGCGGGGGCCTTCTGGCAGCAGCACCCGCCCTGAGGTCAGTGCTGCCGCTGTTCGACCCCCCGGAGCAGAAGTCGTCGTCGTCGCCGCTGCTGGAGCAGGTGACGGCGCACCGTTCGTCGGCCTTCCGTTGCTCCGCAGGCCTTCCCCCTCGGAGTGGGGTTGTTCGTACCTGCGGAGGGGGAACCGGAGTTCCGTTTGTAATGGCACTTTGAATGCCAGTGTTTTTCGTTCATTGTGGCTGTCGAGGCCTGAACATGTATGTAATTTCGGCACGGAGCCGTGTTTTTTTCCTCATTTTCGAGCACTAAGTCTCACCTGTTGATTACCTGAACCGCTTCACCAAGCATGAGTCGCCCCGTGTCAAGGTGACGAGTGAGGTATCCGTATCCCGGAGGCGTAGGAATCCCTCGGCTCGATCGGCCTTGTTGTCTGAGGCTCCTCTAGTTTAGTTAAAGAGACCCCTCGGCCGCTCTTCGATGAGCCGAGGCCAGGGGTAGCGATATCAGTACGAACAGAGGCGGAGTTGGCTCGGAAATGGGAACCTGGTTGGCCGGAGCCTAGCCGGGTTGCCCGTCAGCGGGGGTCGACGTCGGAGTCGATCAGCCGAGGCCTCGGGTCGGGCTGGCGCCCTTGGAAGATGCTTGGCCGAGGCCCTAGGGGTAACCGGCCGAGCCGCCTGCTCGGGCCGGATTCCGGGAGAAGTCCCCGGACCGCGTCGCCGTCCGAGGCTGGGTCAGACCTTGCTGAAGACGTCGTCGATGCCGAGGGTGTTGCGGCCCCCTTCAGCGTGAAGACCCGAGCCTGCAGGATCAGATTGTCTTGTAGCGTGTGCCTTCTGCGGCCGCCGAGGCCAGAAAACACACCCTCGCTCCGTTGAAAAGTCGCGTCTTCTTTCCTCTTATTTCGAGCATCTGGACTTTCCGTCGGTAATAGGGATGTTTGTGTGGGCGAGAGTTGCTTCTCACGGAAGGTGATGAGTGAGGTATCCGTATCCCAGAGGCGTGGGAGTCCCTCGGCTTGGTCGGCCTTGCCGCTTACGCGTACTTTCACCCGTCCATGAGGCCCTGTCCCCGACTTAGTCGAGAAAGCTTGAAGGACCGCTTTGGCAGAAGAGCTTCCGAACGTGAAGACTTGTTCGGTCCACGGAGTCGCTTTATCCGAACGCGAGTTACTTATCGCAGAAGGTGATGAGTGAGGTATCTGTATCCCGGAGGCGTAGGAGTCCCTCGGCTCGGTCAGCCTTGGCTGCTTACGTGTACTCCGTCGTTTCCAGGATCCGCTTTTCGAAGTAGTCAAAAAGCACGAAAGAAATTCTGCTAAAAAGAGATCCTTTTTCGAGGAAAAATTCGACGCAGAGGGGGTCTCCCCCTTTTTAGCCCCCGAGGGAGGGTCGGGCTTTGCCGAGGCGAGGCCGACCCTTCCTTGATGACTAAACTTTGCGTGGGTGCGAGGTATATGAACAACTTGAAAACATCTTAAGGGTAGAAGCGACGTAGTTGTTTGATGTTCCAAGTGTTGCCGTAGATCTCGCCTTGATTGTTGGCCAGCTTGTATGTTCCGGGCTTCAGAACTTTGGCGATGACGAATGGCCCCTCCCAGTGGGGCGTGAGTTTGTGCCTTCCCCGGGCGTCTTGCCGCAGCCGAAGCACCAGATCGCCCACCTGGAGGTCTCGGGACCGGACCCCTCGGGCGTGGTAGCGTCGCAGGGACTGCTGGTACCGCGCCGAGTGTAGTAAGGCCTTGTCCCGAGCCTCCTCCAGCTGGTCCAGCGATTCTTCTCGGCTAGCTTGGTTGCTTTGATCGGTGTAGGCCCTCGTCCTCAGGGAGCCGTGCTCCAGGTCAGTGGGCAAGATGGCCTCGGCCCCGTAGACCAGGAAGAACGGTGTGAAACCCGTGGCACGACTCGGCGTCGTCCTTAGGCTCCAGACCACCGAGGGGAGTTCCTTCATCCATCGCTTGCCGAACTTGTTGAGGCCGTTGTAGATCCAAGGCTTGAGCCCTTGTAGAATCATGCCGTTGGCACGCTCTACTTGCCCATTCGACATGGGATGAGCCACGGCGGCCCAGTCCACCCGGATGTGGTGATCTTCGCAAAAATCCAAGAATTTTTTGCCGGTGAACTGGGTACCGTTGTCGGTGATGATGGAGTTTGGGACCCCGAAGCGATGGATGATGTTGGTGAAGAATGCCACTGCCTGCTCGGACCTGATGCTGTTCAGGGGTCGGACCTCGATCCACTTGGAGAATTTGTCAATGGCGACCAGCAGGTGTGTGTAGCCCCCGGGCGCCTTCTGCACGGGACCGACGAGGTCCAGACCCCATACAGCAAAGGGCCAGGTGATGGGTATCGTCTGCAGAGCCTGAGCGGGCAGGTGGGTCTGCTTCGCATAGAATTGGCACCCTTCGCAGGTGCGGACAATTCTAGTGGCGTCAGCCACCGCTGTTGGCCAGTAGAAGCCTTGCCGGAAAGCATTCCCGACAAGGGCTCGGGGTGCTGCGTGATGGCCGCAAGCCCCCGAGTGTATTTCTTGCAGGAGTTCCTGACCTTCCGCGATGGAGATGCATCGCTGGAGGATGCCCGAGGGGCTCCGGCGGTAGAGCTCCTCCTCATCGCCCAGCAAGACGAATGACTTGGCGCGTCGCGCTACCCGTCGAGCCTCGGCTTGGTCGAGGGGTAGTTCTCCTCGGCGGAGATATCGCAGGTACGGGGCCTGCCAATTTCGATCAGGCATGGCCCCGCTCAGCTTCTCCTCGACGTTCAGTGCCTCGGCTTCGGGGGCCGAGGGTACCTCAGGCTGAGCCGAGGGCACCTCGGGCCGAGCCGAGGGTGCCTCGGGCTGAGCCGAGGGTGCCTCGGGCTGAGCCGAGGGTGCCTCGGGCTCGGGCGCGTCGTCGATCTTGACGGAGGGTTGATGCAGATCCCGGGAGAAGACGTCCGGTGGGACCGTCGTTCGCCCCGAGGCTATTTTAGCCAGCTCGTCTGCAGTCTCGTTGTAGCGCCGAGCGATGTGGTTGAGCTCGAGCCCGAAGAACTTGTCTTCCAGGCGCCGAACCTCATCGCAGTAGGCCTCCATCTTCGGGTCGCGGCAGTGGGAGTTCTTCATGACTTGGTCGATGACGAGCTGCGAATCACCGCGGGCGTCGAGGCGTCTGACCCCTAGCTCGATGGCGATCCGCAACCCGTTGACCAGAGCTTCGTACTCGGCCACATTGTTGGACGCCGGGAAATGGAGGCGCAGCACGTAGCGCAGGTGCTTTCCGAGGGGCGAGATGAAGAGCAGGCCCGCGCCGGCTCCTGTCTTCATCAGCGACCCGTCGAAAAACATGGTCCAGAGCTCCGGTTGGATCGGAGCCGTCGGCAGCTGGGTGTCGACCCATTCGGCCACGAAGTCCGCCAACCCCTGGGACTTGATGGCCTTCCGAGGGGCGAACGAGATTGTTTCGCCCATGATTTCCACCGCCCACTTTGCGATCCTGCCCGAGGCCTCTCGGCACTGGATGATCTCCCCGAGGGGGAATGATGACACCACAGTTACCGGATGAGACTCGAAGTAGTGTCGTAACTTCCGCCTCGTCAGGATCACAGCATACAGCAGCTTCTGAACTTGTGGGTAGCGGATCTTGGTCTCGGACAGTACTTCGCTGACGAAGTAGACTGGCCTCTGAACGGGCAGTGCATGCCCTTCCTCTTTCCTCTCGACCACAATCGCGGCGCTAACCACCTGAGTGGTGGCGGCGACGTAGACCAAGAGGGCTTCTCCATCAGCTGGGGGCACCAAGACAGGCGCCTTTGTAAGGAGCGCCTTCAGGTTCTCGAGGGCTTCCTCGGCCTCAGGGGTCCAAGCGAAACACTCGGTCTTCCTTAAGAGGCGGTACAGAGGCAGACCCCTTTCGCCGAGGCGTGAGATGAAGCGGCTCAGGGCCGCGAGGCATCCCATGACCCTCTGTACGCCTTTTAAGTCCTTGATGGGTCCCATGCTGGTGATGGCTGCGATCTTCTCTGGGTTGGCTTCGATGCCTCGCTCGGAGACGATGAACCCCAGGAGCATGCCCCGGGGTACCCCGAAGACACACTTCTCAGGATTGAGCTTGACTCCTTTCGCCTTGAGACACCGAAATGTCACTTCAAGGTCGGAGAGGAGGTCGGAAGCCTTCCTTGTCTTGACTACGATGTCATCGACGTAGGCCTCGACTGTGCGACCGATGTGTTCGCCGAACACATGGTTCATGCACCGCTGGTACGTCGCGCCCGCATTCCTCAAACCGAACGGCATGGTGACATAGCAGTACATGCCGAACGGCGTGATGAAAGAAGTCGCGAGCTGGTCGGACTCTTTCATCCGGATTTGGTGATACCCTGAGTAGGCATCGAGGAAGGACAGGGTTTCGCACCCAGCAGTGGAATCCACGATTTGATCGATGCGAGGCAGAGGGTAGGGAACCTTCGGACATGCTTTGTTGAGACCAGTGTAGTCAACACACATCCGCCATTTCCCCCCTTTCTTCCTCACAAGCACAGGGTTGGCAAGCCATTCGGGATGGAATACCTCTTTGATGAACCCTGCTGCCATTAGCTTGTGGATCTCTTCGCCAATCACTCTGCGCTTCTCCTCGTCGAATCAGCGCAGAGGCTGCCTGACGGGTCGGGCTCCGGCCCGAATATCCAGCGAGTGCTCGGCGACATCCCTCGGTATGCCGGGCATGTCCGAGGGACTCCACGCAAAGACGCCGGCGTTTGCGCGGAGAAAGTCGACGAGCACTGCTTCCTATTTGGGGTCGAGCCCGGAACCGATCCGGATCTGCTTGGAGGTGTCGCCGCTGGGGTCGAGAGGGACGGCCTTAACCGTCTCCGCTGGCTCGAAGTTGCCGGCGTGACGCTTCACGTCTGGCACCTCCTTGGAGAGATTCTCCAGGTCGACGATGAGGGCCTCGGACTCGGCGAGGGCCTCGGCGTACTCCACGCACTCCACGTCGCATTCGAACGCGTGTTTGTACGTGGGGCCGATGGTGATGACCCCGTTGGGGCCCGGCATCTTGAGCTTCAAGTAGGTGTAGTTGGGGACGGCCATGAACTTTGCGTAGCATGGCCTCCCCAGCACAGCGTGGTAGGTTTCTCGGAACCCGACCACCTCGAACGTCAGGGTCTCCCTTCGGAAGTTGGAGGGCGTTCCGAAGCAGACGGGGAGGTCGAGTCGTCCGAGGGGCTGGGCGCGCTTCCCAGGTACGATCCCGTGGAAGGGCGCAGCGCCTGCCCGGACGGAGGACAGATCGACGCACAGGAGCTTGAGGGTCTCGGCGTAGATGATGTTGAGGTAGCTGCCCCCATCCATCAGGACCTTGGTGAGCCTGACGTTGCCGATGACAGGGTCGACGACGAGCGGGTATTTCCCTGGGCTCGGCACGCGGTCGGGGTGGTCGGCCTGGTCAAAGGTGATGGGCTTGTCGGACCAGTCTAGGTAGACTGGCGCCGCCACCTTCACCAAGCAGACCTCCCGGCGCTCTTGCTTGCGATGCCGAGCCGAGGCATTCGCCGCATGTCCTCCGTAGATCATGAAGCAGTCGCGAACCTCGGGGAATTCTCCTGCTTGGTGATCTTCGTTCTTGTCGTCGTCGCGGGCCCTGCCACCCTCGGCGGGTGGCCCGGCCCTGTGGAAGTGACGCCGAAGCATGACGCACTCCTCGAGGGTGTGCCTGACGGGCCCCTGATGGTAAGGGCACGGCTCCTTGAGCATCTTGTCGAAGAGGTTAGCACCTCCGGGGGGCTTCCGAGGGTTCTTGTACTCGGCGGCGGCGACAAGGTCCGCGCCAGCGGCGCCGCGTTTCGATTGCGACTTCTTCTTGCCTTTCTTCTTGGCGCCGCGCGGAGTAGACGCCTCGGGAGCCTCTTCCGATGGGCGGCCCTGGGGCTGCTTGTCCTTTCGGAAGATAGCCTCAACCGCCTCCTGGCCAGAGGCGAACTTGGTGGCGATGTCCATCAGCTCGCTCGCCCTGGTGGGGGTCTTGCGACCCAGCTTGCTCACCAGGTCACGGCAGGTGGTGCCGGCAAGGAACGCGCTGATGACATCCGAGTCGGTGATGTTGGGCAGCTCAGTGCGCTGCTTCGAGAATCGCCGGATGTAGTCCCGGAGCGACTCTCCCGGCTGTTGCCGGCAGCTTCGAAGGTCCCAGGAATTTCCGGGGCGCACGTATGTGCCCTGGAAATTGCCGGCGAAGGCCTGGACCAAGTCGTCCCAGTTGGAGATCTGCCCCAGAGGCAGGTGCTCCAACCAGGCACGAGTAGTGTCGGAGAGGAACAGGGGGAGGTTACGGATGATGAGGTTGTCGTCGTCCGTTCCACCTAGTTGGCAGGCCAGGCGGTAGTCCGCGAGCCACAGTTCCGGTCTCGTTTCCCCCGAGTACTTCGTGATAGTAGTCGGGGGTCGGAACCGGTTCGGGAACGGCGCCCGTCGGATGGCCCGACTGAAGGTCTACGGTCCGGGTGGTTCGGGCGAGGGACTCCGATCCTCCCTGCTGTCGTAGTGTCCCCCACGCCTGGGGTGGTAGCCTCGGCGCACCCTTTCGTCGAGGTGGGCCCGTCGGTCGCGTCGATGGTGCTCGTTGCCGAGGTGGCCCGGGGCCGCAGGCGCAGTGTTGCGCGTGCGCCCGGTGTAGACCGAGGCTTCCCGCATGAATCAGGAAGTCGCGGCATGAGGTTCCGAGGGATATCCTTGCCTTCGGGAGGCAGTGCTCTCGGCCCGTCGGGCCGCAGCGCCTTCCAGGAGATTCTTGAGCTCTCCCTGGATTCACCGACCCTCGGTGGTTGATGGCTCCGGCATCGCGCGGAGGAGCATCGCTGCGGCTGCCAGGTTCTGACCAACCCCGCTGGATGCGGGCGGCGGCCTGACCCTGACATTGTTGGCGACGCGGTGCTGGAGACCTTGGGGCAGGTGATGTATTTCTCCGGCCGGGGGTTGGCCCGCCCATACCTGCCCGACGTCCCGGCGGATCATCTCAAGCGCTCCTGTTCCCTCGTCGAGCCTGGCCTGCGCCCCGCGGACTTGCTCGAGCTGTGGGTCGTGACCCCCCGCCGGAACGGGGACCACAGCTAGCTCCCGCGGGATGTCGGCGCGAGGCACGGGCCTAGGAAAATCACCGTCCTCCGGCATGCCAAGATGGTTGCCTTCAGAGGGATCCCCCAGCTCAACGTGGAAACATTCGCGGCTTGGGCCGCAGCCCTCGTCGTCGAGGCTGCGGCTTCCATCGGTACAGTCGGAGAGGCAGTAGTCACATGCGGTCATGAAGTCCCGCATGGCACTGGGGTTGCCAAGTCCAGAGAAATCCCAACAGATGTTGGGATCGTCATCTTCCTCGGACCCAGAGGGCCCGTAGGTCGAGACGTCCGTCAACCGGTCCCAAGGCGACCGCATACGAAACCCCAGCGGGGTTGCACTCGCCTCAATGAGAGCGCCCGCCAAGGCGAGGTCGCTTGGCGGGTTGAGGCCGAGTCGAAATGACGTAAGATGGGAGTTAGTCAGTACCTTTTGGTCGACGAGGAGCGACGTAGTCACATCGGGGACTGGTTGCACCGTCGTCCCAGGTACGGGGGCAACGTCCTGCAGGTTTTCCGCGAGCGCGCTGGCGTCGTCTTCTTGCTCGGGATCGGCGTGTCGCGGGGGGACGGCGCTTGCCTTCGTCTCGAACGCGAGGTCGACGCCCAGCGTGCCTTCCGTCGGGGCGTCGGGGGCATCGATTCGCTCGACGGCTGACGAAGCGCGGCCTCCCGCTCGGCCTTGGTTGCCCCGCCTCCTCCTCCGTTGGCGGGGGAGAGGACAGAGCGAGCTCGAATGTTGTTCTTCCGCCACGCGGGGAAGATGTCGTCGATTCCGCCGCCGGCGGGCGGGTCGTCGGCCGCCATTGTAGTTGTCGCGCGGCGGTGGAAGGAGTATCATGTCGTAGCTGCCGTCGAAGGACATGAACTCAAGACTCCCGAAACGGAGCACCGTCCCGGGCCAGAGAGGTTGCTGGAGACTGCCCATCTGGAGCTTGACGGGAAGCTGTTCGTCAGCACGCAGCAGGCCCCTACCTGGCGCGCCAACTGTCGGCGTTTCAAGACCGGGGGGTCCCCAAGCCGACGAGTGAGTGTGCTGCGTGCCCCAGCCCAGATGGGTCGAGCGCGTGGGCGAGCGCGAAGGGGGGGAGAGGCGAGGTGGCCGGAGACGGGCGTGAGAGAGGTGGAGATCCCGCGGCCTTCGTGTTCATCCCGCGCCCAGGTCGGGTGCGCTTGCAGTAGGGGGGTTACAAGCGTCCACGCGGGTGAGGGAAGCGAGCGGCCCCAAGAGAGCGCCTGTCTCGTCCTCGTCCCCGCGCGGCCAACCTCCTCTAAGAAGGCCCTGGTCCTTCCTTTTATAGTCGTAAGGAGAGGATCCAGGTGTACAATGGGGGGTGTAGCAGAGTGCTACGTGTCTAGCGGAGGGAGAGCTAGCGCCCTAGGTACATGCCAATGTGGCAGCCGGAGAGGTCTTGGCACCTTGCTGGCGTGATGTCGTGGCTGTCGGAGGAGCAACGGAGCCTGGCGGAGGGACAGCTGTAGGAGCGGTCGAGTCCTTGCTGACGTCGCCCTGCTTCCGTAAGAGAGCTGAGAGCCGCCGTCGTCACAGAGCTTGTGGGGCGCCATCATTGCCCATCTGGCGGAGCTGGCCAGATGGGACGCCGGTCTTGTTCTCCGTGACCCGAGTCGGCTCGGGGTAGGATGATGATGGCGCTTCCTGTTGACGTGGCGGGCCTGTGCCCTAGGTCGGGCGACGTGGGGGTTCCTCCGAAGCCGAGGTCGAGTCTGTCTTCCGTGGCCGAGGCCGAGCCCGAGCCCCCGGGTCGGGCGAGGCGGAGATCGTTCGGCCGAGGTTAGGGCGGAGTCCGAGCCCTGGGGTCGGGCGAGGCGGAGTTTCGTCGTCTTCTGGGGGTGAGCCCGAGTCCGAGCCCTGGGGTCGGGCGGAGCGGAGTTCGCCGTCTTCCGGGTCTTAGCCCGAGTCCGAGCCCTGGGGTCGGGCGGAGCGGAGTTCGCCGTCTTCCGGGTCTTAGCCCGAGTCCGAGCCCTGGGGTCGGGCGGAGCGGAGTTCGCCGTCTTCCGGGTCTTAGCCCGAGTCCGAGCCCTGGGGTCGGGCGGAGCGGAGTTTCCTATGGCGCCTTTGGCGAGGCCTGACTGCCTGTCAGACTCACTCTGTCGAGTGGCACTGCAGTCGGAGTGGCGCAGGCGGCGCTGTCCTTCTGTCAGACTGGTCAGTAGAGCGGTGGAGTGACGGCGGTCACTTCGGCTCTGCCGGGGGGCGCGTGTCAGGATAAAGGTGTCAGGCCACCTTTGCGTTAAATGCTCCTGCAACCTGGTCAGTCGGCACGGCGATTTAGTCAGGGTTGCTTCTAAGCGAAGCCAAGGCCTCGGGCGAGCCGGAGGTGTGTCCGCCGTTAAAAGGGGGGCCTCGGGCGAGACGGAAGTCTCTCGAGGTCGGCTGCCCTTGGCCGAGGCTAGGCTCGGGCGAAGCGTGATCGAGTCACTCGTGTGGACTGATCCCTGACTTAATCGTACCCATCAGGCCTTTGCAGCTTTATGCTGATGGGGGTTACCAGCTGAGAATTAGGCGTCTTGAGGGTACCCCTAATTATGGTCCCCGACACATATAAAAGGAAGGACCAGGGCCCTCTTACAGAGGGTTGGCCGCGCGACAAACTCGTCCTTGCAGCCGCCGCCCTTCATGAAGAGGCAGAACCCGCACTCCCCTTGCTCCTCCTCCTCCCCCTTCCCCTCCCCTGCTCCGCCGGCCACCGCGGAGGCATCGATGACCACAGGTTCCACGGCATCGTCTGCGCCGCCTCCACCAGCAGGAGGCGCCGCTGCATCGCACGATTCGCCCGAAACGCCGCCAGTCGCGGCGGCGGCGTAGTGCTGTTGATCTTCTCTAGCTGGTGTAGCGGCAGCCTCCGAGGGAGGAGGATCAGCACCCGCGGCGGCAGCGGCGGCTCCCATTAAGCTAGGGTTTTGGGGCCAGCAGATCGCGACGGCTCTGTGACTGCCACAGTGGGTGGAAGAAAGCTAAGGGTGTGTTTGGTTTGACTTTTGGCTTTGGCTTTTGCCCCCCTAAAAGCCAAAAGCCAACCAAAGGGCTGGATTCAGGAAGCAGCTTTTTCTAAAAGCCGACTTTCTCGTAGTGCAAATCTGAAAGCACCCCTGGACCTGCTTTTAGTGCCTTTTCGGATGGAACTGTGAAAACATATATCGAAGAATTTTTAATGACTTTTAGTGGTTTCCACCAAACGGTTTTTAGCTTTTCAACAGCTTACAGCCTATAGCAGCTTTTTCCACAGCTCACAGCTCACAGCAACTTTTGTCACAGCCACAGCCCAACCAAACAGACCCTAACATTGATTTGTAAAACCCTGGAGCGGCATCAGTTCTTTTTTAAAAAAAATCTAATTACTCTATTATTGACTACAATGTTGAGCTGGATTGAGATGTAAATTAGTTTAAGTTACACCTCAATCCACCTCAACACACATGAATTGGGATCAATAATAGAATACTTAGGAGGTGTTTGAATACACTAAAGATAATAGTTAGTTGACTAAAAATTGTTAGTGGAATTAACTAGCTAACAAATAGCTAGTTAACTATTACCTAATTTGCTAAAAGTAGTTAATAGTTGAACTATTAATTAGATTATTTGGATGTTTCGGTTAATTTTAGCAGCTAACTATTAATTTTAGTGTATTTAAATATCCCTTAAAGTAGACCTAACTATGATCAACCCCTTTCACATATAAAATCGGATATTCTACCCTTACACTATCAAAAACTATCTAACCTAAATAACCCATAAGACGGTTTTGAAAGTGTTTTTAATGATATGTCATTTTTATAAATCTATATAGCCCACTAATAACTCTATATCCCTTAAAAGCATCTCCAATAACATGACCTATAAAAATGCTCTATAATTTAAAAATGTGTATATTTTATAAAATTTAGAGCACCAACAAAACATCCCGCTCCAACAATAAAGCCTCAAATCTAGATTATAGGGCACTCCACTATGGTGTAGTATATTTGAGACACTTGAAAGGGTGCCCTATAATTTTTTGACAAAATTTTATGAAATGATGCACTATTGGAGTAGTTTTTCTTACATAGTCTCATATTTCAATTTGATGCACCGATTTGAGACATTGTTGGAGATGCTCTAAAACTATCTCCAGCAGTTTTTGTGACTCAATTTCTATTTCAAACTCTATTTTGTAAATAGTGTTGTCTATAATACAAAGGCCTATATATACGAGCTACTGGCCACAACCTAAGGCCTTATCATACCAAGGTTCTATATAACTCCCTGCCTATAATATTGCAATCAATAACAGAAAACAAAATATAGGTAATTAGAAATTAGAACATAAATATTCAACACATCTACTGGGACCATGTATGCATTTCTCGTAAATTTGCAGGAAGGACATGAGCTAGGAATTAGATCTTAAAATACCATATTAAAATTTGAATTTAATACTTCCATGACAAGGATATATAGGTCAAGTTTAATGGACAGTGAGGGTTGTCTCACTAAGTGTCGGTGTTTCGTACCTTGCTTCGACAAGTAAATTTATTATGCGTGTTTCGGGTTCCGGAGGGTATGCACGGAGGGCGAATTATTTATACTGATTCGGACAGAACGTCCCTACTTTCAGTCATCGGTGGCTTGCGCTACTGACATTATTGATGATCAAACTCATAGTAGGGGTTAAAAGCAGTCGAGAGAGGGAGGATAGGCTCACAGATCTCTTATCGGGGTGGAAGTGGAACTTAGAAGCTGCAAGGTGTAGTCCTAGTTAAGTCATGGCTTGGCGAGGCTCCGTCCTCCTAGTACTCGTCGACACTTTTCCTCATGTTCGTCCTCGTGGATTCGTCTCCGTCTGAAGGCATCCAGTTGTCTCTCCATCCAATACCCCTGTCCTGAGGTGACACTGTCCTTTTTATAGGCCGGGAGAGGGGTCGGCCAACAGTGGCTTCTCTAGAAAGGAGCAATAAGGCAGGGGTAAAACCAGCGTTTTACCCCGGGTGAGGCCACGTGTAGTCATGGGGCCTAGGGCTACCTAGTTATCGCATATTTATCGTGGTGGATGACGTGGGCGGCGATGGCCCCAGACGCCATTATTCGGGCTATGCGGACCCCTGGCTTCCATAGCCTGGAGCTCTGCGTGGCCCATCGTGTAGTGCCCTACGGAAGGTCTACGCACTCCGGCCTAGTCCGATAGAGACCATAAGTGTGTCGCAAGCCGAGGGACGCGCGGGTCATTAATGTGCCACAGTCCGGGGGCTCGTAGGTCATGAGTGCTATGCGGCCCGAGGGGACCATAGATCATGAGTGGGAAATGAACCGATGCCCACGTTGTGGTTCTGTGCCAAGCATGGTTAATGCGCCCAGTCATTTATGGTGGGTCAGTCTAGGGCCGGACGTGGGATCCACTCGAGTGGTTCCCTTCTAACACGCCCGTCCTCCCTTGACAAGCTCCACCATGCCCGACCCAGTCTCGGTGCCGCGTGGTTCGACCGAGGGCGGGTCCTTCCAGGATTGGTGTGCCTGCCTCTTTCGAATGACTAATGGCCCCCAACGATCAGGGGCTCTTTCCTCAGCGAATCCACTGACCGGTGGGCCCTAGGGCTGGGGATCCTTTCCTCGGTAGTAGCCCCCGAGCCCCGAGAGGAGAGTGTCGGATACCTGGGAACAGGGTACCCAAAGAGGGCCCAGAGGCATCCCCAGAGGCGGCCCATGAATCAGGTGGCCCGTCTGCCAAGCAGCTCGGTGTAAAGGTCTCCCGGGGACGGCCCGGCAGACCGACCAGCTAGCCCATCGAACAATATATCCGTCGAGCAACCCAGCGAGGCGAGTCCGTCGAGCAACCTAGCGAGGCGAGGCCACCGAACAACCTACCTACCGAGCAACCTGGCAGGACGACAGTCGACCTAATACTATCGAGCCATGTCGACACGATGGGACATCACTGAGCCATGCCCGGACTATGGAAGCGATACCGAGGGATCCTTTTCAGGCACGACTGAAAGGGAAATGGGCTTATGCATTTCCTATAATCGATTTTGGTGTTTGACGTCCATCACAAACCACGTGGACTAACTAGTTTGCCTAGTTGTCATTCATCTCAGGTGCATAAAGTTCAACAAAAAACAACAAAGAAAATAAGTTGGGAACTCAACAATGTTTGGAGCAAAGACAATCATTGGTGCTGCTAGTGGCGCACCGGACACTGTCTGGTGCCCAGGCCAAGCATCTCCCGAACTGGTCGCTCTCAGGTTTTCCTTGGAGTTTCTCCGCTATAATTCACCGGATCGTCTGGTGTGTACTGGACATGTCCGGTGATCCAACAGAGCAACGGTCAATTGCGCCCAACGATCAACTGCGGTGAACAGTGGAAGTGCATAGTGCAGAAGTCAGAAGTTAGAGTTGTGAAGTCATAATGCGTCGGACTGTCCAGTGCCGCAAGAGGACAAAGGATTTCAACGGTCAACCGCTCCAAACCCCAACGGTCTGCTGACGTGGCACGCACCGGACAGTAAATAGTGTCATGTCTGGTGCACCACCGGACTGTCTGGTGTGCCATCGACAACAACGGCTAGAATAGTGGTTGGGGCTATAAATACCCCCAACCACCTCCATTCAAAGCATCCAAATTTTCTGAACTCCACATTCAATACAAGAGCAAAAGCATTCACTCCAAGACACATTCAAAAGATCAAATCCTCTCCAAGCCTCAAAATCAACTCAATTGCTTAGCGACTTGAGAGAAGAAGTTTAGTGTTTCTTCCGACTGACTAACGAGCCCCAACGATTAGGGATCTTTCATCAGCGTGCTCACTGACCATTGGTCCCCAAGGGTCGGGGATCATTTGCCCGACACAAAATCGCCAGGTCATGGATTCGAAGCAGCCTTCCATGTTTATGGGGAAACTTGTCTTAGTTTATCCCTTCTCCTTATCCACTCATGTCGGAGCCTTCGACACTAGACGTGCTCTGTGATCGGGTAAATCCAGATAAAACAAGTTAAGTATTCTAGTTTTGAGTATCCATTGCCACCTCTAGGTTATGTAGATTTCTAAAAATAGCATATCGGCAAAACACCTTTAAAACCACTTCACGAGATTATTTAGACGATTTTGAATAGTTTGACAGGTAAAATACCTAGTTCTATAGTTGATGGGTTAAGTAGACTTTTTTTTTAAAAATAATTGATTTTTATTTTTATTCTTTAGCTTAGCAGAACTCATTCTTAAACATCATGCAACGATTCGTGGATAATTCACCCCGATGACGAGTGTGTAAGCCATAGCCCTCGGGCCCCGGTTGCTCCAACTAATCTCCTCGTGCTGCCTTTGTTCTGTTGGGGTGAGAAAATGAAAATTCTTATCTCACTTTTTCTCTAATAAACGTTTTAATTGTGAAATTGACCTTTTTAAGTTTAGGAAGTGTTTGAATACACTAGAGCTTATAGTTAGTTGCTAAAATTAGTTCAGCACATTCAAATAGTCTAGCTAATAGTTCAACTATAAACTACTTTTTAACAAACACAACAAGAGCTACAGTCATTTTCGGCGGCTCCCACTATTTTCGGCGGCCAGGGGAGGGCCGCCGAAAATAAGTTGCTATTTTCGGCGGTTTGACACAGCCGCCGAAAATAGTGTGCTATTTTCGGTGGTCGTACCCTAACCGCCAAAAATAGCGTTTTTAAAAACCGTCGGGTCCCTTCTTCTCCATTGTTTCTCTCCTCTCTCTCTCACCAGAACGCCACCGCACGCGCGCCTCCTCTCGCCGCTGCCTACTTCGCCACCGCACCCGCCCCTGCGCCGCCACCCACGCCAGCGCCCGCGCCCTGCCCCTGCGCCGTCTGCCGCCCTGCCTGCGCATACGTCGCCGTCCGTCCCCGCGCTGCTCGCCCGCCGGCCTGCCCGCCACTCCACCGCCGCCGTCGAGCCGCCGCATCGAGAGAAGGTAATTTTTTTGCGTATTTTATTTCTTATTTTCGGCGGTTGTTATTTAGGTGCCGCCGAAATTATTATATATTTGTAATTGTGTTTGTTTGATTACTGTTTGTGATTCGTATTATTGTTTAATTTGATTTCATTAATGTATTAGTGAATATGTGATTTAGAGATTAGGGGCATATTGTATTTAAGCATTAATTTCATATTAATATGTTGTTGAAAGTGCATTCATCCCTTTTGTTAGTTTTGGTGATTTGGATAACAACACATTTAAAGGTCTAACAAGTTTGCTAAGTGTTGAACAGGAAATTCAGTATGATGAACATACTTGAATAGTGTATAATGATCAGTGAACAAGGTTCAACACAAGGTCAAATAACCAGTGAGACAATGCAAATGGATATAATATGGTCTCTATATTGGTTTGAATATATGGACAAGTCCTGAGAAATCACTATGCATAAATATGATCATAATAGAGGTTGAAGTGATTAAGAGGATTGGTCAAGCCAAAGTGAATAAGATATGAGGAATCGTGAATTGGCTTGACCATATTACTATTAGTCCATATATGAATATATGAGAATCAAACTAGAGCTTGATTGATCTTAGCAGTTATATCTAGATGACATTCAAGCAAGGTTCACAATATTGAAGAAATAATTCTCTCAATGGATACTCAATAGGATGTGACTCAAGAATGGCTTGATAGGGTGAAGATAGCAAGGAAAGGGCTTCGAGGAACTAAGCGAAGGTGAAGGCCAAGCGACGGCTTGTAGACCGAGGTACCATGGCTAAGGTGAAGAAGAGAGTACTTGCACTAAGTCGATGAACTAATCAGCTATGAAGAGTTACAACATGTTGATGCATCAGTAAGGTGACTTGAAGCCATGATTTGAACTCATATATGGTGAAATGGCACAAGTCACAGGCTAGATTTGTGTTTGCTTCAAAAGGTGAGACAAAGATGTTTGTGATCCTTATGAAGCAACATCATGAAGAAATCACACTAGAGACACCAATGACTCAAGGAGTTTACTTAATTATATTTTATTTGACTTGAGTATAGGAATCGTCGTACTATCAAGGGGGGTCCATAAAGAAGGTTGGTGTTGGTACTAAAGCTCAAAATCCTTGATCTAAAACTTCCATTTTACCCTTGTTAATCCTTAGTGAAAGTATGTAGTACAACCTTTTTAAGTCTATCTTGGTCAAAATTGATTTTTGGAAAAACAGGTTCAACCGGTTTTAAAACAGGTTCAACCGGTTTTTGCACTGTTCACCTTTTTTGAAAATACTGGTTCAGCCGGACACTCAACCGGTTTTTGTCTGGTGGAAACAGGTTCAACCGGTTTTAAAACAGGTTCAATCGGTTTTTGCACTGTTCACTTTTTTTCTGCCAGTCTGCTGTGTCAGCCAAAAAGCTGTGCGCAGCTTTTTGAAAACCGGTTCAACCGGTTTTGGGACCGGTTCAACCGGTTTTTGGGCAGAAAAGTCAAAAACGGCTAGTTTTGGAGCCCCACCTATATATACTCACTCCCACCTCTCTCCTCCACAGAAGAGCACGACTTGGACTCCATTTCTAACCTGAGAAACACCTCCCACTCTCTCTCACACACCTCTTGCCTCTCCCATTTCAAATCTTTGGAGAGAAATCTTTGAGTGAGATTGAAGAGCTGCGATTTTGGTGCTTCATCTCTAAATCCCTCTTGCTCTTCTTCATTCGAGCTTTGGTACTACATCGAGTTCTTTGTGGATTCATTACTCTTGGAGCTTCTAGCTCCTAGACGACTAGGTGTCTCTTGTGAGTCTCCAAATCTTGTGGAAGACCACAAGAAAGTTTGTATTACCCGCTCGTTTGAGCAAAGATTATTGTGTGGGCTTGACCTTTGTGGTCGGCAAAGGGAGGATTAGGGTTGAAAGAGACCCGGCTCTTTGTGGGCGCCTCAACGAAGAAGTAGGGCACCTTGGTGGTGTGACCGAACCTCGGGATAAATCTTGTGTCTCTTGTGTTCTTGCTCATTGTGTTTGTTTGTGTTCTTCGTTCTCTCACCATTGCGTGGAAGATTTGTTTATATCTTTTTGGTGTGTGGATTTTGAGAAGTGCCCTTCTCAGATCTACTACTTTGAACCCTGTGGATCATTTAGAACATCTCATTTCCAAAGTTAACTGGGTGAATTTTGAGATCAATTCAGTTTTACCCAGTTTGCTTCTAGTTTTTGTTGAAAAAGTTTTAACTTGCCTATTCACCCCCCCTCTAGGCAACTTTCAATTGGTATCAGAGCCTAATCCTCGTTCTAACGCTTAACCGTGTGAGGAAGAGATCATGTCGGGGGGACTAAGAAACGAAAGTGCTTCTAAGCTTGAAAAAGTTGAGGTTGCCTCGACTTTATCTTTTGGTGCAGATGTTGATCCTAGGGCAATAGATCTTGCCATGAGAATCGCCGAAAGGATGTTCCTTAAAATGAAGGAAGATGAGGCGAAGAACAAAATTGAAGAAGAAAATGATCGATGGAGACCAAACGACGAATCCACCTCTTCACAAGGTTCGTCTTTCAAATCCACTTCTCATATGTGCTTTATTGCTAATGGGAGTGACAGTGAAAGCGAAAGTGAGGATGAGGAGGAGCAAGAAAGTGATAGTGAAGATGAGGATGATCTTCAACAATTCTTCGCTCAGCTAAGCAAGAAACATCGGATGAGCTTGCTCAAACTCATGAAAAGAGCGGAAGAACAAAAAGAAATGCTTCATAAGCAAGAAGACTTCCTCATCAGAAAAATTGAAGACTTAGAGAAGTTGACCAAAGAGCATGAGAAGCTAAAGTGCTCTCATGATTATTTGGTCCAAAGGTATGAAGACATTTCTATTGAGCAAATTAAAGTTGTTAATCATTCATCATATATTGCTCAATTAGAAAATAAAAATGCTATGTTCAAGAACACGATAGAAAGGCTAAATATTGAAAATCTAGCTTTGCAAGAAAAACATGATATGCTTGTGTGCTCTCATAATAAATTTATGGATTCACATATCATGTTAGAAATGGCTCATGAGGTTGTGTTAACTAATTTGAAATCATACCAACCTCACATATGCATATGTACTCAAGTAGAAACTATATTATCATGTGCTAACAAATGTTGCTCTCAAGAAAGCCAATCTTCCATTGAGCTAGAAATTTCAGGAATTAGTGATATTTCTATGACACAAGAAAATAAAGAGCTCAAGGAAGAAGTTGGAAGGCTAAGAAGGAGCTTAACTATTTTGAAGGGAAAGTGTCATGCTCAACCTTCTCAAGATAACCGTGATAATATGGTGAAAAAGCTTGAGAAGGGGACAACCGTAGCATGCACAAAACCCCTTCAAAAGAATACCAAGCTTTCCAAGAAGGGCATGAGCAAAATCTATGGTGAGAAAATTAATGCTCATATGATTTGCTCTAACAATGTACCTATGTGCTTCAACAAAGAAAGATCAAAGAGAAGCGATAGGAGGTGCTATGGATGCAAGGAGAAGGGCCATGAAATTGATTCATGCCCCCACATGAAGAATCAAGACCTTGCACGATCAAGAAAGATGACCATCAAAAAGGATGAAAGCAAAAGGCAAATGCATTGCAAGGACAAGCATCGCATTTGCTACAATTGCCGTGAAAAAGGTCATCTATTCAAGGTTTGTCCAAAGGGTAAAACTCCTAAGCCTAACTTGTCAATACATTCAAATATGCTTAGGAGACCCAAATTTGACTCTTGTGCTAGAAAGGTGATGAGTTCACCATATTCTAGGGCCAAGGCTATTTGGGTGCCTAAGTCCTTATTGGCTAACCTTGATAGACCTATCATGAGATGGGTACCAAAATGTACTTAATAAGTTTTGCAGGTACCCAGAGATGATATGAAGCTTTGGGGTGCTTGAGCGGTTCAACTCAATTCTTATCTCAAGCTATCAATCTTACATTGTCTATCCTTTAAGATTGACCCAAAGATGAATTGAGTTGTTATATCACTAACTTCATATTCATCTCTAGCAAGAACTTGTGTTGTAGGGAATAAGGATTAACCTTTGTGGGAATCAAGCAAAAGGCCTACAACCAAGTGATATCCAAAGGATGGTAACAATTAATTCTTAAGTGCACATTGCTTTTAATTGGTATATTCCTTTGTGTCTTTTTTAGCCACATAGGAAAAATGAAGCACTTGAGAATGAACTTAAAAGATTTTACCTTGCTTTGGAAAGGATCTAATTATATGGTAGATTGCAAGTTCATATTTTTATATTGTGACAATCTACATGCTTTAAATTGATTGTATGTACCTTGTGGCATATTTCAAGTTAATCATCATATTATTGTCATGACCTAGACATAAAGAGTATTATCCCATGTTCTTAAATGAATAGAGTGCTAAGTAAGAAATTCAAATTCTTATAGCACTTACCAAATGGGGAATTCTCTATATGACTAGAGTTGTGAGACTAATGTTTCTATCTAAGTGTTTATGTAGTCTCACAACATGAAAATGTGTTTCCCAAATGGAGTGTGCCATTCAACATTCAAAGAAGATCAAACCAATACTATGTGATGTATTCATTCTTGTTTAAATTGGTTTTGAGTCTTCTACATTAATCACTCACCATGTTATGAATTAGAGTTGCCCTATAAACTTAATTAAATAATCATGCTACTTTCATCTTTTTTCAATTGATGTTATGCATGATGCTTGTAAGGGTAATTTAGTTCATATCATGAGGTTTCCTTATTTTAGTAACCTTCTTGTCATTCATATACTAGAGGTTGCTAAATAGGAAACTATTGCTTGTGTTACTAATGCAATCTCTTTTAAGCTATTTCATGAAATTCATAAGTAGATATTGTGCTCTTTAAATTAGTAAAATCACAAGCTTTAAAGGTTAATCTTCACCTAAAAGAAAGATTAGGAATGCTCAAGGCAAAGGTATGGAACTAATTGATTCAATTGGTAGTTGATCAATAGTAGTTCCTTTCAAGTGGCATACTTTCAATTAGTAATAATCTATTTTATGAAAAGAAATGTCAATATGAAGGTTAAATTCCTTTTGGATTAAATTTGTAAATTGGTGCATATTGTTAATTCACTCATCCATGTGCATTAACTTAAAAAGAATTTAATTTATGCCTTTATGCCTCATAAATGATGATTTATTTGACATTCATATATAAATATCATCATTCATTAAATACTTCATTGTACTACTAATACCTCTTTTCAAAGTGCTTTTTTTACTAGTTTTAAAAGGAAAAGAGATAACAAGCTAAAGAAGGAAGTCTCCACAATTGAAGAAAAGAAGAATACTTAGATGACACCATCTCATATAGTAAGATCTTTCAATTGATATAACAAATGGTACATTCTATATGGTGGTAAGTATTCTTAGGCATAAGTTAATTCATTGCAAATTTTTCATGCCTTGACCAATATATGTAATGTACTCCTCTTGTGAATCTTCATTGAATTGAAAGTGCATTTGATAAGTCATTCAAATACTTGATGCACATATCTAGTGGGAGCACATTATATATATCTTGTGTCGTAGAGAATAAGTTTCCCTTGAGTAAGCTATACTAAGACAATGCAAAATGATAAATTTGTATCTCATTCATATGGATTGTAATCTTTGTTTTCTAAATAGCTACTCTTGATGCAGTTTAAAATTCACTTATCGTTAAATCTAAAAGTGCATAAGAATCTTTTTATTGATATTTATGACATACATATGCACTAACATGGATATGATTTTTAAACTATAAAAGGTACAATTAGTGATCCATACTCTCTAAAATTTGGAAACCCATATTTTCATATCTTAGAAATCTACTTAAATCGGTATCCATATGCTTCACATTGAATTGGATCACTAAGTTGTAAATTCCATGCATAACTTGTCTTCATGTTATGAATGCTTGTGCGACTAACCTTGATAAGCTAGGTGCACCCAAGGTCAAGATAGGTTCATCATCGAGAAGGCAACACAACGATGTATCAAGAAAAGGAGAAAAGGCTCCTATTCTTAACTCTAGTTTTTTTGTGTGATTAAATATTGACTTGAAACCATGTAAGATGGATGTCAAGTATATGTGGATGCCTACAAAAAGAGAAAGGGCACAATAAGGAATGTGTGGGTACCCAAGGCTCTTACTACTAATCTCAAAGGACCCAATTCAAATTGGGTACCAAAATACGAAGCTTAATCTTGTTTTGCAGGATCACTCCTTAAATGAATCAAGTTGGGTGCTTGATAATGGATGTATAAATCATATTTGGAGATAGTAGCAAGGGTGGTAACAACTGAATCTCAAGTGCATATTATTTTCAAATCTTATCTCTTTTGTGACTTGTGTAGCCACTTAGGAAGAAGAAGCACTTGAGGATACACATCAGTTGTTGATTATGAAATAAAGGTCCAATTGGAAGATTAATGAATATTATCATATGGTCAACAATCCAAAATTATGTGACGTATTTTCTATCTAGTTAATTTGGATTTTATTCTTCCATATTAGACACTCACCATAATATGGATTAAGTCAGCCCTTTAAACTTCATTGAACAACCATGCATATTATCCATGTCATTCAAAATATATTGTGCATGAGGGCTCAAGGGAAATTTAGTCCATATTATGAGGTTTCTCTATTTTAGCAACTCGTTTGACTTTCACATATAAAGGGTTGCTAAATAAGAAACTAGTGCTTGTGCTACTAATGCCATCTCTTGTGTTGAGTTTATCCATAGAAAATCTATGTTGAGAGATGGTGCTTATTTTAAAATTGGATAAATCACAAGCTTAAAGGATACTATTCAACTAAAGTAAGAAGAAGTTGATAAGAGGCCAAGGTATGAAAACTTCCTCTCCTTCAGTTGTTTTAGTATTCTATCCTTAGTGGGATGTACCATAGTATAGGTTAAATTCCTTGCAATATAAAATGTTCAATAGTGCATATAACTTTGACATCAACTATATGTGTGCACTAATTTAAAGGAATTTAGTCTATCCTTTTGGGTTTCAGTAATGATGATTCATTTGCCATCCACATATAAGGATCATCATTTGTGAAACCCGCTCTTATGTTTCTAATGCTCTCTTTTCTAAGTGTTTCAACAAGGTTCTCCCAAGTTCTTTGAAGATGAATTCAAAATCTACAAATATAAGAGTCTTGGTTGTTTCAATCATTGAGTTTCAATTGTTATCATATCAAGTATGATCGAACCAAGCAAAGATGAATAAAGTTCAAGATCACTTGGTTGGATGAAATCATAAAAGAAAAGAAAGCACAATCATTCAAGAAGAGAGTTACACTTTTTGTCAACCAAATAATGAAGATGTAGTGACATATTTATGTGATATCCTTCATTATGAGGTTTGAGGTTCATATTAGCATGTTTTACCCTTTAGGATTTCAATTGATATACTTTCAGTTCTTAAACTTTCAATTGGTTTGATTTTCATCATCTATGTAAAGCATGTTATGTTAAACCAAGATATAGTGCAAACATCTCCTTTAACCTCGTATTG
Organism: Zea mays; assembly: GCF_902167145.1. Classification (NCBI taxonomy): domain Eukaryota; kingdom Viridiplantae; phylum Streptophyta; class Magnoliopsida; order Poales; family Poaceae; genus Zea; species Zea mays. The sequence goes on from NC_050100.1 coordinate 17,292,634, forward strand.
TTGATGTGCATAAGTGTACTTTGTGTACTCTTGCATGCACAAATTGAGGAAGAGTTTAGCCTATATCTTGTGAGGCTAATGATTTCTTCAAGTTCATGTTTTGTAGTCTCACACCTTGGTGAAAGAAGAACATCAAATGAGGATGAGTGGTTCCAAAGAAATGATCAAATAATTACCACATGTCACCCCATGGATTAGTTCTTTTGGGGAACGATATGTGTTCTCTAGCATGATTTGAAATTGTTGCAAATTTATTATGCCCTGGCCAAGATATATGATGAACCCCTCTAAGAATCTTAATTGAATCAAATGCATGTTACAAGTAATTCGAGTACATGATGCACACATTTAGGGGGAGCTCATTCTATATCTTGTGTCCTTAAAGACTAACATTTTCTTTTAGTGAATTTGTGTAGTTCTTTGATGAGAATGAGTTTCTCTTGATCGTTTAAAGAGGATAAGTTTCTCTTTGAAATGTCAAGCCTATCAAAAGCTAAGATAGAAATTCATGATTATAATAAAGACCATATGGCATGGAACAAAGGTGTGTCACTCCATGAACTATTGTATTACATTTGTGTATCTAGGCTCTTACAAGTTAGTGTATGCATGTATATGCAATATCTTAAGTCACATCATAAGGTTGCACTTGAATCTTGGCTTAAAATATTGCATATCATGTCTATTAGTATACCGTTTGATTATGAGTAATTCCTTAAATTGGTGCAATTTCATATTTTCATACTTTATTTGTACCAAGGTTCAAATTTTAGAACTTAATCCCCTGGCTTCACAAGTCCAAGTGCATAAAGTAAAACAAGTATTCATCACTTGTATGCACACATTTAGGGGGAGAATGGTCTATAATTTGAATCTTTGAGACTAACCTCATCTTCAAGTCTATTATGTGTGTAGTCTCAAATTAGAAAGGAATCTTCAAGCAAAGACAATCGCTTCCACTGAAAATTTGATGGGTATCAAAGATTCTTTGCTCCAATAAATGTATCTTCTATACATTTCATAAGAGAATGAGTTTCTCTTGTATATGCTACTCCAACGTCATCTAAAATTGGTAAATATGTATCACATCTTTTTGGATTACAAATATCTGAAGTAGCATAGCTTATAGATTCTCCTGTCTAGAACTTAATTGATTAAATAGTGCACATGTTTCTTATGTTGCATGATTATGTTCAATTGATACTCCTTTTATGCCAATGGTACTTTAAGTTGCAAATAAGTACTCTCAACAAGTATCAATTGAATTCATATATATGTGTGCACTAAAACTTGAGGAGAACTTAGTGTAATATGCTATTAGTGATCTGCTTATCTATCAAATTGTATCAATTGGTGGTTTTCAATTGATATTTTTCGTACATGATCACTAGTTGTATAATTCATACTTGTGCAATTTTTATGGTGCCTCTTGTTATGATAAGAAAATGCCAGGTGACATCTAGACTCCAGGTATCAAGATTTATCTTTCAATTAGTATGACAATATTCATTTGATATCTTGGACCTATGTCACAATTATGCCAACAAGAGATTGCAAAATGAACTCTAAATACAACACAAGTATGGAACACCCCTTTGAAAAGGTAAAACGCAAAGGTACATCACTTATGACACTTCTCCATTACCTTTGTGCCATATAAGGACCCTTTTCATGATAGTGTGTTCAAATCTTGATTAATCATAATTTCTACCCTTTATATTCTTTATATCTTTTTTGGAGATTTATGACAAATGGGGAGAAATTGTGCATTAAAGCTTACCTTTAGTCTTATGTAACTAAGTGTAAGAAGACTTTTGAAAAGGGGGAGAAATAATTGACTCATAAGTAAAACATAAGATGAAGGAAATTGATGAGTGCATAATATGTCTTGAGCATCACGTTTATTTATGACACAAAGCACCCTATGAATAGTATGATATATGTTGTCTTCACTCTTTGACCCAAATATGTGGTTTTGGCATTTTGGCATTTGAGTACAAAATTGGTATTTTCTGAAATGCACATATTTAGGGGGAGGAAACTATATCATAGGATTCAAAATCTTATTTATCAAATCTTATGTAAGCTTTAAATGTGTTGTCATCAATCACCAAAAAGGGGAAGATTGAAAGTGCATTCATCCCTTTTGTGAGTTTTGGTGATTTGGATAACAACACATTTAAAGGTCTAACAAGTTTGCTAAGTGTTGAACAGGAAATTCAGTATGATGAACATACTTGAATAGTGTATAATGATCAGTGAACAAGGTTCAACACAAGGTCAAATAACCAGTGAGACAATGCAAATGGATATAATATGGTCTCTATATTGGTTTGAATATATGGACAAGTCCTGAGAAATCACTATGCATAAATATGATCATAATAGAGGTTGAAGTGATTAAGAGGATTGGTCAAGCCAAAGTGAATAAGATATGAGGAATCGTGAATTGGCTTGACCATATTACTATTAGTCCATATATGAATATATGAGAATCAAACTAGAGCTTGATTGATCTTAGCAGTTATATCTAGATGACATTCAAGCAAGGTTCACAATATTGAAGAAATAATTCTCTCAATGGATACTCAATAGGATGTGACTCAAGAATGGCTTGACACTACACGACGGTTGATCTTTAGCGACCCTTATTAGGTACCAACTGTTGGTTGCTAAAGGTTAGGGACCGACGGTAAGTCGCTAAATCCTTTTGTAGCAACGGTCGGTTGGTCGCTAAAAGTCTAGAAATTTAACAACTTATGGTTGGTCGCTATAGATGTCGTCGGGGACTAGCGGTGGGTCGCTATAGAGCAAGGATCACTATCAAATCTTATAGCTTGAACGTACCTGTAGATGTTAGTGACTAAAAATTAATTAAAACAAGTAAACATTGATCGCTAAATTGCATGGTGATTTATTTCTTTTTTATATTTCTTGTATGTTTATTTCCTTGTTTGTTTATGTATGGACATTACTATAGTATGCAACTATGTTCTTTGTGCTTATATGATATTAGATTCGAGTTGAAAGTCGTTTCAAATCCTACATAAAGAGTATGGATAAATCATGGATCACAAGTGAATGGTTTTCTAGGGAGACAAAGGTTTATAAACAAGGGTGAATGGTTTTCTAGCTTTTTTTATGAATTGTTGAGTAATTTAAAAATGCATTTCGAAATAAAAAAAAGAAAACCCTCCCTAACCCTAAGGCCCACTAGGGGCCCATCTACCTAACCCTAGCAACCGCACGCTCCCTGGCTTCTCTCCCAGCCGCCGCCGCCGCGCGCTCAGTCTCGGTTCCAGTGGCCGCTTCAATGTACCTGACCGCCGTTTCCTTCCCCCCACAGCCGCCTTCTCGTCTTCATCCCAGAAGCTGCTGCCCAGATGTAACACTATAAAAATCATTAAATAAAAATAATACATTTAGTTAATAATAATATTTATGGTAATCAATTTTTTTTAAAAAAAGTGCTTGTTATTTATTTACCTTTAGAATGATTTTTTATTGCTTATAATTGATTTTTTGGATATTTAACAAATATTTCTTGTTAAATGAAAATCCTAGTAAATTAATAATATAATTATTAGTCCCAAAAATAAATATTTTATTTATAAATAGTTTTAGGTTAATTGTTATAAATTTTATGGTTATTTAAAATTATATTTTGAAATTAGAAAGGAATTAGAAAAGAAATAAAAAAACTAACCTAACCTAACCTAGCCGGCCCACCAGGGCACATGAAACCGGCCATGCCCCCAACCCTAGCCGCCACTACCTGCTCCCTCTCCCTAGCAGCCGACAGCTGCCATCCAGCGCCACCAGGAAAGCCGCCCAGGCGCCCCGCCTCTGCATCCGCCCGCCAGGAGCAGCGCCCCTGCAACCCGCTCTGAAGACTCGACGCCCAGAGCCGCGCGCAACCCCGTTCGCCGCCCCGCCCTCCGTCTCCCGTCGCCTCGCCCCTGCGCTCCGTCAGCTGCCCCTCCCCGGTGAGCTCTCAGCCGCCCCTCAATTTGTTTCTTGGGCCTGCTTCATTTTAGTCAGTTTAGAACAGCTTCATCAGGGGCTAACAAGGTGCAGGCTGCAGAGCAATCTTGCAAGAAACAGACATTTTCTTTGTTTTAGCTTAGGACTATAATGGGTGTTGTGCTCCTTCCAATTGCTCAAGAAAGACACGAGTCATTATTTATGTATTCAGGGATTGGTGTGTATTACTTTATTTTGTAACACTCACGTAATTAGCATCTTGATCTTCATTGGATCATATACTATGTATTTAGTAAACATCAGTGAGATTTTCTTTCTGTTTTTGTGTTGCAGTATGGTAGGCTAACCTTGAAGTATGCATTTTCTGTTAGATCATTTTGTTGCGCTTCATGATCTGTGATACAGATGTTAGCAGTTTCGTTTAGAAAAAACTTACATCATCATAACTCTATCGACCTATTAATTCTACAGAACCTTCTGCAAATTCCTATTGTTTCAAGCTGCATAGAAGTCTGGGATTTTCTGAGTGTGGATTCACAGGTTAGTTTCCTTATTTAACTCTTTATCATCTCAATATTTTCAAAACTGACGTTCAATAAATTGGGGAATGTCTCTTTGCAGACATATATTTTCACAGACACTCTCTCAGTTATCCAAATATTGTCAGGTTTGTTGGCCCGAATGGCTAGTTCTTTGTTTTTGCATTGTTTAATGCTGAATTCCTATTATCCTGCAGTCAGTTTAGATGGTCGGTCAGCCACCAGGGCCTCCCCGTCCGGCCGTCGTGCGTCCAACAGTCGGGCACCGGCGGGCGGCGGCCGCTCGCCCCTGCGGCTTGGGCGCTCGGCCACAGCCAGTGCGGGCCGTGCGGCAGTGTCCACTCGGGCCTCGGCCAGCTGCTAGCTAATCCTAATCAGTAATTACTGTAAGCGTTTCTCATTTTCTCAGTTTTTTTTGTCACTACTCACTGGTGAACAGCCTTTAGTGCCCAAGAACAGCCTTCAGTGCCCAAGCTCGTGTTGGAAACCAGCTGCGGCATGATGCTTTGGTGATTTGGTTGCTTAATAATTAACTCAGTTCATTGGATAATTTATTGGTTTGTCTCTCCATGTTCAGTTTGCACTTTGTGGACAAGAAGTTGTGAATGCCTTCAGTGCTGCAGTGTTGGGCCTATCTTCAGGTTGTGTTTCTTCTCAAGTCAACCAAGAGCAGCCTCATGATGGTTCCCCTCCTCTGAGAGAAGATGACAAGAATGGGCATTATGTTTTTGCTGTTGGAGATAATCTCACATCTCGTTGTAATTTTCTGCCATCAGCGTCTCTTGTTACCAATGCAAATCTGTTTCCATGGTTGGTTCTTATTGATTCTTTTCTATGCTTGCAGATAAGATCAATGCAAAAATGGGAGAAGGTTAGTTTGGATGACCATATATTCTGAAATAGTTGATTTAACTCGATTGGGCATGCCAATACATTCAACAAATTTTGTCTATAACTGAATGTAGCTGGGACTACTTGGTGTAACCTGTTAGCCCCTTTGATCTTATTGTGCACACAGAAAAAAGATAACTAATTTTATGAGATAATTCCTTGCCTTTGTTTGCAAAAGTACTTTGGCCGATAAGCTGGTGTTGACTAATCATTGTATGTTGATTATGTATTCAATTCAGCATGGAGTTCAGTTTACTTGCATACTGGCTACCATGTATACAGAATGCTAGTGTCTGCTGACACGTTCTTTTTTGCTTGTTTTTTGTTTGCTCTTCTCAAAAATATAGTCTACAGGAATCAGTGGTCTTCTCCGCTACGCTCCTGAAATATTTGAGCAGTCTGGAGTGGCTAGTTTGTTTTCAGACATTGGACTTTCTCCTCATTCAACATCAATTCTCATGAGTACCCTTAATGCTTTGCTGATACTCCCTTGTATAACTGCCGCAATGCTGCTGATGGATGTCTGCGGGAGAAGGTAGAATCTGAGACACCATGAAAATTAGTGATGCAGTTGTGGACTTTTGAACAATAGCTGGAGTGATATGAAACATTAGTGATGTAGTTGTGGGCTTTTGAACTGCTTCAAGCTGGAGTGATGTCGCTGTGGTGCTTTTGTGACTGATCTAGCTAGCTATCTGTAAATGATCTAGTTGTGAATGATATTATAATTGTGATGTTTTTGTGAATATATAATTGTGGTGCTTTTGTGTTTATGTGATGGATCTATAACTGTGGTATACTGATTAACTGTGTATGTCTTTATGATTTGTGTATAAAAATCTGTGATTTGTGGTGCTTAATTAAATGTATATTATTATTAATAACAACTGTAAAAAGGGCGTCTTTCTGTTGGTTGCTAAATGTATAGTATGACGACTTACGGTTGGTTGCTAAATCTATAGTACAACAACTCACGGTTGGTCGCTAAATATATCATATTAGCAACGGACGGTCGGTCGCTAAAAAGATGTCGGTCGCTAAAGCCTTTAGCGACGGCACTTACAGCGACCATCCTTATGGGTCGCTAAAAGTTTTTAGCGACCAACCGTAGGTCGCTGAAGGCCGTTTTAACAACCAACCGTAGGTCGCTGTAAGTGAACCGTCATGTAGTGTGATAGGGTGAAGATAGCAAGGAAAGGGCTTCGAGGAACTAAGCGAAGGTGAAGGCCAAGCGACGGCTTGTAGACCGAGGTACCATGGCTATGGTGAAGAAGAGAGTACTTGCACTAAGTCGATGAACTAATCAGCTATGAAGAGTTACAACATGTTGATGCATCAGTAAGGTGACTTGAAGCCATGATTTGAACTCATATATGGTGAAATGGCACAAGTCACAGGCTAGATTTGTGTTTGCTTCAAAAGGTGAGACAAAGATGTTTGTGATCCTTATGAAGCAACATCATGAAGAAATCACACTAGAGACACCAATGACTCAAGGAGTTTACTTAATTATATTTTATTTGACTTGAGTATAGGAATCGTCGTACTATCAAGGGGGGTCCATAAAGAAGGTTGGTGTTGGTACTAAAGCTCAAAATCCTTGATCTAAAACTTCCATTTTACCCTTGTTAATCCTTAGTGAAAGTATGTAGTACAACCTTTTTAAGTCTATCTTGGTCAAAATTGATTTTTGGAAAAACAGGTTCAACCGGTTTTAAAACAGGTTCAACCGGTTTTTGCACTGTTCACCTTTTTTGAAAATACTGGTTCAGCCGGACACTCAACCGGTTTTTGTCTGGTGGAAACAGGTTCAACCGGTTTTAAAACAGGTTCAATCGGTTTTTGCACTGTTCACTTTTTTTCTGCCAGTCTGCTGTGTCAGCCAAAAAGCTGTGCGCAGCTTTTTGAAAACCGGTTCAACCGGTTTTGGGACCGGTTCAACCGGTTTTTGGGCAGAAAAGTCAAAAACGGCTAGTTTTGGAGCCCCACCTATATATACTCACTCCCACCTCTCTCCTCCACAGAAGAGCACGACTTGGACTCCATTTCTAACCTGAGAAACACCTCCCACTCTCTCTCACACACCTCTTGCCTCTCCCATTTCAAATCTTTGGAGAGAAATCTTTGAGTGAGATTGAAGAGCTGCGATTTTGGTGCTTCATCTCTAAATCCCTCTTGCTCTTCTTCATTCGAGCTTTGGTACTACATCGAGTTCTTTGTGGATTCATTACTCTTGGAGCTTCTAGCTCCTAGACGACTAGGTGTCTCTTGTGAGTCTCCAAATCTTGTGGAAGACCACAAGAAAGTTTGTATTACCCGCTCGTTTGAGCAAAGATTATTGTGTGGGCTTGACCTTTGTGGTCGGCAAAGGGAGGATTAGGGTTGAAAGAGACCCGGCTCTTTGTGGGCGCCTCAACGAAGAAGTAGGGCACCTTGGTGGTGTGACCGAACCTCGGGATAAATCTTGTGTCTCTTGTGTTCTTGCTCATTGTGTTTGTTTGTGTTCTTCGTTCTCTCACCATTGCGTGGAAGATTTGTTTATATCTTTTTGGTGTGTGGATTTTGAGAAGTGCCCTTCTCAGATCTACTACTTTGAACCCTGTGGATCATTTAGAACATCTCATTTCCAAAGTTAACTGGGTGAATTTTGAGATCAATTCAGTTTTACCCAGTTTGCTTCTAGTTTTTGTTGAAAAAGTTTTAACTTGCCTATTCACCCCCCTCTAGGCAACTTTCAGTTGTACTATTATATTATTAGCTTTAGTAGTATATTATATTGGTACGTAGAATAGTTGCATAATTAGTGTATGTGGTACTTAGTTTGACTTGATTAGTATTATATCATTGTTTGTTTTGTATATAAGTAATATTATTTAGTGACAGCGAAGTTATGCTGCCGAATTTTTTTGGGTCCTGCTAGGTTCATGTGGGTTTAGAACCTATCCTTGCCTATACCTGTAGGATCGATACCCTTGACGAAGTTGAATAATATTTTCACGATATGGTTCCGTTTAACAGTCTCAGGAATGGCTGGCGATCGTGCATGGATGTACAATGGTTGGAGTAGGAATGAACGTCATTCTGATGATTGGGTAGCCAAGACCAAAGATTTTGTGGACCACGTATTCTCCTTTTCATTAACCGGCACTGTCAGATGCCCATGTAGGCGGCACGAAAACAATATATTTTTTAATAAGGAAAGAGTTAGTCTAGATCTTTGTCAGTTTGGATTTATGCCCAGATATAAGGTGTGGGAACATCATGGTGAGGTAGTACCCAACCGAATTGTAGAAGAGGAGGAGAACAATGATTGGGCTGGCGATGATGCGATGCATGAGATGCTAGATTCGCTACGTCCAGCTCCGAGGATCCTGCCACACCAGAGGTTTCTAGATTTTCAAACTACTAAAAGACTCTGAAGAGCCGTTGCATGAACACACAGATGTGAGTATACTCGCTTTTGTGACTCGGCTCATGGCCATTAAGTCCAAGTACTTTTTCTCGAACAATTGTTATAATGAGATTTTAAAGTTATTAGGAGATGTGGTCCCAAAGCCCAATAAGTTGCTTAAAGACATGTACCATTCAAAGACAATTATCAAAGGTCTCGGTATGGATTATGAGAAGATTGATGTGTGCAAAAATAATTGTATGCTTTTTGTAACACCCGGGTTTTAGGGGTCCAAAGCCCGGGCGTAAACATAATCACCAGGTGTGCTGGGACCAAGTCTCACACATATGATGAATCATGGCACAGGATCGAATGTCACATCTTTACTACATAACAGGAGTTCTATACAAAATAAATAAATAATTACATTATAAGGAGACAACGGTCCAGCAACCCAAAGTTGACTGGGAGACGACGGCCTAGACCTCTCACGAACACATCGCATCATCCTCCATGCGCCTCATCCTGCGGTACCTGTTCTTGACCTGTGGGGGGGTGTGAGACAGCAAGAGTGAGCTCACATACGTTCATCGCTCAACAAGTTGTGGGGAATAATGTGCATGAACTCGCCAAAGGTGAGAGCTCATGTGAAGTGTAAGGCTTACCAAAGAGGATGGTTAGAGCTGAGCATTGCTTTTAAAGTTGGTCAAAATTTTATTAGCAGTTACTAAGTATAAGGAAATACCAACCCAATTAAGTAATAGAACAAAAGTAATAACAACATCACCTGCGATGCAATGCATATGACAAATTGAATTTAAGTTCCATAATTTAATCATCAGAGAGTCCTGAGCTGCTCATGACCGTGAGCTCAGCTAGTATACCAGTTTTACACTCTGTAGAGGTGGTACCCTTTACCCACAAGTCATGTTACCCATCTGCCAAGGGATCGCGACTTCCCATACACCTCTACCGAGGAAGCGAGGCAGGGTAACACTACGAGGCCTTTACAAAGTTCCACTAGCTTCAGAAAACCCGCTACAGTTTATAGGAAGCTCCAATGCAGGAATCCCTTGCAGGACCGCCATCGCAGCAAAATCCTCCCGAGGGCCTCCCTACACTGACCACTCCCCTACTGCCCTTGCCCCTTTCGGGTAAGGTAGTCCTCCACTAGCTTTCCTAATTAATCAGCCAAGGGCGTCCATAAACCCTTGTGGTGGCACGTGTTTCTCAAGTTAAGCTCTATGTTCCAATTAACATTTAATGATCTTGTCATGAACATAAATAAAATAACAACATAATTGGAACATAGATATAATGAAATATTAACCCAAAACCATATAAAGCAGTAGCAGAACTACCCAAGTGATTCAGGGGTAAACAAGGTATTCAGGATAAACAATCTAGGGTGACCTATTGGGTCCCATCAAAATTAACCTATGCAGATCATTATGATTAATCAGAACATGAGTAGGTAAAAAGAAGTGATCAAGGGCACAACTTGCCTGGGACTTGAGATTCCCAGGTATCAGGATGATCTTCAGATGACACGTGTCCTCACGCTAGTCGTAGCATTACAAACAAACAGTGTATAGGCAAAATTAACATTACACCAAACATAAGAATACATTGCATAATAATAATCTACGCGCCATAACGAGATCGTAGAAACAAGAACCACTAAATTCGGAGCTACAGTTATTAAGTTATGAATTTTCGAAATTATTTAGTGTTTAGAATAGACTAATCCTAATAAACAATTTTAACTCAAGTTTCATGGCTAAACAGTGTTATTAGTTGATAGACAATATTAATACAGAATTATTGCAACTGGAATGGGTTAAAAAGGAGTAAAAATGGAATTTCTATGAATTTATCAAGTTCTAGTAATTATTTTCATATTAAAAATCCATTTATAAATTATTTTCTCTGGTTTTATAAGGTTCTGGACTGGGCCCAATATTTCTTAAAAGGTCAGGGGTTAACTCGCAATTTTCCCAAGACTCAGCGAATAGTCACAACGGACCGCGGGTTGAATCCCTATAAACAGAAGGGTTTCTTTGAAAGGTTGCGCGGCCGAAGGGGTATGCAGAGCCCTTAGCTGTCGGATTAGAAGTCTACGGTCCGGATTGGATCTAACATAAAATGAAACGGAAAGCGATCTCCACCGTTGGATCCGAGATCCACCGTCCGCGCTCCTCATAACCAAGTCCTAGCCACACCCGTCCGATCCCGATCGAACGGATCGCAATCCTCCGAACGAATCGTTATTTCAACTTCTAATCTACGCCGTTCAGTCGGGATCAGATGGCACGAAATACGTCTTCTCCCCCAGCACATTCATCCCGTCGCACGTGAGCTGCCCACGGCGGCGCCCTTAGCCCGTGCGGCTGCTCTCGCCGGCGAGTAGTGCGCCTAGAGCTACGGAGCCCAGTTTCTCCTACCGGTAGCGAGCTACGCATAGAGAAGACACAGGCGGACTCAGTTTGTAGGTTCCTTACCTAGATTTGGTGTGCCAGGGAACGTAGTCGACAGAGGGACGCGGTCCAGAAGAGGTTCTAGCCGCCACTGCAATGACTCCACGGCGAAGGTCCCGAGCGAAGCCCGAAGCTTGGGCGAGGGCGCACCGACGGTCGTTGTTGACGGGTCTCTTCTTTCTCCCCATTCCTACTCTCTCGGCTATTACTTAGCTCTGCGCGGCGATTCCTTCTCCCTCCCTCCTCACGGCTGCGGCGGAGGTTAGATTTCTAGGCTTGGGTTGGGGGCTCAAGATCCCAGAGGCTCTATATATGAGGTACGGGCGGAGACCGTGTGGTTTGGCCGGTAACGGAATCCCCCGGAGCTTGCGGCGAAGTTTGCGGCGAGGATCACGACCCGACCGTGGTGAAGAACCCTAGGATTCCGGTGCGTTCTGTTGAATCGGCGCCAAGAAATATGCCATCTGTTAGCGCCAGAATTAGAGGAATGATAGGGCGATAGAATCGCGAGGTTGCGATAATCTTGGCATGACCCTCAGCGTTCGCTGCATCGTTTGGGAGGAGGAGATGAAGCCGTCTGCGTGGAGGGGATGCAGCTTCCATGTAGGTCCCGCTTGTCGGTGGACTGAAGAGCAGAGACGCGCGCCCATGTGGTGGCTGTCCTGCGGCGAGTGGCGGCTGACCGCTTGGTCCCATCCGCCAGAACGTGCTTGCGCGTGGAGATGGGGATACCGCCAAGTGGGCCACACACGTCAATGACACAGGAGTGAGCTCGTGTGGGCTGGTGTGGGTGAGAGAAAGGAATGGGTAGTGGGCCGAAAGGTGAGAGCTCGGCCCAAGCTAGGTTTTCTTTTCTTTTTCTTTTCTATATTTCATTTCTTTTATATTTTATATTTCCATTTTGAATTCAAACTCCAACTTGGTTTTGGATTTAAAATTCAATTAGGTGCACATACTATACTCCAGCATGGAATTCCATAGGTTTTTATTAATATATTTATTTATTTTTCTTTGTGATGTATATCCCTTTCTATTTCTATTTCATTTTCAAATGCTATTTTTCAAACATGAACTTGTATACAGATGCAAAAGTACAAGAACGCCAGCATGATATGCATAACTTAGTGGCATATCTTTCATTAGTTATTTGTTTTTTTAGATATAGTGTTCACATGTGATGATAAATAGATATAACACACATATAAATAAAGGAAATAATTTTTTTCTTTTATATTATTTCTCACAAATTGGGTATTACAGATCCTACCCCCCTTACAAAGAATCTCGTCCTCGAGATTTGTAAGAAAAGGGGTACATAAGGATTGGTTCGTATTTCAGCTTTTACTCTATTGATTCAGAAATCTAGAGTTTCATTTTTTTATAGTCAATAGGGGTTTATTAGGAGAGCATAGGTCTCCAGCCACTTATTATGTAGGATATAAGAGATGGATAAGTTAAGGCAAGAATAGTTTGGGTAAGAAAGTTTATAGTGGGAAAGAACTCCGTGTTGAGCGGCAATGCAACTGAAGGTTGGGTTTGACCTCTTTCCTTTCTTGACGAGGTTGATCCTTTCTTCTCCGGTCTTGAGCTCATTGATTCGAGGTCAGTGTATATCATCAGAGTTACCCGAGTATGGTTAAGATGGATATGGGTGAGATAGACTAGATAAGATCTACTTAATTTATTTTAGAATAGATCATGCTTGTTACACTTTTATGAGATAAGCAAATTGGTGGGGGTAAGTATGCTGATTAGGACAAGATGAGTCTCCAAGAGTAAGATAGAATCTTCTGAGATTGGTCAGATCTATTAGGATAGGATAGAATCTTTTCGAGATAAGATGGATCTATTAAGATAAGAAAGAATCTTTTAAAATAAGATGGACTATATGGAATAGATACACTTCGATGTAGGATAATCTAGGTTGTTTAGTTATCTTATGAATTTTATTTATTTATATTTATACCTATATGTATATGCAAATGTGATTGTGGACATTACTCCACAACTCATCACACTCAATCAAATATCCAAATCAGACAAGTATCATAAGAACAAACACTCAAGCGTACAAATACCTATAAAAATAGTTTTATTTCCGTTCCTAAGAGTAGGTCTCCTATTCCTAAAGGTCACTTTAGGCACATGATTTCAAAGTGTGAAATCCACATTTGTCTTTAGAAATGAAGAGGTAAGAATAATCAGAGTAAAGCGGAATTAGATGAGAAAAGATTAAGATAAGTTTAGAAAAAATCAGAGTAGCAAAGGTAAGTAGATAATGGTTGTCCAGTTCTATCTAGGTTTCGTCCTACAGTCAACATTCCTCTGATACCACTTCTGTAACACCTGGGTTTTAGGGGTCCAAAGCCCGGGCGTAAACATAATCACCAGGTGTGCTGGGACCAAGTCTCACACATATGATGAATCATGGCACAGGATCGAATGTCACATCTTTACTACATAACAGGAGTTCTATACAAAATAAATAAATAATTACATTATAAGGAGACAACGGTCCAGCAACCCAAAGTTGACTGGGAGACGACGGCCTAGACCTCTCACGAACACATCGCAGCATCCTCCATGCGCCTCATCCTGCGGTACCTGTTCTTGACCTGTGGGGGTGTGAGACAGCAAGAGTGAGCTCACATATGTTCATCGCTCAACAAGTTGTGGGGAATAATGTGCATGAACTCGCCAAAGGTGAGAGCTCACGTGAAGTGTAAGGCTTACCAAAGAGGATGGTTAGAGTTGAGCATTGCTTTTAAAGTTGGTCAAAATTTTATTAGCAGTTACTAAGTATAAGGAAATACCAACCCAATTAAGTAATAGAACAAAAGTAATAACAACATCACCTGTGATGCAATGCATATGACAAATTGAATTTAAGTTCCATAATTTAATCATCAGAGAGTCCTGAGCTGCTCATGACCGTGAGCTCGGCTAGTATACCAGTTTTACACTCTGCAGATGTGGTACCCTTTACCCACAAGTCATGTTACCCATCTGCCAAGGGATCGCGACTTCCCATACACCTCTACCGAGGAAGCGAGGCAGGGTAACACTACGAGGCCTTTACAAAGTTCCACTAGCTTCAGAAAACCCGCTACAGTTTATAGGAAGCTCCAATGCAGGAATCCCTTGCAGGACCGCCATCGCAGCAAAATCCTCCCGAGGGCCTCCCTACACTGACCACTCCCCTACTGCCCTTGCCCCTTTCGGGTAAGGTAGTCCTCCACTAGCTTTCCTAATTATTCAGCCAAGGGCGTCCATAAACCCTTGTGGTGGCACGTGTTTCTCAAGTTAAGCTCTATGTTCCAATTAACATTTAATGATCTTGTCATGAACATAAATAAAATAACAACATAATTGGAACATAGATATAATGAAATATTAACCCAAAACCATATAAAGCAGTAGCAGAACTACCCAAGTGATTCAGGGGTAAACAAGGTATTCAGGATAAACAATCTAGGGTGACCTATTGGGTCCCATCAAAATTAACCTATGCAGATCATTATGATTAATCAGAACATGAGTAGGTAAAAAGAAGTGATCAAGGGCACAACTTGCCTGGGACTTGAGATTCCCAGGTACCAGGATGATCTTCAGATGACACGTGTCCTCACGCTAGTCGTAGCATTACAAACAAACAGTGTATAGGCAAAATTAACATTACACCAAACATAAGAATACATTGCATAATAATAATCTACGCGCCATAACGAGATCGTAGAAACAAGAACCACTAAATTCGGAGCTACAGTTATTAAGTTATGAATTTTCGAAATTATTTAGTGTTTAGAATAGACTAATCCTAATAAACAATTTTAACTCAAGTTTCATGGCTAAACAGTGTTATTAGTTGATAGACAATATTAATACAGAATTATTGCAACTGGAATGGGTTAAAAAGGAGTAAAAATGGAATTTCTATGAATTTATCAAGTTCTAGTAATTATTTTCATATTAAAAATCCATTTATAAATTATTTTCTCTGGTTTTATAAGGTTCTGGACTGGGCCCAATATTTCTTAAAAGGTCAGGGGTTAACTCGCAATTTTCCCAAGACTCAGCGAATAGTCACAACGGACCGCGGGTTGAATCCCTATAAACAGAAGGGTTTCTTTGAAAGGTTGCGCGGCCGAAGGGGTATGCAGAGCCCTTAGCTGTCGGATTAGAAGTCTACGGTCCGGATTGGATCTAACATAAAATGAAACGGAAAGCGATCTCCACCGTTGGATCCGAGATCCACCGTCCGCGCTCCTCATAACCAAGTCCTAGCCACACCCGTCCGATCCCGATCGAACGGATCGCAATCCTCCGAACGAATCGTTATTTCAACTTCTAATCTACGCCGTTCAGTCGGGATCAGATGGCACGGAATACGTCTTCTCCCCCAGCACATTCATCCCGTCGCACGTGAGCTGCCCACGGCGGCGCCCTTAGCCCGTGCGGCTGCTCTCGCCGGCGAGTAGTGCGCCTAGAGCTACGGAGCCCAGTTTCTCCTACCGGTAGCGAGCTACGCATAGAGAAGACACAGGCGGACTCAGTTTGTAGGTTCCTTACCTAGGTTTGGCGTGCCAGGGAACGTAGTCGACAGAGGGACGCGGTCCGGAAGAGGTTCTAGCCGCCACTGCAATGACTCCACGACGAAGGTCCCGAGCGAAGCCCGAAGCTTGGGCGAGGGCGCACCGACGGTCGTTGTTGACGGGTCTCTTCTTTCTCCCCATTCCTACTCTCTCGGGTATTACTTAGCTCTGCGCGGCGATTCCTTCTCCCTCCCTCCCCACGGCTGCGGCGGAGGTTAGATTTCTAGGCTTGGGTTGGGGGCTCAAGATCCCAGAGGCTCTATATATGAGGTACGGGCGGAGACCGTGTGGTTTGGCCGGTAACGGAATCCCCCGGAGCTTGCGGCGAAGTTTGCGGCGAGGATCACGACCCGACCATGGTGAAGAACCCTGGGATTCCGGTGCGTTCTGTTGAATCGGCGCCAAGAAATCCGCCATCTGTTAGCGCCAGAATTAGAGGAAAGATAGGGCGATAGAATCGCGAGGTTGCGATAATCTTGGCATGACCCTCAGCGTTCGCTGCATCGTTTGGGAGGAGGAGATGAAGCCGTCTGCGTGGAGGGGATGGAGCTTCCATGTAGGTCCCGCTTGTCGGTGGACTGAAGAGCAGAGACGCGCGCCCATGTGGTGGCTGTCCTGCGGCGAGTGGCGGCTGACCGCTTGGTCCCATCCGCCAGAACGTGCTTGCGCGTGGAGATGGGGATACCGCCAAGTGGGCCACACACGTCAATGACACAGGAGTGAGCTCGTGTGGGCTGGTGTGGGTGAGAGAAAGGAATGGGTAGTGGGCCGAAAGGTGAGAGCTCGGCCCAAGCTAGGTTTTCTTTTCTTTTTCTTTTCTATATTTCATTTCTTTTATATTTTATATTTCCATTTTGAATTCAAACTCCAACTTGGTTTTGGATTTAAAATTCAATTAGGTGCACATACTATACTCCAGCATGGAATTCCATAGGTTTTTATTAATATATTTATTTATTTTTCTTTGTTATGTATATCCCTTTCTATTTCTATTTCATTTTCAAATGCTATTTTTCAAACATGAACTTGTATACAGATGCAAAAGTACAAGAACGCCAGCATGATATGCATAACTTAGTGGCATATCTTTCATTAGTTATTTGTTTTTTTAGATATAGTGTTCACATGTGATGATAAATAGATATAACACACATATAAATAAAGGAAATAATTTTTTTTTCTTTTATATTATTTCTCACAAATTGGGTATTACACTTTTCATGAAGGAGCATGCGGAAGAGAAAAAATCTCTGAAATGTGGATGTTGGGGACTTGTTCTTAAATGCTATGAATTAAGAACAAGGCCACACAAAAATGTTAAAGGTTAACGTCCTTCGTCCTTCGAAGCATTATTTCCCTTAGGATATAATGAACTTCGGACGAAGGTCACGAGCATAATATTACGAAGGTTTCACCCTCGTAATTAAAACTTATAAAGATAATACAAAGTAAGATAGAACATGAAACATTAAAGATAAATACATTAAAAATGAATGATATTTGAATACAACGTTTAGTTACATTTATACCTTTGCCTTGACAAACAATAATTTCCGAGTGATGCGTTAGCAATTACAGGAATCCGTGAACAGTAAAGGAATATTGTTCACTATTTATAGGCACAGAACACAGCCTGTGAGGAATTACAATCATGCCCCTCATAAAAGTTTACCACAATGACTCAGACCCCTATGGGCTAAAAGGTCATTCTATCTTTAAGTCGGTTCGACCCTTCATCTTCGGATATGTTATAGTACCGAAGCTTCATGAATGATGCCTTCGGCGTCACGTACGAGCAGCTTCAGCCAAAGCTGTTTCTTTTTGCGGGACCTTCGGCGACGAAGCATGGTCTCAACAGTAGCCCCTTCGCGGTGCTAGATCGTTTTTCGTAACGAGCTTGATCCGTGAAAAAAAGTCTCTTAGGCTTCAGGAAGCCGAAGGTCCAAAAAACACCTTCCCTGAGCTCGTTGTCGAGAAACGATACAACTTTCGAGCGCGTAGCGGTCCCACCATGCAGGTTCACTATTCTGGTTTTTGCGGCCCACCGTTCAGCGGGTGCGAGCAACTGTTTGCCTGGTGTAAAAATCCTGACGATTCACCTTCTTACCTGCAGCACTATATAAACAGACGGGTAGGTGTGAAGTTACCACAGCATTCATTGCTATTGCACTGTTTTGCTGCCAAAATTTTTAACCATAGCCGAAGCTTGACTTTCACATTCAAACGAAGCTCCAGTTTGGTGTTTGCTTCGTCAGAAGAAGAGCTTCGGAAGAAAAGGTTATTAATTTCCAAGAAATTTTTCAAGAAATTCAAAATTAAATGGCCAGAGTGCGCTCTACTGCTAGAGTTGAGCGCGAGGGAGACGAAGCCGAAGGTGCGGAAACTGTTCCTATCTCTGAAGCAATGAAGCGATCTGGATTGATGACATCGGAAGACACCCCCGCTGCTGAAGCAGAACAAGCAGATATTGAGGAGGCTGATTCTGACGGTGATTACAATATCGCAGTACCGAGCAAGCCTAGTTATCTGGACTTCGGAAAGTCGACCATCTCGAAAGCTGATTTCCTAAAGATGGTGAAGTCGGGCTACTTTAGCGAAGATGAGAAAAAGCTGATTCGCTTCGGTGGAGAGGAAATTACCCCGAAGCCACAAAAAGATGAAATAGTGATTTTCAAGAGTTTCCTCAAAGCTGGTTTGAGATTTCCTTTGAATAGGATGATTGCCTATGTGCTAAAAAAGTTTGGGATCTATTTTCATCAACTAACTCCTAACGCTATTGTTAGGCTTAGTGTTTATATTTGGGCTCTCCGAAGCCAGTGGTGGAGCCATTTGCCGAAGGTTTCTGCCGAGTAAACGAGCTATACTACCAAACTAAGGCCAGAAAGGATGGGCTATATGAAAATTTTGGTTGTTACAATTTTGCCTATCGGAAAACTACAAAATTTCCTGTGATCAGCTACCGAAGCAAGTGGCCGGCAGGCTGGAAATCGGAATGGTTCTACGTCAAAGTTGATGACGACAAGGAGAAGCTTGTACAAAGTCCGCTTGAACTAATCTTCGGAGAAACCCGACCCCAGTGCAGTATGACACCAGAAGGTCCAACTCAAACAGCGTTGGCTGAATTCAGAATTATTGCAGAGCACATTGGCACTAGGGATTTGGTGCAGGAATTTCTGGCTTTCAAAATATTTCCAACTAT
Source organism: Zea mays (assembly GCF_902167145.1). Classification (NCBI taxonomy): domain Eukaryota; kingdom Viridiplantae; phylum Streptophyta; class Magnoliopsida; order Poales; family Poaceae; genus Zea; species Zea mays. Next base: position 17,311,707 of record NC_050100.1, read on the forward strand.
GAAGGAATGGGCTATGCCGAAGCTTAAAGGAGAGAAGAAAGAGGGGGAGCTTGTCCGACTACCCTATCATTATAAATTCAAGAAATATTTTAAGGCACCCTACCAAGAATGGCTCAAAACAATCGAAATAATGAGTACTGAAATTCTTGGAAATTACTCTAAAAAAGAGGACCAATTGATGACAGCAGCCTTCGGCACCCGGCCGAAACGAAGGCTAAACAGAGTGCTTGATGCTATAGGCTTTGAATATCCTGATTATGGGCGATTGGGCGGAGATGCTGGAGGCCCGAAGAGAAAAAGAATTGCCAGCGCCGTTGACGAAGAAAGCACCAAAGTGGCCAAAAAGAAAAAGGAAATTTCTGAAAAGCTGAGCCCTGAGCCGAAGGTGGCTGCTGCAAGAAAAAGGAAAACCGCATCTCCAGAACCAAAAACATTGGTTCGAGAAGAAGAAATTCCTGCGACACCTTCTGCTGCCGAAGTAGAAGAGATTCTGAAGGTAATGACTGAACCCTTGCCTGTCAAGCTAAGTCTGCTGGCGCCGGAACTGACGAAGTTTTTTCAGAAGTACAAAGAAGCTTCGGCAGCAGAAAGTCCTGCACTGCCGAAAAAACGAAGAATTATTCAAATAGCAGATGTGATTCATCAGACGCTGCCACCGGCGACAGTGTCAAAAATTGTTTCTGCCGAGACCGCTGAAGCCAAAGGTGCCACAGCCGAAGCTACTGGGGCCGAAGTCGGGACCACGGAAGGTTCGAATCTGGAAACCACTCTTGAAGTTATTGACAATATACTCCTGAAGATGGCTGAAGAAGAAGCTGTTGTGGCTGCGGTAAACACGGCAACTGAAAAGGGAAAAGAGCAGATCGACGACATTTTAGAAGAAGAAAATTTTAACTTTCAAGATTTGCTTGGACAAGAGCTAACATGCGCCGAAAAAGAAGAGTTGAAAAAATATGCCATATCTTGCGGGTATAAGCCAGGGGCTACGCTATTTGGTGGGGTCAACGAAGGGAAGCTAAGATGCCTTCGGAACCGCACCGAGGCCAAAGTTGTTAGAACCCTCTTCAAAAGCGTTGGTCTGCCGAAACTAGAAGTGGACCTCTGCAGGTACCAGCGACACCATATCGCCGGAAGCCTGCTCTATGCTAATTTTAAGGTAACAAATTTTATTATTATTATTTTTTATTTTTTTAGGTCGTTTTCTGACGAAGATTGTTTTGGCAGAGTATACTATTAAGTAAGGTTCTAAAAATGCAACAAGATCTCGAAGAGGAGAAGAACAAAACTATCATCAAAGATTTGGAAGAAAAAGTTGAAAATTATGAAGCTGTTCTGAAAAAGAAGGACTTCACCATCCAGGACCTTGAAATCATGGCTAAAGAACACGAAGGTGCATTAGAAAAGAAAGACTTTGTTATTCAGTCTATAGAAGGCTCCTTGGCTGAGGTCCAAGCCGAGAATGACAGTTTAAAGAATGAATTGCTCAAACAATTAGAAAAATCTGAGCAGGAAAAGAAACACCTTGAAGCAAGTCTTAAAACTGAGATGGATAAGAATTCAAATTTGCAAAAATCCTTGAAGGAACTTCAAGAGAAATGCCTAAGCTTCGGCAGCCGATGCGTGCAGCGGCTGAAGGATGTGTTTCATTCTATCGGAGCCAGCTCTAAAAAATTTACACCTTCGGCTGAAAACCTGCCCAGCACATTAGAATATATTGAAGGCGAGGTTGATGCTCTTGACGAAGTTATTGGTGGCCATGCCGACTTCTGCGCCCTGGTAGCTTCTCGGGGCACAGCTACCGCTTTTCTGAAGGCTGGTTGTACTCATGGAAAAATTGTGAATAGACCAAACTTCAGCTTGTCAGCAGCAGACTTGATTGACATCCCGAGCCTAGCCCGAAGCATCGGAAATAGATTTATGACCCAAATTTGGGTAAATGACGGGCGAAGGATGGCTGGTGACGAAGCTCGAAGTCACTTAAGCCGATAAGAAACTTATATTTGTTACTTTTACCTTCTCCTTGAAATTTGCACCTTTCTTATTCTGCTCTTTAATATTTGCAGGATGACGAAGCTGAAGTATGACGAAACTGAAGCATGACGACCTGAAGCTTGATAGTTGCTATAATAGACTTTTCTACAATTGTAATATAATTATGGAAAAAACTTATGTAAATTTGTACATACCTTGTAATATATTTTGTTTCCGCTATCTGTGTACAATCTGCTTTGCTGTGGACGAAACTTCTTTTTTGAGCCGAAGGCGAAAAACACCTTCCCTTCTTTTCGTACACAACGAAGCATAAATTTTTTTTCCTTTTTCGAAGTCTTTCCTCATTGCCGAAGCACCTATCTTTTTTGTGTGGTATGATGATGATTCTATATATGTCTAAATGAATGTTTATGAATACAAATGAGATGATGAAATGTATTGTGCAAATGAATATTGGGACACATGTTCATAAACCATAATCATAGCCCTTCATCCCCTTGGGAATGATTCAAATCTTTTTTGCCGTTTACTTTTTGGCTTCACCGTTTACTTTTCGGTGTATCAGCGTTGACTTTTCGCTGTAAGCCGCCCTTAGGAGCTTCTTCGCCTTTTACTTTCAGCGGAATCAGCGTTGACTTTTCGATGTAAGCCTCCCTTAGGAGCTTCTTTGCCTTTTACTTTCAGCGAAATCAGTGTTTACTTTTCGCTGTAAGCCTCCCTTAGGAGCTTCTTCGCCTTTTACTTTCAGCAGAATCAACGTTTACTTTTCGCTGTAAGCTCTGCATTCCCTTAGGAACGACTTTTGAGCTTCTCCCTGTTTTCTTTTCTTTTCCCTTTGCATTTACATTTACATTTTTGGGGGATATCACTTTTATAGAATTGAAATAAGGAAAAGAAAAATTACATGTTGTGGCCCCATTAAAAACCTTTCTCTCCCTTTGGAAAGGAAAAGGGTGCCACAAAAAGGAATAGAAAAAATTACATCAAACTAAACATAATATCGTCGAAGCTCATCTGCATTCCATGATCTAGGAATGTCGTTGCCGTCCATATCCTTCAATCTGTAGGAACCGGGTCTTGACGAAGATACTACCAAAAAAGGTCCTTCCCACTTCAGCTGTAATTTGCCTACTGTCTCAGGGTTGGCTACTCTTCGAAGCACCAGATGTCCTGGTTCAATGTTCTTCAGCTTAACCTTCCTGTCACGCCATTTTATTGTTTCGGCTTGATATTTATTGATGTTTTCCACAGCTTGAAGTCTGATCCCTTCTATAGCATCTTTTTCCACAGAGCAATCAGCTTCGTCTTTGCCTTCTGCCGAAGCTACTGTTCTTATTGATCCTGCTTTGGCCTCTTCCGGGGTTATTGCTTCATCCCCAAACAATAGTTTGAATGGCGTAAAGCCTGTTGATCTTGACATGGTTGTGTTATGGCTCCACACCACTTTGATTAACTCGTCTGACCACTTTCCCCTGGGCTGATTGAAGATTGACTTCATTATTCCTGTCATTATGATCTCGTTAGCTCTTTCGACAAGTCCGTTTGACTCCGGATGTCGAACTGATGCAAAATGGATCTTCGTGCCAATTTGATCACAAAATTCTCTGAAAGCTTCAGAATCAAACTGTGTCCCATTATCCACAGTAATGGCCTTCGGCACTTCGAAGCGACAAACAATATTTTGCCAGAAAAACTTTTGAATAGTAACCGAAGTTATTGTGGCTAGAGGCTTTGCCTCAATCCACTTAGAAAAATATTCCACTGCCACTACAACATATCTTAAGTTTCCCTGTGCTGGTGGTAATGGACCTAGCAAATCAAGGCCCCACCTTTGCAACGACCAAGTGGGTTGTATTAATTGAGTTAAAGACGAAGGTTGTTTTTGATCTCTTGCACATTTCTGACAACCTTCGCACTTTTGGACTAAATCCGCTGCATCCGAAGCTGCCTTTGGCCAATAAAATCCTTGACGAAAAACTTTCCCGAGCAAAGGCCTAGATCCAATATGAGATCCACACAGGCCTGCGTGTATTTCCTTCATCAATTCTATACCTTCGGATCTGGATAAACACTTGAGCAACGGGGAACAGACCCCACGCTTGTATAGCTCCCCTTCTATTATGACATATGGTCGAGCTCTTGCTTCTATCCTCCTGTTATAAGCTTCGTCGTCTGAAAGAAAATTACCCTAAAGGAAAGAGATGATTTCAGTTCTCCAATCTTCACTATAGACAGGGGATATGTTGAGGATCGCTCTTTCAAGAAGCTCAACCGAAGGTGCTTTTATTGTTTCGAAAAATACTTCCGAAGGTAAAGGCAGCCCCTGTGCTGCTGACTTGGCCAATAGATCAGCATATTCATTTTCTCCACGAGGAATACTTTTAACAGAGAATCCTTCAAAGGAAACCTCAATCCTTCGGACTGTATCTAGATATTTTTCAAGCTTCGGATCTCTTGCTTTATAGCTCTTGTCAATATGACCAGAAATAACTTGGGAATCAGTTTTAAGAATGGCCCTTCTGATTCCCATTGCCTTTAACTTCCGAAGACCCAAGAGCAGAGCTTCATATTCAGCAATATTGTTTGTACAACTGAAATCAAGTCTTGCCGCATAACAAGTTTTAACTTTGGAAGGTGAAACCAACACAACAGCTGCTCCTGCTCCGAAGGTTCCCCAAGACCCATCGCAAAACATTGTCCATGCTTCGGCATCTTTATTCGTTTCTTCCTCCTGAGCCCCTGGCGTCCAGTCAACAATGAAGTCTGCCAACGCTTGGGACTGAATCGAAGATCTATGGACAAAATCAATACAGAATTCATTGAGCTCTGCAGCCCATTTTCCAATCCTTCCAGTAGCTTCTCGATTTCTCATAATATCCTTCAACGGTTGTGAAGAAGGAACAATTATGTTGTAAGCTTGAAAATAATGCCAAAGCTTCCTGGAGGCCATCAAAACAGCATACAGTACTTTCTCCAATTCTGTATAATTTTTCTTTGATAAACTAATAACTTCGGATACAAAATATATTGGGGCCTGCTTCTTGACTTGGCCTTCAAGCTTCTCCTGGACAAGTGCTGCACTTACCGCTGAGTGCGAAGCTGCCACATATAATAACAAAGGAGCCCTGGCGTTGGTGGAGTTAGTGTTGTTAGATCTATCAAATATTGCTTCAGTTCTTCGAAGGCTCTCTGCTGGACTGGTCCCCATTGAAAAACTTCGGCTGACTTCAGCACTTCGAAAAATGGTAAATTTCTCTCTTCTGATCTAGATATGAATCTGTTGAGAGATGCCAGCCTTCCTGTCAATCTTTGAGCCCCCTTCTTTGTACTTGGTGGTTCCATTCGAAGTATAGCTTCGATTTTGCTTGGATTAGCCTCAATTCCCTTTGTTGAAACTAGGCAACCAAGAAATTTTCCCTTCTTCACTCCGAAAACACATTTTTCTGGATTCAGCTTTAAACCAGCCTGTCTAAAATTAGCGAAGGTCTCCTGCAGATCAGCAATGTGATTATCTTGCTTCGTGCTTTTTACAATGATATCATCAACATAAGTTAGCACATTCCTGCCTATCTGAGAATGGAGAACCTTCGCTGTCATTCTGCTGAAGCTTCCTCCAGCATTCTTAAGCCCCTCAGGCATCCGAAGGTAACAATATGTACCACTAGGGGTCATGAAGCTGGTTTTCGGCTCATACTCCTTCTTCATCCAAATTTGGTGATAGCCTGAATAACAATCCAGCAAACTCATAAGCTCTAATGAAGCTGCTGCATCAACTAGGGAATCTATCCTTGGCAATGGAAACTCGTCCTTCGGACAGGCCTTATTGAGATCAGTAAAGTCGATACACATTCTCCATTTACCATTGGCCTTCTTTACCATAACAGTGTTAGCCAGCCATTCTGGGTATTTTACCTCTCTGATAACTCCAGCACTGAGGAGTCTTTTCACTTCATTCCGAGCATCTTCAGCCTTGTCATCAGACATCTTCCAAAGCCTCTGCTTTCTGGGTCTGAATGATGGATCAACATTAAGCGAGTGTTCAATAACATCCCTGTTAACTCCGCAAAGATCATTAGCTGACCAAGCAAAAACATCTTTGTTGTTGAATAAAAACCTTATCAAGGTTTTCTCCTGTTCTTCGGACAGTTGAGATCCCAACAGCACCTTCTGCTCTGCTATATCCTCACATAAGAGCATGGGCTTCGGCTGGTCAGCCGAAGCAGCTTTTTCTCTTCTGAACTTGTATTGCTCACAAGCTTCAGCTCCATCTATGTTATGGATTGCTTTTGAGTCTGTCCAATTTCCTTCGGTCCTTCTGGCAGCTTCCTGACTTCCATGAATAGCAATGGGCCCTTGGTCCGAAGGTATCTTCATGCAAAGATAAGCTGGATGAAGAATTGCTTCGAAGGCATTGAGAGTGCCACGACCAATGATTGCATTGTAAGGGTATTCCATGTCAACAATATCAAACACAACTTGTTCAGTCCTTGTGTTGTTGATAAATCCGAAGGTCACTGGCATTGTGATTTTGCCGAGTGCTACAATCCGCCTTCCTCCGAAGCCACAAAGGGGATGTGTGGCATCATGAATTTTATCTTCGGGCTCTTGCATCTGTTTGAAGGCCTTAGCAAATATGATATCAGCTGCGCTGCCTGTATCAACCAAAACATTATGGACCAGGAATCCTTTGATCACACAAGAGATAACCATAGCATCGTTGTGTGGGTAATCCTTGAGTTGAAGATCCTCTTGGGAGAAGGTAATTGGAATGTGAGACCATCTTGACTTGATGAAGGGTCCCTGCACCCCGACATGTTGTACCCTTCTCCGTGCCTCCTTCTTTTGCTTCTTGTTGGCTGGCTCTGAGCATGAACCGCCTGTTATCGGGAGTACCAGCTTCGGAGCCGAAGCAGCTCCAGCTTGATTGTTGAACGAAGCCATTAGCTCAAAAAAGTGGAAGTGAGTTCACCGGAGGTGGGCGCCAATGTTGGGGACTTGTTCTTAAATGCTATGAATTAAGAACAAGGCCACACAAAAATGTTAAAGGTTAACGTCCTTCGTCCTTCGAAGCATTATTTCCCTTAGGATATAATGAACTTCGGACGAAGGTCACGAGCATAATATTAGGAAGGTTTCACCCTCGGAATTAAACTTATAAAGATAATACAAAGTAAGATAGAACATGAAACATTAAAGATAAATACATTAAAAATGAATGATATTTGAATACAACGTTTAGGTACATTTATACCTTTGCCTTGACAAACAATAATTCCCGAGTGATGCGTTAGCAATTACAGGAATCTGTGAACAGTAAAGGAATATTGTTCACTATTTATAGGCACAGAACACAACCTGTGAGGAATTACAATCATGCCCCTCATAAAAGTTTACCACAATGACTCAGACCCCTATGGGCTAAAAGGTCATTCTATCTTTAAGTCGGTTCGACCCTTCATCTTTGGATATGTTATAGTACCGAAGCTTCATGAATGATGCCTTTGGCGTCACGTACGAGCAGCTTCAGCCGAAGCTGTTTCTTTTTGCAGGACCTTCGGCGACGAAGCATGGTCCCAACAGTGGACAATTTGGATTTGTGGAAGTTGTTAATGATGAGGGTGAGAAGGTGATGACAGATGTTGCACATAAGCAGCTCTGCTACTTGCCACTAACTCCTCGAGTGAAACGAATGTTTCTATCTAAAAAAACCGCTATGCACATGCGATTGCACAAAGAAGGTGTCCGTGATAACGATGACCTAATCGTGCACCCTTTAGATGGGGATGCATGGAAGGCTCTCGACACGTTTGATCCCGACTTTGAAGCTGATCCGAGGAATGTTCGAATCGGCCACGCGACCGATGGCTTCACACCTTTTGGTCAAATGGCATCATCATACTCATGTTGGCCTGTCTTTGTTATTCCATACAACCTTCCACCTTCTCTTTGCATGAAATATGAATTTATATTTCTTTGCTTAATCATTCCTGGCCCGGACTATCCTGGAAAGAACCTCAATGTTATGTTAAAACCCTTGATTGAAGAGTTGAAGGAGCTTTGGAAAGGTGTTGAAGCATACGATGTTTTTACAAAACAGATATTCAAACTTCGAGTTGCGTATTTGTGGTCGGTGTATGACTTCATGGCGTATGCTATTTTTACCGGTTGGAGTACACATGGTAGATTGACATATCCATATTGCGGTTCAGATACAGATTGCTTCCGTCTTGCTCATGGTGGAAAGATCACTTACTTCGATTGTCATCGACGCTGGTTGCCTAGGAAACAGCCCTTTAGGAGCGATAAGAAAAACTTTATAAAGAACACTGTGGTCACCAAAGGACCGCCTAAACATATTAACACAACAGAAATATATGCTCAGCTGAACAACCTTGTCCTAAATGAAAAGGGGGATAAGTACGAAGGATTCGGAGTGGACCACAACTAGACACATATATGTGGTCTCTGGGAGCTCCCTTATATGTCGTCATTGATTCTTGTGCACAACATTGATGTCATGCACCAAGAAAGTAATGTTGTTGAAGCCCTCATACACACCTGCATGCATTTTGAAAAAACAAAGGACAATCTGAAAGCTCGAAGAGATCTAGCAATGCTTTGTGACCGACCAACCCAAGTGCTCAATAACAACGGTAAGCCACCACGTGCCTTGTTCTATCTTACCTCTAAATACAAGATCGAGGTAATGAGATGGATGAAAAAAATTAAATTTCCCGATGGTTATGCTACGGGCTTGAAAAGAGCTGTGAATTTGAAAACGGGAAAACTAACTGGGTTAAAGAGCCATGACTTCCATATATTAATGGAGAGGATTATCCTTGTTATGTTTCGTGGTTATATGCCCGACGCCATGTGGCAAGCAATAGCCGAGCTAAGTTATTTCTACAGGCAGATCTGTGCCAAATAAATAAGTAAAAATATGATGGAGAAGTTGGAGAAAGAAATACCAGTGTTGTTATGCAAGCTAGAAAAAATATTCCCACCTGAATTCTTCAATCCGATGGAGCATCTACTTATTCACATTCCATATGAGGCAAAGGTTGGTGGACTTGTACAATATAGGTGGATGTATCACATTGAACGTGCACTCAAAAACCTGCGAGGCATGGTTCGAAATAAGGCTAGAGTAGAAGGATGCATCGCTGAAGCTTTTTTGCTAAAGGAGGTTTCATACTTCACGAGTGTGTATTTCGCAGAGGAACATAATGTCTATGCTGCTACCATGCGATACAATGTCGATGAGGAACCTCATGTCAGTGATCTCAACATTTTCCAATGGAGAGGCACAAGTACTAGTAAGGGCACGTCCTACCACCTTAGCATGGATGAAAGAATGTCCGCATTGCTATACATGTACTCTAATATGGAAGAGATGGAGCCATATTTCATGTAAGTCTTTATTTTACCCCTTAATTTCTTTACCAAAGGAGCCATATTTAATTACTTATTTGTCGTACAGTAAGTTCGACGAGGAAAATTGGACTTATTCCCATCAGCCTACAAGCAAACAACTAGATACGATGCGACGACATGGGAGGCAAGGAAGACCTAATTTTGTTGACTGGTTCGCGAGCATGTAAACTCTTTATATTCCTTACTTTCATGTCATTTAGCCTTTTACACGAGGTAGTCATTTTAACTGTATATTATTTGCAGTGCACAAAGACTCCTAACATAATGAGGACTTGAGACAGCTATCTTATGGGACGGTGACTTGCAGAACCTTTGGTCGGTATGATGTGTGAAAGTCGCCTAGAGGGGGGGTGAATAGGCAAATCTGAAATTTATAAACTTTAAGCACAACTACAAGCCGGGGTTAGTGTTAGAAATAAAGTCGAGTCCGAAAGAGATGGTGAAAACAAATCACAAGCAAATGAAAGCGGATGACACGGTGATTTGTTTTACCGAGGTTCGGTTCTTGCAAACCTACTCCCTGTTGAGGTGGTCACAAAGACCGGGTCTCTTTCAACCCTTTCCCTCTCTCAAACGGTCACCTAGACCGAGTGAGCTTTTCTCATTAATCAACGGGTCACTTAGACCCCTTACAAGGACCACCACAACTTGGTGTCTCTTGCCTTGATTACAAATGTCTTGAGAACAAGAATGGGGAAGAAGAACAACGATCCAAGCGACAAGAACTCAAATGAAAACAAATGTCTCTCTCTCACAAGCCACTAAGTCTTTGGAATGAGATTGGGACTTGGAGAGGATTTGATTTTTTGTTTTGTGTCTTGGAGTGAATTCTAGAGCTCTTGTATTAAATGCAATGGCTGAAAACTTGGATGCCTTGAAGTGGTGGTGGTTGGGGGTATTTATAGCCCCAACCACCAAACCAATCGTTGGGATTGGGCTGCTGTCGATGGGCGCACCGGACAGTCCAGCGCGCCACCGGACACTGTCCGGTGTGCCAGCCACGTCACCCAACCGTTAGGGTTCGACCGTTGGAGCTCTGACAGTTGGGACCACCGGACAGTCTGGTGGTGCACCGGACAGTCACTGTTCACTGTCCGGTGCGCCTTCTGGCGCCTGCTCTGACTCTATGCGAACTGTTCGCGCACTGTTCACGTTCACTATTCACTTTTACAGACGACTGTTGGTGCAGTAGCCGTTGCTCCGCATGGCACACCGGACAGTCTGGTGCTACACCGGACAGTCCGGTGAATTATAGCGGAGTGGCTTTTCAGAAACCCGAAGGTGGCGAGTTCGAGTTGATCCACCCTGGTGCACCGGACAGTCCGGTGCGCCAGACCAAGGCAGCCTTCGGTTTATTTTGCTCCTTTCTTTTTGAACCCTATCTTGGAATTTTTATTGGTTTGTGTTGAACCTTTGGCACCTGTAGAACATGTAATCTAGAGCAAACTAGTTAGTCCAAACATTTGTGTTGGGCAATTCAACCACCAAAATCATTTAGGAAAAGGTTTGACCCTATTTCCCTTTCAATCTCCCCCTTTTTGGTGATTGATGCCAACACAAACCAAAGAAAATATATAAGTGCAAAATTGAACTAGTTTGCATAAGGTAAGTGCAAATGTTGCTTGGAATTTGAACCAATTTAAACTTCTAAAAGATATGCATGGATTGCTTTCTTCCTATTAACATTTTGGACCACACTTGCACCACTTGTTTTGTTTTTGCAAATGTTTTTTGGAAATTCTTTTTCAAAGTCTTTTTGCAAATAGTCAAAGGTATATGAATAAGATTTTGAGAAGCATTTTCAAGATTTGAAATTTTCTCCCCCTGTTTCAAATGCTTTTCCTTTGACTAAACAAAACTCCCCCTTTTTGAAATTCTCCTCTTAGTGTTCAAGAGGGTTTTTACCATTTGAAAGAAGATCAAATATTTTAGATACCTATTTTTGAAAAACCCCTCCTTTAAATATTTCAATACCAATTGAGATAGAATTTCTTAGAGGAATACTAATTTGAAGGATACCAATTGAAAACAACTTTGTTTCGAAAATTTTTGAAATTGGCATGGTGGTGCGTTCCTTTTGCTTTGGGCTAATACTCTCTCCTCCTTTGGCATTAATCGCCAAAAACAAAGTCTTTAGAGCCCTTTTTACTTTCTCCCAATGGTATGAGTAATAAGAGTGGAGATTAAACCAAAGTGGAGAGCGATGCGGAGTGACAGCGAAGGGTGAATGATACCGGTAGAGTGGAGTGGAAGCCTTGTCTTCGCCGAAGACTCCATTTCCCTTTCAATCTATGACTTATCATGAAATACAATTGAAAAACACATTAGTCATAGCAAATGAAAGAGATATGATCAAAGGTATATTAATGAGCTATGTGTGCAAAGTATCAATCAAAGTTCCTAGAATCAAGAGTGTTTAGCTCATTCCTAAGTTCGGTAAAGGTTTTCTCATCTAGTGGTTTGGTAAAGATATCGGCTAATTGTTCTTTGGTGCTAACATAAGCAATCTCGATATCCCCCCTTTGTTGGTGATCCCTCAAAAAGTAATACCGAATGGCTATGTGCTTAGTGCGACTGTGTTCAACGGGATTATCCGCCATGCGGATTGCACTCTCATTATCACATAGGAGAGGGACTTTGGTTAATTTGTAGCCATAGTCCCTAAGGGTTTGTCTCACCCAAAGCAATTGCGCGCAACAACGGCCTGCAACAATGTACTCGGCTTCGGCGGTAGAAAGAGCTACTGAATTTTGTTTTTTTGAAGCCCAAGACACCAGGGATCTTCCCAAGAACTGATAAGTCCCTGATGTGCTCTTTCTATCAATTTTACACCCTGCCCCATCAACATCTGAATAACCTATTAAATCAAAAGTGGATCCCTTGGGATACCAAAGACCAAACTTAGGTGTATGAACTAAATATCTCAAGATTCTTTTCACGGCCCTAAGGTGAACTTCCTTAGGACCGGCTTGAAATCTTGCACACATGCATACGGAAAGCATAATATCTGGTCGAGATGCACATAAATAGAGTAAGGATCCTATCATCGACCGGTATACCTTTTGATCTACGGATTTACCTCCCGTGTCGAGGTCGAGATGCCCATTGGTTCCCATGGGTGTCTTGATGGGCTTGGCATCCTTCATTCCAAACTTGGTGAGTATGTCTTGAATATACTTGGTTTGGCAGATGAAGGTGCCCTCTTAGAGTTGCTTAACTTGAAATCCTAAGAAATACTTCAACTCCCCCATCATTGACATCTCGAATTTTTGAATCATTATCCTACTAAACTATTCACAAGTAGATTTGTTAGTAGGCCCAAATATGATATCATCAACATAAATTTGGCATACAAACAAATCATTTGCAAATGTTTTAGTAAAGAGAGTAGGATCGGCTTTGCCGACTTTGAAGCCATTAGTGATAAGAAAATCTCTTAGGCATTCATACCATGCTCTTGGGGCTTGCTTGAGCCCATAAAGCGCCTTAGAGAGTTTATATACATGGTTAGGGTACTCACTATATTCAAAGCCGAGAGGTTGCTCAACATAGACCTCCTCCTTGATTGGTCCATTGAGGAAGGCACTCTTCACGTCCATTTGATAGAGCTTAAAGCCATGGTAAGTAGCATAGGCAAGTAATATGCGAATTGACTCAAGCCTAGCTATGGGTGCATAGGTTTCACCGAAATCCAAACCTTCGACTTGTGAATATCCCTTGGCTACAAGTCGGGCTTTGTTCCTTGTCACCACACCGTGCTCATCTTGCTTGTTGCGGAAGACCCACTTGGTTCCTACAACATTTTGATTAGGACGTGGAACAAGATGCCATACCTCATTCCTCGTGAAGTTGTTGAGTTCCTCTTGCATTGCCAACACCCAATCCGAATCTCTTAATGCATCTTCCACCCTATATGGCTCAATAGAAGACACAAAAGAGTAATATTCACAAAAATGAGCGACACGAGATCGAGTGGTTACCCCCTTATGAATATCACCGAGGATGGAGTTCACGGGGTGATCTCTTTGTATCGTTTGGTGGACTCTTGGGTGTGGCGGTCTTGGACCCTTATCATATTTCTTGTCTTGATCATTAACATCTCCCCCTTGATCATTATCCTCCTCTTGAGGTGGCTCTTCTTGATCTTCATTTTCATCATCTTGAGCTTGATCCTCATCTTGAGTTTGTGGAGATGCTTGATTTGAAGATGAAGGTTGATCTTGTGCTTGTGGGGGCTCTTCGGATTCCTTAGGACACACATCCCCAATGGACATGTTCCTTAGCGCGATGCGTGGAGCCTCTTCATCATCTAACTCATCAAGATCAACTTGCTCTACTTGAGAGCCATTAGTTTCATCAAACACAATGTCACAAGAGACTTCAACTAGTCCAGTGGACTTGTTAAAGACTCTATATGCCCTTGTGTTTGAATCATATCCTAGTAAAAAGCCTTCTACAGCCTTAGGAGCAAATTTAGATTTTCTACCTCTTTTAACAAGAATAAAACATTAGCTACCAAAGACTCTAAAATATGAAACATTGAGCTTTTTACCGGTTAGGAGTTCATATGATGTCTTTTTGAGGATTCGGTGAAGGTAGAGACGGTTGATAGCGTAGCAAGCGGTGTTGATTGCTTTCGCCCAAAACAAGTCTGAAGTCTTGTACTCATCAAGCATGGTCCTCGCCATGTCAAGTAGAGTTCTATTCTTCCTCTCTACTACACCATTTTGTTGTGGTGTGTATGGAGAAGAGAACTCATGTTTGATGCCCTCGTCCTCAAGAAAGCCTTCAATTTGAGAGTTCTTGAACTCCGTCCCGTTGTCGCTTCTAATCTTTTTGATCCTCAAGCCGAACTCATTTTGAGCTTGTCTCAAGAATCCCTTTAAGGTCTCTTGGGTTTGAGATTTATCCTGCAAAGAGAACACCCAAGTGAAGCGAGAATAATCATCCACAATTACAAGACAATACTTACTCCCGCCGATGCTTATGTAAGCGATCGGGCCGAATAGATCCATGTGGAGTAGCTCAAGCGGCCTGTCGGTCGTCATGATGTTCTTGTGTGGATGGTGAACACCAACTTGCTTCACTGCTTGACATGCGCTATAAACCCTGTCTTTCTCAAAATGAACATTGGTTAGTCCCAAAATGTGTTCTCCCTTTAGAAGTTTGTGAAGATTCTTCATCCCAACATGGGCTAGTCGGCGATGCCAGAGCCAACCCATATTAGTCTTAGCAATTAAGCAAGTATCGAGTTCAGCTCTATGAAAATCAACTAAGTATAGTTGACCCTCTAATACTCCCTTAAATGCTACTGAATCATCACTTCTTCTAAAGGCAGTAACACCTATATCCGTAAAAAGACAGTTGTAACCCATTTTGCATAATTGAGAAACAGAAAGCAAATTGTAATCTAAAGAATCTACAAGAAAAACATTGGAAATAGAATGGTCAGGTGATATAGCAATTTTACCAAGTCCTTTGACCAAACCTTGATTTCCATCCCCGAATGTGATAGCTCTTTGGAGATCATTGTTTTTCTCATAGGAGGAGAACATCCTTTTCTCCCCAGTCATGTGGTTTGTGCACCCGCTATCAATTATCCAACTTGAGCCCCCGGATGTATAAACCTACAAAACAAGTTTAGGCCTTGTTCTTAGGTACCCAAACGGTCTTGGGTCCTTTGACATTAGAAACAAGCACATTGGGTACCCAAACACAAGTCTTTGAGCCCTTGTGTTTGCCCCCAACATATTTGGCAACTACTTTGTCTGATTTGTTAGTTAAAACATATGATGCATCAAAAGTATTAAATGAGACATTGTGTTCATTTGATGCAATAGGAGATTTCTTTTTAGGCAATTTAACATGAGTGGATTGCCTAGAACTAGATGCCTCACTCTTATACATAAAAGCATGATGAGAGCCAGAGTGAGACTTCCTAGAATGAATTCTCCTAATCTTATGTTCGGGATAACCAGCAGGATATAAAATGTAACCCTCGTTATTCTGAACCATGGGAGCTTTGCCCTTAACAAAGTTAGACAATTTCTTAGGGGCATTAAGCTTGACATTGTCTCCCTGTTGGAAGCCAATGCCATCCTTAATACTAGGGCGTCTCCCACTATAGAGCATACTTCTAGCAAATTTAAAATTTTCATTTCTAAGTCATGCTCATTAATTTTAGCACTAAGTTGAGCTATGTGATCATTTTGTTGTTTAATTAAAGCTAGGTGATCATGGATATCATCAACATTAATGTCTCTACATCTAGTACATATGGAAACATGGCTAACAGTAGATGTAGAGGGTTTGCAAGCATTTAATTCATCAATCTTAGCATGTAACATGGCATTCTCATTTCTAAGATTGGAAATAGAATCATTGCAAACATTTAAGTCCTTAGCCTTAGAAATTAATTTATCATTCTCAATCTTAAGGCTAGAGAGAGATTCATTCAACTTGTCAATCTTAGCAATCTAACTAGCATTATCATTTTTAAGTTTGACAAGAGAATCATCACAAACATTTAATTTCTCAACCTTAGCAATTAATTTAGCATTCTCATTTCTAAGGTTGGAGATAGTGTCATGGCAAATGCTAAGCTCACTAGTTAATTTTTCATATTTTTCTACTTCCTGAGCATAAGCATTTTTAACCTTAACATGCTTCTTGTTTTTCTTAAGAACTGATTTGGTGACCAGGGATCCCGAGGGGAAGAAATCCTCTTGCTATTCAAAATTGAATTGCAAGGGAATTCCTCCCCCATGGATCCCCTAGGGATCCCTAATCACCAAATCAGCCCTAATAAGGAAGTCTTCATGGCTATCCAAGAGTTCATCATTCTCATGAATAGCACTAATTAATTCATTTAATTTTTCATTTTGTTGCATGTTTAGGTTGGCAAAAAGAGTGAGCAAGTCATCCTCATCATCACTAGAGCTAGCCTCATCACTAGATGTTGCATATTTAGTGGAAGCTCTAGATTTTACCTTCTTGTTTTTGCCGTCCTTTGCCATGAGGAACTTGTGGCCGACGTTGGGGAAGAGGAGACCCTTGTTGACGGCGATGTTGGCGGCGTCCACGTCAGAGGAGGAGTCGGTGGAGCTCTCATCGAAGTCCCATTCCCGACACACATGGGCATTGTCGCCCTTCTTCTTGTAGTACTTCTTTTCCTTCCTTCTCCCCTTCTTGTCGTCGCCCCTGTCACTATCACTTGATAATGAACATTTAGCAATAAAATGACAGGATTTACCACACTTGTAGCAAACTTTCTTGGAGTGGGGCTTGTAATCTTTCCCCCTCCTTTGCTTGAGGATTTGACGAAAGCTTTTGATGATTAGCGTCATCTCCTCGTTGTCGAGCTTGGAGGCGTCGATGGGGAGCCTACTTGACGTAGACTCTTCTTTCTTCTCCTCCGTCGCTTTGAATGCGACGGGTTCCACCTTGGGTGTGGAGGTGGCGCCTCGCTCAATGATTTGTTTGGAGCCTTTGATCATCAACTCAAAGCTCACAAACTTTCCTATAACCTCCTCGGGAGACATTAGCTTATATCTAGGATCACCACGAATTAATTGAACTTGTGTAGGATTAAGAAAAATGAGTGATATTAGAATAACCTTGACCATTTCATGGCCATCCCATTTTGTGCTTTCGAGGTTGTGCACTTGATTCACCAAGGTCTTGAGCCGGTTGTACATGGCTTGTGGCTCCTCCCCTTGGTTGAGCATGAATCGACCGAGCTCCCCCTCGATCGTTTCCCGCTTGGTGATCTTGGTCACCTCATCTCCTTCGTGCGCGGTCTTGAGCACGTACCAAATTTCTTTGGCACTCTTCAACCCTTGCACCTTATTATACTCCTCTCGACTTAGAGAGGCGAGGAGTATAGTAGTGGCTTGGGAGTTGAAGTGCCGGATTTGGTCGACCTCCTCCGAATCATAGTCCTTGTCCCCTTCCTTCGGTATCTGCGTTCCATACTCAACAATATCCCATATGCTTTTGTGGAGTGAGGTTAGGTGATGCCTCATTTTATCACTCCACAAAACAAAGGGAAAGCGCTCCTGCTTTAAATGCGGTAAGACTGGTCATTCTATTGCTCAATGTCCCGATAATGAAAATGATTAGGGACAAGAAAGACATGGGAAGAAGGAGAAGAAGAAAAGCTATAGGAAGGCGAAAGGCGAGGCTCATCTTGGAAAAGAATGGGATTCTGATTGCTCCTCATCCGACTCCGACGATGAGGGACTGGCGGCCTCGGTCTTCGACAAGTACTCACTCTTCCCCAACGAACGTCATACATGTCATATGGCCAAGGAGAAAAAGGTACGTGTTCAGGACACACCCAAGTACACTTCATCTAGTGATGAAGAATCCTCCGATGATGAAGTAGATTACTCTAGTTTATTTAAAGGTTTAGATAGAGCCAAAGTAGAGAAAATTAATGAATTAATTGATGCTCTAAATGAAAAGGATAGATTGCTAGAGAAACAAGAGGATATTCTATATGAGGAACATGACAAATTTGTTAGTGTGCAAAAATCCCTTGCCTTAGAAATTAAGAGAAATGAAATGTTATCCTCTGAATTGTCTGTTTGTCATGAATCTGTCTCTAGTTTAAAGAATTTAAATGATGGACTAAATGCTAAGCTAGAGAAAGCAAATGAAACTAGTTCATGTGTAGAGCATGTTGTTATTTGTAATAGATGTAAGGATTTTGATGTTAATGCTTGTGATGAACACCTTATTTCTATTGCTAAATTAAATGATGAGGTGGCAAGTCTTAATGCTCAACTTAAGACTTGCAAAATTAATTTTGATAAATTAAAATTTGCTAGGGATGCCTACACCATTGGTAGACACCCCTCAATTAAGGATGGACTTGGTTTTCGAAAGGAAGCCAAGAACTTAACAAACCAAAGGGCTCCCATTCCCAACAAGGAGAAAGGGAAGGCCCCTATGGCCAGTAGTCCTCAAAGGAACCATGCCTTTATTTATGATAGGAAAATTGCTAGTCGCACTCATTATAATAGGAGTTATGATCATGATGCTTTTAATTCACATGCTATGTTTGCCTCTAGTTCTACTTTTGTTCATGGTAGAAGTAGGCCTAGGAGAAATCATGTTGTGCATCATGTGCCTAGGAAAATGTGCAATGAATCTACTATTGTTTTCCGTGCTTGCAACACTTCTTTTGTTCTTTCATGTAAGAATGCAAAAGTAGTGGCTAGGAAATTAGGATCCAAATGCAAGGGAGACAAAACCTGCATATGGGTTCCAAAAACTATTGTGACTAACCTTGTAGGACCCAACAAGAGTTGGGTACCTAAAACCCAAGCTTAAATTCCTTTCAGGTTTATGCATCCGGGGGCTCAGGCTGAATTATCGACAGCGGATGCACAAACCACATGACGGGGGAGAAGAAGATGTTCACCTCCTACGTCAAGAACAAGGATTCCCAAGATACGATTATCTTTGGAGATGGGAATCAAGGCAAGGTCAAGGGTTTGGGAAAGATAGCCATCACCAACGAGCACTCCATATCAAATGTATTTCTAGTAGAGTCGCTTGGTTACAACCTTCTGTCTGTAAGTCAATTGTGTCACATCAGTTACAATTGTCTTTTTACAAATGTTGATGTATCTGTCTTTAGAAGGAGTGATGGTTCATTAGCTTTTAAGGGTGTATTAGACGGCAATTCTACTTAGTTGATTCTTCGAAAGAGGAGGCTGATCTAGATGCATGCTTAATAGCTAAGACAAGTATGAGCTGGCTGTGGCATCGCCGTCTAGCACATGTTGGGATGAAGAACCTTCATAAACTTCTAAAGGGAGAACATGTGTTAGGACTAACCAATGTTTGTTTCAAGAAATATAGACCTTGTGCAGCTTGTCAGGCAGGGAAACAGGTGGGAATCACTCATCATAGCAAGAATGTGATGACAACATCAAGACCACTGGAGCTTCTTCACATGGACCTCTTCGGACCCGTTGCCTACCTTAGCATCGGGGGAAGTAAGTATGGTCTTGTAATTGTTGATGATTTTCCCGCTTCACTTGGGTGTTCTTTTTGCAGGATAAATCAGAAACCCAAGGGACCCTAAAGCGCTTTCTAAGAAGGGCTCAAAACGAATTTGAGCTCAAGGTGAAAAAGATAAGAAGCGACAACGGGTCCGAGTTCAAGAATCTGCAAGTGGAGGAGTATCTTGAGGAAGAAGGCGTCAAGCATGAGTTCTCCGCTCCCTGCACACCATAGAAAAACAGTGTGGTAGAGAGGAAGAACAGGATGCTTATCGACATGGCGAGAACGATGCTTAGAGACTTCAAGACGCCCGAGCGGTTTTGGTCGAAAGCTGTGAACACAGCTTGCCACGCCATAAACCGACTCTACCTACATCGCCTTCTCAAGAAGACCTCGTATGAACTTCTTACCGGTAACAAACCCAACGTTTCTTACTTTCGTGTATTTGGGAGCAAATGTTACATTCTGGTAAAGAAAGGTAGACATTCTAAATTTGTTCCCAAGGTAGTATAAGGGTTTTTACTAGGGTATGACTCAAATACAAAGGCGTATAGAGTCTTCAACAAATCATCGGGTTTGGTTGAAGTCTCTAGCGACGTTGTATTTGATGAGACTAATGGCTCTCCAAGAGAGCAAGTTGATCTTGATGACATAGATGAAGATGATGTTCCGACGGCCGCAGTGCGCACGATGGCGATAGGTGATGTGCGACCACAGGAACAACAAGAGCAAGATCAGCCATCTTCCTCCATAATGGTGCATCCTCCAACTCAAGACGGTGAACAAGTACCTCAAGAAGAGGGACAGGATCAAGGGGGAGCACAGGAAGAACAAGTGATGGAGGAAGAAGCACCAAGTGCCCCTCCAACTCAAATCCGAGCAACGATCCAACGACATCACCCCGTTGACCAGATTCTGGGTGACATAAGCAAGGGAGTAACTACTCGCTCAAGATTAGCTAACTTCTGTGAGCATTACTCGATTGTCTCTTCTATTGAGCCTTTCAGGGTAGAAGAAGCCTTGCAGGATCCGGATTGGGTGTTGGCTATGCAGGAAGAGCTCAACAACTTCAAGAGAAATGAAGTTTGGAGCCTGGTGCCACGTCCCAAGCAAAATGTTGTGGGAACCAAGTGGGTGTTCCGCAACAAGCAAGACGAGCACGGGGTGGTGACAAGAAACAAGGCTCGACTTGTGGAAAAAGGTTATGCCCAAGTCGTAGGTTTGGATTTCGAGGAGACTTTTGCTCCTATGGCTAGGCTAGAGTCTATTCGAATATTATTAGCCTATGCCGCTCAGCTCTCGTTCAGGTTGTTTCAAATGGATGTGAAGAGCGCCTTCCTCAACGGGCTAATCAAGGAGAAGGTATACGTGGAACAACCCCCTGGCTTTGAGGATGACAGGTACCCCGACCATGTGTTCAAGCTCTCTAAGGCACTCTATGGACTTAAGCAAGCCCCAAGAGCATGGTATGAATGCCTTAGAGATTTCTTAATTGTTAATGCTTTCAAGGTTGGGAAAGTCGATCCCACTCTTTTCACTAAGACTTGTGATGGTGATCTTTTTGTGTGCCAAATTTATGTCGATGACATATATTTGGTTCTACTAATCAAAAGTCTTGTGAGGAGTTTAGCACGGTGGTGACACAAAAGTTTGAGATGTCGATGATGGGCGAGTTGACCTACTTCCTTGGGTTCCAAGTGAAGCAACTCAAGGACGGCACCTTCCTCTCCCAAACGAAGTACACTCAAGATCTTCTCAATAGGTTTGGGATGAAGGACGCCAAGCCCGCGAAGATACTGATGGGAACCGACGGGCATGTCAACCTCAACAAAGGAGGTAAGTCTGTTGATCAAAAGGCATACCGGTCTATGATAGGTTCATTGCTTTATTTATGTGCTAGTAGACTAGACATTATGCTAAGTGTATGCATGTGTGCTAGATATCAATCCGACCCCAGGGAATGTCACCTTGTGGCTGTTAAGCGAATTCTTAGATATTTAGTTTCTACGCCTTGCTTCGGGATCTGGTATCCAAAGGGGTCTACCTTTGACCTGATTGGATACTCAGACTTCGATTATGTCGGGTGCAAGGTTGATAGGAAGAGCACATCGGGGACGTGCCAATTCCTAGGAAGGTCCCTGGTGTCTTGGAGTTCCAAGAAACAGACATCCGTTGCCCTATCCACCGCTGAGGCCGAGTACGTTGCCACAGGACAGTGTTGCGCGCAACTACTTTGGATGAGGCAAACCCTCCGGAACTTTGGCTACAATCTGAGCAAAGTCCCACTCCTATGTGACAATGAGAGTGCAATCCGCATGGCGGATAATCCTGTTGAACACAGCCACACTAAGCTCATAGACATCCGACATCACTTTCTGAGGGACCACCAGCAAAAGGGAGATATCGAGGTGTACCACATTAGCACCGAGAACCAGCTAGCCGATATCTTTACCAAGCCGTTGAATGAGAAAACTTTTTGCAGGTTGCGTAGTGAGCTAAATGTCTTAGATTTGCGTAACTTGGATTGATCTATAGCATACATGTGTTTTATGCCCTTGATCATGTTACTTTATGCATTTAAATCCACTATTGTTTATTTCTGGTGTTCAAGTTGTACACGTGATCCCCGGACCTCACAAGTCCATATGCAAATGGTGCACATATTTAGGGGGAGATTTGCTACAACTTGACCCTTTGAGACTAACCCTTGTGTTTGAGTATACTTGATGTAGTCTCACGAGTGCATTGAAAGGGAAAGGTGAACTTGGACAATGCAAAGACTTCCACTGCACTCTGGTATTAGTGTACTCGCCTCCAAGTTCATACTTATGCTCTCATTGCCTTTTTGCTCTTAATTGACATTTTTGGTGAGGCAATGGGGTTAAAGGGCCAATAATGATCCCGTTTTGGTGCTTAATGCCAAAGGGGGAGAAATTAAGGCCAAAGCAAATGGATCAGCTACCACTTTTGAATTTTGAAAAAAAACAAGAGAGTTACAACTTTTGACTTGTCCAAAATACTCTTATTACAAAATTTGGTCTCTTGTGGGTCTTATAGAAAAATTTGGTATCTTATGGGGGAGAATTTTGATTATGGAAAAAGGGGGAGTTTTTGACGCTTGATCAATTTCACTCTTGGATTATCTCTCTATGTGCCCAAACAAGTGTGTTTGACTTTGAGATAGGAAAATGAATTTGATTTGCAAAAACAAACCAAGTGGTGGCAAAGAGTGATCCAAATATGCCAAATTATAGTCAAAAACAATTTGGTCTTCAATTGCATTGATGTTGCACTTCTTTTTGTTGCTTTTTGATGTGTTGGCATAAATCACCAAAAAGGAGGAGATTGAAAGGGAAATGTGCCCTTGGGCCATTTCTATAAGTGTTTTGGTGATTAAGTGTCCAACACAAATGTTTTGAACTCTTTATGTGTTAAACAAGCAAAAGGTGCAAATCAAAGACAAGGTATGGTTCTAGACTTAGTGAATTGTTTTTTGAGTACTAACATGGTTATTTAAGTGCTAGAAACAGTGAGAAAAGAAACCGAAAAGACTTGGCTCTATGCAGCCAAATTCAGCCCAGTCTGGCACACCAGACTGTTCGGTGGTGCACCGAACAGTGTCCGGTGCGCCAGGCTGGTCTCCAATGAAAGTACTGCTCTCGGGAATCGACGGCGGCGTACGGCTATAATTCATCGGACCGTCCGGTGGTGCACCGGACTGTCCGGTGAGTCGTCTGCGGCGAACTCGTCGCCCTCGGGAAAAGCAATGGGGTGACATGGCTATAATTCACCGGACTGTCTGGTGGTGCACCAGACTATCCGGTGAGCCAACGGTCGCCTGCGCCAACGGTCAGCCGCGCAATCTTCGCGCCACACGTGGACTGCTCCAACGGTCAGCTGGTGCACCGGACTGTTCGGTGTGCACCGAACAGTGTCCGGTGCGTCAATCAGCCCAGAGGAGCAACGGTCGGATATGCCAAATTTGGAAGGAGATCGCGCACCGGACCGTCTAAAGGACCTGTCCAGTGGCGCACCGGACTGTCCGGTGCGCCACTCGACAGAAGGCAAGGATAGCCTTCCAAGTTTGTCTCCAACGACTCCTAGCTGCCTTGGGGCTATAAAAGGGACCCCTAGGCGCATGGAGGAGTCACCTAAACATTCACTAAGCATCCTAAGACTCCAATACTCCAACTTCACGCATTCGATTCTTTGTGTTAGTGATTTGAGCTCCATTTGAGTTGTGAACTCCGTGTGTTGTGTTTCGAGCTCAAGTTGTGACTTGTGAGCGTGGTTGTGCTGCGAATTTGAGTCTTGTGTGTTGCTCCATCCAACCTTACTCCGTGATTTCTTTGTGATCAATATTGTAAGGGCGAGAGGCTCCAACTTGTGGAGATTCCTCACAAACGGGAAGAAAACTATAAGGAAGAAAGTCGTGGTATTCAAGTTGATCATTGGATCACTTGAAAGGGGTTGAGTGCAACCCTCGTCCATTGGGATGCCACAACGTGGAAGTAGGCAAGTGTTACTTGGCCGAACCACGAGATAAAATCGTGTGTCTCTTGTGATTGCTCTCTCTGTGATTATTTGTGTTCGCAAGAGCTCGCCTCATAGACTTGATTAACTTCCGCTAATATCTCTTTAATCAAACTTGTTGGAATTTATTGTTGAATTTTACAGGATCACCTATTCACCCCCCCTCTAGGTGCTCTCACAACCCTTATTTTCGGCGGTTGTTCTGGCGGCCGCCGAAAATAGCTTATTTTCGGCGGCTGGGCCCTGGCCACCAAAAATAAAGGCTTATTTTCGACTGATTTTTTCTGGCGGCCAGGAACCGCCGAAAATAAGCCTAAGGCCGCCAAAAATAACTTATTTTCGACGGCAAAGGCCTTATTTTCGGCGGTTCCTGGCCGCCGAAAATGCCTGTAGCTCCCGTAGTGAAATTAGCTAATATATAGTTCTTTAGATATTTGTTAGCTAGCTAATTTCATCAGCAATTTTTAGCCAACTAATTATTAGCTCTAGTGCATTCAAACACCCACTTAATTGCGTAATAACTGTTGGGAACTTGTTCTCAAATGCTATGAATTAAGAACAAGGCAACACAAAATATTAAATATTAATGCCCTTCGTCCGCAGAGGCATTATCTCCCCAAGGATTTAATGAGCTTCGGACGAAGGCCTTAAGCAAAATATCACGAAGGTCATACCTTCGTGATCAGACTTGAAAAACAATATGAAGTAAAATACAAAACACAAGGCATTATAGAAAGACATACTTAAAATAAATAACAATATTTATATATATTTTATTATATGAACCTAAATATTGAAACATAATATTTAGGTACATTTATACCTTCGTCTTAGCAGAAAGCAATAATTCCAGCGTGATGAGCCAGTGATTACAAGATTGCGTGAACAGTACAGAGATACTGTTCACCTATTTATAGGCACAGGGCGTAGCCTGTGAGGAATTACAATTATGCCCCTCATAAGGGATTACAACGGTGACTCAAACATATATGGACTAAAAGGTCATTCTACTTTTATGTCGGTTTGTAAATTCCGAAGCTTCATGAAGAGGAACCTTCGGTCATCTCATACAAACAGCTTCAGTCGAAAACTGCCTCTTCCTACAAGACCTTCGGCGACGAAGCATAGTCCCAACAGTAGCCCCTTTCGCGGCGCTAGATCGTTTTTCGTAACGAGCTTGATCCGTGAAAAAAGTCTCCTAAGCTTCAGGAAGCCGAAGGTCCAAAAAACACCTTCCCTGAGCTCGTTATCGAGAAACGATTCAGTTTCCCAGCACATAGCGGTCCCACTTTGCAGAGTTACTGTTTGGTCTCTGCGGTCCACCGCGCAGCGAGTGCAAGCGGCTGTCCGCCTGGTGTAAAAATCCTGGCGCTTCGCCTTCTTACCTGCAGTACTATATAAACAGACGAGTAGGTGTGAAGTTACCACAGCATTCATTGCTATTTGCACTGTTTCGCTGCCAAAATTTTTAACCATAGCCAAAGCTTGACTCTCGGAATCGAACGAAGCTCCAGCTTGAAGCCTGCTTCGTCAGAAGAAAAAACTTCGGAAGAAAAAGTATTTAATTCCCACAAATTCAGAATTAAATGGCCAGAGTGCGCTCCACCGCTAGGGTTGAGCGTGAGGGAGGCAAAGCTGAAGGTTCGGAGACTATCCCCATCTCCAAAGCGATGCAACGATCCGGGCTGGTAACTTCGGAAAAAATCCCCAGTACTGATGCAGAACAAGCAAGTGCCGAAGTAGAAGAAGAAAACATTGAGGAAACTGATCCTGAAGATGATTATCGTATTGCAAAGCCAAGTAAACCCAGCCACTTGGACTTCGGAAAGTCTACTGTTTCGAAGGCTGATCTCTCCAAGATGGTAAAGTCGGGTTTTTTCAGTGAAAGTCAAAAGAAGCTACTACGCTTCGGGGGGGAAGAAACTACCCCAAAGCCGGAGAAGGATGAAATTGTCATTTTCAAGAGCTTTCTAAAGGCTGGATTAAGATTCCCCCTGCATGGGATAATTACAGAGGTATTGAAGAGGTTTGGTATCTACCTTCATCAGTTGACTCCTAACGCTATCGTTAGGCTTAGTGTTTATATCTGGGCCCTCCGAAGCCAAGCGGTGGAGCCGTTTGCGGACAGCTTTTGCCGAGTTCACGAGCTGCACTATCAGACGAAAGCTAGAAAAGATGGATTGCATGACAATTTTGGTTGCTATAATTTTGCTTATCGGAAAACCACAAAGTTTCCTGTAATCAGCTACCGAAGCAAATGGGCAGCAGGCTGGAAGTCGGAGTGGTTCTATGTCAAGGTTGATGACGACAAGGAGAAGCTTGTGCAAAGTCCGCTTGAACTAATCTTCGGAGAAACCCGGCCTCGTTGCAACATGACACCAGAAGGCCCAACCCAACAAGCGATGGATGAATTCAGAATTATTGCAGAGCATATCAGTACAAGAGACCTGGTTCAGGAGTTTTTGGCTTTCAGGGGTTTTCCTAGTTTAAAAGAATGGGAAATGCCGAAGCTAGAGGGGGATAAAAAAGAAGGAGAACTTGTGCGGTTACCTTACTATTTCAAGTTTAAGAAGTACTTTAAAACACCTTGCCAAGAGTGGTTGGATACAATTGAAGTAATGTGCAATGAAATACTCGGCAATTATTCCAAAAAAGAAGATCAGTTGATGACTGCGGCCTTCGGCACCCGTCCGAAGCGAAGATTGAATCGAGTGCTGGACGCCCTGGGTTTTGAATACCCTGACTACAAAAATTTGAATAAAGGTGTCGGAGGCTGGAAAAGGAAAAGGATAGCCGAAGCTTTAAATGAAGAAGAGAAAGAACCATCAAAAGAGAAGAAAATTCCAAAGAAGAAGAAAGTAACATCTCCGAAGCAAAAAGTATCCGATGAAGAGGAGACTCCCGCATCACACTCTGCCACTGACATAGAAGAAATTTTGAAGGTAATGACTGAATCCCTGCCTGCGAAGCTAAGTCCATTGGGGCCTCAACTAACAAAGTTTTTTCAGAAGGAAAAGGAGCCGGAAAAAACGAAGAAAACGACTAAAACAAAGAGACAAAGAATCATCGCAGTAACAGAAGTCATTGACAAGACACCACCGAGAGCTTCAGCTCAGAAGATACCAGCGGATGGAGAAATAACAAATATTGAAATCACACCTTCGGAGGTCGCGGCTGCCGAAGCTACCTCAATTGAAGATTTGAACTTGGAAAGTACAATCGAACACATCGACAAAATGTTGCTAGACATGGCCACAGAAGAAGCTACTACTGCCGCCGAAGAGGCCATGGCCGCAGTGCCTCGGAAAGAAAAGGAAATTGCTGACGAAGCTGACGAAACTTCAGAGGACGAGGCCTTCATGTTTCAGAATTTAGTTGGAGAAAAATTATCAGAAACCGAAATAGAAGAGCTTAAAGAGTATGCCAAATCTTGCGGATATAGACCAGGAGCACTCCTCTTCGGAGGTATTGATGATGAAAAATTAAACTGTATCCGGGATCAAACTGGAGCTAAGATCATCGGTACTCTGTCAAAGAGTATCGGTTTTCCGAAGCTAGAAACGGACATTAGCCGTTACCGACGACAACATATCGTTGATAGTTTATTTTATTCCAATTTCAAGGTGAACTACTTTTCCCTTGACTTTTATTGTTTTTAATAATGAAGACATGTCTGACGAAGGTTGTTTTCGTGCAGAGTATGCTGTTGAGCAAAGCTTTGAAAATGCAGCAAGATCTAGAAGACAAGAAACACGAGGTTATAATTGAAAATTTAGAAAGCAAAATAAAAGAGCAATCAGCTACTATTGAAAAGAAGAACTTCGAGCTTCAAGCAACTGAAGGCTTACTAGCGGAAGCCGAAGCTAAAATAACAGAACTGAACGCGAAGCTTCTCTGCCAATCTGAACAGTGTGAACAAGAAAAGCAAGAATTTACTGCAAAACTTGAAGCCGAAGTCCAACAAAATTTAGATTTGAAAAAACTATTGGCGAGCCTTCAAGACAAATGTGTGAAATTTGGCAACAGATGTATTCAACGACTGAGAAAAATTTTCCACTCAGTTGGAGCTAGCAGTGAGAAATTCACCCCGTCAGCTGAAGATTTACCAAAGACCTTCGAACATATTGAGGGTGAAATTGATGAGCTTGACGAAGTTATAGCCGGGCATGGTGACTTCTGCGCCTGGGTAGCTTCTCGGGGCACTGCTGCAGCTTTCCTAAAAGCTGGCTGTGATCATGGAAAAATTGTCAATAGACCTAATTTCACTCTATCACCATCAATTCTAGATGACATTCCTGATCTCGCCCGAAGCATTTCTAATAGATTTGTAAAGATGATATGGACAAAAGGCGGGCGAGAAAAAGCTGGAGACGAAGCTCGGAGTCATCTTGAACCAGTAAGAAATCATACCTTGTGCTTACCTCTTCCTTCAAGCTCGATTTTGACTTACAACAACTTAATTTATGCAGGATGACGAAGCCGAGGCCGATGCTTAAAGAGAATGACACCGAAGCTGAGGTCCCTTGAAGATTAAATAGGAGTAGACTGTAGACAGACTCAAGAAACTTTTGAGATAACTTTTGTAAATGTGACTAAACTTGTTCTTAATGAATTCTGTTCATACCTTGTAATATGTTCTTACCCTTCCATTAATGCATGAGAGGTGCTTTGATGTGGACGAAATTATCTTTTTTGAGCCGAAAGCGAAAAAACACCTTCCCTTCTTTTCGTACACAGCGAAGCATAAAAAACATTTCCCTTTCTTCCGAAGCTCTTCTTTTCGTACACGAAGAAGTACAAGAAACAATTTTTTCTTTTTGCCGAAGCAATCACTTATGCTATGATGATGGTTATCCTACATATGCCTGGATGAATGTTTATGAATGCAAATGTTATGATGTAATGTGATGTGCAAATGAATGTCCGAACACATATCCAAAGCCATAATCACAGTCGTTATTTCCTTAGAAACAATCACATATCAGCGCTGACTTTTCGCTGTAAGCTCTGCATTCCCTTAGGAACGACTTTGGAGCTTCTTCGCCTTTTACTTTCGGCGGAATCAGCGTTAACTTTTCGCTGTAAGCTCTGCATTCCCTTAGGAACGACTTTGGACCTTCTTCGCCTTTTACTTTCGGCGGAATCAGCGTTAACTTTTCGCTGTAAGCTCTGCATTCCCTTAGGAACGACTTTGGAGCTTCTTTGCCTTTTACTTTCGGCGGAATCAACGTTAACTTTTCGCTGTAAGCTCTGCATTCCCTTAGGAACGACTTTGGAGCTTCTTCGCCTTTTACTTTCGGCACTCGATGGTGCGTTCTCAGCTTTTACATTTACATCCTTGGGGGATTTTGCTCTTATAGAACTAAAAAAGGAAATTACATATGATGGCCCCATTAAAAACCTTTCTCCCTCTTCAGAAAGGAAAAGGGTGCCATGAAAGAAAAAATATAAAAAATTACATCAAGTTACACATAATATCGCCGAAGCTCATCCGCATTCCAAGATCTAGGAATGTCATTGCCGTCCATATCCTTCAATCTGTACGAACCGGGTCTTGACGAAGATGCTACCAAAAAAGGTCCCTCCCATTTCAACTGCAACTTGCCCACTGTATCTGGGTTAGCCACTCGCCGAAGCACCAAATGTCCTGGCTCAATATTCTTTAGCCGAACCTTTCTATCACGCCATTTGATTGTTTCGGCTTGATACTTATTGATGTTCTCCACAGCTTGAAGCCTGATCCCTTCTATAGCATCTTTTTCCACAGAATAAACAGCTTCAGAATCTGACTCTGCCGAAGCTACTACTCTTATTGATCCAGTTTTGGCTTCCTCCGGAGTTATTGCCTCGTCACCAAACAATAGTTTGAATGGAGTAAAGCCTGTTGACCTTGATATTGTTGTGTTGTGGCTCCATACCACTTTGATTAATTGATCTGGCCACTTTCCCCTGGGTTGATTGAAAATTAACTTCATTATTCCTGTCATTATAATGCCATTGGCTCTTTCAACGAGTCCGTTTGACTCCGGATGCCTGACTGATGCAAAATGGATCTTCGTACCAATTTGATCACAGAATTCTCTAAAAGCTTCGGAGTCGAACTGTGTTCCATTATCTACAGTGATGGCCTTTGGTACCCCGAAACGACAAACAATATTCTGCCAGAAAAACTTTTGAATGGTGGCCGAAGTTATTGTGGCTAAAGGATTTGCCTCAATCCATTTAGAAAAATATTCCACAGCCACTACAACATATCTTAAGTTCCCTTGGGCCGGTGGTAACGGACCTAACAAGTCAAGGCCCCACCTTTGCAATGGCCAGATGGGTTGTATGAGCTGAGTTAAGGACGGAGGTTGTTTTTGATCTCTTGCACATTTCTGACAACCTTCGCACTTTTGAACTAATTCCGCTGCATCCGAAGCTGCCTTCGGCCAATAAAACCCTTGACGGAAAACTTTTCCAAGTAACGGCCTAGATCCAATGTGAGATCCACACAGGCCTGCATGTATTTCTTTCATCAATTCTATGCCTTCGGTTCTAGATAAACACTTGAGTAGTGGATCACAAACTCCATGCTTGTACAACTCCCCTTCTATCATGACATATGGACGAGCTCTTGCCTCTATCCTTCTGTTATAAGTTTCGTCATCTGAAAGGAATTTACCCTGAAGGTAAGATATGATCTCAGTTCTCCAATCTTCGCTATAAATAGGAGATATATTGAGGACCGCTCTTTCAAGAAGTTCCACTGAAGGTGCTTTTATTGTTTCGAAGAACACATCCGAAGGTAAGGGCAGCCCCTGTGCTGCTGACTTAGCTAGCAAATCAGCATGCTCATTTTGTCCTCGAGGGATATTTTTGACAGAAAATCCTTCGAAGGAAGCTTCGACTCTTCGGACCGTGTCTAGATATTTTTCAAGTTTCGGATCTTTAGCCTTGCAACTCTTGTCGATATGACCCGAAACAACCTGGGAATCAGTTTTAAGAGTGGCCCTTCTGATTCCCATTGCTTTTAACTTCCGAAGGCCCAAAAGCAGGGCTTCGTACTCAGTAATATTGTTTGTACAACTAAAATCGAGTCTTGCCGCATAACAAGTTTTAACTTTGGATGGTGAGACCAACACAGCGGCTGCTCCTGCTCCGAAGGTTCCCCAAGACCCATCGCAAAACACTGTCCATACTTCGGCATCTTTATTTGTTTCTTCATCCAGAGCCCCTGGTGTCCAATCGGCGATAAAATCTGCCAACGCTTGAGACTGGATCGAAGATCTATGCACATAATCAATGCAAAATTCATTGAGTTCAGCAGCCCATTTTCCAATCCGCCCAGTAGCTTCTCTATTTCTCATAATATCCTTCAACGGCTGCGAAGAAGGAACAACAATATTGTATGCTTGAAAGTAATGCCGAAGCTTCCTGGATGCCATCAAAACAGCATATAACACCTTCTCCAATTCTGTATAGTTTTTCTTTGATATGCTAAGAACTTCAGATACAAAATACACTGGGACCTGCTTCTTGACTTGGCCATCAAGCTTCTCCTGAACAAGTGCTGCACTTACCGCTGAGTGCGAAGCTGCCACATATAATAACAAAGGAGCCCCTGGCATTGGTGGAGTTAGTGTTGTTAAATCTATCAAATATTGCTTCAGTTCCTCGAAGGCTTTTTGTTGGCTTGGTCCCCATTGAAAGACTTCGGCTGATTTCAGCACTTCGAAGAATGGTAAATTTCTTTCTGCTGATCTGGATATAAATCTATTGAGAGATGCCAGCCTCCCTGTCAATCTTTGGGCCCCCTTTTTTGTAGTTGGTGGCTCCATTCGAAGTATAGCTTCAATTTTACTTGGATTAGCTTCAATTCCCTTTGTTGAAACCAAGCATCCAAGAAATTTCCCCTTCTTTACTCCGAAGACACATTTTTCTGGATTCAACTTTAAACCAGCTTGTCTAAAACTGGCGAAGGTCTCTTGCAAATCAGCAATGTGATTTTCCTGTTTCGTGCTTTTTACAATGATATCATCAACATAAGTTAGCACATTTTTGCCTATCTGAGACTGGAGAACCTTCGCAGTCATTCTGCTGAAACTTCCTCCAGCGTTCTTGAGCCCCTCAGGCATCCGAAGGTAACAATATGTTCCACTAGGGGTTATGAAACTGGTCTTTGGCTCATCCTCCTTCTTCATCCAGATTTGATGATAACCTGAATAACAATCGAGAAGACTCATAAGCTCTGACGAAGCTGCTGCATCAACTAAGGAGTCTATCCTTGGCAATGGGAATTCGTCCTTCGGACAGGCCTTGTTTAGATCTGTAAAATCGATACACATTCGCCATTTGCCATTGGCCTTTTTTACCATAACAATGTTAGCTAGCCATTCTGGGTACTTTACTTCTCTGATAACTCCTGCACTGAGGAGTCTTTTGACTTCATTACGAGCACCTTCGGCCTTGTCATCAGACATTTTCCGAAGCCTCTGCTTTCTGGGTCTGAAGGATGGGTCAACATTGAGCGAGTGTTCAATAACATCCCTGTTAACTCCGCAAAGATCATTGGCTGACCATGCAAAAACATCTTTGTTGTTGAACAAAAACCTTATCAGGGTTTTCTCCTGCTCTTCGGATAATTGAGAGCCCAACAGCACCTTCTGCTCTGCTATGTCCTCACATAGGAGCATGGGCTTCGGCTGATCTGCTGAAGCTGCTTTCTCCCTTCTGAATTTGTACTGTTCACAAGCTTTAGCTCCATCTATATTATGGATTGCTTTTGAGTCAGTCCAGTTTCCCTCGGCCCTTCTGGCAGCTTCCTGACTTCCATGAATAGCAATGGGTCCTTGATCCGAAGGTATCTTCATGCAAAGGTAAGCAGGATGAAGAATTGCTTCGAAAGCATTGAGGGTGCCACGACCAATAATTGCATTGTAAGGGTATTCCATGTCAACAATGTCAAACACAACTTGCTCAGTTCTGGTGTTGTTGATGAATCCGAAGGTCACTGGCATGGTAATCTTGCCCAGTGCTACAATCTGTCTTCCTCCGAAGCCACAGAGAGGGTGTGTAGCATCATGAATCTTATCTTCTGGCTCTTGCATTTATCTGAAAGCCTTAGCAAATATGATATCAGCTGCACTGCCTGTGTCAACCAAGACATTGTGGACCAAAAACCCTTTGATAACGCAAGAAATAACCATAGCATCGTTATGAGGAAAATCCTTGAGCTGAAGGTCCTCCTGGGAGAAGGTGATTGGAATGTGGGACCACCTTGACTTGATGAAGGGTCCCTGCACTCCAACATGTTGTACCCTTCTCTGCGCCTCTTTCTTCTGCTTTTTGTTGGCTAGTTCTGAGCATGAACCACTTGTTATCGGGAGCACCAGCTTCGGGGCCGAAGCAGCTCCAGCTTGATCGTTGAACGAAGCCATCAGCTCAAAAAAGTGGAAGTGAGTTCACCGGAGGTGGGCGCCAATGTTGGGAACTTGTTCTCAAATGCTATGAATTAAGAACAAGGCAACACAAAATATTAAATATTAATGCCCTTCGTCCGCAGAGGCATTATCTCCCCAAGGATTTAATGAGCTTCGGACGAAGGCCTTAAACAAAATATCACGAAGGTCATACCTTCGTGATCAGACTTGAAAAACAATATGAAGTAAAATACAAAACACAAGGCATTATAGAAAGACATACTTAAAATAAATAACAATATTTATATATATTTTATTATATGAACCTAAATATTGAAACATAATATTTAGGTACATTTATACCTTCGTCTTAGCAGAAAGCAATAATTCCAGCGTGATGAGCCAGTGATTACAAGATTGCGTGAACAGTACAGAGATACTGTTCACCTATTTATAGGCACGGGGCGTAGCCTGTGAGGAATTACAATTATGCCCCTCATAAGGGATTACAACGGTGACTCAAACATATATGGACTAAAAGGTCATTCTACTTTTATGTCGGTTTGTAAATT
This sequence comes from Zea mays, assembly GCF_902167145.1. Taxonomy (NCBI): domain Eukaryota; kingdom Viridiplantae; phylum Streptophyta; class Magnoliopsida; order Poales; family Poaceae; genus Zea; species Zea mays. The sequence continues at coordinate 17,345,653 of NC_050100.1, forward strand.
CCGAAGCTTCATGAAGAGGAACCTTCGGTCATCTCATACAAACAGCTTCAGCCGAAAACTGCCTCTTCCTACAAGACCTTCGGCGACGAAGCATAGTCCCAACAATAACAATGTATAATATGATGCCACAAATATTGTATACTTTTTGAACTCCAAAAACTAATGTATAAAAGTCAAATATAATAATAAAATGTATAGAGGGAGATGAATAAGGGAATAGTTTGAGAGGTGTGTCGGTACCCTGAATATAGGGTACTTGCTCCTGCTATGTCAAGGTGAGTCCTCGGAGGCCACCGTTAAGGATTTCACGAGTAGCCGACCCAACATGGGGCTAAGGCCCACCATATATAGTCATGACCAGGCCAAGCTTGCCTCCTGGGCTAGATCTCCGTCTCCATCAAGCCCCATAAAGAGAGAAATCAACAACTTCAGCTACAAGTCTGAGATCCTGCAAATAGGACCCGGTCCTCCTCGTGACCCAACGGATCTCGAGACAAAGGGATCCGGAGGGAACATAAAGCCCTAGAGGAGAAGGCATTCTTTGGTTACAACAACAAGCAAGGGCGACAGGAGCCTGGACCTCAGAACGACTTCAGGCATGGAAAACACCGTCTGGACCTCAGGCCAAGTGAGGTCCGGAGTTGCCACGTGTCCGGGCAAGGGAGGTAGAAGCCCGGACCCCCTCGAGTGCGGATCGAGCCCACAACTAGGAAAGACTTGAGAAAATAGTATCACCACTTATCACCAGGTCAACCCCTCACCCAAGCAGGGGTCCGGTGCTAACACGTGGCCAGACGCCCCTAGCGTAAGCCACCGAATGATGCCTAGCGAAAGCCTCTAACATAGGCCCCGCCAACATTGAGTACATATGGGACACATACTTACCCATGCCAACAGCGGTAGCTTATCCCCCGCATTAAATGCATGCAACATGCTAGGATTATAACGTGCGACTTTTACTGTTATCCGCACGTTATCGAGGCGAGGGGCATTAACCTAGGGCGTCATTTAGGCACCTTTCATCATGACTTCTACTATTCTTTGTGCGTTACCGAGGCATGAAGAGACGGACAGAGAAGACTAGACGATACCGCCTGTTACACCCTACACACTACAGCGTATCATGTTACGCCACAACCTACATCAAGGCATGTACATGTTCCGATTAGACAAGACAAGGTGGCAGAATAAGGCTAGCTCCAACAAGGACCTCTAAAGGGTCATGTACCCTAAATTTAGAGGATAAGATCGTCATGTACTCCCTCCAGTAGCATCCTCTAAACGATTCTCTAAATTTAGAGTACGTTACTGGATCCTCTATATATAGAGTTTCTCTAAACGATTCTCTATCCATTTGAATACTTTGAACAACCGGGTTACAAAACTAAAATATGTACAATACATTTAAGAGTATGACAACTATGTCTATACAAAAAATTAAAAATTAAAAATGTCTCTAATATATGTATTTGTATATAGAGAACATGATTTAGAGTACGTTATTGGAGAGGAAGTAGATATATGGGATGTAATATTTTAGAGGAGACTATAAAGGACAAATATAGAGTATGGATATAGAGTACATTGCTGGAGATAGTGTGAGGGTGCCAGAAGAGCATGCAGCACCCTAGAAGGGATACGAGCTCAGGAAGATCTAGCGTTGTCAGCTCTATCCAATTGTTTCCCGTTTCGTATTTTAAATTCTCCTAGACCCACCTATCAAGGGCGGAACTCCCTTGCAATGTGCCTTCCTTGAACTATAAAAGGGAGAGCACTTGCTCCATAGCAGGGAGGTCAATTCACACTTAGAGCTTCGACTCTACAGTTATCAAGCAATACAACTCACAATGGATGTAGGATATTACGCTTCGGCGGCTTGAACCACTCTAAACCCTTATGTTCTTGTGTTCATCTAGAAGGACAGACAATCACCTTAGCCTACTCCTCATCTGAGGATCAGGACAGGTGCAATTCGCCACCCGACCGAAGGATTCTACTCTCCGACAAAGTGAAATAGGGGGGATGGAGAAGTAATTAAGGGTGTGTTTGAATGCACTATAGCTAATAGTTAGCTCATAAAATTAGCGGAAGACATCCAAACAGTCAAGCTAACAGTTTAGCTATTAGCTACTTTTAGCCAATTAACTATTTTTAGTTCGCTAATTTCACTAGCAAAATTTTAGCCAACTAACTATTAACTTTAGTGCATTCAAACACTCCAAATATAAATTTAAAGTACGAATACGAAGGAGAGAGGGAACCGTCGGAACTTGTCTTATAACGTGTTAAGAAACCGGAGAAACAAATATAATTACAAAGAGATAGAGGCAGTGAGAGCTTTATTTTCTTATCGTGTATTCCTGTAGAGTACATTGGGGGTTCTGCTTTTAGGCTATCTATAATATCTTATTCATTCTCATATTTACTAGGTCAGTACCCGCGCATTGCTACAAGAGTAAAAATTTTGTATGAAATATAGATACGGAACGATAAATATTATTATGATATGCAAAACCCGTATGGTAAAATATCACCGTAACGCTAATATTACATTGACGATATTAATATAAAATGTTATTATAAATATGATGACCCAAATTGATTGAACTTATGTGAAACAGACATTATCATTTCAAAATCTAAAGAGAATATATAGAAGACGGTGTATCAGGTGCAAATCAAGTTTTCATGTAAATTCTGTGCAAACCAACTAACAAAAGTCACAAAAAATCTAAAAAATATAGATATACTTCATTGCCTGCTCTATCACTGTTTAAAATTTGAAGTTCAAATTCAACATATGTTAAAATATACAAAAAGGAGAAAATTTTGAGACAAAAATGTGGAAATTATCTCAGAATTTTTAATGACAGACAAATATGTCGACAACCATACACTAATCTAATATTTTTTAGCGATATTAATAAGTCTCTATTGTATGTTTACAGTGATAACATATTGGCACGAATTATCCTCATAACTTAACAGATCGATCACAAAGTTCGTTCGAAAAATCTTTGCATCCTACACATAAAGACATAAAAAGAACAAAACGTCATTTTTTTTATTTAACTAGAATGTATGTTTGAACATGAAAAGAATGTACTCCACTCACCCTAATAAATTCTATTCATTTGTCATTTCCCACTGGTCATAGCTTGTAGAACGAGGTATCTGATATTAATCCTATAGAATAATAGTTAGGTGCCCGTGTGTTGCTACGATTTTTATATATTACTGATGACCGATGATATTTATTGATGAATACTTTATGGGACATCTATTGTTCAAATCAACAACAATATATTTATCTAAAAAATGTACAAAAGAACTTGAACATAGGGGTGGCTACTTTGACAAACAATAGGGCAAGCTGTGCACATATATGATAGGTCGAATGTATCTAGGAACATGTGAAAAGCCGAGGGCTAGAGAAAGGTAACAGTGTGACTTTTTACTACATAGGGGCAGCTGTCTCAGGCATAATGAGCTAGCTTCTTCACTATTGAGGCTATGTTCTTGGTCGGGTGCTCTGCCTGGGTGAGTTCCATCTCTGTGGGTTATTTGACGCCAACACCATAGGGGTTGCCTTCTCTGATATCATCCATGTCGAACATGTCGGAACCAAATGTGTAGCCAATCGGGATGAAAAGCATTCTGTGGTGCGCTATCTGGGTGATGGTCATCCAGCTACAATAAACAAAGCATGGTCACAGTTCAGGAATAGTTATACATAGTGAAGACATATACTTCTATTCAACCACATGGACCAAATCGAGAAAAATTACAAGTGACAAACAAGTAGAGAGAACAAAACCAAGGAATAAGGGTTTGGATTTTTTTTTGATCTTTTTAAAGATCACATGAACGATAATCCTAGTCTTGTATGAAAAATTATGGTAACTGAATAGCTATGCACGTTATATATGTTTATAAATTACAAAACTTTGACCACTACTAAAATAAACACATGAGGCAAAAGTGGCTTATGACGCAGAGCAAGTCCCTAACGTACCTGTCTTCTGCGTAACTCAATTCAGTTACCAGCGGGTAATGGAGCAGCTTGGCAATTTATAAAAAAAACATGCGCACTTGCTTTGGCGCTCTCGCAAGAGTTGCGTAACTGAATTGAACGTGTTGTTAGAATAGGACTCTCAAAAAATTTCTTTGATAGTTTTATCTTGTGTTCTCTACAGAAACGTTGAAAACCTTGTCACATGGCAAGATTTGAGTTTAATGGGCACAAAATGGCAAAAGCAAGATGAACTTTCTCCAAATCTTTAAGTTGAATCTTATATTGGCTGCAACTTAGCATAAGACCATGGTTTTCAAAATACTTTCTGCAATACCTCACAAAAGTGAAACAAATAAAATTCTCTTTTCAGCTAACTACAATTGTTTGCTATTTTTATGCAGCAACCAATTATTAGTTTGTTCTGTAAAAATATAGGAACCAGATCACAACAGAACCTATCACCAGGCTTCATGGACAATCACGACCATTTGAACTGCCAGTTCTATTATAGTACCTTGGTTTGACAAACATTGCAGATACCCAAACTACTTCATCATCAAGAACAATAATGGAGTCTGTAGATTGTGATGTTAGATGGTACAGAAGAAGGTTTTTAGAAAGAATACCTGGAAGCCCCCCTGCAGTTTGGTCAAGTAGACATTGTCGATCTGGGAAGCGATAGATTGTTTCATAAGCAAGTTAGAATTTTACGGTATACGATTAGGGTCTGCGAAATTCAAAAAATAGGATGATGAATATGAGTATAAGTTAGCATTTTCCTTAGGCTTGATTTATTCTTCTATGGTGGAGGGGGTTCGAATAACATACATTTGATAGTTTTATCTCGTGTTTAGTACAGAAGCATTGAAGACCCTGTCAAATGGCATGATTTGAGTTTAATCGGTACAAAATGACAAAAGCAAGATGAATTTTCTCTAGATCATTAACTTGAATATCTGAGCGTATCGGATTTAGTGGATCATTCAACATCAGGGAACTAAAATAGGTTTTGCCCTGTCCCCCTCAACAACTGGGTTCAACGTACACATAATTCGACTGTACAACAACTGGATCAGCCCAAAGAAAATCATACATCGATAATCCAAAGCTAATCCTCAGATTCCTAAACCATAAAAGAATAAATCAAGCTCAATGTGATGCTCGTACAGGGATCTAAAGCTAATCCTCAGAACCCCTACACCCTAGAAGAATAAATCGAGCACAATGCGATGCTCGTACAGAGATAAACCAAAGGCTAATCTTCAAAACCCTAAACCCTAGAAGAATAAATCGAACACAATGTAATGCAACGCTCGAACCGAATAACTAACTACAAAATTCCTACTCGAACCAATCAAAGCAACTAATTGGACGAAACAACAGTAGCGAACCAATCAAAGCAAGTAATTCGACGCTGCATTAGCGAACCAATTAGAGTAACAATCCATCGAAGCAGCAGCTCGGCGACGAAATTGGATTTGAAGGAGGTCGGGGCATGGTAGCACGGGTAGCACCATTCAGGCAGTAATCGACGGGGACACACGAGAAGATTGGGGCAGAGATAGAAGATGTGAAACCCACGGCCGCAACCGTTGCATAACATCATCTCAGCGACCGCCTCCTCGGACTCGCACACCTTGCACCTCACGTTGTCGTCATCGTAGCCGGCGACAGCTTCCGATCTGGGCCCTAGTGACGTCTGCTCCTGGGTCCAGTGACGAAGATAGCCCGCAGCGTCCATTTCCGCATGCGAGATCTGAGATAATGGACTGGAGGGGGGCGCGTCGGGCCTAGGGCGGGGGCGTTAGGAGGGGGTGGTTGTTGGCGCCACACAGATGAGGATGGTGTGTGGCTTGCGTGGCATGCAACATGTTGCTGGTGCCATGCGCGACATGCGACTGCCCTACGCGGATGGGGCGCTTGGCTGGGCGAGGGGAACATCCACGAGCGTGGGCGCGTTGCATAGAGGGGGCGAGCGGAGTAAGTCTACACAATTGACTTAACAGATAGTAGAGATATTCAAATTCTATTCTTTAAATAATGCAGCCTATAGTAAGAAATAGTATTTTGGGTGATTATACAGTGAATTGCTTGATACGTGTGATTTGTTTGTTCGTGACTCTCTTTTTATTTGTTATTCTCCTTCTCATTTGCGCTGCACGTTATTCCTGACTATAGAGTTTTTGTGTTATCGTGAAAAGCCACTAAAAAACGATCTAGGTAAAATATGATTTTTATACTATATGCTAATATATTTTTGTTTGACTTTAATCTATATTAACTTTTATTATTTCTATAATATTTTGTATCTATAAATTATAGTTAGAGCATTATAAATAATTGACTTTAAGAACAACCTATAATTTTTTAAATAATCAGTAGTGTATTTGGGAAAAAGAGCACCAATCATTGTCGTGAAATCATTCCACGTAACTCATCTCACTTTAATAAATTATCGATCATATATAAATCGTACCTCAGATCCGCGCGACACCTCATCAAGTAAGGGATACTTGCGTGACCACGTACTCGCACTGACATTTACCGCGTCATCCGACAAGCAACGGCAAGCAAGCACCCCCAACTGGCAGCTGCCCAGCACGACACGACACGACGCCCACGCTGGACTCCATTTCAAAAAAAAACGAGCGAAGCGAGCGGGGCGGAACGCTAAAAACCTAAAACCGCACCCAAGCAAAACCAAAAAAGAGGATGCTAAAATTCTCTTTCCCATTTCCACTTCCCCCACTCTCTCTCTCTTCCATGTTCCACCTCGTCCTCCCGTCCCCTTCCTCCCTGTTGTAACTCAGTGAAAACGAGATTCGAGAGAATAGTGAAATGACAATTGTGTTCTTTATTGCAGAGAGAACTCTGTTTATATACATGTGAAAGGTTGCGTTCTCAAGGGGGTGTCCCTTGGAAATAATCTGTCGCACCCCTTGGATTGATCACAAATACAATATTTTATAACACTCCCCCTTGATCAATCCAATTATATTTGATCATCTGCAATCTGTCATCAAATACTTGATCTCCTCAAAAACCCTGTGGGAAAAATAAGGAGTATACAATATCCTTTGGATAATGAGAATAACCTCACATAGTTTCCAAAAGAAAATATGCTTTGTAATCATCATGTATAAAAACCCCTGTGGGGAAAATCAATGATGAAGCATATAGCTTAGTTGATATTACCTCGTTAAAAACTTTGAATGAGAAAACCTTAAAAGGCAAAACTCATGCAAAGAAAAGAGTGTAATATGATGGTCCAAAACAGGTCAAATATCATGGAGAATTACTCCCCCTGATTCTTGCAAGCACTTAAGTCTTCTCATACCAATCACCTCAACACATTTCTGAAAACGTTGAGTATGGTAGAGATTTTGTGAATAGATCAGCAAAATTGTCACAAGACTTCGTTTGCAATATATTAATATTTCCATTTCCTGTTTCCATCTGAACAACATAAGCTCAATTATCCTTATGGATAATGGTCGGTGGTTCAATTGAACCATGGTATGCCATTGTTCTCCCATGGACCTCTAGCCCAAAGAACAATAATATGTCTATAGTCATCATTTCAAAAACCCCCGTGGGGAAAATAAATGATGAGACATATAACTCAGGCTAATATTTCTCCAAGATAATCTTGCCAGAAAATCTGAGAAATCAACATATCAGCTGAGTCTTCTTAAAAACCCAGTGGGAAAAATAAGGAGAGTAGTCATACTCTATTGTTGATCCATTTGAACTCTAGGGAGATAAACTCATATCCTAGTTCAAATACAACAATAACTATGCCATAATGTATCATCCTTTAAAAACCTCTACGGGAAAAATAGATGATACGACATAGACCTTGTGTTGATGTTGTCTCGTTAAAAACTTTGAATGAGAAACCCAAACAGGGGAAAAACTCATGCAAAGAAAAGAGTACAACATGATGTATAAACAAGTTCTTTCGATCAAGAGGGAAACTCCCCCCTGATCTTTACAAAACACTAAGTCATCCCATACATACTCACAAACACATTTAAAATGTGGAGTAAGTTAGAGACTTAGTTGGTAACTTGTTTGTCATCTAAACAACACAAACTAATATTATCTTCATAGATAATAAGGTCACTGATATAAAATCATGACCACCACATACCCTCTGTATGTAGTATATCATTCTGTATAATCCCACGAAGTGTACTATAGAATGATTAGTGTAAGTGACCATTAATCTCTGTTGATTAACATTTATCAAACAGTAGGTCCAACTTACCAGAAGTATGTCATTGATCTTGTACCCGGGGATCTTCTATAGATATCCAAGATCAGTATATCCAAACATAAGGAGAGCATGAGTACATCTGGAGATCATAACTCGATCTCATGTGCTGTTAGCTAGCAAATCATTGCAAAGCAATATCCGACCGGATGCTCTTGCAAGATACAATAGCACATCTCATGATCTGAAAGAATCAAATAACCATGATTCTTTCATATTGAATTTCTTCAATATATGTTGGATATAGACAACTTTGTATCCAAGATACTTAAGATAGTTTACTTTGAATTGGAAATCTCTTTCAATTCATATCCTCTATCTTGAGCTCCGTCGATAAGTAATGTATGTTTAAAATATGTTGCACATATTTACACTGAACATACCATACTTTGTGTATCCTTTCAGAAAGAAGGATTCACTAGGTCGAATGTACCATATTTGACCAAGATGCTCTAAGTCACAAAGACTTTCCAAGCATTGTAAATTTGTGATTGGTGATTATGTATTTGGAATCCTTCAAGACTCCACATATACCATAATCTAGTGACCACATATGCGTATGTTGTCACTACATCTATCAACTGCACAGATAGATGATTTACTGCCCATATTATTGTATCGGAATTTAACTACTCACAGTAGAGGAGAATTTATAACATTAAAATAATGCTTGGGTTTGCGTATAAACCCAGTTGCTACTAGCCATGCTTTCTCACCACCTCATTGTTTCCAAGTCCATGAAAACAAACTTATATCCTCAGTAAGATACCTTGAAGTGAAAATAAGTTAACACTTCATTCCGGTGAGCAAGGCTATCTCTGCAACATTGTATCACTCAACAAGATCCAATTTGAGCATACTCGTGCTCTGCTATGGCCATAGTCTTTTGGATCACTTGGAGTGCATATACAATTGCTGAGATGTATGTGTCGACACTTGTAGCTTTTAAATAACACAATTCTCCAGTTGACATAAAGTCATTTTTTATGTACCCTTATGATTCTTCGTGAAGTCCCAAAACGAGAATAAAGGGCTTCCGATAACCTAGCCTCATCAGTGCGCAATGATCTAGGTTGTGAATGTCTTCCATTCACAGGATAATCCATATCCTCTAGGTGTCTACCAACACTAGGTTGGTTACCAACGAATAGTTGGTCTGCATTTACTATCTCAGAAGACTTAGCCTTCAGTTGCTTGCAAGCATCTTAATCCCAATTTGTGACCATACTTCTCCCCCTCTTATTTACAACAACGTTGCAATAGGGAGTTTAGTGGTGTTCTATTTAACCACTCTTTCTGGCACTTTCACATAAGATTAATTTGAGTGACACCTCATAGTAAATGCATATGGCAGTTAATTTGCAACTTCTTGCAAATCATTCGAACCCAAAGGTTCAGTTTTATAACACTCCCGTCGCGGCCCGCCTCCTCCACTCCAACCAAGTCAGGCCAACGTGGAGCCCCGTCCCCCCCCCCCCCCCCCCACTCCTCCCAGATTTGCAGCTCGCACCCCGGGAATCCCCAGAATTCCATCGCCACGCCGCGCGCTGCCCGTGGCACCCGGAGCGGAGCGCACCCTCCCCCTCTCCACCGCAATTCCCGAGGCGGGGACGCTTCCTGCCTTGGCGCTCGCTCCCTCCCTCGTGATCGGCGCCGCGGGCGAGGCGGAACTCGGGCGAATCGCGCTGTCCGGAGGGGGGAGTCTAGGGTTCTGGCCATGCCGGCCGCGTCGTAGGGCGGGGGTCCCTGCCTGCGTCGCCGGCGCGTGTGGAGATCTCGGGGCCTCCGAACCCTAACGGGGGACGGGAGCCCGGCAGCTGCTGAGGCATGGACGTGGACTCGCGCATGACGACGGAGTCCGACTCCGACTCCGACGCGGCGGCCGCCGCGGCCGCTCACGGGGGCAGCGCCGGAGGCTCGGGGTCCGGGAGCGAGACCTCCTCGTCGTCCGCGCCATCGACGCCCGGGACACCTGGGACGCCCGGCGCTGCGGGACCGAGGCCAGCGCCCGGGTACACGGTGGTGAACGCGGTGATCGATAAGAAGGAGGACGGACCAGGGTGCCGATGCGGGCACACGCTGACGGCGGTGCCGGCTGTCGGGGAGGACGGCACGCCCGGATACATCGGACCGCGGTTGATCCTGTTTGGTGGGGCCACCGCGCTCGAAGGGAACTCTGCCACCCCACCCTCTTCGGCCGGGAGCGCGGGGATCCGTATGCTTTCTATCTTATATATATGGCTTGCGTTTTCTGATTTTGGAATGTTGGTAGCCCTTGCCTTGCCCTAGGGTTGTTCTGGGTATGCTCTGGGCTGGGTTGAATTTTGGATGCTCTGGTAACTTGGAGCAGTTTGGCATTAAGATGAATTTATGGGCTTAAGGTTGTCTACAGATAATCCTTGGAAAAAGTTATAATGTGGGTGCAATAATTCTGAATGCTGATTTCTAGTGGCAGTTAGAAAACTGTTGATGGTCTGATTTTTACTCTCTGCAGAAGTATAATTCGTCATGTCATTTTAGATTTTAATTCGTCTAGCTCTGAATGAATTAAAGCCTTTTACAAGGAATTTAGTTGGATCTTATTTGTGAAAACAGAGACTTCAGGTGTTGTTGGGTGATTTGTTGTTTTGCTTAGAGATTAAATACAGTAGTGCTCCACCTGATAGTTGATAATCATACTGGTAGGTGCTAGCTAGAGTTGTTTGGTGTCAAGAAATTGTAATGATTGGTTCTCTTGACGGAAAATTTAGTTTCTTGGCACCTAAATTGGGTGTTATACTGGGTGCGTTTTATCATTTTTATGCTTATTCTAGGCTTCTATCACATTAGCAGGAGGATTATTTTTCGGCAAGTTAGAAGGTGTATATGTAACTATTCACGACTGACATTAGTTGGGAATTTAAAGACTTTTCTTTGGGTTACCAATTAGAAACATTCCGCAATGTGCAAAAGGAATTGCTCGGACCTTTAAATTGTAATTCATAATGAAAAAGTAAATGGATTCTGTTGTGGTTATGGAATGCCATTTTTGTTTTTCAGTCAAACATAAAGTTGGGGTTCTCTTTTATTTTAGGTCTTGCTGGTGCCACAGCAGATGTCCATTGTTATGACGTGTCATCGAACAAGTGGAGCAGGTAGAGTATGCCATAAATGATTTTGATTTTTTTTTCAACATTTGGTACTTGGTGCCTTGATTTTGTTAAGTTTGTATATAGCATGGTACTTATATATTGGCAATATGCATAAATCTTCAAAATTTCAAATATATCTAACTACCACTGTACTTTGTTAGGCTTACCCCACTTGGCGAGCCTCCTTCACCAAGAGCTGCACATGTAGCAACTGCGGTTGGAACCATGGTGGTCATTCAGGTATTTATTTTTACTACTGGTTACATTATTTGCTGACTAGGCTGGTGTCAACTTATCATTTATTATAAATCAGTTCTAGTGCCAACTATTCTGACTAAATATTTGCCCCTTTTGTCATGGGGCGGGGCATGGAGGCCCATAGGGATAGGCTCATGGTTAGGATTAGTGAATAATTGGCACTAATCCTAACCCTGAGCCTATCTTTTTTTTTCTCGAATGCGCAGGAGGACTGCACCCCTAAGCTTATCCACTAATCCGAACCCTGAGCCTGTCCCTATGAGCCTCCATGCCTTGGCTACCGCCCCATACACCTTTATGGTACAAAACGGTTGTCTTTTTTTTTTTGCAGTATGAATATTTGTCATAGTTCAAACTTGTCCCTTTATTGCCAATTTACCACACCAATCATATGCATAGTTTCAGATCGCCTGATCGATCCCACTGGGCGATCAGGCGATTAGTCGCGATTAGGCGTCGATCAGGGCGATTAGTCGCCCCTGATCGTCCCCTGGTCGTCCTGTGTATTTATATATATATATATTTATATATATATATATATATATATATATATATATATATATATATATATATATATATATATGCGACTAAATATATATATATATATATATATATATATATATATATATATATATATATATATATATATATATATATATATATATATATATAGTCATATATATAACACTATATATAGATATATACTTATATATAGTATAGACTATAGAGACTTGCAGCAGTATGCCAGTATAAATAGTCCAATATTCAATACTTGAATAGTCCAAAACAGAAGTATATCCAGCTTACTAGACCAGCACAGCAGCAACAAGTTTATTCAATACTTAAATAGTTTGTTCAATACTTCAAGTCGCAGTTTTAGCAAACAAGTTTTCTGATTTTCTCCCAGCCGTCAGGGAAGCTGAAAAGACAGGTAGACCTCGTGGGGCTACCTCTATTAATAATGGGCCAGTCCAGTCAAACAGACTGTTGGACTACCTGAGCACAGACTGGACTGTTGGGGCCATTGTTTTCAGATCGTCCGACTAATCGTGATTAGGCCCGATTAGTCGGGCTGATCGGTACTTAGTGCTCGATAAGGGGGTTCGATTCAATCAGGTGATCTGATCGTCCATATCGTGCGACTAGTCGGCGATATGCAGCGATTAGTCGTCTGGTTAGCGATCAGTCACGTTAATTACTTAGGTTCAGAGTTTCAGACTTTAGTTAAGTCTTCAGACTTCAGTTGTATGATGATCTCATATAGGTGTTGCCTTCTTGGTCATGGTCTAGTAAGTTGTAGAATTGCAGTTTCATAGTTTCATATAGAATTGTTGCTGGAGATGTACTGCTGTTTTGGACTATTCAAGTATTCATACTGCTGTTTTGGACTATTTAAGTATTCATACTGCTGTTTTGGACTATTATTACTGCTGCCTTGTCTATATTTGTGCTTGTCCTTAGCAAGTCTCTATACTATATAAGTATATATCTATATATAGTGCTATATATGTCCTGGAAATACATAGGACGACCAGGGGACGATTAGGGTCGATCTGGGGCGATTAATCACCCTGATCGTTGCCTAATCGCGACTAATCGTCTGATCGCCCAGTGGCATCGATCAGACGATCAGGCGATCTGAAAACAATGGTTGGGGCCAGTCTAGGCTGTTGGACTACCTCTATTAATCGCGACTGATCGGCTCCTAGGCGATTAATCGTTCCATATCGTCGCCTAATCGGACGATCAGTAACACTAATCGAGTCGAACACCCTAATCGAGCACAGAGAAACGATCAGCCCGACTAATCGCTATTAGTCGGACGATCTGAAAACAATGATCATATGTCAAAACAAACCCAGAGAAAGTAGCCACTAGCTAGAGTTGATACACCTAGTAAACGTCTCGACCATCCGGAGAGGTGCTTGCTGTGTGATCAAGCTGCTGAATCAATCAATCATTTGCTAGTTGGATGCATCTTTGCCAAACAATTTTGGTTTGAATTATTGAAGATTGGATGCTGGCAAGGTCTCTGTCCCCAGCAGGATGACCGTTCCTTCGAGTCATGGTGGATGAGTTGCAGTTCCAGAGTGATTGAGGCGGCAAGGAAAGACTTCAACTCTGGTTATTTTAGGAGCTTAGATTATCTGGAAGCATAGGAACAGGTGTGTGTTTGATGGTTGCAGCCCGAGTCTGGTTGCGGCCCTTCAGGCTGCTAAGGTGGAGGCTATCCTTTGGTCTCTATCTGAGATCAAAGCTTTGTCTTTCCTTTGGATCGATGAGCTCCGGGTCTAGCTGCGTGGTAGAGTTTTAGGCCTAGCTAGTGCTGAGTTGTGTGTAGAATCCTTCTTCGATGTGCGTGTGTGTTTTTGTATTCTAAATTCTGGCCTCCGTGTGGAGGTTTTCTTGTACTTGGTCCATTTTGGACCTCTTTTTTCTCCTGCTTAATATTATTGATGCGCAGTTCTCCTGCGTATTCCAGAAGAAAAAAAAACTTCAGTACTAGGCTGTCTTAGAGACTCTTTGGGTGGATTCAAAAGTTTCATCTCAGCATTATTCTTATATTTTAGGGTGGAATTGGTCCTGCTGGTTTATCCGCAGAGGATCTTCATGTTCTAGACCTTACACAGCAACGGGCACGATGGCACAGGTAATTAGTATTCTCTACTTGAGTTTAGAATTGCATACAATATTTGTCCATATTGTTTCTAAGGTTGCCACACGTATGCAGAGTTGTGGTTCAAGGACCTGGTCCAGGTCCACGATATGGTCATGTGATGGCCTTGGTTGGGCAGAGATTTTTGTTGAGTATTGGTGGAAATGACGGTAATGCAAAGCTGTCTTATTCATCTGTAAATTTTTAAGTAGCGTTTCCCTGCACTATGGCACAGCCTGAATGGTTCCAAACTTCCAATACTGGGACCGTCTTCATGTATTTAGGGAAGCGGCCTCTGGCGGACGTATGGGCCCTTGATACTGCAGCTAAGCCATATGAATGGAGGAAACTTGAACCAGAAGGTGAAGGACCACCTCCATGCATGTAAGTATGCGGTATGCCAATAGGGATGGGAACTGCTTCTTAATTGTGATTTGTCTCCATGCATGTAAGTATGCCAATAGGGATAGGAACTGCTGTTTTATTGTGATTTGTGAAGTATATTAGATTGAGCTAAGCCTAAGATTAATTTATTAGTCACTGACTTGAAACTTAAAAATATTTCCATGAGAATAAATTAAACTGCATTTACCATCTCATGCCATATTGCTGTCTAAGTTTTCTATGAGGTTATCTGCATATTGATCTTCTATTTATTTTGTGCGGCACAGAAGTAACTCACTGTGGTAGTGTAGTCCCACCATGCTGCTAATCAGTTACTAGTGATCTGATCTCATGAGTTTACATTCTTTCTGTTTTTTTTTAAAAACTGACAATAGTTTGTTTGGTAATGGGTATTATTCTGTAATTGTTCTGTGGGGTGCTATTGATTAGGTATGCCACTGCAAGTGCACGCTCTGATGGACTTCTCTTACTTTGTGGCGGGAGGGATGCAAATAGCGTGGTAAGTAATTGTTATCACTTAACTTCTCAGATAAAAAATGTTAATGGCTAATTAATTAGCATTAGTATCACTGCTTCTGAAAGTAATACATTACATGCCAAGACTTTGTTCTCTTAGCATTTATAGTCATGCTGTCCAAGAAAGGTTCCATGCATCCTTTTGTGAGAAAAATGGAGCAGTTACCATGGAAATCTCATATTAATGTATAGTACATCTGAAATCTGAAGCTGGGACTTTTTATGAAATAGCAGCTACAGAAGAATTTAGATACATCACAAGGAAACTAAACAAAGTTGTGGTTTGTCCATCTGACTCAGGAGAGATTAACTCGACCACGTTTGGCACACAGGCCAGGGTAGAACCTAGTGCCAGAGGCTCCCACATGAGTAGGGTTCGGGAAAGGGATAAACCAAGGCCACATTTAGCATTTTTTTGTTGATTTGGTATCAGTTCTATTTTTATTCTTATATGTGTGTACTTTTGCAAAACTTCCAGCCCTTATCAAGTGCATATGGTCTTGCAAAACATAGAGATGGGCGCTGGGAGTGGGCAATTGCCCCCGGTGTCTCTCCATCACCCAGATACCAACATGCAGCTGTAAGCTGTTGCCTATTCTGCTTAAACTTTTTTTAGGTTACTGTAAGGTCCTGTTGTAATGCTTGCTATTTGTCGCTTAGGTTTTTGTGAATGCACGTCTTCATGTGTCAGGAGGTGCTCTTGGAGGCGGGCGGATGGTGGAAGACTCCTCAAGTGTTGCAGGTCTGGTTTTAAAATATTGAAACAACTCAAGTTCTATGTATCAAGTTGTTTAATACCTTCTGAAAAGTGTCCTGTGGTGCCAATAATCCACGAGACGGTCATTGAACGATCCATGAGTTCCAAGCTCAATTAAGTTCCACATCAGTTTTTTTTCCAAACACACAATAAGTGTTATGTGTTTATATCTATTTCTGTCTACATAAGCGCATTGCACATGTACTTCAAATCTCTAAACGCTCTAGTCATTTTCAACATTTTTCATTCATAAGACCCTTGCTAATGATATCAGCATGATGTACTGTACTCTTTGATGATACCTATGATGCTCGTGCTGATAGAAACTGGTTCCTCTCCTTATTTTCCTAGCATTTGAATTGTCTTGCACGCGTGCCTTGTTTGGTATATCCGTATATGTATGCACATTCAATTACCCCAGTTTAACACTTATGTGGCAACCTATGGTTGATATTACCCTTTTCTTTCTAGTAAGTTTGTGTTGTTCAACTTATTTCAGTACTGGATACTGCTGCTGGAGTCTGGTGTGACACAAAATCTGTTGTTACAACTCCTAGGACAGGAAGATTTAGTGCAGATGCAGCAGGGGGTGATGCTGCTGTTGAGCTTACACGACGGTGCAGGCATGCAGCAGCAGCTGTTAATGATCTAATATTCATTTATGGAGGTTTACGGGGTGGTAAGATAATTGGGTTAGACACATGTTTCTTTCTCAAATTTCCCCACTTCTTTTGCTTGACAGTGCTGTTCTCATTTGTCACATTTATATTTTTTTTAAAACAAAGATTACCGTGAATTGCCATTGGCATTATACAGTTCAGTGTGTACCGCATGATGAGGTTTGACTTTGCAGGACAATGGGCTATCATGGAATTGTTTGTGCTTTTGTTTAGAATCGATACATAGCATCCTTATATTGCAGCTACCTTCTGTGAGACGCCATTTATCACTTCTGATTCACTACATAAAAATGAGTAAATGAAGTGTATGATCTTGAGGGCCAAAATGACCATGTTAATAATTTATTTATCTGGATGGTTGTTGTTCACTATTGAGTGGATACTGTGTCATTTAGTGACCAGTGCATGATAATTTTTGTTAACACAAATGATTTTTTGCTGGTTTGGCTTGATTCATCTTGGGTTTGGCTTTGCATTCTCATAATATTATATTTATGAATACTTAAAACGATTATGGTGGAATTACTATGTTTGCCTTCACTTTAAATTCGATAAAGGTACTGTTCAGCTTCTCAATTTTGGGTAGTAATGATCATGTTTATAATGCTTCTAGTATTGCATGATATGATCTGACCCTATTATTGCTTATTGGTTCCTAATTTAATGGAGTTGAGATTGTAGGGGTACTTCTGGATGACCTTCTTGTGGCTGAGGATCTTGCTGCTGCTGAAACAACAAATGCTGCTAATCATGCAGCAGCAAGTGCAGCTGCCACAAACTTGCAAGTGGGACGAGCACCGGGGAAGTATGCGTACAATGACGAACGAACAAGACAAACAACTATGGAATCAGGTCCTGATGGAACTGTAGTTCTTGGGACTCCAGTTGCACCTCCTGTTAATGGAGACATCTATACTGATATCAGTCCTGAGAATGCTGTGATGCAAGGACAGAGGTATATGCATTACTTTTTATGAACGTATACGTATTCCTGTGCTGTTTTATGAGAAAGTAAATAATATTTTCGTGATAGCTATTTAGTTCTGATGAGTTTAGAATCCATCCCAGGAGATTAAGCAAAGGCGTGGATTACTTGGTTGAAGCATCAGCAGCAGAGGCGGAGGCAATCAGTGCTACATTAGCTGCTGTGAAGGCCAGGCAGGTTAATGGTGAGTTGGAGCAGTTGCCAGACAAGGAGCAATCTCCAGACTTTACATCAACCAGCAAACATTCAAGCCTCATCAAACCGGACAGTGCTCTTTCTAACAACATGGCAGCTCCACCTGGGGTTCGGTTGCACCATAGAGCTGTGAGTAGAATACATGGTCAATTTTTTTGATATGGGTGTTCCCGATTATAGGAACGAGTTCCCGGCCGCAGCCCAGATCGAGTAGGCTGGGGCGGCACCGGAAGGGCTCGCCGGCGACCTATGGTAATGGTTGGCGGAACCACCAGCTGTTTATCGTCGGCAACGCCTAATGCTGGATTTGTGGAACAAGAACGTCCCCTTTTCTCTCTGCTGTCTCCCTCTCTTTTATTCCAATACTTTTCCCTAAACATAGAAACTAGGGAGCAGTATAATGCTCAATAAGGTAACTAATACTACCATTACAAAAATGAGGGATACTTGCTACCAAATAAGTCACAACTGATTACTTTCCATAACCTACTGTTTCCTAAAATACACTCTATTCGGCTGGGCCATATCATTTTTATTTTACCTTTATAGCTATTTTTCACTTGACATTTTATTGTCGTGTGTCTGCACTTGTTACTGATGTCCTAGTAGAAGTTATTTGCACAATGACATCTCACTTTGGTTTTACCTTTTCGCCTTGCAGGTTGTGGTGGCTGCTGAAACTGGAGGTGCCCTAGGTGGCATGGTCAGGCAGCTATCAATTGACCAATTTGAAAATGAAGGGAGAAGAGTCAGCTATGGAACCCCAGAGAACGCAACTGCAGCAAGAAAGCTACTAGATAGACAAATGTCTATTAATAGTATTCCTAAAAAGGTACTTTTCATTGATCTAATATATGCTTACACAATAAAACACCAGTGCTTATTGAGGTAAATAAGAAAATGATTTTAGCTTTCAACACAATAAATGAAAGCTACCAATTACTTAACCATTTCCTCCTGTTTTGTGTGTCTGCTGCTATACATATATAGGTAATTGCATCTCTGTTGAAACCTCGTGGCTGGAAACCCCCTGTCCGGAGGCAGTTCTTCTTGGATTGCAATGAAATTGCAGACCTATGTGACAGTGCTGAGCGAATATTTTCAAGTGAACCAAGTGTTTTGCAGCTTAAAGCTCCTGTTAAGATATTTGGAGATTTACACGGACAATTTGGAGATCTGATGAGGTTATTTGATGAATATGGTGCTCCTTCGACTGCAGGTGACATTGCGTAAGTATATCTTTCCTTTGGGAATGAAACCACTACACTTACACATCCTTGATACATAATTAACTTTTTATGTATATGACACATTTATCTTGTATCACTGAGCCTACCAAAATGACTAAACTCTGGACCCATGTTACCCCTATTCTTGACTCTAGATGGAGTTTTTCTTCTTCTTGGGTCTTCAGCTCATTTTTATTTTTTCTTAACATGCAGTTACATTGATTATCTATTCTTGGGGGATTATGTAGATCGCGGCCAGCATAGTTTAGAAACTATCACTCTTCTTCTTGCATTGAAGGTATCTACTGTGCACTACCTCCAAACTATGTAGACTTCTGATGAAGTACTCTAGTTAAGGTATGATCTCCACATATTCAAATACTGTGTATTTCAGGTTGAATATCCTCAAAATGTACATTTGATTCGAGGAAATCACGAAGCTGCAGATATCAATGCTTTGTTTGGTTTCCGAATAGAGTGTATAGAACGAATGGTAATTGCCTTTTCGTCTACTGCATTACTTTATAGAATCACCTAGAATCTTTTGCTTATGGCGGTACTCTTTTTTTAAAAATAGGGCGAAAGAGATGGTATCTGGACATGGCATCGAATGAATAGGCTATTTAATTGGCTTCCTTTGGCTGCGCTTATAGAAAAGAAAATCATCTGTATGCATGGTGGCATCGGTCGGTCAATCAACCATGTCGAGCAAATTGAGAATCTTCAAAGGCCAATTACAATGGAAGCTGGCTCGGTTGTTCTCATGGATCTTCTATGGTTGGCATTTTCATTGACTCCTACAGTTCACCCTCCCATAATTGGTACTCATTTCATTTCATATCTTGTTCTGACTTTTACAGGTCTGATCCAACAGAGAATGACAGTGTTGAAGGACTGAGGCCCAATGCCCGGGGTCCTGGTCTTGTTACATTTGGGGTTGGTGCTTATGTCCATGTGTTGTATATGTCCTCTCCTTTTAGACCCTTCAGTTTCTTGTGTTCACATTTTGTTGTTACCAGCCTGATCGGGTTATGGAGTTCTGCAACAACAATGATCTTCAGTTAATTGTACGAGCACATGAGTGTGTGATGGATGGCTTTGAACGCTTTGCCCAAGGTCATCTGATCACTCTTTTCTCCGCAACAAATTATTGTGGTGAGATGTCTTGTGAAAATATGCTTTCAGTTTCTTTACTCAACACACAATTTGTTGACTTGGATACACACATAGGTACTGCAAATAATGCAGGTGCGATCTTGGTTTTGGGTAGAGATCTTGTGGTTGTGCCAAAACTAATCCATCCTTTGCCCCCTGCAATTACATCACCTGAAGCGTCGCCGGATCATATTGAGGACACATGGATGCAGGTAACTCTAGTATTAATCGCAATGTGTCCACCTCTTAGGTGCTTCAGTCTACCTCTTAATACTGTGACCTGTGCAATGAAATTCAGGAGCTAAATGCTAACAGACCACCAACTCCGACCAGGGGGCGTCCCCAAGCAGTAGCTAATGAACGGGGCTCTCTCGCCTGGATATAGTAGATTCATTACACATTGGTTGGTATGATCCATATGAAGCCTGAGTGATCAGGATCTTGTTATTTCATTTGTGTTCGGGAGAGGGGTTGGTCCACAGCCATACGGAAACGAAAGGTTGATGTACAGGGAGCAGAGAGGACTAAAGTCGGTAGAAGTGAGCTTGATCTAGGACAGTGCTCTCCAATTCGTTCCATTGAACACAAGTAGCAGTACAAATAGAACTCATCCTAAGATCCTTGGAGGCTTCACTTGTATATACTCAGCTGGGTGGATAGGTGGTGGGTGTATGGTGTGATTTTGGCATCCAATTGGAATGGCAAAGGTAATAGTGTTATTGTACTAGGAATTCTTTCCCTTTTTTTTTCTTTCTCGGGGCCTAGAATTCTCATGTTGCAAATTATTTTTGAGTTGCCACAGGGATTTGCCAGGAGGGCTCGAAGTCCTGTTGTTTTGTATAATAGTGCTCTCAGCCTCATTGTAATTTCAGACACATGCTGATGTGTACAATTTTGTGTTAAAGTGAGAATTTTTTGGGGGTGGAGAATGGACGGCTTGATTTATAGTGGAGGTAAAGAGCTGTTATTTACATATTTGATGTGCGATTTTACTGTACTAGTTGTTTGTATGCACTACTTCGAATGTGTGTATTACACATAGGTGGGCGCTATTTGGCATATAGACGTGAGGCCTGTTTAGTCCGCTGCTTAACTTTGTCATAGTTTATCTAATTTTTTCAGCCTAAAGTTAGTTCTTTCATTTGGCCAACTAACTTTAAGCAAGCTGTGGGCTTGTGGCGTAGTTAGCTGGGAGACAAATGGGCCTGTGGTCTGGTGGTTTGTGGCTATCATGCGGTGATATTGGATTTTTTTTTATTATTAAAGCAGGAAGGAAATCTGCTCCACATGCGTCCACGTCAGCAAAAATAATTTTGGCCGTTCGATCGTGAATCATTGATTCCGATTCTCTTCCGCGCGGCCGTGTCTAGATGCTTCCAGATTACGGTTCTTCTCTCTTCGCATCCTATCTGCGGCTCCTTCCTGCACATCTCGCGCTCCCACCTCCCCCCAAACCCCACCCTCTCCTGCTCGCTTGCGGCTTCGGCGACAACTGCTTTGGACTCCAGTTCTCTCCGCCGGCGCTCCCCCTTCCCCCCCTCCAGCCCCACCCTCCCCCGCCCGCCCGCGGCTCCGGTGACAGCCGCCACCGCTTCAGACTCCAGATCCTTTATCGCGTACATCAGCTAGCCCATGAATGTTCCAGATGAATCTACACATGCCCCGCTCCCGCTGTCGTGCCTCCGGCGGCAGCGTCTCAGCCTCTGCACTGCCCTTCATCCCTTCGTTCAGTAGCTCCTCCAAAAAAGTCGTCGGTGAGCTCCGTCGTCTCGAACCCGCGTTGCTGCTGGCTCCGCGCGTGGCCACCCTGCTTCTCGCTCCCGTCCAGCCTGCGCTTGCCGAGCCCCTGGATGTTGAGCGCCAGGTTCTCCAGCTCCGACGTGGTCCCTCGCTCGTCCAGCTCCGCGAACAGCGCCCGCGTAGCGGTGGGGTCGTCGCCCTGCTGCGGCTCCTCCTCCTCCTGCACGCCGCTGTGGGCTGGCGTGGCGCCGATGGGCCGCCTCCGCTTCCGGGAGGCGGCGGAGAGCAGCGCCGCGCCGCCAGCAACACTACCCCCTCCCCCCACGCCGTCGCAGTAGACCGCGCGAGCCGGGGCGATATCGAGTCTCCCACTGTCGTGGACGTTGCCGCAACGCCGCTGATGTCGGAGGAGGAGGCGCTCAAGATCCACACCGACTGTGTCCACTTCTAGACTTCCTCGCCTCGCCTCTCACCTGCAGGAAGGTATGTGTGCGTCATCCCCACCCAATCCCACCCTCTCCCCTCTCCATTCGCCAAGAATTTGCATCCCCCACCTTCACAATGCGCATGTGGGCCCGGCGGCGCTGACCCTGTTGGCGAACGTGTTGCCTTTGAGGCCTGACAACAGCGCGACCACGTCTGCCAGCACGCAGTGCGCGGCGCCGAGGCAGACTGTTGCAGCAATGCCTAGGAGCCCCATGCCGGCACCGAGCTCCACGGCGGTGGCACCACAGATGCGGCATCTGGCGGGGGAGTCCGCTGTGAAATAGGCGGCCGGGACCAGGGACGAGTCCCACAGCCAGAGCCAATGCGGCCGGTGGCCGAGTCGCTGGTGCCGTCGTGCTCCACCACGGTCCACGGCCAGCGCGTGCCCTTCACATTGCCGCATCCCCTCCACTTTCTATTTTTTGTTTACTGGATTAATGATTGCTTATTAACCTTCTTTCTAACCAACTTTGCCATTGAATTTGGATATTGACAATTGAAATCCACAATTGCTCCTAACAAATGTGTCCATTCTATATTTATCTACTGAGATTAACGATCGCTTTTTACCAGACTTTCTAACCGACTGTGTAGGTTTGTCCCTTGCACTGAGCAAAAGCATCTCTAAATTTTCAGAAAATTGGACTCGAATTACAAGAGGTTCGTTTACATAATAGTATAATACATTGATCCCCCCTATTTTAATTATGGCCCATCACTGAGCAAAAGCATCTCTAAATTTTCAAAAAATTGGACTCGAATTACAAGAGGTTCGTTTACATAATAGTATAATACATTGATCCCCCTATTTTAATTATGGCCCATTAAGTCATGCATGCATTCACTTATTCCCTTGCTGCATTTTTTCTATATATACATTATGAAACGCTTACATATTCATTTTCCTATTCATGTTCCATTGATACATGTGAAAAGTGTATATATTCATTTTCCTATTCACTTCACTGCCTCCCTCTTCGTGCTACCTCAGCTTTCATATTGCCGCTTCTCAGTTCTCACAGGTACTAACTATTTTTTCCAACGCGCTTTCTCAGACCAGAGATATTTTTTTTACTGTTAGCTTTCTTCGTGCGCCCCTCCATTGTTTGTTGTACAATCGATGTTCGAGCGTGTGCTTGTGCATGCTATGTGGGCCGCTTTTTCGGATGCAGTCAAGCTTGTTTTCCTTCCCTCCTGGATGCCTGTAACCTGTAGCTGATCCAGCCATGTCCTACCTATAGGTCCTTGCTGTATTTCTTTTCTTTTTCCTCTACTTGAAATTATAACAACTTTCATTTTTTTTCTGAGCCCACTAAATAGAGTTAGAACGTGTGCTGGCGCATGCTTCTATCTGATATACATGTAGGTGTTGGTATATTCACACATGTATTTCCTTTATATTAAAGCCGGTTCAAAATGTCGCATATCAGACGTCCACGTCATCCATTCTAACATGAGTCGTAGGATTTGGATCTAGTGGACACGAGCCTGCTCCTTGCAGCACCTATCTGCCTCCACATAAATAAAAACAATTATTCTCCACACTATCGGATCCTTCCCCTGCATGGTACCAAGTAGCATATAAAACTTAATGTGATTTTTGTTAAGCCCTCAAATTAGTCATACTTGATAAATGCTATTTAGAATAGATTGAGAAGTTATTACTGCCTTCCAATGAATCATCCTCCGAACAAGTCAATCTACATGTAAATATGCTATCTTTCTTAGCCTCTTACATATTTATCTAACAAGAACAACACCTGTACTTGATCACTCTAACTTGCAAATACTAATTTTTATTTATTTATAGCTTATTGTTCTTCTATACACATGTGTAACACAACTACATGTCTTTACAATGTAGTGGCTGCTCCAATCTGGTTCTGTATTTAAGATTTTGATAATTTTGATTTATCATGTTCGATGACTCCAAACTTAACCTTGGCATTTTGATCTGATTGTTCGATACATAGGATCTTCAGTAATACCAATTTTATTTTCCATTATCGTGATCCTTGATTTAGGAACTAAATTAGTGTGATAATTGAATTTCTTACCCTCTGTTTTAGACTACTACTTTCCTGTTCCAAATTACAATGCATTTTTGTTCCAAATTCCAAATTACAAGTCATTCCATCAAACTTTCTTGAGATTCAAAGTATCTCTTCTTTCGTGATATGGAAAGTAATTCACCCCTATCTTTTATTTATTATTCACTTCTAGGTATGCAGGGAACTATAGCTGTTATAGGTGCATTATGACACAATCTTGAATATCTGCAACATCATGAAGAAAGCTTTATATGCATCTATGATCGTCCAGCAGTTACTTTGAAGGTACTCTATTTGCACTATCCCCTTCTTAATTCAAAACTTTTCATGTAAATGGAAGTCTTGAAATATGAAGTGGTGTTTGATGACCGAGCTAGGCTAAAGGGGATCCCCTGCGAGTGTTCCTAGGTCACGATGTTGTTATAATTAACACTACGGTTTCTTAGTTTCTCCATCAACTGGTTTGTGAAACAATTTTTATAGTGCCTGAAGCTGAATAGCAATAATAATAATATGAGCTCCTTCATTTTGCTTCTTTGTACAATCCATCTTCTCTGTTATTTCGAATTGCAAAGCAGTTTTTAATATGATCACAGATCGATAACACAAATACTAATATAAATTTCCTACTATCCTTGTTTCAGCACAAATCTTGATTTTGTTTTTATATTGAATTGCTAAAGTATATCTTACAATCAATTCAATAGCAGTAATACCAATATGAATTCCCCGGTATGCTTCTTTCTGCAAAAAAATTAATTTTGTTTTTATATTGAATTGCTGCAATGTTTCTTACAGTCTTGTGAAAAGGAACCAAAACTCAATCTATTTGGCAAGTGAAACTATACCATTTCTTCAGCAATGATATAGCTAACCTGTAAACCCACAACAAGGTTCCCTAACCATTTCTCTTCTTTAGATCATTCTTGATTCAACTGATACCATTATTTAAGAATAGAAAAGATCTAAATTGATTTTTTATCTCCAGATATCTCTTATGCATACGAAGCACATTTTTTATCTAACGATGTTAACATCATTATTTGCCCTTTTATAAATCAATTAACCATTCAAATTTTAACTAAATAAATACTTTACAAATGCTCCTACAGTTGGGGTGTAAAGTTTTAATTTTCAGGTTTCGCCTATCCACCCCCTCTAGGCGACTTTCAATTGGTATCAGAGCTAGGAACTTCATATTGAGTCTAACAACTCGAAGTGATGGCTCGTAGAAGATCCCAAAAGAACAAGAAGACACCTCCGAAGGAAAACAATGAGGTAACTCTTGAGATATTACTTCCTGATTGTTCTAATTATGATTCATGGTCTACTAGGGTGACAAATGCTTTTAGAACCATAGATTCTCAATTAGAACAAATTTTAGACAAGAGTATCATTCCTTCTGGCTATGATAGGAAAAATGCTTCCGAGGAAGATCTAAGATGTATACGCTTAAACTATCTAGCCTATGACATCTTAAGTAAATCTCTTAGCAAAGAAGATTATCGTGCATTCATAATAAGATATAATGAACCTATTTGTGATGCACATGATATTTGGACTAGAATTAAACCAAATTTTATGAGTCCAAACATGATGGTTCATTTTGTGCTTCTACTTCCTTTGGTCCTTGTGAAACTAACCCTTTGAAGGAAGAAGAAGAAAATGAACAATGGAGACCAAACGATGAATCCGCCTCTCCAAAAGGTTTGTCTTCCAATTTCGATTCCCACATATGTTGTGTGACTAATGAAAATGATGGTGGAAGCACAAATGAGGATGAGGAGGATGAAACAAGCTTCATGCAACTCTACGCTCATCTAAGCCTAGAAGATAAGGCGGTCATGCTCAAACTTCTAAAAAGAGCGAGAGAGAAAAGCGAAGCTCATCAAATGCTATAAGATATTCTCTCCATAAAAATGCTAAACTTTGACGAGTTGACTAAAGAACATGAGGAGCTAAAGTGCTCTCATTTTGATTTGGTCCAAAGGTATGAAACTGTCGGAGAGTAAATCTCCGACCGGGTGGCGGAGTGCACCCGCCCTAAATCCTGAGATGAGGAGGGGCTTAGGCGTTTTGCTTGATCGTTGGAATGAATGGGAAGAACTCAAGAACACACAAGGATTTAGAGTGGTTCGGGCCACCGGAGCGTAATACCCTACTCCACTGTGAGATGTATTGTTTGTGAGCTTGTATGAGTTTGCGAGCCTAAGGTGTGATCTAAGATTGCGTGTGTGTGTGTAACGTCGCATGCCTCCCATTTTATAGCTGAAGGGGGGCATGCACAAAGGGACTGGGCCTCGACATGTGGGCCTAGGGACATAAAGAATATAGTGCTTGGAGCCTACTAATGTCTGTTGCCGAGACAACCTTCTTGTGCCCTGACACTTGAGATCTGCGTATCCTTGGAGTGTAGGGGAAGCTTCTTGTAGAAGGGAGGATGAGTATAGCGCGCCGCTTGGCACGGGCGCACTGTTTGCCAGCAGACCCAGCAGGCGCACCGCCTGCTGGATGACCTTGACACCGCCTGCCAGCGGATGGGACAGGACGCATTAAATACTGAGAGGGCACGTCGCCCGTCTGTGCAGTTGCAGGCGGCGCGTCCTCTCCCCAATAAATGCAGGGGCTGCACGACTTCACGTCAGGCTCGACCCGATAGCTTATGTCATGGGCCACAAGCAACAGGTCTCCGCCTGAGCAGGAAGTGGAGGGCAAGGCCCGGACACATGTCAGCACCGGACCCCTGCTCATACCAGGGTCCTCCTCGTTCCGGGACCCTGCTG
Source organism: Zea mays (assembly GCF_902167145.1). NCBI lineage: Eukaryota > Viridiplantae > Streptophyta > Magnoliopsida > Poales > Poaceae > Zea > Zea mays. Next base: position 17,372,971 of record NC_050100.1, read on the forward strand.
AGGTTCGGACATACCCGGAGGCTCCAGACTTATATGTATAGGGGTCCAGTGTCCTTCTGAGGGGGTCCGGAGTTACTGGGATGTGTTGTCTTTTCTTGCCACGTGGCGCCCTTTGGCCTACCCATGCGATGGGGTCAGGCGTCGTCACGTGCGTGGCTAGGAGACATCGCATGGGTGCGGCGTCTTCATGCTGTAGAAGAGGGTACCCCTGATTTAGGGTACCGACAGTGGCCCCCGGGCCCGCCTTAGGGGAGGATGCGAGCCTGCAGGTGGGACCAGAGTCTGATTGGCGGTTGGATCGCTGCTTCTGCGCGCCTGTTGCTGCAATTACTGTCGGCCCGCCTATGGCCATGCCAACTGCTGCGCCTATTCCCACGGCTGACTGGCCCGTGACCATCGTTCTTAATGGCACTGTTGGACCATGCGCGGAGCTGCCTCGAGTCGCTGCACTGGTTCTGAAAAATTTACCTTTTCAGACTCCCGCGACGGCCCCGAGAACACGTGGCATTGGCGCAAGCGGCGGTGCGGTTTCTTCGCACGCGGTAACCGGGGCGCCGGTTGTATGACATGTGGGCCTGGGCCCCCGAGTTGGACCGCCAGTTGCAGCGGAGCTGAGGGGGCGCACAGCCATGGGATGGTTGTACGCTTCTTGCGCGGCGGTCCGCCTCTTTGACCGCTGGATACGGTGAAGATGAAGGGGCGCTTAACCGTGGGGCGGTTGCATGCCCCTTGCACGGTGGTTCGCCTTCCTGACCGCTGGTTGCCCCGAAAATGAAGGGGCACGTAACCGCAGGGCAGTTGCACGCTCCTTCTTAGGGTTGGTCTGTATGACATGCGGGGCCTGGCCCCCGTGTCATAAGGTGGGATCCTTGGTGCACGCCGGGGGAGACTTCACCCGTGACGCTTCAGGGGCGCGAGTGGGGGGATCTGCCTTTAAAAAGGGGTCGATCCCCCGGGCAGTAGACATGCCTCGCTCCTCTTGCGACCACCGTGCCCTTTCGCCTTTCGGGCCACCAGATGGGGTGCGTCGGTGTTCTCTGGAGGGATCCGCGTCAAGGTCGTCTCTTTCGGCGACTTCACCGTCGGAGAGCGTGCGCTCGTGGCGGTGTCGCCGGTCTTGCCTTGTTCTTGCTGCTGTTGGAGGGGTGCAACCCCATGGGAGTTAGCATCCTTCCGCCATCATTCGGCTTCAAGGATTTTCATCACGTAGCCCAGTCACAACCTCCGACCGGTGGTCATCCACAAGGATGACTACCAGCCTTGTGGTGGAGAGAAGTGAGCCAGGCTACGGCCTCCCCCCTGCCCTCAGCTTCAAGGATGTTCATCATCCGTGCTGGGGAGGAGGGCGAGCCGAGTGGGAGCTTCGCCTTCCACGTGGGCTGGCGGTCCGCTTCTTCCTCCAGCATTCGGGGGAGAAGGACGTTCGCCGGCCTTGCGGAGGACGCGAACTCTGGGTACGCGGGGCCGGTCGTCTGTGGCGCCGTCAGCTGCCGCGTGTCTGGCTCCCCGGCCTGGGTGGCTCTGGTGTCGCCTCCGACGCTGCCTCCTGCCGCTGGGGCGGAGCGTGGCTGCCCGTCCACCACACGGGCGACGATCGTGGCGCGCGTAGGTTGCCTACATCCACGGCTTCTCTCGCGCCACCGGTCACACCGGGAGGTCGTACAAGACGTCGTATGCCACGGGGGTGGCGGCGGCGTTCTTGGATGGTCTTGTCCTCACTCCCACAGTGAGGATGGGAGCGAAGACCTCTTCGTGCGTGCTGGTGCAGCCACTGCCCATTGGTGCAGAGGTGGTCGCTGCCACTGATGGGGCTGATGTGGTCGCCTCCGCTGGTGAGGCTGCCCACTGTAGAGGTGGTTGCCTCCGTTGGCGAGATCGTCAGTGCCACCTGCCGCCGGACCTTTGGCCCTTTGGCTTTAATGGCCTCACCGTCACCCCCGTAGGAGGACGGGGGCGAGGACCTATTCGCAGTAGCGCTCACCCTGAGGTGATAGCTGCTGCTGGCGAGCCGCTCGGAGAAGAGGTCGTTGTCGCTGCTGGTGCAGAGGTGGTCGCCGTCGTTGGTGGGGCTGTCCGGAGCCAGCTTCCAGCGCGACTCTTGCTGGTGCAGCGTAGTTCATTCCTGCAGAAATGGAGTTGGGGTCCCGCTTGTGAGGGAATGTAATGACATTTGCTTGAGAGCAAAATGTAATAACATATGTACGCAGGATTTTAGCCTAGGAAGCCAAGTTGTGTGTCCGAACCCCCTAGATGGTGGCTTTAAGTACTAAGACACCTGCCGCAGGGCGGTGGAGTATGTAGGCTCACGGTACGGGACCAGGCTGAGCGACTACATGGTTCCCGGACCCCCCAGGAGAAAAGTGTCCGTTCTTCAGAGCCGGACCTCCAGGTTGTTGGACGCACAGGACTTTAGTTTTAAATACTAGGACACCCGCCACAGAGTGGTGGAGTGTGCAGGATTTTGGGTACGGAACCAGGCTAACCGGCCACACAGGCTCCGGACCACCTTATGGAACGGGCATCCGTTCTTTAGAACTGGCCCCCAGGCCTTCCCCTATTTTTGTAAACAAATAAATATTGCCTTCTAAGCAGCATTTAACACTTATCTGTGTAACGCCTATTCCTGTAGTGTGCGATGTTGTTGACTCCTCCTTAGTACCTGCCCCCCCGCCTGGGATGCAGGCTTGATGTATTGAGGTTGGATACCAGCGTTTCTGAAAAGGTTGTCAACAATCCTCGGGAGGCAAACTCGCCGGGATCTGGATCTGTACACAACTTTTAGCTAGGAAGCATTAGTAGTACACCTCATAGGGTTCTCCGTCAGACATTAGTCACCCTTTGATACATGCTCGGGACCCGCAGGCTTTAGTCCGGGTGGCCAAGTTGCATGTCCGGACTCCCTTGGGTCGCGGTTCTAGATACTAGGACACTTGTCGCAGGGCGGTGGAGCGTGCAGGCCCATGGTACGGACCAGGCTGAGCGGCTGCACGGGCTCTAGACCACCCCAGGAGACTAATGTCCGTTCTCTAGCTCCGGTCCCGAGGTTGTCGGACCCGCAGGACTTATAACTCTAGATACTAAGTTCCCGTCACGAGGTGGCGGAGCATGTAGGCCCACGGTACAGGACCTGGCTGGGCGGCTACACGGGCTCCGGACCACCCTATGGAACGGGGTCCCGTTCTCTAGTTCCGGCCCCCAGGCTGTCGGACCTCCCTACTTTCGTGTCAGGGGCCCTAAACTGCAAGCTTGGCTGTTCAATTCGGATGTCGCCATGTCAGACAGATGGAAACCGTACGGGTGGGTTAGCTAAAAAGTATTATCTGAAAGACTGCAAGGTAGGACCATGGAGTAGCAAGATGGAACTATCACAAGAGCACAACTGTGGGGAGGTATTTCCTCTTTATAACTTGGCGTGCATGTGTGCAGACCAATAGACCGGGTTTATGGGGGCAGACCCCACCGGGTTGTCGTACACGTATGCGTTATCTAGTTACAAAAAAGGGAAACAGACTCGACCCCTTAGCCTTGCTCTATGGATAGAACTTACAGAGATGTTTGGCATCGAGGTAAGGTGCTCCTCCAGTCGTAGCTAGATGGTTACCCCTGGGTCGGTGCACTGCCGTTACTTCGAGGGGTCCTTCCCAGCTGGGGGAGAGTTGTGGAGCCCTCCTTGGTATGGTACTTGCCGTGGGGCTAGGTCCCGACCCAGGGTTCCCACCTGCATTTGACACAGGAGCCCTCGTCTCTGGCTGTGGCCACTTTTGCATGTACCTGTCTGCAACTCAGACCCGTGGGGGATCCAGAAGGGCCTCCGGAGGAAGGCGTGCTTCAGCTCCGTAGACCGGGGAACACGGGGTCCCTCTGGGCCCGTCTAGTCGTCTTCACCGGAGTAGGAGCCTCCGGCGAGGATATCCTTTAGGTCCCCCTCGGGCGACTGGTACCCGAGGTCCCGCTCGGCCGCGGCCACCTCGCCGTCGTCCACCTTCTCTTTGCCGGGCCGGCGGCGAGGCGGGGAGCCATCTTTGGAAGACTGCTCGCGCCGCTCGCTGACGCGTTTTGCGAGGTCAATGATCTCGGGACACTCCGCGGCGCTTTGGCGACCGTTCGGGTGCACAGGGCATGAACCGCTGCCACCTCTCTGCGACCGCGGGTGTTTGTTGCGGTCGCCCTGGCCTCCGGTCGCTGCTGCGACCACCAGAGCGGTGGACCGCGACTTCTGGTAGTCGCGGTCCTTCTTTTTCTTCTTTCCGTCCCGGAGGACAGCCCCTGATCCACCCGATTGGGCAGCTCTAGTTTGTGGGGCCGAGTGCCATGCACGACCCTCGGCGGCTCTGGCGCACTTGTCGGCCAAAGCGAAGAGCATGGGGACAGTTTCCACGCCATGTGTGGCCAACTTCTCCAACATTTTTTCATCGCGTACTCCCTTTCGGAAGGCCGTGATGATATAAGCATCAGAAATACGAGGTATCGTACCTCGCACCTTGGTGAAGCGGGAGATGAACTTCCGGAGGGTCTCCTATGGCTCCTGCCTCACTGCATGGAGGTGGGCCTCCACACCATGCTGTTGGTAAGCACTGGCGAAGTTCGCCACGAACCGCGCATAGAGTTCTTCCCAGGAGTAGACTGATCCCGGGGTGAGGTTCATGAGCCAGGTCTGGGCAGGTCCACACAAGGCCACATGAAAATATGTTGCCATCACAGTGGTGTTTCCACCTGCTGCCGTGATGGCGGTAACGTACACCTGCAGGAACTCCGACGGGTTCGTCGTTCCATCGTATTTTTTTGGCAGGTGCGGCCGGAACTTGGACGACCAGGACGCCGCGCGGAGATGATCCGCAAGAGCGGCGCAGCCTACACCGGCCAAGGGGACACCCGTTTGGGACCGGGTGCCCATTGGTGTCTGCGGTGCAACCACAGCGAAGTCTTGGTCGAGGTCGCGACCATCGATGTTTTGGCGGCGCTCGTGCGCCCTTTCCAAGGATACCCAGGCATCCTCCCCCGCACGCCTGCTGTTGAGCTCTGCCCGGAGGTCGTTGGTCTGTGTGCCCCTTACTGAGGGCGAGCGCACAGATGCTGACGCCTCATGTTGGCGCCGGGTGACCGCGTCTTCGACCTTGTCAAGGTAGAATGCGCCATACTGAGCAGTCGGTCGACGTCGTCTCGCCATTGCTTCATGGCTCCTGGTGAAGCCGTGGAGCTTGGAGGGTGTCGCAACAACTCCCTGGCTGCTGACAACGCCCCCGGAGACGCCCTTGATGGAGTCCGGGACGTTTGCGCTACCGTGTGCTGCCGTGCGGCGTGCACAGCAGGAGTGACTGGTGCTGGGCGACTAGGAACCTGCGGTGTGGAGGAAGCTTCTCCCTCCACCGCAAAGTCAACCGAGGTCTCGGCGCGGTGTTCAATGATCTGCACCATCATGCTTGGGCAAGGGATAAAGCAAAAACCTAATGCCTAGGCCCCTACCTGGCGTGCCAAATGTCAGAGAGTAAATCTTCGGCCGGGTGGTGGAGTGCACCCGCCCTAAATCCTGAGATGAGGAGGGGCTTAGGCGTTTTGCTTGATCGTTGGAATGAACGGGAAGAACTCAAGAACACACAAGGATTTAGAGTGGTTTGGGCCACCGGAGCGTAATACCCTACTCCACTGTGAGATGTATTGCTTGTGAGCTTGTATGAGTTTGCGAGCCTAAGGTGTGATCTAAGATTTCGTGTGTGTGTGTAACGTCGCATGCCTCCCCTTTTATAGCTGAAGGGGGGCATGCACAAAGGGACTAAGCTCCGACATGTGGGCCTAGGGACAAAGAATATAGTGCTTGGATCCTACTAATGTCTGTTGCCGAGACAACCTTCTTGTGCCCTGACACCCGAGATCTGCGTATCCTTGGAGTGTAGGGGAAGCTTCTTGTAGAAGGGAGGATGAGTATAGCGCGCCGCTCGGCACGGGCGCACTGTTTGCCAGCAGACCCAACAGGCGCACCGTCTGCTGGATGACCTTGACGCCGCCTGCCAGCGGATGGGACGGGACACATTAAATGCTGAGAGGGCACGTCGCCCGTTTGTGCAGTGGCAGGCAGCGCGTCCTCTCCCCAATAAATGCAGGGGCTGCACGACTTCACGTCAGGCTCGGCCCGATAGCTTATGTCATGGGCCACAAGCAACGGGTCTCCGCCTGAGCAGGAAGTGGAGGGCAAGGCCCGGACACGTGTCAGCACCGGACCCCTGCTCATACCAGGGTCCTCCTCGTTCCGGGACCCTGCTGAGGTTCGGACATACCCGGAGGCTCTAGACTTATATGTATAGGGGTCTGGTGTCCTTCTGAGGGGGTCCAGACTTACTGGGATGTGTTGTCTTTTCTTGCCACGTGTCACCCTTTGGCCTACCCATGCGGTGGGGTCAGGCGCCGTCCCGCGCGTGGCTAGGAGACGTCGCATGGGTGCGGCGTCTTCATGCTGTAGAAGAGGGTACCCCTGATTTAGGGTACCGACATAAACTATTTCAATTGAGCAAGATAACTTTTTACATTGTATCGCTCAATTAGTAAATAGGAATGCCTTGCTTAAGGACCAAGTTGAAAAGCTAAAAGTTGAAAATCTAGCTTTTCAAGAAAAATATGATATGCTTCTATATTCTAATGAAAATCTTATGGATGATCATATCATATTAAACATTGCTCATGAGGCTGTAATAGAAAACTTAAAAACTCAACAACCTCACTCATGCACATGTATTCAAATTGAAACTATATTACCATGTGCTAAAGCTTGTTGTTCGTCGACAAGCAACTCTTCCTTTAGCTAGAATTTACAGGAACAAAAGATGATACATATCAAAAGCTCAAAGAAGAGAATGAGAGGCTAAAGATGAGCTTGACACAACTTAAAGGGAAGTGCATTGCTCAACCTTCTCAAGATAACCATGATCACATGGTGAAGAAGCTTGAGACGGAAATAACCGTAGCATGCACTAAATCCCTTAAAGATAATATCAAGGACTTGAGGATTGCCAAGAGGAGGGAACAAAAGAAGAAAATCAATACCTCTTCCAAAAACCTCAACCATGCCTCCATACAAGGTAACATCCAAGGTAATGATCAAGCCACACTTCACACTAAGAGAAGTAAAAAGTGTAGTGAATGCTTTGAAAAGGGACACTCGATTAGGTCATGTCCTCATATTAAAAATGACTTGATTATTAACAAGGATGATAAACCTTGTTTTAAATGCTCAAAGAAGGGACACTTGATTAAGTGTTGTCCCTATTTAAAACAAAAAGGCATAGTGTTAGAAAAGAAAATATTAACTAACCATGTAGCGAGCAAGAAACAAGGAAGGAAGAAATCTTCAAGACTTGAAGATCACCTTTGCTACATATGCCGAAAGAAGGGACATCAATGCAAGGATTGTCCCATTGGTAACTATCCCACTCCTAGCTTGTTAATTACTTCACATGTAACTAGGCAACCCAAAATTTCAACTTGTGCTAGAAAGTTAATGAGTTTACCAAATGCTAACACAAAGGACTTTTGGGTTCCTAGATCTTTGTTGACTAACCTTAATGGACCCATCAAGCGATGGGTACCAAAATATGCTTGACAAGCTTTGCAGGAAAAAGAGATGATATGAAGCTTTGGGGTGCTTGAGAGAGTCAATTCAATTCTTATTAACTCAAGCTATCAATCTTCAATGATCTATATATCCAAGTTTGACCCAAAGTTGTTTTGAACTATTATATCTAAAACTCATATCATCTCGGGGAAGATATTGATGTTGTAGGAAATAAAGAATTATCCTATGCGGAAAAATCAAGGCCTACAACATGGAGGAAAACCAAAGGATGGTAACACTTATGTCTTTAAGTGCAAGTATCTTCAAATATCATTTCTCTTGTGTCTTGTGTAGTCACATAGAAAAGGGAAGCACTTAAGAATGTCGTTAGATTATATTACCATTCTTTGGAAGAAGTTCCTCTCATATGGTAGATTGCATATTTATCATTTCTACTATGGCAATCTACATGCTTTAAATTGTTTTAACTACCTTATGGCATGATCTACATTGATTATCCTGTTGTTGCCATATTCTAGACATAGAAAGAGATATTCCAAGTTCTTAAAAGAATAAAGTGTCATATAAGGAATTCAAATTCTTAGGACACTTATAAAGGGAATCTCTCTTTATATCTAGAATCGTGAGACTAATGTTTTTTTGTCTAAATAACTTAAGTAGTCTCACATGTAGAGAATAAGTTTCTCTATGGAAATGCGTAATCTAACATGAAAAGGAAAATCAATCCAATGATTTATATTATATTTCTTCTTGCTTAAATTGGATATGATTCTTCTACATTCATCGCTCTCCATGTTATGAATTAGATTTATTCTCATAATCTTAAAGAATTAACTTTGCTTGTTTTATAAGTTAAAATTGAGCATACATCATGGAATAATCTAGTTCATATTATAAAGTTTCCGTGCTTTAGTAATACACTTTTCATTCCTTGACAAAAATGATTACAAAAAGGGAAACTAGTGCTTGTGTTACTAATGACATATCTCTTGAGCTTACTTATGAAAATCTACAAGAGAGTAAGTGGAAGCCACAAGACTCAAGGGTTACTCTTCACCCAAAGGAAGAAAGGTAAAAGCAAAGGTATGGGAACTCTTCTTCTTAATCAAATATAGTTCCCATCAATGGTTATTTACTCTAAATTATCATATTCTACCTATGAGAAGAATAGATTCCTTATCGGACATAAATCAGCTAAATGTGCATTCAATCTTGTTCTCATAAATACACTTGTCCATTAGAATCTAATTCATGCCTTTGCTATATCCATTCTCATATTGATATGCTTCTAAGTTATGATAATAAATTCAATATGAAGAAGTAAATTTCCTATGATTGATCAAAATGTTTAAAAGATGCATATCTTTACGGGGAGCCCATTTCTATATCTTGATTATATTGAGACTAACACTTTATCTTAGTAATCTCATATAGTCTCATGTATGAGAACATTTTTCTCATAAAGTATGCTACTACATATCAATCCATCTTGGAAAAGTAATGTCACCTTTATCAAGGATTGTAGCTTTTATTGTTAAAGTAGCATATTTACTGGATTCTCCCATTTTAAGCTTGCTTAATGATCTAATGCCTATGTTATTCTTTTGATCGCATCTGTTGTTTGTTTGATCATTGAATAACTTCAATTAACACTTATGTTTCTTAGTGCCTTATATAATTTCAATCAATATCTCTCTTGATATGCACTAAGTTAAAAGGAGAATTCATGATATATTTATGCAATTTGTGATCTACTTGATATATAATAACAATGAATTAAAAAGGATCACTAGTTGTAGAACCCTCTCTTGTGCAAAATATTTCCATACACTGTCTTGAATATAGGTCTTAAATATCTAAGACTAAGGACAAAACACAATGAAGAGAGCGTCTCTATGTGAAGGTACAAAAGGGTAAAACTACTTCCTCTCATTTATACATGTACCTAAATCTTCTATACATTTCTTGCGTATCTCGTATAAAAGGAAGAGAAAGCATGTCTATGCATATCCCTGCTTCATACCTAGTTTAACCTCTCAAAAAATTTCATGCTTCCATTAATGCACTTTTGTTGCAACTAGGTAAAGTGATTTTATTGTCAAAGAGCTTAAAGCTTAACCTTGTAACGAGGATAAGCTACCTTTGTTTCAAAGGTGGAGAGTCCTTAAGTCTCTTTAAAATCCTTAAGGGTAAATGCTTAAAATGATTCCAACATGCTTTCATAAGTGCATAGTCTGTCATGAGCATCACACTTTTATTATGACAGATTGCACTTCACAGTTTCTATGATAAAGATATGTTATCATTAACCTAATTATGTGCACTTGGCATTTAAGGCCAAAATTTGTATTCCTCTCAAGGCATATATTTAGGGGGAAGCAATCTATATTATATAAAACTGTTTAAGCTTAATTGACATATCCTTTTGATCATGTTTCTTTCCTTTGGTACATTTGCATATTTCCTATCTCTATCATGCCAAGGCTAAGACTAATATGTTTCCATGAGCATCTCGTGTATTAAGTCTTAGATTGAAAGGGAAATGGAGTATTCGGCAAAGACATCGCTTCCACTCTACATCTTCGGTATTATCCTTCCTTGCCGGTATTCCGCCAGCTCTCCAATTTGGTATAATCTTCACTCATATATTATTTGCCAAAGGGGGAGAGAAAGTAAAAAGGGCTTATATTTCACTCACAAAGTATCCGTTTTTGGCGATTCATGCCAAAGAGGGAGAAAGTATTAGCCCAAAGCAAAAGGACCGCACCACCACCAATTTCAAAAAATGTAGTCTTTCAATTTGTATTAAAGAAGTTTTTCAATTGGTATCTTATTTGTTATAAATTCAAATTGGTGTGACCTTTCTCAAAATTAATATCTAAACCCTCCTGAACACTAAGAGGAGAATTTCATTGAAGGGGAGTTTTGTTTAGTCAAAGAAAAAGCATTTGAAACAAGGGGAGAAAATTTCAAATCTTGAAAAATGCTTCTCGAAATCTTATTCATTTACCTTTGGCTATTTGCAAAAGACTCTGTGAAAGAATTTCCAAAAACATTTGCGAAAACAAAACATGTGGTGCAAGCGTGGTCCAAAATGTTAAAATAAAGAAAGCAATCCTTACATATCTTATGAAAATGTAAATTGGTTTAATTCCAAGCAACCTTTGCAATTACCTTATACAAACTAGTTCATTTATGCATTTATATATTTGCTTTGGTTTGTGTTGGCATCAATCACCAAAAAGGGGGAGATTGAAAGGGAAATAGGGTCAAACCTTTTCCTAAATAATTTTGGTGGTTGAAATGCCCAACACAAATAATTGGACTAACTAGTTTGCTCTAGATCATACATTCTACAGGTGCCAAAGATTCAACACAAACCAATAAAAAGAACAAGTTAGGCTTCAAAAGAAAGGAGCAAAAAGGAAACTGAAGTGTTCCCTAGTCTGGCGCACCGGACTGTCCGGTGTGCCACCGGATAGTGTCACCGGACTGTCCGGTGCACCAGCGGAGCAACGGCTATCTACGCGCAACGGTCGACTTTGACGAATGAATAGTGCAGTACAGTACCACGACAGAAGTCAGAGCAGCAGGTCAGAGGGGCACCGGACTGTCCGGTGCCACATGAGGACAAAGCCTCCAACGGTCGACCAGCTCTAAGCCCTAACGACAAGTTGATGTGGCGGCGCACCGGACATTGTCCGGTGGCGCACCAGACTATCCGGTGCGCCCATCGCCAGCAGCCTTCTCCAACGGCTACAATTTGGTTGGTGGCTATAAATACCACCCCAACCGGCCACTTCAAGGTGTGGGAGCCCAAGCAACATTCCAAGTCATATAGTTGACATATCCAAGCCCTCCCAATCACCTCTATTCATTGATCCATCCTATACACAAGATTTAGACCACTACAAACCACACAAGTGCCACAAAAGAGAGAGCAAGCAAAAGAAAGCCTCTTGTGAGAGTTTAGCTCTAGTGCCTTATGAGATTCATTGAGAGAAAGTGTGTGCTACATCTTGCGTTCATTTGTGCGTGGAGTTTTGACTCCCATTGAACTTCCTCCAAAGTTTTGGAGGCTTATAAAGCTAGCAAGAGACACCTAAGTGTGTGGTGATCCTTGCGGGGTCTTAAGTGATCCTTGAGAAGAAGAGCTCGCCGATCTTGGGGATCGGTTGAGAGAGGGAAAGGGTTGAAAGAGACCCGTCCTTAGTGGACTCCTCAACGGGGACTAGGCCTTCGAGGGCCGAACCTCGGTAAAACAAATCACCCGTGTCTCGTGTGTTTATTGCTTGAGATTTGTTTGTTCTCTCCCTTTCTAAGTTCTCTTGCGCTACTCTTTGCTAACATTATTTTGTGTTGCTTCAAGTTAAATTCTCATTTATAGAAGCAACTCCTTGCAAGAAAGAACTTGTGTTTATATTCTTCTTAACTAAGCCCTCTTGCATTATTCTCCTCTAACATTTCTAGTAGTATTGCTATTGTTTAAATTCCGCACTCTTTGATAACAATACTCGTTGCGAGCAAAGGACTTAGTTTTATACTCTGATAAATTGTGAATATTGTTCTAACCACTAATCAAGGGATCTAGTTGGGGTGTAAAGTTTTAATTTTCAGGTTTCACCTATCCACCCCCTCTAGGCGACTTTCACTATGTGCTTAGTGCGGTTGTGTTCAACAAGATTATCTGCCATGCGGATAGCACTCTCATTGTCACATAGTAGTGGGACTTTGCTCAGATTCTAGCCAAAGTCCCGGAGGGTTTGCCTCATCCAAAGTAGTTGCACGCAACACTGTCCTTTGGCAACATACTCGGCCTCAGCGGTGGATAGGGCAACGGATGTCTGTTTCTTGGAACTCCAGGACACCAGGGACCTTCCTAGAAATTGGCACGTCCCTGATGTACTCTTCCTATCTACCTTGCACCCGGCATAATCGGAATCTGCGTATCCAATTAAGTCAAAGGTAGACCCCTTTGGATACCAGATCCCGAAGCAAGGCGTAGCAACTAAATATCTAAGAATTCGCTTAACGGCTACAAGGTGACATTCCTTGGGGTCGGATTGATATCTAGCACACATGCACACACTAAGCATAATGTCCGGTCTACTAGCACATAAATAAAGTAATGAACCTATCATGGACCGGTATGCCTTTTGATCAACGGACTTACCTCCTTTGTTGAGGTCAACATACCCATCGGTTCCCATCGGTGTCTTCGCGGGCTTGGCGTCCTTCATCCCAAACCGCTTGAGAAGATCTTGTGTGTACTTTGTTTGAGAGATGAAGGTGTCGTCCTTGAGTTGCTTCACTTGGAACCCAAGGAAGTAGGTCAACTCGCCCATCATCGACATTTCGAACTTTTGTGTCATCACCCTGCTAAACTCCTCACAAGGCTTTTGATTAGTAGAACCAAATATTATGTCATCGACATAAATTTGGCACACAAAAAGATCACCATCACAAGTCTTTGTAAAAAGAGTGGGATCGACTTTCCCAACCTTGAAGGCATTAGCAATTAAGAAATCTCTAAGGCATTCATACCATGCTCTTGGGGCTTGCTTAAGTCCATAGAGCGCCTTAGAGAGCTTGAACACATGGTCGGGGTACCTGTCATCCTCATAGCCATGGGGTTGTTCCACGTATACCTCCTCCTTTATTGGCCCATTGAGGAAAGCGCTCTTCACACCCATTTGAAATAGCCTAAAAGAGTGGTGAGCAGCATAGGCTAATAGAATTCGAATAGACTCTAGCCTAGCCACAGAAGCAAAAGTATCCTCAAAATCCAAACCTACGACTTGGGCATAACCTTTTGCCACAAGTCGAGCCTTGTTCCTTGTCACCACCCTGTGCTCGTATTGCTTGTTGCGGAACACTCACTTGGTTCCCACAACATTTTGCTTTGGACGTGGCACCAGACTCCAAACTTCATTTCTTTTGAAGTTGTTGAGCTCTTCCTGCATGGCCAACACCTAATCCGGATCTTGCAAGGCCTCTTCTACCCTGAAAGGCTCAATAGAAGAGACAAACGAGTAATGCTCACAAAAGTTGGCTAATCTTGAGCGAGTAGTTACTCCCTTGCTTATGTCACCCAGAATCTGGTCAATGGGGTGATGTTGTTGGATCGTTACTCGGACTTGAGTTGGAGAGGCACGTGGTGCTTCTTCCTCCATCACTTGTTCTTCTTGTACTCCCCCTTGATCATGTCCCTCTTCTTGAGGTACCTTTTCACCATCTTGAGTTGGAGGATGCACTATTATGGAGGAAGATGGCTGATCTTGCTCCTGTTGTTCCTGTGGTCGCACATCACCAATCGCCATCGTGCGCATTGCGGCCGTTGGAACATCATCTTCATCTATGTCATCAAGATCAACTTGCTCTCTTGGAGAGCCATTAGTCTCATCAAATACAACATCGCTAGAGACTTCAACCAAACCCAATGATTTGTTGAAGACTCTATATGCCTTTGTATTTGAGTCATACCCTAGTAAAAACCCTTCTACTGCCTTGGGAGCAAATTTAGAATGTCTACCTTTCTTCACCAGAATGTAACATTTGCTCCCAAATACACGAAAGTAGGAGACGTTGGGTTTGTTATAGGTAAGGAGTTCGTAGGAGGTCTTCTTGAGAAGGCGATGCAGATAGAGCCGATTTATGGAGTGGCAAGCTGTGTTCACAGCTTCCGACCAAAACCGATCGGGCGTCTTGAACTCTCCAAGCATCGTTCTCGCCATGTCGATAAGCGTCCTGTTCTTCCTCTCTACCACACCGTTTTGCTGTGGTGTGTAGGGAGCGGAGAACTCGTGCTTGATGCCTTCCTCCTCAAGATACTCCTCAACTTGCAGATTCTTGAACTCGGACCCGTTGTCGCTCCTTATTTTTTTCACCTTTAGCTCAAATTCGTTTTGAGCCCTCCATAGAAAGCGCTTTAGGGTCCCTTGGGTTTTTGATTTATCCTGCAAAAAGAACACCCAAGTGAAGCGAGAAAAATCATCAACAATTACAAGACCATACTTACTTCCCCCGATGCTAAGGTAGGCAACGAGTCCGAAGAGGTCCATGTGAAGAAGCTCGAGTGGTCTTGATGTTGTCATCACATTCTTGCTATGATGAGTACTTTCGACCTGTTTCCCTGCCTGACATGCTGCACAAGGCCTATCTTTCTCGAAACAAACATTGGTTAGTCCTAACACATGTTCTCCCTGTAGAAGTTTATGAAGGTTCTTCACCCCAACATGTGCTAGACGGCGATGCCACAACCAGCCCATACTAGTCTTAACTATTAAGCATGCATCTAGATCGGCCTCCTCTTTCGAAAAATCAACTAAGTAGAGTTTGCCGTCTAATACACCCTTAAAAGCTAATGAACCATCACTCGTTCTAAAGACAGATACATCAATGTTTGTAAAAAATACAATTGTAACCCATGTGACACAATTGACTTACAAACAGAAGGTTGTAACCAAGCGACTATACTAGAAATACATTCGATATGGAGTGCTCGTTGGTGATGGCTATCTTGCCCAAGCCTTTGACCTTGCCTTGGTTCCCATCTCCAAAGATGATCGTATCCTGGGAATCCTTGTTCTTGACGTAGGAGGTGAACATTTTCTTCTCCCCCGTCATGTGGTTTGTGCATCCGCTATCGATAATCCAGCTTGAGCCCCTGGATGCATAAACCTGCAAGGAATTTAAGCTTGGGTTTTAGGTACCCAACTCTTGTTGGGTCCTACAAGGTTAGTCAAAATAGTTTTTGGAACCCATATGCAAGTTTTGTCTCCCTTGCATTTGGATCCCAACTTTCTAGCCACTACTTTTGCATTCTTACATGAAAGAATAAAAGAAGTGTTGCAAGCATGAAAAACAGTAGTGGGTTCATTGCACATTTTCCTAGGCACATGACATACAACATTATTCCTCCTAGGCGCATGAGGCACAACATGATTGCGCCTAGGCCTATTTCTACTACAATCATAAGTAGAGCTAGAAGCAATCATAGCATGATCATAGTCTCTATCATTATAAGCATTCCTAGAAAATTTTATATCATAAATGTAGGCATAACACTTTTGAGAACTACTAGCCATAGGGGTCTTCCCTTTCTCCTTGTTGAGAACGGGAGCCTTTTGGCTTGTTAAGTTCTTGGTTTCCTTTCGAAAACCAAGTCCATCCTTAATGGAGGGGTGTCTACCAATAGTGTAGGCATCCCATGCAAATTTTAATTTATCAAAACCAATTTTGCAAGTCTTAAATTGAGCATTAAGACTTGCCACCTCATCATTTAATTTAGTAATAGAAGCAATATGTTCATTACAGGCATCAACATCAAAATCCTCACATCTATTACAAATAACAACATGCTCTACACATGAACTAGATTTATTAACTTCCTCTAGCTTAGCATTTAATTCATCATTTAAACTCCTTAAACTAGAGACAGATTCATGGCAAGTAGACAACTCAGAGGATAGCATTTCATTTCTTTTAATTTCTAGAGCAAGAGATTTTTGAACACTAATAAATTTGTCATGCTCTTCATACAAAATATCTTCTTGCTTCTCTAGCAATCTATCTTTTCATTTAGAGCATCAATTAATTCATTAATTTTCTCTACTTTGGCTCTATCTAAACCTTTAAATAAACTAGTGTAATCTACTCCATCATCGGAGGATTTTTATTCACTAGATGAAGTGTACTTGGGTGTGTCCCGAACACGTACCTTTTTCTCCTTGGCCATAAGACATGTATGGCGTTCGTTGGGGAAGAGTGAGGATTTGTTGAAGGCCGAGGCAGCTAGTCCTTCGTCGTTAGAGTCGGAAGAGGAGCAGTCCGAGTCCCATTCCTTTCCAAGGTGCGCCTCGCCCTTTGCCTTCCTGTAGTTCTTCTTTTTCTTCTTCTTCCCGCTCTTTTCTTGTCTCTGGTCACTATCATTATCGGGACAATTTGCAATAAAGTGACCAGTCTTACCGCATTTAAAGCAGGAGCGCTTTCCCCTTGTTTTATTCTTGTTGGGGGTACTCCTTGCATCCTTTAAGCGCGATCTTGAAGCGCTTGATGATAAGCGCCATCTCAACCTCGTTGAGGCCAGCAGCCTCCACTTGTGCCACCTTGCTTGGAAGCGCCTCCCTGCTACTGGTTGCCTTAAGAGCAATAGGTTGAGGCTCGTAGACGGGAAGTGGACCGTTTAGAGCATCGTCCACATATCGAGCTTCCTTCACCATCATGCGCCCGCTCATAAATTTTCCAAGAATCTCCTCGGGTGTCATCTTGGTGTACCTGGGATTCTCACGAATAAGATTGACAAGATGGGGGTCAATTACAGTAAATGACCTTAGCATGAGTCGGACGACGTCATGGTCCGTCCATCTTGTGCTTCCATAGCTTTGAATCTTGTTGACCAGGGTCTTGAGCCTGTTGTAGGTTTGTGTTGGCTCTTCTCCCCTGATACGGCGAATCTCCCTAGCTCGCCTTCCACCAGCTCCATTTTGGTAATCATAGTGGTGTCGTTTCCCTCATTAGAAATCTTGAGGGTGTCCCAGATTTGCTTGGCGTTGTCCAAGCCACTCACCTTATTATATTCATCCCTGCAAAGTGAAGCTAGCAGGACAGTAGTAGCTTGTGCATTTTTATGAATTTGCTCATTTATGAAAACAGGATTGTCAATACTATCAAAATGCATTCCGTTTTCAACAATCTCCCAGATACTAGGATGGAGAGAAAATAAATGACTACGCATTTTATGACTCCAGAAAGAGTAGTCTTCTCCATCAAAGTGTGGAGGTTTCCCAAGTGGAATTGATAGCAAATAAGCATTTGAATTAAATGGAATACAGGAATAATCAAATGAATAGTTTTGATTAACCATTTTCCTTTTTGAAGAGTCGTCGTCTTCGTCGTATGGTGAAGAAGACGAGGCATCGCTGTCGTAGTAGATGATCTTCTTGATGCGCCTCTTCTTCTTCCCGTCTTTCTTCTTTTGACTCGAGCCTGAGTTCGTAGGCTTGTCGTCTCTTGGCTCGTTGAAGACAGACTCCTTAGATGAAGAGTACAACTCTGATACCAATTGAGAGCACTTAGAGGGGGGGGGTGAATAGGTGATCCTGTAAAATCAACCACTAAATAGCCACAAAACTTAGTTATAGAAGTGTTAGTGCGACTAAGTAGTTTTGAAGCGAGTTCTTGTGGATAAAACAATCACAGAGAAAGCAACACAAGATACACGTGATTTTTATCTCGTGGTTCGGCCAAGTGACACTTGCCTACTTCCACATTGTGGCGTCCCAATGGACGAGGGTTGCACTCAACCCCTTTCAAGTGATCCAGTGATCAAATTGAATACCATGACTTTCTTCCTTATAGTCTTTCTCCCGTTTGCGAGGAATCTCCACAAGTTGGAGCCTCTCGCCCTTACAATAAAGATCACAAAGAAGGCACAAGAGTAAGGCTAGGAGAGCAACACACACAACACACAAATCCACAGCACACACACGCACACAAGCCAAGACTTGAGTTCGAAACGTAGCATAGAGAGTTCACAACTTGAACAGAGCTCAAATCATTAACACAATCGATCAAAAGCGCGGAGGCGGAGTGTGGGAGTCTTAGAATGCTTAGTGAATGCTTGGGTGACTCATCCATGCGCCTAGGGGTCCCTTTTATATCCCCAAGGCAGCTAGGAGCCGTTGGAGGCAAACTTGGAAGGCCATCCTTGCCTTCTATCGAGTGGCGCACCGGACAGTCCGGTGCGCCACCGGACAGCTACTGTAGCATGTCCGGTGCGTGATTGCCTTCCAAATCGGGCACAACCGACCATTGCAGCTCCAGGCCCGTTGGCGCACCGGACACTGTCCGGTGCACTCTGCCGACCGTTGGAGCTGCCATGCGTCGCCGCAGATTTCGCGGCTGATTGTTGACGCTGGCGACCGTTGGCTCACCGGACAGTCCGGTGCACCACCGGACAGTCCGGTAAATTTTAGCCACATCGCCTTTCTTCATTCCTGAGAGCAACGAGTTCGCCGCGGATGACCCACCGGACAGTCCGGTGCACCACCGGACAGTCCGGTGAATTTTAGCCGTATGCCGCCATCAAATCCCGAGAGCGGCGAGTTCACCGCGGACCAGCCTGGCGCACCGGACACTATCCGGTGCACCACCGGACAGTCCGGTGTGTCAGACCGAGCTAAAGTTTGGCTGCACAGCGTCAAGTCCTTCCCTTTTCCTCTCTTCTTCTTTAGTCACTGTTTCTAGCACTTGGATAACCATGTTAGTACATAAAACAATTCACCAAGTCTAGAAACATACCTTTTGCCTTGATTTGCACTTCTCACTTTATTTGACACATAAGAACTTAATTAAACGTGTTGGGCACTTAATCACCAAAATATTATAGAAATTGCCCAAGGGCACATTTCCCTTTCAGCTAGGTAACGCAAGAGTCCATAAAAAGTTTGGAGGAAAAATTCATTTGAAGGAAAAATAAAATTACACATAAAACACTTTTCACAGAGTCTGTAGTAGCACCGGACATGCCTCACCGAATACGACACATCATAGGAGTTGTCCTCTATGTTAGATCTGAAATGCACCGATTTGTTCAATGTGCACCAAGCATGTGGACACACATGACACTTAGGGATCTTACAAACTATGCATTTGCACATTTGTATGCATCGACATTTTCGATGTGGCACCAAATGTCGCATCCAATAGGACACTTAGAGAACTTGTAAAATGTGCAATTTCATGTTTACACTCACTGGCGTGTTCGGTGTAGCATCGAATGACACACTGAAAAGGGCACCTAGAGAGCATGCAAACTATGCATGAGAGTTGAATACTCACTTGATATGTTCGGTGTGTCAACGGACATGGTACTAGACAAGGTACTCAGAAAGCATGTTCAGTATGCCCAAAGCTGATATACTCATCGGACGTGTTCGATGTGACATTGATGCTCATACAGGATGTTTGACACACTAACGTCTACTTTCAGAAGAAGACGTTAGAGAGGCATCGTCGTATCCGGTGCAGTGAGAAAAGTTACATCGGACACATCTGATGCACACGAAAATTCTGTATGGATTTGTAAAGGATAGTTTGGCCCTCTAGGACTATTTGTACTACCCATATTAGCTCGACGAGCTATCTTGCCCCTTCTAATAGTCGAATTAACATGTGATAAACAGGAAGTCGCTTTGCATTATGAGGAGATTAGAGAAGTGTTGATCTTGTGATTTGAAACCTTATTAGTGCCTAAAAAGTGATTTGTTTGCATCCACCACCCACATTAGGCTTCTGTTGGTCAAGTGAGAGTCTAGTGTTTATTACTCTTGGTGATCCGCATGACCTAGATAGCTCGATGTTGATTGGAGTGCGATAGTGACCCTAAGAGCTCATGGGTGGCCCAACTCTAGTGATGTACACGGTTGTGAGTGGTTCACCGTGTTGGAGTGGCGAAGAATCAACTCATAGAGAGCTTAGTCCTTGCGCAGACTAATGGAGAGTGATACACTTGCATGGATGCTTCAACAAGGGCTAGTGGAGAGTGCCAACTTGTTGATACCTTGGGAAAATTAGTGGTTTTCTAAACCCTTGTTTTACTTTCCGCTATTATATTTGACCAATTTACTTTAAGTATTAACATTTTAAGTATTGCCATGATAATATAAAGTTTGGTTTTAGTGCACTTTATCTTTTCCTAAACATATTAGGCACTAGGGTGAAGTTGGCTTATTCTTAGTGTCGGTGTTTCGAACTAGCATCAATGAGTAAATTTCTGTATGCGTGTTTTGGCTCTAGATGGTGTGCTCAGTGGCCGCAAGATTTATATTAGTTCGATTGAACGTCCCTACTTCTAGTCTTTGGTGGCTCGCGCTACAGGCACCTGATTGGTCGCTGTAGGGGTTACAAGCGGGTGAGAGAGGAAAGAACCCCAAGTCTCTAAGGGTTGTTCGGTTAGAGGTCCTATGTATCGTGTGTTCGCTCTTCGTTTGACCTCTCAAGTTGTTGGGCCAACCCCCTTCTTTAATAGACCAAGGAGGGGGTCGATTACAGATGGCTTCTCTCAGAAAGGATTGTCATAGTGGGATAAAATGGAGCAGTTCACCTCCCGATAAAAACCTCATCATACGGTGATGTCCAAGTCCATCCTCATGTAAATCTCCGACCATGCTTCTTTAAGACCGCTGGGGGAGCGTGTTGGCGATTGGAGTCGAGCGTCCTAATTACTCCTCATGTCCATCTATTCTCATATTGACTCATGGTCTTCGTAGCCTGACCTCTACCTGGCTCTGCCTTGCCCAACCTCTAGACTCGTGTGTAGGAGTCATCTGGAGGCGGATCTTTCAGATGAACCTTTCTTCATCCTCCCTCTGACGCGTGCCCCGAGGGGGCATCCGATTACCGATAGTGTCTCCGGAGCCCCGAGGGGGTATATCTCCCTTATGGGCTTCCCATACGGTGGGTCAGGCGACGCTAGGTAGTTGTCTTTGCACACCTTGGGTTTTGTGGCATCTATTTTGGATTGTCCTGAGGGGTCGTTTCTTCTTTGGAAAATTGGTTGTGGCTCTTACCTTGCAGAGTCGAGGATGCGTTTGTGTGTCGATCCCTCCTTGCTTGTGGATGTCGCATTCTTGTAACAGCTTATAAATGTAAGAGGGGGGCGTTGGCCATATTGTTTCCTTCGCGCCTTCTGCCTCCCGTTCTCCCCCTCTGATGGATCCATGCAATCGTCGGTCGTCGAGTCTTCATGGAGGAAGAGGTCGCGTCGTGTTGTGTCTAGGTCGGAGTAAGGCTTTGACCTTGGAGTTTGTTTTTCTTTCCTTCACAACGTTATGACGTCTAGTTCTCTACTTTAGCATGGCCTCCGTCGTTCATAGTGGCCTGGGCGTGCCACCTCCTCTTGGGTCGTCGTGGTTGGGCCCGTGGGATCCTCCCCTGCATTCTTTCGAGTTTGTAGAGCGTCTTGCCGCTTCTTGAGCAGCCCTGGACACGACGGACACCGAATTGGGCCTTCTTCGGGACCAGCTCACTGAGTCCGACGATCGTGTAGTAGGTAATGTCCTTCTTGATGCCTCCCATACCTTTCGCTAGTCTAATTCCTTCGTGATTTTTTTTTTGTTTTTTAGTCTGGGAGGCGGAGCTGGAGAAGGTCCATCACCAAGCAAGCCAAGTTGCAGAGTACGGGTATGTTTGGATTACTACCGCCGATCCCACACCGCGCCACACTCGGCGTGCCGCAGTTGTGGCGGCCGAATCGGCCGCCGCAGCTTAGGCAGGGTGTGACGCCGGAGGTCAAGGTCCAAACAGGCCCTACATATCCAAGATATTGTGGATTCCCTGATTGCCGGGGAGCTCTAGTTGTTGTCTCCAAGACGTTGTCGGTCTTTCTCGAGACATCCGAGACTATGGAACAGAGGACATGCTGGAGGGATATGACGAGGTGACCAGTCGTGTCGTAGTGCTAAGTCCTTCTAGGGCGCCTCGGCCAATTAACCCTCTGGTCCATTCAAGGTCATTAGTGGAGAATCTCTAGAGGGACCTTGCCATGCTGCTGGCGCTACTAACACTAAGGTCCAGCGTCTGTGAACACGTTTGGCGGCTCGTAATGACTCGGGAGCTAGTAACTTAAGTGGCGCTACTTTTCGGTTTCTAGCCTTCTTTCGGTGCGCTACTGAGTGTTTGCAATTTTCTATACTTTCAAAGCCGGAGCTGGAAGTTCTGATCCATTGCTTATGCGTGGATCATGCCACAGGGTTCCTCCATGCCCGTGGCAGAAATCGTGATCTGCGCCTCCTGGACATCTTGAACCGTGTCCATGAAGTTGTAGAGTTAAATATCCATTGTGGCGTGGTAGTGGCTTTAGACATCGCACAGTTATATTTTGGTGGCAAACTTCACAATGTTGTTGGCTTGCGAGAGGGCGTGACAAAAGAATATCTAGATCTTTTGATAGATGACTTATTGAAAGGGAAATTTCTATAAATGTTTTGATGATTAGATGCCCAACAAATACTATTTTAAGATGATGTGTACTAAACATTAAAGAGATACAAATCAAGAATCAAGGTATGACTCTAGCCTTAGTGAATTGTTTTTGGTACTAACATATTCTTCTAAGTGCTAGGAACCTCGTCAAATCAAATGAGATTGGATTAGAGAAGTTTGGCTAAGTACAGCCAGACTTGCACCAGCCTTCGGTGCACCGTATTGTCTGGTGCCTAGGCTGGCTCAGCGATGAAGTCGCTGCTCTCGGGAATCGCAGAGGGTGCTGCGGCTAAAATTCATCGGACTGTTCGGTGGTGCACCAGACTGTCCGGTGGCCAACAACGCTCATGCCAACGATCGGCAGCGCGATCAACGGGCGACACGTGGCCAGAGCCAACGGTCACTAGGCCGCACCGGACTGTCCGGTGTGCCAAGTGGACCGAGGGTTCAACGGTCAGCTTCGCCAAAGAAGGAAAGAAATTGTGCACTGTTCATGTCCGGTGGCGCACCGGACTGTCCGGTGCGCCAACCGACAGAAGGCAAGAATTGTCTACCAAATGGAGATTCAACTGCTCCTAGCTGCCTTGGGGCTATAAAAGGGACCCCTAGGCACATGGAGTAGTACACCAAGCCTCCATTGAACATCCTAAGATGCCTAGACACCGCAAGCACTCATCCAGATCACTGTGATTATGATTTGAGCACTTGTTGAGTTGTAAACTCGTAGCGTGTGTTTGTGTGCTCGTTTCTTGGCTTGTGTGTGTGTCATTGCTACGACTCTAGCTCTTGCGTGTGTTTCTTTCCCTCCCTTACTCTTGTCGTTTTAATTGTGATCAATATTGTAAGGGTGAGAGGCTCCAACTTGTGGAGATTCCTCACAAGGAAAACATCAACTATAAGGAAGAAAATTGTGGTATTCAAGTGGATCATTGGATCACTTGAAAGGGGTTGAGTGCAACCCTCGTCCATTGGGACGCCAGAACGTGGAAGTAGGCAGGTGTTCTATTTGGCCGAACCACGGGATAAAATCGATGTGTCGCCTGTTGCTATTCTTGTGTGATTCTCTCTGCTTCTACTCACTTGATAATTGCTCTAAGTTTAGTACTCACTTTGTGAAGAGCAATTAAGTGAAGAAGTCAATTCTTTCTCTCTAGACATAGCACCTTGGTTTTGATTTCGCTAACATTTTCATAATCCAAGTTTGTGCTATTTAGTGTTGATTTTTTATAGGATCACCTATTCACCCCCTCTAGGTGCTCTCACTTATATGTCGCTATAAATGTTGTGCTTCGAGAGGCATTCGTGGAGGAGATAATCTGTGATTTACCAAAGCTAGATTATGACCTTCTCTCTTCCATTGGTACGGATACCCAGTTGCTACGACTTGTTCAGTTTATTTTACGCGCGTGGGTTTCGGGTCCCCCTAACCTTGTTTGTTTCGTGGATTTTGTTTCTTGGATAGGGGGGTGTTTTCGTACAACTTTCACCCATCCGACATGCGTGTGCAGGGCGAGCCCTTGATTCTCTGCTCGATATAGAGATCCATCTGGGGGCCATCCCATATTTTTGGTTTACTCTCTCCCGCACGTCCCATTCGCAAGGACACGAAAAGGTGAGCCATACCACACTTTCATCGATGGGCTAGCAATGACGCTCGATGAGCTACAGCCAGGGAATTTGAGTGAGGCCTTAGTTCCTTTCCTGGGATCCAAGCGCGCGGTCAGCTGGTGACCGTCCTCATACTCCTAGACACCGACTCATAGTTACCGGCTCCGTTCGACCGGACCCGATGGCTCGTTGCCTTTCTTCGTGATAAACCATGAGTCAAACATTTCTGAGACTCGAACACAAACTGGTGACGCCCTTGATGCTCGTGTGGTAGGGCCGGCCCTGAGGGTGTGCAGGGTATGCGACCGCTAGGGCCCCCAAGGTTCGTAGGGCACCCGTTTATCCATCTTATATCCAAATACATATAAGTTACAGATAAATCTCTATTCTCATTCTTTTGTTGCGTCTATTTATTTTCTGGCAATCATCTCTTCGAGGTCGCGCAACAGTCTGCTTGATGACAAATACTAAAATTGACATGGGAAGGACGGAAGATGTTGTACACCTGTGCCTGTCGCATTGCTTAATTCTAGCCTACCGGAGGGCCGACCCTAATAACATACATTGCTTAATCCTAGTTTAGTTTGCTAAACTTTGTTTTCAGAAAATTTGATCTAATGTATTTAGATTTGGTTTACTGTGCATTTTAAGGTTTAGGCTAGTTTGACAAATTAAAAATAAAAATACTCTCTCAAAAGTCAAAACAAATGTAGAGTTATATTACATAATTTGTATAATTTTACGACTCATAAAATACTGTAACAGTGTCTCCAGTCATATCATTTTGAATAAAATTATGTACATCATCAACTTTTTTATTTTTCAGATATTATTTAAAAGTTAAAAATAACAGACTCAAATTTTCGTATAGGGCCTCCATGTAAATTTTCGCTTAGGGCCCCCGAAATGTCAGGACCGGCCCTGATGTGTGGTAGGGTCCTAACTGCTAGTGTGCTCGTCACTGGCTGCCCCTAGCTCTATTTCTGCTGGAGCGGTTGCGAGCCATTCGCGGACTAGCCTTAGAACTCCATATTTTTTGGGTCCAGTGCAACCCGTCTGGTTACGACAATTTTGCAAGCGACAAGATTTTTTGATCCCTGCAAAAGGAAAGGACGAGTGCAGGATCTTACCAGGGAGGGCCCATGACGATCGATCAGTTTTCGAGTAGGGATGGTTTGCGGGGCAGTTGTGCCAATGCATCGGTCCCGAGTAGCATTTATTCTTGAAGTTTGGTCGATGGAGAACAATCCTGTGAGGGAGGGGGTGCCCTGCATCGATTGAGCAAAAAAGGAGGGTTGTCAACTGAGAGCACCTAGAGGGGGGTGAATAGGTGATCCTGTAAAAACTTAAAACTTAATCCACAAAACTTGATTATGAGTTAGCACAAATAAGCCAAGTGGCTAGAGAGGAGAACTTGCACAACACGATAACCACAAAGATATCAACACAGAGATGGCACAGTGGTTTATCCCGTGGTTCGGCCAAGTCCAACACTTGCCTACTCCACGTTGTGGCGTCCCAATGGACGAGGGTTGCAATCAACCCCTTTCAAGCGGTCCAAAGACCCACTTGAATACCACGGTGTTTTGCTTTCACTTTACTATATCCCGCTTGCGAGGAATCTCCACAACTTGGAGCCTCTCGCCCTTACACTTTGAAGTTCACAAAGAAGCACGGAGTAAGGGAGGGATGATCAACACACACAAGACACGAAATCAGAGCATCAACACGCACACAAGTCACAACAAGAGCTCACAACACAACCCAGCGAGTTCACAACTCAAATGGAGCTCTAATTGCTATCACAAAGAATCAAATGCGCGGAATCAAAGTCTTGGTGCTTAGGAATGCTTAGAGAATGCTTGGTGTACTCCTCCATGCGCCTAGGGGTCCCTTTTATAGCACCAAGGCAGCTAGGAGCCGTTGAGTGCATTCCAGGAAGACAATTCTTGCCTTCTGTCGCCTGGCGCACCGGACAGTCCGGTGCACCACCGGACACTGTCTGGTGTGGATCTCCTTCCTTATTTGGCGAAGCCGACCGTTGGCGCTTTGGAGCCGTTGGCGCACCGAACACTGTCCGGTGCACACCGGACAGTCCGGTGCCCCCCTTCCGACCGTTGGCTCGGCCACGTGTCTCGCGCGGATCGCGCGGCCGACCGTTGGCCCGGCCGACCGTTGGCTCACCGGACAGTCCGGTGCACACCGGACAGTCCGGTGAATTATAGCCGTACGCCGTTAATCACTTCCCGAGAGCAGCAAGTTCGCCTGAGCCAGCCTGGCGCACCGGACACTGTCCGGTGCACCCAGACAGAGCTGACTTTGGCTGAACAAAGCCATCTTTAATTTCAACTTGATTTTTCCTGTTTCCAGACTTAGACACAATACATTAGTCTCTAAAACAATGTACTAAGTCTGAGAAACATACCTTTATACTTGATTTGTACTTTGTCCACCATTTAATACTTAGGCACTTGTGTTGGACACTAAATCACCAAAATACTTATAAATGGCCCAAGGGCACATTTCCCTTTCAATCTCCCCCTTTTTGGTGATTTATGCCAACACAACATAAAGCAAGTAGAACAAGTGCAAAATCAATTCAAATAAGAACTCAAAATTGTTTTGATTCAGACTTGACATATATGGATCATTCTTTGCCACCACTTGGTTGTTTTTGCAAATTAAACTCAATTTCCTATTTCTAAGTCAAACACACTCGTTGAGGCATAAAGAGAGATATTTCAAGAGAAATTGATCAAAGAGTTCAAAAACTCCCCCTTTTTCCCATAATTAAGCCTTCTCCCCACAAGAGACCAACTTTTGACAATAAGAGGCAAACAAGAGTATTTTGACAAACAAAAACTCTAACTCTACTTTTTCAAAATTCTCAAGTGGTAGCTGATCCATTTCTTGCTTTGGCCTTATTTTCTCCCCCTTTGGCATCAAGCACCAAAACGGGATCAATTTTGGCCCTTTAACCCCATTTCCTCACCAAAATCTTCAACTAAGAGTAAAAAGACAATAAGAGTACAAGGATGAACTTGGAATAAGTTACTCTTTCATCGGAGTGCAGTGGAAGTCTTGCATGGTCCAAGTCCACCTTTTCCCTTTCAAACCTCCTTTGAGACTAAATTAAGCAAACTCAAGCACACAGTTAGTCTCAAAGGGTCAAGTTGTAGCACATCTCCCCCTAAATATGTGCATCACTTGCAAGTGGACTTGTGAGGTCCGGGGAGTGTTTGTACAACTTGAGCACCATAAATAAACAACAAAATGCTTAAGGAACATGATCAAGGCATAAAACACATGTATGCTATAAATCAATCCAAGTTCCGCGAATCTAAGACATTTAGCTCACTACGCAACTTGCAAAAGGTCTGCTCATCTAAAGGCTTGGTAAAGATATCGGCTAGCTGGTTCTCGGAGCTAACATGAAACACTTCGATATCTCCCTTTTGCTGGTGGTCTCTCAAAAAGTGATGCCGGATGTCTATGTGCTTTGTGCGGCTGTGTTCAACAGGATTATCCGCCATGCGGATAGCACTCTCATTATCACATAGGAGTGGGACTTTGCTCAGATTGTAGTCAAAGTCCCGGAGGGTTTGCCTCATCCAAAGTAGTTGCGTGCAACACTGTCCTGCGGCAACGTACTCGGCCTCAGCGGTGGATAGGGCAACGGAAGTTTGTTTCTTAGAACTCCAAGACACCAGGGACCTTCCTAAGAATTGGCACGTCCCCGATGTACTCTTCCTATCGACCTTACATCCAGCATAGTCGGAGTCTGAATATCCAATCAAGTCAAAGGTAGACCTCTTTGGATACCAGATCCCGAAGCAAGGCGTAGCGACTAAATATCTAAGAATTCGCTTCACCGCCACTAAGTGACATTCCCTTGGATCAGATTGAAATCTAGCACACATGCATACGCTAAGCATAATATCTGATTTACTAGCACATAAATAAAGTAAAGACCCTATCATAGACCGGTATGCCTTTTGATCAACGGACTTACCTCCTTTGTTGAGGTCGGTGTGTCCGTCGGTTCTCATTGGAGTCTTTGCGGGCTTGGCGTCCTTCATCCCAAACTGCTTGATCAAGTCTTGCGTGTACTTCGTTTGGGAGATGAAGGTCCCATCCTTGAGTTGCCTCACTTGGAACCCAAGGAAATAGCTTAACTCGCCCATCATCGACATCTCAAACTTTTGAGTCATCACCCTGCTAAACTCTTCACAAGACTTTTGATTAGTAGAACCAAATATTATGTCATCGACATAAATTTGGCACACAAAAAGATCACCATCACAAGTCTTAGTAAAAAGAGTTGGATCGGCTTTCCCAACCTTGAAAGCATTAGCAATTAAAAAGTCTCTAAGGCATTCTGAAAGGGAATTAGGCTTACACCTATTTTCCTAATTAATTTTGGTGGTTGAATTGCCCAACACAAATAATTGGACTAACTAGTTTGCTCTAGTGCATAAGTTATATAGGTGCCAAAGGTTCACACTTAGCCAATAAAAAGACCAAGAATTGGGTTCAACAAAAGAGCAAAAGGATAACCGAAGGCACCTCTGGTCTGGCACACCGGACTGTCCGGTGTGCCACCAGACAGTGTCCGGTGCACCAGAGGACTCCAAGTCGAACTCGTCACCTTCGGGAAAATCCAGAGGCGCTCCGCTATAATTCACCGGACTGTCTGGTGTACACCGGACAGTGTCCGGTGCTCCAAGGAACGGCGCCTCAGGAACTCGCCAGCTTCGGGAATTCGCAACGGCTAGTCCGCTATAATTCACCGGACATGTCCGGTGTACATCGGACTGTCCGGTGTGACATCAAAGCAACGGATACTTCGGCGCCAATGGCTACCTGCAGCGCATTGAATGCGCGCCAGCGCGCGCAGAAGTCAGGCACACCCATACTGGCGCACCGGACACTCTACAGTACATGTCTGGTGCGCCACCGGACATCTAGGCGGGCCCAGAAGACAGAGCTCCAACGGTCGGAACCCAACGGCATTGGTGACTTGGCTTGCGCACTGGACATGTCCGGTGTGCACCGGACTGTCCGGTGCACCATGCGACAGACAGCCCCACCAAACGGCTAGTTTGGTGGTTGGGGCTATAAATACCCCCAACCACCCACCATTCATTGCATCCAAGTTTTCACACTTCCAACCACTTACAAGAGCTAGACATTCAATTCTAGACACACCCAAGTGATCAAATCCTCTCCCAACTCCACAAAAGCATTAGTGACTAGTGAGAGTGATTTGTCGTGTTCTTTTGAGCTCTTGCGCTTGGATTGCTTGCTTTCTTTCTCATTCTTTCTTGCAATCAAACTCACTTGTAATTAAGGCAAGAGACACCAATCTTGTGGTGGTCCTTGTGGGAACTTTGTGTTCCAAGTGATTGAGAAGAAAAGCTCACTCGGTCCGAGGGACCGTTTGAGAGAGGGAAAGGGTTGAAAGAGACCTGGCCTTTGTGGCCTCCTCAACGGGGAGTAGGTTTGCGAGAACCGAACCTCGGTAAAACAAATCCTTGTGTCTCACCGCTTTACTCGCTTGTGATTTGTTTTGCGCCCTCTTGCGGACTCGTTTATATTTCTAACGCTAACCCGGCTTGTAGTTGTGATTATTTGTAAGAATTTCAGTTTCGCCCTATTCACCCCCCCTCTAGGCGACTATCAATTGGTACCAGAGGCGGTACTTCATTAGAGCCTAACCGCTCGAAGTGATGTCGGGAGAACACGCCAAGAAGGAGATGGAGACCGGCGACAAGCCCGCTACAAGCCACGGGTCGACTTCATCGGAAGAGTCCCGCAACAAGAGGAAGGAGAAGAAAAACTCCTTCAACAAAGGGAAAGGGAAGGAGAAGAAATCCTCTTCCCACAAGTCGGATCGGAGAGGCGACAAACATAAGAGAATGAGGAAAGTGGTCTACTACGAGACCGACTCTTCATCACCATCGACCTCCGACTCCGAGGCACCGTCCGTTACTTCTAAGCGCCAAGAGCGCAAGAAGTATAATAAGATTCCTCTACGCTATCCCCATATTTCAAAACGTACTCCTTTGCTCTCCGTTCCATTAGGCAAACCACCGGTTTTTTACGGTGAAGATTATAATATGTGGAGTGACAAAATGAGGCATCATCTAACCTCACTCCACACAAGCATATGGAATGTTGTTGAGTTTGGTGTACAGGTGTCATCCGTAGGGGATGAAGACTACGACTCAGACGAGGTGGCCCAAATTCACCACTTTAACTCCCAAGTCACTACTATACTCCTCGCCTCTCTAAGTCGAGAGGAGTATAATAAGGTGCAAGGGTTAAAAAGTGCGAAGGAAATTTGGGACGTACTCAAGACCGCGCACGAAGGAGACGAGGTGACAAAGATCACCAAGCGGGAAACGATCGAGGGGGAGCTCGGTCGCTTCATGCTTCACCAAGGGGAGGATCCACAAGCCATGTACAACCGCTTGAAGACCTTGGTGAACCAAGTGCGCAACCTCGGGAGCGAAAAATGGGATGACCATGAGTTGGTCAAGGTTATTCTTAGATCCCTCGTATTTCTTAACCCTACACAAGTTCAATTAATTCGAGGTGATCCTAGGTATAAGCTAATGTCTCCCGAGGAAGTCATAGGAAAATTTGTGAGCTTTGAGCTAATGATTAAAGGCTCAAAGAAAATCATCGAGCAAGGCACCTCCTCCACACCCGAAGCACAACCGGTCGCATTCAAGGCGATGGAGGAGAAGAAGGAAGAGTCTACATCAACTAGACAACCCATCGACGCTTCCAAGCTCGACAACGAGGAGATGGTGCTCATCATCAAGAGCTTCCGTCAAATCCTCAAGCAAAGGAGGGGGAAGGACTACAAACCCCGCTCCAAGAAAGTGTGCTACAAATGTGGTAAGCCCGGTCATTTTATTGCAAAATGTCCAATATCTAGTGACAGTGACAGGGGCGACGACAAGAAGGGCAAGAGGAGAGAAAAGAAGAGGTACTACAAGAAGAAGGGAGGTGATGCCCATGTTTGCCGGGAGTGGGACTCCGATGAGAGCTCCACCGACTCCTCCTCCGACGAGGACGCCGTCAACATCGCCGTCACCAAGGGCCTCCTCTTCCCCAACGTCGGCCACAAGTGCCTCATGGCAAAGGACGGCAAAAGGAAGAAGGTTAAATCAAAATCCTCCACTAAATATGAATCTTCTAGTGATGATAATGCTAGTGATGAGGAAGATAATTTGCGTACCCTTTTTGCCAACCTTAACATGGAACAAAAAGAAAAACTAAATGAGCTAATTAGTGCCATCCATGAAAAGGATGATCTCTTGGACTCCCAAGAAGACTTCCTAATCAAGGAAAATAAAAAACATGTTAAGGTTAAGAATGCTTATGCTCTAGAGGTAGAAAAATGTGAGAAATTATCTAGTGAGCTAAGCACATGCCATGACACTATTGCCAACCTTAGAAATGAAAATGCGAAATTAATTGCTAAGGTTGATTCTCATGTTTGTAATGTTTCAACTTCCAATCCTAGAGATGATAATGTTGATTTACTTGCTAGGATTGATGAGTTGAATGTTTCTCTTGCTAGCCTTAGGATTGAAAATGAGAAATTGCTTGCTAAGGCTAAAGATTTTGATGTTTGCAATGCTACTATTTCTAACCTTAGAAGTGAAAACGATATATTACATGCTAAGGTTGTAGAATTAAAATCTTGCAAACCCTCTACATCTATCGTTGAGCATGTATCTATTTGTACTAGATGTAGAGATGTTGATATTAATGCTATTCATGATCACATGTCTTTAATTAAACAACAAAATGATCATATAGCAAAATTAGATGCTAAAATTGCCGAGCATAACTTAGAAAATGAAAAATTTAAATTTGCTCGTAATATGCTTTATAATGGGAGACGCCCTGGCATCAAGGATGGCATTGGCTTCCAAAGGGGAGACAATGTCAAACTTAATACCCCTCCTAAAAGATTGTCTAATTTTGTTAAGGGCAAGGCTCCCATGCCTCAGGATAACGAGGGTTACATTTTGTACCCGAGAGCAAAATTAAGAAAATTCATTCTAGGAAGTCTCACTCTGGCCCAAATCATGCTTTTATGTATAAGGGTGAGACATCTAGTTCTAGGCAACCAACCCGTGCTAAGTTGCCTAAAAGGAAAACTCCTAGTGCATCAAATGATCATAACATTTCATTCAAAACTTTTGATGCATCATATGTTTTAACTAACAAATCCGGCAAGGTAGTTGCCAAGTTTGTTGGGGGCAAACACAAGGGCTCCAAGACTTGTGTTTGGGTACCCAAAGTTCTTGTTTCTAATGCCAAAGGACCCAAAACCGTTTGGGTACCTAAAGTCAAGAACTAAACTTGTTTTGTAGGTTTATGCATCCGGGGGCTCAAGTTGGATCATCGATAGCGGGTGCACAAACCACATGACAGGGGAGAAGAAGATGTTCTCCTCCTACGAGAAAAACCAAGATCCCCAACGAGCAATCACATTCGGGGATGGAAACCAAGGTTTGGTCAAAGGATTGGGTAAAATTGCTATTTCTCCTGACCATTCTATTTCCAATGTTTTTCTTGTAGATTCATTAGATTACAATTTGATTTATGTATCTCAATTATGCAAAATGGGTTACAACTGTCTATTCACTGATATAGGTGTCACTGTCTTTAGAAGAAGTGATGATTCAATAGCATTTAAGGGAGTGTTGGAAGGTCAGCTATACTTGGTAGATTTTGATAGAGCTGAACTCGACACTTGCTTAATTGCTAAGACTAACATGGGTTGGCTCTGGCACCGCCGACTAGCCCATGTTGGGATGAAGAATCTTCATAAGCTTCTAAAGGGAGAGCACATTTTAGGACTAACCAATGTTCATTTTGAGAAAGACAAAGTTTGTAGCGCATGCCAAGCAGGAAAGCAAGTTGGTGCCCATCATCCACACAAGAACATCATGACGACCAACAGGCCGCTTGAGCTACTCCACATGGATCTATTCGACCCGATTGCTTACATAAGCATCGGCGGGAGTAAGTATTGTCTTGTAATAGTGGATGATTATTCTCGCTTCACTTGGGTATTCTTTTTGCAGGAAAAATCTCAAACCCAAGAGACCTTAAAGGGATTCTTGAGACGGGCTCAAAATGAGTTCGGCTTAAGGATCAAGAAAATTAGAAGCGACAACGGGACTGAGTTCAAGAACTCTCAAATTGAAGGCTTCCTTGAGGAGGAGGGGATCAAGCATGAGTTCTCTTCTCCCTACATGCCACAACAAAATGGTGTAGTGGAGAGGAAGAATAGAACTCTATTGGACATGGCAAGAACTATGCTTGATGAGTACAAGACTTCGGATCGGTTTTGGGCCGAGGCGGTCAACACCGCCTGCTACGCCATCAACCGGTTATATCTACACCGAATCCTCAAGAAGACATCGTATGAACTCCTAACCGGTAAAAAGCCCAATATTTCATATTTTAGAGTCTTTGGTAGCAAATGCTTTATTCTTGTTAAAAGAGGTAGAAAATCTAAATTTGCTCCTAAGACTATAGAAGGCTTTTTACTAGGATATGATTCAAACACAAGGGCATATAGAGTCTTTAACAAGTCCTCCGGACAAGTTGAAGTTTCTTGTGACGTTGTGTTTGATGAGACTAACGGCTCTCATGTAGAGCAAGTTGATCTTGATGAGATAGGTATTGAAGAGGCTCCGTGCATCACGCTAAGGAACATGTCCATTGGGGATGTGTGTCCTAAGGAATCCGAAGAGCCTCTAAATGCTCAAGATCAACCATCCTCCTCCACGCAAGCATCTCCACCAACTCAAATTGAGGATGAGGCTCAAATTGATGAACAAGATGATCAGGAAGATGAACCTCCTCAAGATGACGGCAATAATCAAGGGGGAGATGCAAATGATCAAGACAAGGAGGATGAAGAACAAAGGCCGCCACACCCAAGAGTCCACCAAGCAATCCAACGAGATCACCCCGTCGACACCATCCTCGGCGACATTCATAAGGGGGTAACCACTAGATCTCGTGTTGCACATTTTTGTGAGCATTACTCTTTTGTTTCCTCTATTGAGCCACATAAGGTAGAGGAAGCACTTCAAGATTCGGATTGGGTGGTGGCGATGCAAGAGGAGCTCAACAACTTCACTAGGAATGAGGTATGGCATTTAGTTCCACGTCCTAATCAAAATGTTGTAGGAACCAAATGGGTGTTCCGCAACAAGCAAGACGAGCATGGTGTGGTGACAAGGAACAAAGCCCGACTTGTGGCCAAGGGATACTCCCAAGTCGAAGGTTTGGATTTCGGTGAAACCTATGCACCCGTAGCTAGGCTTGAGTCAATTCGTATATTATTAGCCTATGCTACTTACCATGGCTTCAAGCTTTATCAAATGGACGTGAAGAGTGCCTTCCTCAACGGACCAATCAAGGAAGAGGTCTATGTTGAGAAACCTCCCGGCTTTGAAGATAGTGAGTACTCTAACCATGTCTATAAACTCTCTAAGGCGCTTATGGGCTCAAGCAAGCCCCAAGAGCATGGTATGAATGCCTTAGGGATTTCCTTATCACTAATGGATTCAAAGTCGGAAAGGCCGATCCTACTCTATTCACTAAAACTCTTGAAAATGACTTGTTTGTATGCTAAATTTATGTTGATGATATTATATTTGGGTCTACTAACGAGTCTACATGTGAAGAATTTAGTAGGATCATGACACAAAAGTTCGAGATGTCTATGATGGGGGAGTTGAAGTATTTCTTAGGATTTCAAGTGAAGCAACTCCAAGAAGGCACCTTCCTAAGCCAAACGAAGTACACTCAAGATATTCTGAGCAAGTTTGGAATGAAGGATGCCAAACCCATCAAGACACCCATGGGAACCAATGGGCATCTCGACCTCGACGAGGGAGGTAAATCCGTCGATCAAAAGGTATACCGGTCGATGATAGGTTCTTTGCTATATTTATGTGCATCTCGACCGGATATTATGCTTTCCGTATGCATGTGTGCAAGATTCCAAGCCGACCCTAAGGAAGCTCACCTTACGGCCGTAAAACGAATCTTGAGATATTTAGTTCATACTCCTAAGTTTGGGCTTTGGTATCCTTGGGGATCCACATTTGATTTGATTGGTTATTCGGATGCCGATTGGGCGGGGTGTAAAATCAATAGAAAGAGCACATCGGGGACTTGCCAGTTCTTGGGAAGATCCTTGGTGTCTTGGGCTTCAAAGAAGCAAAATTCGGTCGCTCTTTCCACCGCCGAAGCCGAGTATATTGCCGCAGGCCATTGTTGCGCGCAATTACTTTGGATGAGGCAAACCCTGCGGGACTATGGTTACAAATTAACCAAAGTTCCTCTTCTATGTGATAATGAGAGTGCAATCCGCATGGCGGATAATTCCGTTGAGCATAGCCGCACTAAACACATAGCCATTCGGTATCACTTTTTAAGGGATCACCAACAAAAGGGAGATATCGAGATTTCGTATATTAATACTAAAGATCAATTAGCCGATATCTTTACCAAGCCTCTTGATGAACAAACCTTTAACAAACTTAGGCATGAGCTAAATATTCTTGATTCTAGGAACTTCTTTTGTTGATTTGCACACATAGCTCCTTTATATACCTTTGATCTTGTCTCTTTCATATGCTATGACTAATGTGTTTTCAAGTCTATTTCAAACCAAGTCATAGGTGTATTGAAAGGAAATTGGAGTCTTCGGCGAAGACAAAGGCTTCCACTCCGAAAACTCATCCTTCGCCATCACTCCGAACAACTCTCCATCTTTGGGGGAGAAAAGAACTCTGTCTTTGGTATAATCTTCACTCATTTATTTATGACCAAAGGGAGAGAGAGTAATTCTAAGGGCTTATATTTCATTCTAAATATCCGTTTTTGGCGATTAATGCCAAAGGGGGAGAAAGTATTAGCCCAAAGCAAAAGGACCGCACCACCACCTAATTTTAAAAACTAATGATTTTTTCAATTGGTAAATTTCAAATTGGTATCTTATTGTGTTCAAAAGGGGGAGAAAGTAGTATTTTCAAAATTGATATCTTAAAACCCTCTTGAACACTAAGAGGAGAATTTCATTAAGGGGGAGTTTTGTTTAGACAAAGGAAAAGCATTTGAAACAGGGGGAGAAAATTTCAAATCTTGAAAATGCTTTGCAAAATCTTATTCATTTACCTTTGACTATTTGCAAAAGAACTTTGAAAAGGATTTACAAAAGAATTTGCAAAAACAAAACATGTGGTGCAAGCGTGGTCCAAAATGTTAAAAATGAAGAAACAATCCATGCATATCTTGTAAGTATTTATATTGGCTTAATTCCAAGCAACCTTTGCACTTACATTATGCAAACTAGTTCAATTATGCACTTCTATACTTGCTTTGGTTTGTGTTGGCATCAATCACCAAAAAGGGGGAGATTGAAAGGGAATTAGGCTGACACCTATTTTTCTAATTAATTTTGGTGGTTGAATTGCCCAACACAAATAATTGGACTAACTAGTTTGCTCTAGTGCATAAGTTATACAGGTGCCAAAGGTTCACACTTAGCCAATAAAAAGACCAAGAATTAGGTTCAACAAAAGAGCAAAAGGATAACCGAAGGCACCTCTGGTCTGGCACACCGGACTGTCCGGTGCACCACCGGACAGTGTCCGGTGCACCAGAGGACTCCAAGTCGAACTCGTCACCTTCGGGAAAATCCAGAGGCGCTCCGCTATAATTCACCGGACTGTCCGGTGTACACCGGACAGTGTCCGGTGCTCCAAGGAACGGCGCCTCAGGAACTCGCCAGCTTTGGGAATTCGCAACGGCCAGTCCGCTATAATTCACCGGACATGTCCGGTGTGACATCAAAGCAACGGATACTTCGGCGCCAACGGCTACCTGCAGCGCATTGAATGCGCGCCAGCGCGCGCAGAAGTCAGGCACGCCCATACTGGCGCACCGGACACTCTACAGTACATGTTCGGTGCGCCACCGGACATCCAGGCGGGCCCAGAAGACAGAGCTCCAACGGTCGGAACCCAACGGCATTGGTGACGTGGCTGGCGCACCGGACATGTCCGGTGTTGAGAGCACCTAGAGGGGGGGGTGAATAGGTGATCCTATGAAACTTAAACTTATAGCCACAAAAACTTGTTAAGTGTTAGCACAATAATTGCCAAGTGGCTAGAGAGGAGTCTCAACAAAACACAATACCACAAGAGATCAAACACAGAGATGACACAGTGGTTTATCCCGTGGTTCGGCCAAGACCAACGCTTGCCTACTCCACGTTGTGGCGTCCCGACGGACGAGGGTTGCAATCAACCCCTCTCAAGCGGTCCAAAGACCAACTTGAATACCACGGTGTTTTGCTTTGCCTTTCAATATCCCGTTTGCGAGGAATCTCCACAACTTGGAGCCTCTCGCCCTTACACTTAAGATTCACAAAGAAATACGGAGTAAGGGAGAAACTAGCAACGCACACAAGACTCAAAATCAGAGCAACAGCACGCACACAAGTCGCAACAAGAGCTCGCAACACAACTCAATGAGTTCACAACTCAACAAGAGCTCTAGATGCTATCACAATGAACCAAATGCGTGGAATCGATGTCTTGGTGCTTAGGAATGTTGTAGGAATGCTTGATGTGCTCCTCCATGCGCCTAGGGGTCCCTTTTATAGCCCCAAGGCAGCTAGGAGCCGTTGAGAGCAATCCAGGAAGGCTGATCTTGCCTTCTGTCGACTGGCGCACCGGACAGTCCGGTGCACACCGGACACTGTCCGGTGCCCGATCTCCTTCCTAAAATGGCGCAGCCGACCGTTGCAGATGTGGGAGCCGTTGGCGCACCGGACATGTCCGGTGCACACCGGACAGTCCGGTGCCCCCTTCCGACCGTTGGCCCGGCCACGTGTCGCGCGCAGATTCCGCGGCCGACCGTTGGCCCGGCCGACCGTTGGCTCACCGGACAGTCCGGTGCACACCGGACAGTCCGGTGAATTTTAGCCGTATGACGCCGGCCAATTCCCGAGAGCGGCCAGTTCGCTCGAGCCAGCCTGGCGCACCGGACACTGTCCGGTGCACCACCGGACAGTCCGGTGCCCCAGACCGAAACAGCCTCTTGGTTGTACACAGCCAACTCTTCTCTTTTCTTCTTCTTTCTGTTTCTCATACTTAGACAAGTATATTAGTACACAAAACCAATGTACTAAGACTTAGAAACATACCTTTGCTCTTGATTTGCACTTTGTCCATTCATGGGCATAGATTTACATTTAAGCACTTGTGTTGGCACTCAATCACCAAAATACTTAGAAATGGCCCAAGGGCACATTTCCCTTTCAATCTCCCCCTTTTTGGTGATTTATGCCAACACAACATAAAGCAACTAGAACAAGTGCAATATCACTTCAAATAAAAACTCAAATTTATTTTGATTCAATTTGGCATATATGGATCATCCTTTGCCACCACCTGGTTTGTTTTTGCAAATCAAACTCAAAATCCTATCTCTAAGTCAAATCCACTTGTAGAGACATAAAGAGAGGTTTTCCAAAGAAAATTGATTCAAGATTCCAAAAACTCCCCCTTTTTCCCATAATCAACACTTCTCCCCACAAGAGGCCAACTTTTGACAAAAGAGACAATGCAAGAGTTTTGACAAACCAAAAGCTCTATCTTACTGTTTTCAAAGTTTCTCAAGTGGTAGCTGATCCATTTATTGCTTTGGCCTTTATTTTCTCCCCCTTTGGCATCAAGCACCAAAACGGGATCAACCTTGGCCCTTTGACCCCATTGCCTCACCAAAATCTTCAATTAAGAGCAAATAGGCAATAAGAGTCTAAAGATGAACTTGGAATAAGTTACCCTCTCATCGGAGTGCAGTGGAAGTCTTTCATGGTCCAAGTCCACCTTTTTCCCTTTCAATCCATCTTCGAGACTAAATCATCAAACTCAAGCACATGGTTAGTCTTCAAAGGGTCAAGTTGTAACATATCTCCCCCTAAACATGTGCATCACTTTGCAACGGACTTGTGAGGTCCAGGCAGTGTTTGTACAACTTGAGCACCACAATAAACAACAAAATGCAGAATGAATATGATCAAAAGCATAAACATATGTATGCTACATTTCAATCCAAGTTCCGCGAATCTAAGATATTGAGCTCACTACGCAGCCTGCAAAAGGTCTTCTCATCTAGAGGCTTGGTAAAGATATCGGCTAGCTGGTTCTCGGTGCTAACATGAAACACTTCGATATCTCCCTTTTGCTGGTGGTCTCTCAAAAAGTGATGCCGGATGTCAATGTGCTTTGTGCGGCTGTGTTCAACAGGATTTTCCGCCATGCGGATAGCACTCTCATTGTCACATAGTAGTGGAACTTTGCTCAGATTGTAGCCAAAGTCCCTGAGGGTTTGCCTCATCCAAAGTAGTTGCGCGCAACACTGTCCTGCGGCAACATACTCGGCCTCAGCGGTGGATAGGGCAACGGAGGTTTGTTTCTTAGAGTTCCACGACACCAGGGACCTTCCTAAGAATTGGCACGTCCCTGATGTACTCTTCCTATCGACCTTACATCCAGCATAGTCGGAATCTGAGTATCCAACCAAGTCAAAGGTAGACCCCTTTGGATACCAGAGCCCAAAGCAAGGCGTAGCAACCAAATATCTAAGAATTCGCTTCACCGCCACTAAGTGACACTCCTTAGGATCGGATTGAAATCTAGCACACATGCATACGCTAAGCATAATATCCGGTCTACTAGCACATAAATAAAGTAAAGACCCTATCATTGACAGGTATGCTTTTTGATCAACGGACTTACCTCCTTTGTTGAGGTCGGTGTGTCCGTCGGTCCCCATCGGAGTCTTTGCGGGCTTGGCGTCCTTCATCCCAAACCGCTTCAGCAAGTCTTGCGTGTACTTTGTTTGGGAGATGAAGGTGCCGTCCTTGAGTTGCTTCACTTGAAACCCAAGGAAGTAGTTCAACTCGCCCATCATCGACATCTCGAATTTCTGCATCATAACCCTGCTAAACTCTTCACAAGACTTTTGGTTAGTAGAACCAAATATTATGTCATCGACATAAATTTGGCACACAAACAAATCACCATCACATGTCTTAGTAAAAAGAGTTGGATCGGCTTTCCCAACCTTGAAAGCATTAACAATTAGAAAGTCTCGAAGGCATTCATACCATGCTCTTGGGGCTTGCTTAAGTCCATAGAGCGCCTTAGAGAGCTTACACACGTGGTCGGGGTACCGTTCATCCTCGAAGCCAGGGGGTTGCTCCACGTACACCTCCTCCTTGATTGGCCCGTTGAGGAAAGCGCTCTTCACATCCATTTGGAACAACCTGAAAGAATGGTGAGCGGCATATGCTAGCAAGATACGAATTGATTCTAGCCTAGCCACAGGAGCAAATGTCTCCTCAAAGTCCAAACCTGCGACTTGGGCATAACCCTTTGCCACAAGTCGAGCCTTGTTCCTCGTCACCACCCCGTGCTCGTCCTGTTTGTTGCGGAATACCCACTTGGTTCCCACAACGTTTTGCTTGGGACGAGGCACCAGTGTCCAAACTTCATTTCGCTTGAAGTTGTTGAGTTCCTCCTGCATGGCTAACACCCAGTCCGGATCTAGCAAGGCCTCTTCTACCCTGAAAGGCTCAATAGAAGAGACAAAGGAGTAATGCTCACAAAAATTAACTAATCGAGATCGAGTAGTTACTCCCTTGCTAATATCACCCAGAATTTGGTCGACGGGATGATCCCTTTGAATCATCGCTCGAACTTGGGTTGGAGGTGCCGGTTGTGCTTCTTCCTCCATCACATGATCATCTTGTGCTCCCCCTTGATCACACTCCTCTTGATGAACCTGTTCATCGTTTTGAGTTGGGGGATGCATCATTGTTGAGGAAGAAGGTTGATCTTGTTCCAATTGTTCCTGTGGTCGCACTTCTCCAATCGCCATGGTTCGTATAGCGGCTGTTGGAACGTCTTCTTCATCTACATCATCAAGATCAACAACTTGCTCTCTTGGAGAGCCATTAGTCTCATCAAATACAACGTCGCTAGAGACTTCAACCAAACCCGATGATTTGTTGAAGACTCTATACGCCTTTGTATTTGAGTCATAACCTAACAAAAACCCTTCTACAGCTTTGGGAGCAAACTTAGAATTTCTACCCTTCTTTACTAGAATGTAGCACTTGCTCCCAAATACATGAAAGTAAGATACATTGGGTTTGTTACCGGTTAGTAGCTCATACGAAGTCTTCTTGAGGAGGCGATGAAGGTAGACCCTGTTGATGGCGTGGCAAGCCGTGTTCACGGCTTCCGACCAGAAACACTCAGGGGTCTTGAATTCTCCAAGCATCGTCCTCGCCATATCGATTAGCGTCCTGTTCTTCCTCTCTACCACACCATTTTGCT
The DNA here is from genome assembly GCF_902167145.1 of Zea mays. Taxonomy (NCBI): domain Eukaryota; kingdom Viridiplantae; phylum Streptophyta; class Magnoliopsida; order Poales; family Poaceae; genus Zea; species Zea mays. The sequence continues at coordinate 17,414,593 of NC_050100.1, forward strand.
GTGGTGTGTAGGGAGCGGAGAACTCGTGCTTGATCCCTTCTTCCTCAAGGAACTCCTCCACTTGAAGATTCTTGAACTCGGACCCGTTGTCGCTCCTTATCTTCTTCACCTTGAGCTCAAACTCATTTTGAGCTCTCCTGAGGAAGCGCTTGAGGGTCCCTTGGGTTTCAGACTTATCCTGCAAAAAGAACACCCAAGTGAAGCGGGAAAAGTCATCAACGATAACTAGACCATACTTACTTCCTCCTATGCTCAGATAGGCGACGGGTCCGAAGAGGTCCATATGTAGCAGCTCCAGGGGTCTTGATGTTGTCATCACATTTTTGGTGTGATGAGAGCCTCCCACCTGTTTCCCTGCTTGACAAGCTGCACAAGGTCTATCTTTTTCGAAATGAACATTGGTTAGACCTATCACGTGCTCTCCCTTTAGAAGTTTGTGGAGGTTCTTCATCCCCACATGTGCTAAGCGGCGATGCCACAGCCAGCCCATGCAAGTCTTAGCCATTAAGCATGCATCTAGACCGGCCTCTTCTTTTGCAAAATCAACTAAGTAAAGCTTGCCGTCTAGAATACCCTTAAAAGCTAGTGAACCATCACATCTTCTAAAGACAGACACATCTATATTTGTAAACAAACAGTTATATCCCATATTGCATAATTGACTAACAGATAGCAAATTATATCCAAGAGACTCTACTAAAAACACATTAGAGATAGAGTGCTCATTTGAGATTGCAATTTTACCTAACCCTTTTACCTTGCCTTGATTCCCATCACCGAATATTATTGAATCTTGGGAATCCTTATTCTTGACGTAGGAGGTGAACATCTTCTTCTCCCCCGTCATATGGTTTGTGCATCCGCTGTCAATAATCCAGCTTGAACCCCCGGATGCATAAACCTGCAAGGCAAATTTAGGCTTGGGTCTTAGGTACCCAACTCATGTTGGGTCCTACAAGGTTAGTGCAAATATCCTTAGGGACCCAAATGCAAGTTTTGTCTCCCTTGCATTTTGCCCCTAACTTCCTAGCAACTATTTTCCTATCCTTTCTACAAATAACAAAGGAAGCATTTAAAGCACGATAAATTGTAGAAGGTTCATCATTACTTTCCTAGGAGCATGAATAATATTCTTTCTAGGCACATGATGAATAGCACTTCTCCTTGACATATTTCTACCATGCATATAGGAAGAACTAGAAGCAAACATGGCATGAGAATCAAAATCATCATAAGCATTATAACTCCTATAAGCATTTCTAGTTTGTCTCCTATCATGGTACATAAAAGCATGGTTCCTTTTAGCACTACTAGCCATAGGAGCCTTCCCTTTCTCCTTGGCGGAGATAGGAGCCTTATGGCTTGTCAAGTCCTTGGCTTCCCTCTTGTAGCCAAGTCCATCCTTAATTGAGGGATGTCTACCAATTGTGTAGGCATCCCTTGCAAATTTTAGCTTATCAAAATTACTCTTGCTAGTCTTAAGTTGAGCATTAAGACTAGCCAATTCATCATTAAGTTTGGAAATTGAAACTAGGTGTTCACTACAAGCATCAATGTCAAAATCTTTACACCTATTACAAGTTTCAACAATTTCCACACAAGATGTTGATTTACTTGCTACTTCTAACTTAGCATTCAAATCAGCATTAACACTTTTTAATTTAGAGATGGATTCATGACAAGTGGATAATTCACTAGAAAGCATCTCATTTCTTTTAATTTCTAGAGCAAGAGAATTTTGTGCACTAACAAATTTATCATGCTCCTCATATAAAAGATCCTCTTGTTTTTCTAGTAATCTATTCTTATCATTCAAAGCATCAATCAACTCATTAATCTTATTAATTTTAGATCTATCTAATCCCTTGAATAAGCATGAGTAATCTATCTCATCTTCATCACTAGACTCATCCTCACTTGAAGAAGCATAAGTACTAGTATCATGAGTGCTTACTTTCTTCTCCCTTGCCATGAGGCAAGTGTGACGCTCGTTGGGGAAGAGGGATGACTTGTTGAAGGCGGTGGCGGCGAGTCCTTCATTGTCGGAGTCGGAGGAGGAGCAATCTGAATCCCACTCCTTTCCTATATGTGCCTCGCCCTTGGCCTTCTTGTAATGCTTCTTTTTCTCCCTTTTGTTCCCCTTTTCCTGGTCACTTTCATTATCGGGACAGTTAGCAATGAAATGACCAATCTTACCACATTTGAAGCACGAGCGCTTCTCCTTTGTCTTGGTCTTGCTTGGCTGTCCCTTGCGACCTTTAAGCGCCGTCTTGAAGCGCTTAATGATGAGGGCCATCTCCTCATTATTGAGCCCGACCGCCTCAACTTGCGCCACCTTGCTTGGTAGTGCCTCCTTACTCCTCGTTGCCTTGAGAGCGATGGATTGAGGCTCATGAGTAGGATCGTTCAACGCGTCGTCCACGTATCTCGCCTCCTTGATCATCATTCTCCCGCTTACAAACTTCCCTAGAACTTCTTCGGGCGACATCTTGGTGTACCTAGGATTTTCACGAATATTGTTCACCAAATGAGGATCAAGAACGGTAAATGACCTTAGCATTAGGCGGACGACGTCGTGGTCCGTCCATCACGTGCTCCCGTAGCTCCTTATTTTGTTGATAAGGGTCTTGAGCCGGTTGTATGTTTGAGTTGGCTCCTCGCCCCTTATCATTGCGAATCGTCCAAGCTCACCCTCCACCAACTCCATTTTGGTGAGCAAGGTGACGTCGTTTCCCTCATGAGAGATCTTGAGGGTGTCCCAGATCTGCTTGGCATTGTCCAAGCCGCTCACCTTGTGATACTCGTCCCTGCACAAAGAGGCTAGCAACACAGTAGTAGCTTGTGCATTTTTATGAATCTATTCATTAATAAACACAGGGCTATCCGAGCTATCAAATTTCATTCCACTTTCCACAATCTCCCAAATGCTTGGATGGAGAGAAAACAGGTGAGTACGCATTTTATGGCTCCAAAATCCGTAGTCCTCTCCATCAAAGTGAGGGGGCTTGCCAAGTGGAATGGGGAGCAATTGAGCATTTGAACTATGCGGGATGCGCGAATAATCGAAAGAAAAGTTTGAGTTAACCGTCTTTCGTCTATCGTAGTCGTCGTCGTCCTTTTGGGAGGAGGAAGATTCGTCGCTGTCGTAGTAGACAATTTCCTTGATGCGCCTTGTCTTCTTCCTCCCATCTTTTCTTTTGTGGCCCGAGCCCGAGTCGTTGGACTTGTCATCCCTTGGCTCGTTGACGAAGGACTCATTTTCCTTGTCGTTGATCACCATCCCCTTGCCTTTAGGATCCATCTCTTCGGGCGGTTAGTCCCTTTCTTGAAGAGAACGGCTCTGATACCAATTGAGAGCACCTAGAGGGGGGGTGAATAGGTGATCCTATGAAACTTAAACTTATAGCCACAAAAACTTGTTAAGTGTTAGCACAATAATTGCCAAGTGGCTAGAGAGGAGTCTCAACAAAACACAATACCACAAGAGATCAAACACAGAGATGACACAGTGGTTTATCCCGTGGTTCGGCCAAGACCAACGCTTGCCTACTCCACGTTGCAGCGTCCCGACGGACGAGGGTTGCAATCAACCCCTCTCAAGCGGTCCAAAGACCAACTTGAATACCACGGTGTTTTGCTTTGCCTTTCAATATCCCGTTTGCGAGGAATCTCCACAACTTGGAGCCTCTCGCCCTTACACTTAAGATTCACAAAGAAATACGGAGTAAGGGAGAAACTAGCAACGCACACAAGACTCAAAATCAGAGCAACATCACGCACACAAGTCGCAACAAGAGCTCGCAACACAACTCAATGAGTTCACAACTCAACAAGAGCTCTAGATGCTATCACAATGAACCAAATGCGTGGAATCGATGTCTTGGTGCTTAGGAATGTTGTAGGAATGCTTGATGTGCTCCTCCATGCGCCTAGGGGTCCCTTTTATAGCCCCAAGGCAGCTAGGAGCCGTTGAGAGCAATCCAGGAAGGCTGATCTTGCCTTCTGTCGACTGGCGCATCGGACAGTCCGGTGCACACCGGACACTGTCCGGTGCCCGATCTCCTTCCTAAAATGGCGCAGCCGACCGTTGCAGATGTGGGAGCCGTTGGCGCACCGGACATGTCCGGTGCACACCGGACAGTCCGGTGCCCCCTTCCGACCGTTGGCCCGGCCACGTGTCGCGCGCAGATTCCGCGGCCGACCGTTGGCCCGGCCGACCGTTGGCTCACCGGACAGTCCGGTGCACACCGGACAGTCCGGTGAATTTTAGCCGTACGACGCCGGCCAATTCCCGAGAGCGGCCAGTTCGCTCGAGCCAGCCTGGCGCACCGGACACTGTCCGGTGCACCACCGGACAGTCCGGTGCCCCAGACCGAAACAGCCTCTTGGCTGTACACAGCCAACTCTTCTCTTTTCTTCTTCTTTTTGTTTCTCATACTTAGACAAGTATATTAGTACACAAAACCAATGTACTAAGACTTAGAAACATACCTTTGCTCTTGATTTGCACTTTGTCCATTCATGGGCATAGATTTACATTTAAGCACTTGTGTTGGCACTCAATCACCAAAATACTTAGAAATGGCCCAAGGGCACATTTCCCTTTCAGGTGTGCACCGGACTATCCGGTGCACCATGCGACAGACAGCCCCACCAAATGGCTAGTTTGGTGGTTGGGGCTATAAATACCCCCAACCACCCACCATTCATTGCATCCAAGTTTTCACACTTCCAACCACTTACAAGAGCTAGGCATTCAATTCTAGACACACCCAAGTGATCAAATCCTCTCCCAACTCCACAAAAGCATTAGTGACTAGTGAGAGTGATTTGTCGTGTTCTTTTGAGCTCTTGCGCTTGGATCACTTGCTTTCTTTCTCATTCTTTCTTGCAATCAAACTCACTTGTAATTAAGGCAAGAGACACCAATCTTGTGGTGGTCCTTGTGGGAACTTTGTGTTCCAAGTGATTGAGAAGAAAAGCTCACTCGGTCCGAGGGACCGTTTGAGAGAGGGAAAGGGTTGAAAGAGACCCGGCCTTTGTGGCCTCCTCAACGGGGAGTAGGTTTGCGAGAACCGAACCTCGGTAAAACAAATCCTTGTGTCTCACCACTTTACTCGCTTGCGATTTGTTTTATGCCCTCTTGCGGACTCATTTATATTTCTAACGCTAACCCGGCTTGTAGTTGTGATTATTTGTAAGAATTTCAGTTTCGCCCTATTCACCCCCCTCTAGGCGACTATCACATTCATACCATGCTCTTGGGGCTTGCTTAAGTCCATAGAGCGCCTTAGAGAGCTTACACACGTGGTCGGGGGTACCGTTCATCCTCAAAGCCAGAGGGTTGCTCCACGTACACCTCTTCCTTGATTGGCCCGTTGAGGAAAGCGCTCTTCACATCCATTTGGAACAACCTGAAAGAATGGTGAGCAGCATATGCTAGCAAAATACGAATGGACTCTAGCCTAGCCACAGGAGCAAAAGTCTCCTCAAAGTCCTAACCTGCGACTTGGGCATAACCTTTTGCCACAAGTCGTGCCTTGTTCCTTGTCACCACCCCATGCTCGTCTTGTTTGTTGCGGAACACCCACTTGGTTCCCACAACATTTTGCTTGGGACGAGGCACCAGTGTCCAAACTTCATTTCTTTTGAAGTTGTTGAGCTCCTCCTGCATGGCCAACACCCAGTCTAGATCTAGCAAGGCCTCCTCTACCCTGAAAGGCTCAATAGAAGAGACAAAGGAGTAATGCTCACAAAAATTAACTAATCGAGATCGAGTAGTTACTCCCTTGCTAATGTCACCCAAAATTTGGTCGACGGGATGATCCCTTTGAATCATCGCTCGGACTTGAGTTGGAGGTGTCGGTTGTGCTTCTTCCTCCATTACTTGATCATCTTATGCTCCTCCTTGATCACACGCCTCCTCTTGATGAACCTGTTCATCTTCTTGAGTTGGGGGATGCACCATTGTTGAGGAAGAAGGTTGATCTTGCTCCTTTTGTTCCATTGGCCTCACATCTCCAATTGCCATGGTGCGCATTGCGGCCGTTGGAACGTCTTCTTCATCTACATCATCAAGATCAACAACTTGCTCTCTTGGAGCGCCATTAGTCTCATCAAATACAATGTCGCTAGAGACTTCAACCAAACCCGATGAAGGTTCTTGAACTCGGACCCATTGTCGCTTCTTATCTTCTTCACCTTGAGCTCAAACTCGTTTTGAGCTCTCCTTAGGAAGCGCTTGAGGGTCCCTTGGGTTTCAGATTTATCCTGCAAAAAGAATACCCAAGTGAAACGGGAAAAAACATCAACTATAACAAGACCATACTTACTTACTTCTATGCTTAGATAGGCGACGGGTCCGAAGAGGTCCATATGAAGTAACTCCAGGGGTCTTGATGTTGTCATCACATTTTTGGCATGATGAGAGCTTCCCACCTGTTTCCCTGCTTGACAAGCTGCACAAGGTCTATCTTTTTCGAAAGTAACATTAGTTAGACCTATCACGTGTTCTCCCTTTAGAAGCTTGTGAAGGTTCTTCATCCCCACATGTGCTAAACGGCGATGCCACAGCCAGCCCATGCTAGTCTTAGCAATTAAACATGCATCTAGACCGGCCTCCTCTTTTGCAAAATCAACTAAATAAAGTTTGTCGTCTAGTACACCTTTAAAAGCTAATGAACCATCACTTCTTCTAAAGACAGACACATCTACATTTGTGAATAGACAATTATATCCCATATTGCATAATTGACTTACGGATAGCAAATTATATCCAAGCGACTCAACTAAGAATACATTAGAAATAGAGTGCTCATTTGAGATTGCAATCTTGCCTAAGCCTTTAACCTTGCCTTGGTTCCCATCACCGAATATGATTGAATCTTGGGGATCCTTGTTCTTGACGTAGGAAGAGAACATCCTCTTTTCCCCCGTCATGTGGTTTGTGCATCCGCTGTCGATAATCCAGCTTGATCCCCCGGATGCATAAACCTGCAAGGCAAATTTAGGCTTGGGTCTTAGGTATCCAACTCATGTTGGGTCCTACAAGGTTAGTACAAATAGCCTTAGGGACCCAAATGCAAGTTTTATCTCCCTTGCATTTTGCCCCTAATTTTCTAGCAATTATCTTCCTATCCTTTCTACAAATAGCAAAGGAAGCATTTAAAGCATGATAAATTGTAGAAGGTTCACTATTTGTTTTCCTAGGCACATGAACAACATTTCTTCTAGGCATGTTATTAATAACATTTCTCCTAGCTAAGTTTCTATCATGCATAATATAGGAGCTAGAAGCAACCATGGTATGAGAATCAAAATCATTATAACTTCTATAGCCATTTCTAGAATGTCTCCTATCATGATACATGAAGGCATGGTTCTTTTGAGCACTACTAGCCATAGGGGCCTTCCTTTTCTCCTTGATGGAGATGGAAGCCTTTTGGTTTGTTAAGTTCTTGACTTCCCTCTTGAAGCCAAGACCATCCTTAATTGAGGGGTGTCTACCAATCGTGTAGGCATCCCTTGCAAATTTTAGCTTGTCAAATTCACTCTTGCTAGTCTTAAGTTGAGCATTAAGACTAGCCACTTCATCATTTAATTTAGAAATGCAAGCTAGGTGTTCACTACAAGCATCAACATTAAAATATTTGCACCTATTGCAAATTATAACATGTTCTACACAAGAGTTAGATTTATTTGCTACTTCTAGTTTAGCATTTAAATCATCATTAACACCTTTTAGAGTAGAAATGGTTTCATGACAAGTAGATAGTTTACAAGAAAGCATTTCATTCCTTTTAACTTCTAGAGCAAGAGAATTTTGTGCACTAACAAATTTATCATGCTCTTCATACAAAAGATCCTCTTGCTTTTCTAATAACATATTCTTATCATTCAAGGCATCAATTAATTCATTAATTTTATCTACCTTGGTTCTATCTAGGCCTTTGAATAAACATGAATAATCTATTTCATCATCATCACTAGACTCATCCTCACTTGAAGAAGCATAAGTACTAGTATTACGAGTGCTTACCTTCTTTTCCCTTGCCATGAGGCAAGTATGATGCTCGTTGGGGAAGAGGGATGACTTGTTGAAGGCGGTGGCGGCGAGTCCTTCGTTGTCGGAGTTGGACGAGGAGCAATCCGAATCCCACTCCTTTCCAAGATGTGCCTCGCCCTTCGCCTTCTTGTAGTTCTTCTTCTTTTCCCACTTTCCACTCTTCTTTTCCTAGTCACTATCATTATCGGGACAATTTGCGATAAAATGACCAATCTTACCACATTTGAAGCAGGAGCGCTTCCCCTTCGTCTTGTTCTTGTTGGGGTGCTCCTTGCGACCCTTTAGCGTCGTCTTGAACCACTTGATGATGAGGGCCATCTCTTCATCATTAAGCCCGGCCGCCTCAACTTGCGTCACCTTGCTAGGTAGTGCCTCCTTGCTCCTTGTTGCCTTGAGAGCAATAGTTTGAGGCTCTTGGATTGGACCATTTAATGCATCGTCGACGTATCTAGCCTCCTTGATCATCATCCGCCCGCTTACGAACTTTCCAAGGATCTCCTCGGGCATCATCTTCGTGTACCTAGGATTCTCACGAATATTGTTCACAAGATGTGGATCAAGGACGGTAAAGGACCTTAGCATTAGGCGGACAACGTCGTGGTCCGTCCATCGCGTGCTTCCATAGCTCCTTATCTTGTTGACGAGGGTTTTGAGCCTGTTGTACGTCTGGGTTGGCTCCTCCCCTCTTATCATCGCGAATCTCCCGAGTTCGCCTTCCACCAACTCCATCTTGGTGAGCATGGTGACGTCGTTCCCCTCATGTGAGATCTTGAGGGTGTCCCAGATCTTCTTGTCATTGTCCAAGCCGCTCACCTTATGATACTCGTCCCTGCACAATGAGGTTAACAACACAGTAGTAGCTTGTGCATTTTTATGAATCTGTTCATTGATAAACAAAGGACTATCCGAGCTATCAAATTTCATTCCACTCTCTACTATCTCCCATATACTAGGATGGAGAGAGAACAAGTGACTACTCATTTTGTGACTCCAAAATCCGTAGTCCTCTCCATCAAAATGAGGAGGTTTACCAAGTGGAATGGAGAGTAAATGAGTATTGGTACTTTGAGGAATACGAGAATAATCAAAAGAGAAGTTTGAATTAACCGTCTTCTTATTCTCGTAGACGTTGTCGTCGTCCTTTTGGGAAGAAGAGGACTCGTCGGTGTCGTCGTAGTAGACGATCTCCTTGATGCGCCTCGTTTTCTTCTTCTTCCCATCTCTTCGTTTGTGGCCCGAGCCCGAGTCGGTAGGCTTGTCATCTTTAGGCTCGTTGACGAAGGACTCCTTCTCCTTATCGTTGACCACCATCCCCTTGCCCCTAGGATCCATCTCTTCGGGCGGTTAGTCCCTTTCTTGAAGAGAACGGCTCCGATACTAATTGAGAGCACCTAGAGGGGGGGGTGAATAGGTGATCCTGTAAAAACTTGAAACTTAATCTGCAAAACTTGATTAGGAGTTAGCACAAATAAGCCAAGTGGCTAGAGAGGAGAACTTGCACAACACGATAACCACAAAGATATCAACACAAAAATGGCACGGTAGTTTATCCTGTGGTTCGGCCAAGTCCAACACTTGCCTACTCCATGTTGTGGCGTCCCAATGGACAAGGGTTGCAATCAACCCCTTTCAAGCGGTCCAAAGACCCACTTGAATACCACGGTGTTTTGCTTTCACTTTACTATATCCCGCTTGCGAGGAATCTCCACAACTTGGAGCCTCTCGCCCTTACACTTTGAAGTTCACAAAGAAGCACGGAGTAAGGGAGGGATGAGCAACACACACAAGACACGAAATCAGAGTATCAACACACACACAAGTCACAACAAGAGCTCACAACACAACCCAGCGAGTTCACAACTCAAATAGAGCTCTAATTGCTATCACAAAGAATCAAATGCGCGGAATCAAAGTCTTGGTGCTTAGGAATGCTTAGAGAATGCTTGGTGTACTCCTCCATGCGCCTAGGGGTCCCTTTTATAGCCCCAAGGCAGCTAGGAGCCGTTGAGTGCATTCCAAGAAGGCAATTCTTGCCTTCTATCGCCTGGCGCACCGGATAGTCCGGTGCACCACCGGACACTGTCCGGTGTGGATCTCCTTCCTTATTTGGCGAAGCCGACCGTTGGCGCTTTGGAGCCGTTGGCGCACCGGACACTGTCCGGTGCACACCAGACAGTCCGGTGCCCCCCTTCCGACCGTTGGCTCGGCCACGTGTCTCGCGCGGATCACGAGGCCGGCCGTTGGCCCGGCCGACCGTTGGCTCACCGGACAGTCCGGTGCACACCGGACAGTCCAGTGAATTATAGCCGTACGCCGTTAATCACTTCCCGAGAGCAGCAAGTTCGCCTAAGCCAGCCTGGCGCACCGGACACTGTCCGGTGCACCACCGGACAGTCCGGTGCACCCAGACAGAGCTGACTTTGGTTGAACAAAGCCATCTTTAATTTCAACTTGATTTTTCCTGTTTCCAGCACTTAGACACAATACATTAGTCTCTAAAACAATCTACTAAGTCTGAGAAACATACCTTTATACTTGATTTGTACTTTGTCCACCATTTAATACTTAGGCACTTGTGTTGGACACTAAATCACCAAAATACTTATAAATGGCCCAAGGGCACATTTCCCTTTCATCAACATGGAAGTGTTTACAAAGGGCAACATAATCTGATTTAACGGGACACATGCTACTTGCGGTGTCACCGGGGTCGGCCTACTACGTCGTCTTCCTTCCTTAGCCCTTGTTGTGGCCGACCCCTGGTTTCGCTTCCCTAGGGTCGAGTCACAGTACGTTGAGGGTGCGAACATGGACGTCAAGGCCTTGCTAGAGGTAGAATCGACATAGTTGATCGATGTTCCACACATTGGCGAGCATCCTACCTCGTTCGTCCTTTAGATTATAGGTGTCTAGTCGTAGAACTTCTCCAATAACGAACGACTCTTCCCATGTCGGTGACAACATGTACTGATCCTTGTTGCTCTACACTAGTTTGAGCACGAGGTTTCACACTTCCAAGGTCCTCCCTCGTATGCAGCGGTCGTGGTACCGCCGTAGCGTCTGTTAATACTTTGCTGATCATAGTAGCGCTATGTCGCGGGCTTCATCGAGATGATCTAGCGGATTCTGAAGCTCGATTCGTTACTATGGTCTACATACGCTTTTACTCTCGAGGTTCCATATTCAAGGTCGGTGGGGAGGATGGCCTTGACCCCATAAACCATGAAGTACGATGTGTATCCGGTCACTTGGCTTTGGGTCATCCTTAAGCTCTAGAGGACGACTGATAGCTCCTGGGGCCATTGTTGGTCGAGTCGATTGAGGTGAGCAAAGACCCAGGGCTTGAGCCCTTGCAAGATCATGGCATTGGCTCACTCTACTTGTCCATTTGTTCGAGGGGTGAGCTACGTCGACCCAGTAAACACTAATATGGTGTTTGTCGCAAAACTCTAGGAATTTCTTCCAGTAAACTAGGTATCATTATCTGTGATAATAGAGTTAGGCACCCCCAAAGCGATGTACAATATTGGTGATGAACTTTACCACATGCCCAAAGGTAATCTTCGTAACCAGCCAAGCCTTAATCCACTTGGTAAACTTGTCGAAGATGACTAATACGTGTGTGTAGCCCCTAGGCACCTTTCTCAAGCTTAAGGACGACCCTAGGTAAAAACATCATTATTCGTTGATGTCTGTCCTCGTCTAAATCTACGGTCGTGCTTCTTTAAGACCGCTGAGGGAGGATGTTGATGACGTGAGTCCGAGCATCATCATTACTCCTCATGTACATCTGTTCCCACGCCAACTTGTGGTCTTTGTAGCCTGACCTCTGGCTTTCCTTTGTCGTGTTGCGTGCTTCGTAGGGTGTCGGAGGACTCAGGCCTAGGACCCTCGGGTCATGAATGGTGCCTAGGCCTAGGGCTCATAGGTCATGAGTGAGGTTTAGGTCCAGTGCCCCTAGGTCATGAGTGGGGCTTAGGCCTAGAGCTCGTAGCCCATGAGTGGGAGGAGGACCGACTCTCTCCTATGTAGTTACGTGGTGCTAGGCAGTTAATGCCATGTGTGCTATTATTGACGGCAAGAGCAGTCCATCAACCATAGTGGAATCCACTCGAGTTGTTCCCTAACAATTCGCCTGACCCCAATGCCTAGCTCCGCCTCACCTGACCCCTAAGCTCGGTGCGCAGGAGTCATCTAGGGGTAGATCTTTTGGGCGGGCCTTTCTTCATCCTCCCTTTGACTCGTGCCCCCTAGGAGCCCGGAGATCCGATCCTCGACACTTCGGGTTTGATAATTATAAGAAGTTTTAGAAAAGCCCAATTCATCTCCCTCTTGGGCATCATGATCCTTTCAATTGATACCAAAGTAGCATACTCATTAGTTTAGCTTAATCGCTTGAGTTAAGATGTCTGAGGGGATGGGCCTCCTCCCGTCTTTGACGGTGACATTTTTCTTATTTGAAAATTCATATGGAAGCCTACCTTGAGGTAATTGACATTGGCGTTTATAACAATGTATTTCTAACCTAATGATTCCACTAATATTTTAGGTGATGGAGTCCATTATAAAATATGGAATGCAAAGGAAAACACACTCTTTAGGGGCCTTTGCAAGGACATATTCAAGAATACATAATCATAAGGATGCTTACACTCTTTGGTCCGATATTTGTGCACTACATGAAGGGACCAAAAGTGAGTGTTCGGAACTATTTGCTCTCATGTTTTCTACAGCTCAGGGTTAGTTCTCGGGTGCCAGCGGGCCCGCTGTCCAGGGGACCACCGGATAGTCCGATGCCCCTAGGTGAGCAACCCATTTTCTTTTCTTAGGTTTTTCTAACCCGTTTTCAATTCTAGCTTTTTAGTGAGTTCTAGAGTGACACCTATCACTAGTTGTGAGTGTGAACATGCACCGACACTACACTAGATTTTTCTTGATCAGACTACTCATCCACAACCCCTCTTTATAGTACGACTAAAATAAAAATAGAAGTCCTAACTCTATACCAAGTGTCCCACAACTCCTTCGACACTTAGGATATGAAGTCCATCTTTTGATTCGCCTTTTTTGGGTGTCGCTTTAAGTTCTCATCTGAGGGATTATTTTCACTGTTGTAGCACAACTCCGTGCAATGTGGCCTAACTTACCATTTGCTCTGCAAAAACACATGTTAGTCACATGTAATCTTGTGTTGTCATTAATCATTAAAACCAACCAGGGGCCTAGATGCTTTCAACCCCTACTATGGATGATAAGTTTCGTTGAAAAACTTAATTCTAAAAATGTGTTGACTTGCTTCCCATCTGACATCAACCTTTATACAATAGACCATGGGCAATCCTTAGCTATGCAATAGCCCCAAACCTTTTTTACATGACTTTTTTGTTCCAAGCTCAGATTGCCCCTTAATAGCATGTTGCCTCATTGCTGCCCTAAACTCGTTCATACAAGAATATCTAGTTCCAACTTTCACCAGATGGTCTTCCCTGTCATAGAAGACTGATTCCTCACCTAGAATGCAACCATCAGTTGGCAACTCAGCACCCTGTATATCAATAGACACAACATTTCTAGATGCATGCCTAGCTTTCTCTACTCTCTCATCCTCTGTTCTAAGACAAACAAATTCATACAATTTATCTTTCAACACAGTGACACATCACCAATCTGCTTTTTTAGAAAAGGAACTATATCTATGTTATCCTAGTCAATTATTTGTGCAAAATCTAGTTCATTGGTTGAATATACTGGTGCACTAGTTTTGTTAGTGACCATGTTGCTCATTACTACATCTGCAACAACTAAGTTAGAAACCAACTCTACAACTTTGTCCTCAAATGTCAACAAACAAAAGCAAATTCTTATCAATATGTCTTTCAGAGGAAGCACGTGATAGAGCTTCATCGTCCATCAAATTTCTTTCCCCGCCATCGCTCCTGTCAAACTCACATATTTCATGTCGTTGGCAGCTTCCCCAATTCACCATATTTTCTAGGCCCTTTACTAATTTCTCAAACGTATTAAATCAATAATCCACAAATCATTCATCATTATTTTCGTGCCACGTCAATAAACTTACCATCATCGAGCTTTGTTGTGAACTCAGAAACCTAAACCCTAAACCTAAACGCAACATTTGGATCAATCCTACCATGTACCAACAAGAAAAGAAACAAGTTTACAATCAGACACCTAGAAGCTAGCAGCCATTTCCATTCGCAGATGCTTTTCTCCTAAATTAAATGTACGCCAAGCTTGGTGAGGAGATGATTCACAGGGACTTCAACCGTACACTGGAGGGGCGTTGAAGGGGATCATGGCACCAGATGATGTCGTTTTGCCCTCTAGAAATCGCCTCCAAGTTTGGTTGCCGATCTGATCCCTAGGTACGGGCGACAACAACGACTGCTCTTTATCGAGAAGACAGAGAAAGGAAAGAATATGTGATGATTGTGTCATATGATAAGTGATCTGTTTGGACTTTGATATGGGAGGGGCAGGATGGTCAATTTAGGTGGTCTAAAAAACAAAATGAGAAGAGAAAAATGTGAAATGAATAAGAGAGAAAACACTTGAATAGAAGAATTCACTGCGTTCACTTTCCATAAGAAGGCACACGAATAGGATGTCAAATCGTGTAAGGCATGGTGAGACATTTGGGCCCAGATTTTGAAAAAGGTGGGATTGCTGTTTTTGGCTCCAGAAATAACAGATGTGGTTTTCCAAGATTGGTGGAGGAAGCCTGAGCAGAAAGTGCCAAATAGTCAGAGAAAGGGGTTTAATTCCCTAGTTATCTTGGTGTCTTGGCGGTTGTGGAAACAAAGGAATGCTTGCGTGTTTGGTAGGATACCCCCGAGTATCCGCAACATTTTGCAAGAGATTTATGAGGATGCTAAGTTTTGGGATTGGCAGGAGCAAAAGATATTAGACAGTTATGGCTTAATTTATATGGTGTGGTCGGGGTTGTCCCCCCTTCTCTCTTGTTTTTAGTTTCTTTTATTTTTTTTTCTTCTTCTCTTTTTTCTTTTTTTTTTGTCCCTCTCTTCTCGTTTGATGCCTTCTCGGTTACTTTGTTTTCTTGGTATACTTGAGACCTTTCTTTCCTCTTAATATAATAAAACTTGACCTGCGAGGGGTAAGACAGCCCCCGGATATTGTATTAAGAAGAAGATCTTCTCACACAGGTCAAGAAAACCCCCGAACCCCTGCCCCACCCATACACAGCGGCATCGAAGCCCATGCGAGAACAACCACGACCGGAGCTGAGCCTTAGACCTGTGCTTTGGCATGGGACAGACGAGAGGATTTTTTTAACCACAGCCTGAAATTCGCTCCCACGGGGAGTCGAACCCAGGACCTGAGGAGTGCTACTCAGACCAACTAACCAACTCAGCTAGAGGCCCTTTCGCCTCTTAATATAATGACGCGCAGTTATCCTGTGTGTTCGAGAAAAATATCGGAATTTCTCTGTCGTCATTTTTATTACATAAGGTCAAAATCTTAAACTTGGGATCAGTCCTCAAACTTAGGATCATATGCAAGGTCAGCCATGTAGTGTATAAGAAAAGAACGACGTTCATAAGCTTATAAGACCAGTATTGACCCATTTATTTCCCATACTACTGATATCCTAAGACTAACAGCCAATCAAACCGAGATTCATCGGTACAGGCCCAATCCAAAAGATAGGAACATTCAAGACTCATAACAGCTAGCCAGCGCGTAACCAATGGCTACTGAGGTGTTGTTTGGTTAGGAGTATGTCGACACAAACGGTAATGGAATAGATGCCGCCGCAAGTTGAAAAAACGTAACCAAAACCTGTGATTGTTTGGTTCATATCGATAATGGAAAAGTCCGAAGAAACCTAAAGCGTCAGTGATGGGATCTATTTTATCTCACGATACGGTATTATCGCGTTATAACAAGCGGGGATCTCATTCCACGGTATCCATTTAGGGTGCGTTTGGTTGCAATGACAGGACGGGATGGGATGGAACGATCCCTCAAATTAGATTGTTTGGTTCTGGGTCAAGGATTGGGACAGGACTATCCAGTGTTGTCCCCCTGTTGTCCCTCAAAATTGGAGGGACGAGAGAGGACGCCAGGGGACGATCCTGTCCTAGCTGTCCCGCAACCAAACACACCTTACAACATGCCAAACCAAACACGAAGTAACGTAATCGCCGTGCCCTGTAATCGAGTCCCAGAGCAAAACAGACAAACCAAACAGCACCTGAAGTACAAACCACTAAAATCTAACAGATAAATTGTAGTCTCGAATGTAAACCTGCCATAGCTATGAGCCATGCTAGGGACCCTCTTATGAACCAGGGCCAGGGGTTGTTGTATAAGAAGAAAAAGATTAATTAGAACCATGCCATTAAGATTGTGATAGTTTAGAGACATGCCACTAAAACCCCATGTATTTCAAAATAAAACTGAAATTGCAATGGCATCGCGTTTAGTATTAACGTACAGTTACACCTCCAAATTGACACCTTTAGTCAAAAATCTTTCTACTCGCACAGATTAATACATTACAACACATTCCTAATGTACAAAATTAACTCGACGATCTGCTAGCACTGATCTTCAGGCAACACGAGCACAGATAGGATAATAATCCATCAAGAGATAGTAACAGCCCTCCATCGATCGCGAAGAACCGAAGTCCAAATCAGAAAAGAAGTGACCACAAAGTTCCTCAACAGGGTACTATTGTGTGAACCAGGATCCAGGAATATAGCAACGGGGCATGAGTTCTGGTTACATCTCACGTGATACACGTTCAGCGCTTCTTCTGATCCTTCCCTGTCTTCATATCATGGGTAAGCATTCTGGGAGCAATGGCCATTGCCATAAGCTCCTGAAACAGAAGCTTACAAGCATAGGGTATGTGTACCTGCGGACACGATAACATTTTATCACAGCAGTTACAGAGTAAATGCCACAAATGGCAAACCAGCTGTTTCAAAACACAAACAATTCTACTTACTTGGACAATGTCAGTCTTGTTCTTGCAGCCCCTGCATTCGAACGAGTTTTTCTTTAGGTTAGCAATTGCGATGAGACCACATTTCTCGCATACATGGACTCTGTATGCGTCACTCTGGTCAAACAGCCTTTCCTTCAGGAAGAAAGCTGCTCCATGTGCGATCATACAATCCCTTTCCATTTCTCCAAAGCGGAGACCTCCATCACGAGACCGCCCCTCTGCTGGTTGCCGGGTGAGTATCTGCACAGGACCACGTCCTCTCGAATGTATCTTGTCATCCACCATGTGCTTGAGTCTTTGGTAATATGTGGGGCCCAGGAAAATCATCGCAGTCAGTTTTCTTCCAGTGTGACCATTGTACATTGTCTCAAATCCACGCATTTGATAATTACATTTATGAAGAGCTTTGCTGATGTTATCCACCTGGTATCAAGGCAACATAAACAAGACCACAGAATTAACATAGCGAATCCAGTTTGTTCACAACATGTTTTGCACAGCACAGGCCCTTGAATTCAGTCTTCTATTAACAATGACCAAGAGTAAGGAAAGAGTCAAGAATAACAAGTCTCTAAAAAGAACACTTACAGTCACATCCGTGAATGGAGTGGCATCGCCTTCCTTCCCCATCTGAGCAGCAACTTTACCCATAATACACTCAATCAGCTGCCCAATAGTCATACGGGATGGAATAGCATGTGGATTCACAATAATATCAGGTGTAATGCCTTCGATTGTCCATGGCATATCCTCTTGAGTGTAAGTCATCCCAACAGTTCCTTTTTGTCCATGCCTGCTGCTAAACTTGTCGCCAATTTGTGGTATGCGAACAGATCGCATCCTAACCTTGACAAATCTTAGACCATCCGCATTTGTTGTTAACAGAACCTGTAAGGAATACAGCAGCCTTAGTAGCTTGTTGGTGAAGTTCCAAGCTCATCACAAACCACCTATTGATATAGGAAGGTGAGAAACTACTGACCTGATCTACCATGCCACTTTCACTGTGACGCAGAGCAGTACTATGGTCACGCTTTGAGTATCTAGAAGCTTGCCCTTGAGCGTCATCTTGTGGAATAGGAGATGTCTTCCCAATAATGACATCTTCCCCTGAGACCCTTGTTCCCTGATACATGAATTGAACATATGATCAGCATTACCCCTAATAAAGATAAACTTGCAGCGATGAAGTTCTCTACTCACAGGTGGTGCAAGGCCATCATCATCTAGTTTATCATATGACCCATGGCGCATTCCCTACAAGTAAAAGTTATTAGAATATATCCACCGGGAGAAGAAAAGAGAAAACTGTAATACAATTTCAAAAACACACCATAGTATTTTCCCTATTTGGACGACCAAATTCCTCTTTGATAAGTGTGCCCATCTTCTTTTCCTCGTCTCTGCATATATGAAGTTTAAATCCTCAGACTGAAAGCAGTTTAAGCACTACTCTACTTCATGGAAGCCCAGCTTACAATTTGCACTATACCTGTAAGAGCGGAAAAATAGTGACCGAAAGAACCCACGATCTATGGAAGATTGATTCATAATAACTGAATCTTCTTGATTATATCCAGAATAACAAGCAATAGCAACAATTGCATTCTGCACCAAATCACCAAAATAATGTTGATAATCAATGCACAGAACAGAAAGAGAACATGACATGTCCCTCTGTTACAAATTATGACGTTTTGGCTTTTCTAGATACATTGTTTTTACTATGTATCTAGACGTAGTGCGTATCTAAATGCATAGTAAAAGCTACATATCTAGAAAAGCCAAAACATCTTAGAATTTAGAACGAATGGAGTAGAAAGCACCCTGAAGTTAAGGGCAAAATGCTCACTCACAATGCCAGCTGGTAACTGTCTGAAGTGCAAATGTTCCATAGCACGAGTAGTAACTAGAGGCTTTTGTGGGTAGTATAGAACGTAGGCCAACGTGTCCTGGATCATAAGGACAAATAGATAAGGTTTAGACCTATATCAACATGTGAAGAAAATCAACAAATAGTGTACTCACCATCCTTAATTGGTAGTTGGTGACATAAATTCCCATGGCTTGCTTTCCCATAGCAGACTGATATGTATTACGAGGTGACTGCATTATCAATGGGAAGAATTATACCTTGTCAGAGGGGGGAAAGGATTATACAACTGAACCCCCGCAGAAGTGAATGGTTCACCTGGTTGTGATCAGGAAAAGGTATAATCGACGCACAAACACCAAGTATCAATGAAGGATGAATCTCACAATGCGTGTAAGTTTCAGAGTAAGCCTCCTCTGGGTTGTGCCTTGCATTTTGAAGGTCCTGAAATTGTTTCATTGGTGTCAGTAGGTGAAGGTACATATAGAAGGAAAAAGGTGAAGTTATATGCAATGCTGCTCCACATAGAAGAATCTCTAGAATGGTATATAGATAAAATCTCTTTCATACACAAGGGTCTCAGAATATGTTCAATCAGGTACACCGTACACATGCTTATCTCACTTACATTTATGGTCATGGAGATCATGGTAGTCTCCTCTTCTTCAGTGTCTATGTATTCTATATATCCTTTTGAGACCAATTCATGCCAGCCTTCATCAGGAGTCTCCTGGATAAGTGGACAAAAAAAATAGAAGCTTATGAGAAATTATGCACATGTAAAGTTAAGTGAGAGCCAGAAGATGTTAATCAATGTCAGACCCTTTGTTGCAAGGCTCGGATATGCGCCTTCTTGATGAGCAGCCTCTGGCCCTCAACAATAAACAATGGACGACTGCAGCGTCCATAATCCGTGTAGAGTCGAAGTTCTTTAAGACGGATATCACGCACCACACCAACTTCAGTGTTGACATCAATCTGGAAATGAAAACCAAGAAAATTTGAGATCTTAGGTGCTGTTTGGTTCAAGGGTGGTTAATGCAAATGTAAAGGGAATCAATCACAGCTGTAAAGGGAATGGAATGGTTGTTTCTTCAAATTGTTTGGTTCATTAAACGACCTCACAAAGATGAGTCACATGGCAACGGGAATCAAATAACCCTCTGGTGGGCAGGATCAACTTAAAAAAAACCTCGACCTGCGGGGGGTAAGACAGCCCTCGCCCATTTTATTAAGAGGAAGACCTTCTCACGCAGGTCGAGAAAAACCCCTGAACCCCTGCCCAACCCATACACAGCGGCACCGTAGCCCATGTGAGAAACGACTGTGACCAAGACCTTAGACTAGCGCTTGGCGTGGAACAAACAAGGGGATTTTTTTAACCACAGCCTGAAATTCGCTCCCACGGGGAGTCGAACCTAGGACCTGAGGAATTGTCAAGGGCTTGGAACCCTCGAATAGCAGGGCCTCGACTACGCAGTTCGTAGTCGCGACCTATCTTCTCCGGCACGGTTATGCTCCTCAGCCGCAGGCTTTGTTGGTGAGTGGAGAGGAGAGATTAGAGAGAATAAACTTTGCTTAATCCTCAAATCGGCTGGTTACAACAGCATATATGGCCGGCGGCCCTAACCGACTGGAGATAAATACTCCTCAATTAGGAATAGCTAACTTATCTTCCCTAACAACCTCCGCCCAAATATTCTCCTTAATTATAGGGATTTGAAACAGAAAGTGATCTTTATCTAACTAACCAGCTGGCGCGCCTAACCACCAGCGGCAGTCGCGCGCTCTTCCGCCCGGCGGACATCGCGTGCGCGCCTGCGCCTGGGGTAGGTGCGGCCGCACATGACATCTCCCCCCCCCTCGAGGCCAGCTCGTCCTCGAGCTGAAAGTCTGGAAACCGGGACCGGAAGTCGTCGAGATCCTCCCACATAGCTAATGAGGCCTGTTCGTCGCGCCAGTGCACGAGCACTTAGCGAACTCCTCATGTCAGGCGAGCTTGCTCGACCCAGAGGGGTTCTGGGACCACCGCGCCATGGTGATTAGGGGCAGGCCAGGAGGTGCGGCCGGCGGGGTCGCGACGAATTTCTTGAGGACTCCCACATGGAACACATCATGGAGACATGCGCCTGGCGGCAGTTCTAGGCGGACAGCGACGTCGTTGATCAATTCAGCGACGCGGTAGGGCCCAACGAAGAGGGGCTTGAGCTTCCCCATGGCTGAGCGTGGAAGGGAGGTGGCCACGCGCTGACGGAGGCGCAGGAACGCCCAATCGCCGACCTGGTACGACACCGGCTGATAGTGCCGATCATGGTGGCGCTTTTGCACTGCCTGTGCCTGTTCCAGGCGGTAGCAGACGTCGGTGAGGAAGGCCTCGCGATTTGCCATTTCCCGGGCTACCGCTGCCACGCGAGTCTCCCCGGGCTCGTAGAAACGGATGGAGGGCGGGTTGCGCCCTTCAACCACTTGGAACGGTGTCTCGTGTAGTGACGATTGGTAGGCCGTATTGTAGACATACTCGGCCCATGGCAGCCATCGAAGCCACTGTCGGGGAACATCGCCCGTGAAGCAGCACAGGTACATGACGATGATGTGGTTAGCAGTTTCCGTCTGGCCATCCGTCTGTGGGTGGAAGGCGGAGGACATGTACACCTTCGTGCCCATGAGGCGCATGAGCTCGCACCAGAATGCTGACGTGAACATCGGGTCGCGATCGGACACGATGGACTGCGGAATGTCGTGGAGACGAATGATGTTGGTGAAGAAGGCTTGCGCCACGGACTCAACAGTGTACGGGTGTGCCAACGGGATGAAGTGGCAGTACTTGCTGAAGCGGTCAACGACGGAGAGGATGACCGTCTTCCCGTGTACCCGGGGCAGCACCTCCACGAAGTCCATGCCGATGTCTGCCCAGACGATGGCGGGCACCGGCAACGGTTGCAGCAAGCCGGCCGGGTGCAGGTGTTCCGACTTGTACCTCTGACAAGTCGTGCACGCGCGCACGAAGTCCTGCACCAGACGACACATGTTGGGAAAATGGAAGTCGCGACGGAGGCGGTGTAGCGTGCGGTGGACGCCCTCGTGTCCATCGTTGTGGACGACCGCCAGGATCTCCTACATGAGTGGTGTTGCGGGCGATATGTACAAGCGTCTGTCGTAGGTGACCATGTCGTCTACCACTGCCCACGGCGTCGTGCGTGTGCCAGCGTGGACCTCGTCATAGATGGCGACTAGGGCCAGATCAGTGGCATGGGCGTGTCGTAGGCGCACGATGAAGTCGAAGCGGGCGTCGAGATTGCCAGCAACTCGCCATCGACGGTGTCGCGGCAGGAGAGGGAGTCGACGATGATGTTCGTTGCGCCTGACCTGTACTCCACAGAAACATCAAACCCCAAGATGTTGTCGGCCCAGTGGTGTTGGGGTATTGTGGCCAGGGCTGGTCGAGGAGGTATTTGAGGTTGTAGTGGTCGGTCTTGACAACGAAGCGCCGCCCCCATAAATACGGCCTCCAATGCCGAACCGTCTGGACGAGGCCGATGAGTTCCCGCTCGTAAGCGTCGAGGAGTGGTGTCGTAGGGCGATGGGGCGGCTGAAGAAGGCGACCAGGTGGTCGTCCTGGACGAGCACGGCACCGAAACCGTGCGACGACGCATCGCATTCGACGACGAAGAGCTTGGAGAAGTCTGGCATGGCGAGGGCGGGGGCCGTGGTGACTGCGGCCTTGAGTGCTGTGAACGCGGCGGCCGCTGCGTCGTCCCAGGTGAAGCCGTCCTTCTTGAGGGCGGTCAGCGGCGCGGCGACCGTCCCGTAGTTGTGGACGAACTTGAGGT
The DNA here is from genome assembly GCF_902167145.1 of Zea mays. Classification (NCBI taxonomy): domain Eukaryota; kingdom Viridiplantae; phylum Streptophyta; class Magnoliopsida; order Poales; family Poaceae; genus Zea; species Zea mays. The sequence continues at coordinate 17,437,359 of NC_050100.1, forward strand.
AGTAGCCCGCTAGGCTCAGGAAGCCCCGCACCGCTCGAGCCGAACGAGGTGCCGGCCAGTCGAGGATGGCCTGCACCTTGGCGGGACCCATGGCGACCCCTGCCTCAGATATGTCGTGGCCGAGGTAGGCGACGGAGGGGGCGCCAAAGACGCACTTGGCGCGCTTGACGAAGAGCTACTGCCGCCGAAGCTCAGAGAGGACGGCGCGGAGATGTTGAAGGTGATTCGCCCTCGTCTTGCTATATATCAAGATGTTGTCAAACAATACAGGATGAAGCGACGAAGGAAAGGCCGAAGTACATCGTTCATAAGGGCCTGAAATGTCGCTGGCACGTTGCAGAGCCTAAACGCCATCACCAGGAACTCATAGAGGCCGTCGTGGGTGCGGAACGCCGTCTTGTGTACATCTTCCAGCCGCATCCGCACCTGGTGGTACCCGGACCGGAGGTCCAGCTTGGAGTAGAACCGTGCGCCGTGGAGTTCGTCGTGAAGCTCATCGACCAACAGTATGGGGAACGCGCCATTGACAGTGAGCATGTTCAGGGCCCGGTAGTCGATGCAGAAGCGTCATGGCCCGTCGGGCTTCTTGAAGAGGAGGACCGGCGATGAAAACGGAGAGTCGCTGCGGTGGACAATGCCCTGCTCGATAATGCGGCGCACTGTCGCTCCAGTTCATCCTTGTGGGCCGCCGAATATCGGTACGGGCGGATGGCCACCAGCTGCGCACCCGCCTTGAGGGTGATGCGGTGGTCGTGCGCACGCTTGGGGGGCATCCGGTGGGTGCGGTGAAGATGTCCCCGAAGGAGTCCAGGAGCTCGTCGAGGAGGGGCTCTCCTGTTGTCATGGCGTCGAGGGTTGGTGCGATGGAGGACGCCATGCTCGTCCCGGAGAGGGCGCGCCCCTGGTGCTGGAATGTCATCCGGCGCCGGCCGAGGTCCCAGACAATGGGGCCCAAGGCGCCGAGACACCTGGTGCCCAGGACCATGACATAGCTCGCCAACAGCATGACAAAGAGGTCAGCGGGGACGGCGGCGCCGTCGATAGTCAGTGGTGCGACGCAGATGACACTGTCAAGGGCTTGGAACCCTCGAACAGCAGGGCCTCGACTACGCAGTTCGTAGTCGTAGCCCGTCTTCTCCGGCGAGGTTATGCCCCTCAACCGCAAGCTTTGTTGTTGAGTGGAGAGGAGAGATTAGAGAGAATAAACTTTGCTTAATCCTCAAACCGGCTGGTTACAAGAGCATATATGGCTGGCGGCCCTAACCGAATGGAGATAAATACTCCTCAATCCTAGGAATAGCTAACTTATCTTCCCTAACAACCTCTGCCCAAATCTTCTCCTTAATTGTAGGGATTTGAAACAGAAAATAATCTTTATCTAACTAACCAACTGGCGCGCCTAACAGCCCGCGTGTGCGCCTAACCACAAGCGTCATCGCGCGCTCTTCCGCCCGGCGGACATCGCGTGTGCGCCTACGCCTGGCGTAGGTGCAGCCGCACATGACAGGAGTGCTACTCAGACCACCTAACCAACTCGACTTCAACATAACGCCGTATCAGATCACGATGTGACCTGATTACAACCAACACCAACCAAACTCCATTTTACGGAATCAGGTGGCAGTGTCAACTATTTATGGGGCAAAATGACCCAACCAGACAGCATCTTAAGGCCCACTGAACTGCACCCTTAATAATATGCAATGTTATGTGTCTATGTATAACCTACCAAAGGAAATGAAAATTCCCGTAGATACTTGTGTCAAGAAAAGAAGTTTAACACCATTGTTAAAAACAATTACCTCAATCAGTCATATATATTATTCAATCTTGTACACGTGAGTGGGTGACAAATAGTGGTAGGTTTTTTTTAAAATAGCTTTTGTACAAAATATTTTTTTTGTGATTCATCCTAATTTGTCTTTCTGTCTGCGATTAGAAAGTATAGCATGGAACAAACCTGTCTTCTTAAACGTCTAAGAGTCTTAACCAACAGGTCAGGGTTCCTATGAATTCCAACCCAACAACCATTGACAAAAATTTTAGCAGCTTGTGGAATGACGGCTGGTGATATCTCCTGCATAAAATGAGTACCAAGTAAATCAAAATACTGTAACAACTCATACAAAAAAACATAAGGTTTGCGAGAGTATAATAACCAAATAAAAATGCATGTACACACTGACAAGAAAATTCAAACAAACCTCAAAATTTTCTGTGCCCCACTCCTCCAAAAATTCCAAAATTGGATTTGCGGCAGAACCAACAGTGATATATACCATCAAGGCAAGATTTTTCACCAAGCCACAAGCCTGAGCATAAGGCAGGTAGAATTATAGGGAACTGAATTACCAATGTTCTATGGCTTGGAAAAATGAGTTAGGACACCAAAATCGCTTACTTGTCCTTCTGGTGTTTCAGCAGGACACATCATTCCCCAATGCGAATTATGCAACTGGCGGGGTTTTGCCAATTTTCCTATTGGTTAGATTAGAAAAAAAAATTAAAATCAAGTATTCATGGATAAGTATTAGATGAGAGAAAAACTAGGATATCCACCTTCACGCCCAATGGGAGAGTTAAGCCTCCGGAGATGTGAAAGTGTAGAAGCATAGGTCAGGCGATTGAGCACCTTTGTAAGAAAGATAATGGAACATAGATCAGCAAAAAAAATCATTGAATGAAGTCGGATGTAGTGCCCTAAAGATGAGGATAAAACCAAAAAAAAATAGGCACCTGAGAAACCCCTGCTCTGGTTCCAGCTTGGTTAGCCTGTCCCCAGTTTCCAGTAGCAAGGGAGTACTTCAAACCACTGGTAATAGTTTTTGCTTTTATAGCAAATTGCAAATTAACTTCCTTTCCATTATCTACACACTAGGATCAAGGAAAAGGAAGAGTTAATAACCACAAGGATCGAATGGGTGGGGAAAATAGAAAATTTCACAGTTTAGACAGCAGAAAACCTTTTGCACATAAGATCTCACGTCCCTTGTTAACTTCCTGAAAAGCTATAGTTGCAGAAGAAGAAAAATCAGGCAATTAATCCAGTAAAAAAAGGGTTGACAACATTTAATATTCTTGTATATTTAGGCAAACCATTCTAAACAGCCCTCCAAGCAGTGGACCAGCAAGATCTAGTCGTTTGTTTCCATAATGATCTCGGTCATCCTCAGCTCTTCGACTAAGAGCGCACATCAGTAGGCGGTGAATAATATACCTGCAAAATAAAGGGTAGATCAACCTTGCTACTTTCAACAGAACTTTAATTTTTGCAGATGCCAGCTACAAGTCCACAAGGCTTGACAAGGAGAACATACCCAAAATAGTATGCCTTCTTAGTTTCACAGAATTCCCCAACACCAACATGAGGCAACATTTCCTTCTGAAGTATTTCCTTTGCGTATCTGAAATACAGAAAGATGTAAGCATGAGTGGAACAACTCAAACCTAAATACCTAATATGTAATATCAACTATTTGCTTGACATACTTAATTCTCTTTTCTCGAGTGACACCAACTGTTGCGCCACGCTTTCCAATGTAGTCCAGAGCAACCTATGAGCAGTCAAACTAGAGCTTTTAAAAGAAGAAACATAAGCCAGAGCACATCTCAAAATGTGCCACAAGTAACAACTGAATAGAACAGCATGCTCAAAGCAAGCAATGGTTGAAATAAAAAACAAGTTCCACCAAACAAGCAGGTGAACAAGTACCTGTTGATTTTGAATGACAAAAGCTTCCTCCAGGGATGGACGTAGCAATTCCATCATTTGTGTATCAGAAAAGTCATAACATATATGCTCCAGTATATCCTTGTCGGCAACAAATCCTAATGCTCGAAATACAATAATAATGGGAATGTCCGCTCGAATATAAGGCAGAGTAGCACGGATATATTGACCAGATGATCCCTGCAGTATAATGAACATATCACAGATGTAACATTTTATAAGGCCAGCTTGCCTCACTGCAGTATTACACCCTCTGACTTGTACAAGATGTCAGCAGGCAGTCATTGAGAAACTATTTTTGAAAACTTATGTCACTAACCCCTTTTGCTCCTGCTCGTGAAAGCATCCGTACAAACATGCTGCTGGCTGGTCTGTTCTGGTTCTCAGCCATGGAGCGGACTTCAGCCACATATGCGAATTTGTTAGGCTGCCTCTTCTTAAAAACATAGACATGGTTGGTGCTCATCTTCTCCTGGGCAATAAGGACCTTTTCGCTTCCATTGATAATGAAATAACCACCTTGATCATAAGGACACTCCCCAAGTTCAGTGAGATCCTTCTCAGACTGTTGATACAGTGTGCAGTAACTAGAACGCAACATGATTGGAACCTGCAGAATATTAGAGGGTTGAGGAGAGAACAGCGGAATTGAGAAAAGTTTCTTTATATGTTAAGTACAGTACCTTCCCAATAAACACTTTTGGATACTCAGCAGTCTCTGTAACTTCCTCACAGTCATGTCCTTTCTTCATTACTCTGTATGACACATCAACATACAGTGGAGCAGAGTATGTCAGGTTCCTGAGCCTTGCTGATTTTGGAAATAAAGTAGCTGTCTCTCCATCGGCTTCAGTCATCATTGGCTTGCTGAGATAGATTTGACCAAAGCTGATCTTGTGCAGAGTCTAATGAAGAATATAACAGAAACTATATGTCACAAGACCATTAGCAAAATGATGAATAATAAGATAATTCGAGTTCCACTGAAACACACACCACCAAAGAAAAAAGCTATTGATAAATTTGTGTTGGTTATGCTTCAGGCTTTGGTTGCTATTTTCTTCTTCATGGATATTTTTCACATATTGACTATGATGGCATGATATATTGCTAAAAACTGTAAATTGCAAAGGATTAAAATGACCAAAACATCAGATTGCTATGATCAGAAGACCCTTTTTTTATTTACTATGCAATCTCGGATCTGCATTGCAGCCCCACAAATATAGTGAAGGCAACTACTGAATTCAGACACTATCAAAAGATATCTGTATAGAGCTTCAAGATTTTAATACAAGTTTCAATTTATAATCTTGCATACTTACTAAGGAAAGGGAAAATGTTTAGTTCTCTTCAGTGGCCAGACAAGCATAAATATGTTATGTATTTACTGATGATTACTTCTGTGGAATAACATCCATAAATCCAGTTCATGTTTTACAGACTTCTTGAAGGGAATTCAAAAAGGTCTTGAGACTTATTTGTTTATAATGAGTCCTTTGCTGTTGATGATTGATTTCACAGAAATTCTCAATGCTAATTTGTAAATTGTGTTTTCCTTTGCAAGCACTTCTACTGGTATTATGCATTAATTGCAAATCACACTAGTCAGCTCCTCAAGCAAATAAGGTCAACTCATGAAACATGAGACGTGCTATCTTCATCATAAGCCATAAGGTCAACTCAATATATGACTAGTACCAACTGAAATCACTAGTTCACTACAAATGTCCTCGTCAATGTACAAAACACACTCTAGAATCTCCTTGTGCTATCCTTGTGAAACTCAAGAATTCCCTACCATATATTACACTGGAGGAACTTCAGCAGAAGCTAATCTAGACACTGCAACTGAACAATTCCACAACCCTCTGACCACCAATGTCAGGGTGCAAAATTGACCCTCCAGCCATAAAATCGAACACCTGTTCGGACTAGTTCCAAAACCCTAAGGAGACATCTAATCAAGCAGGAGCCCAGAGAAAGGGTGGCAAAAGTGATGAGGGTGGCCTATGCTACCGAGACATCACGTCATACCAAGCTCCCCCAGCGCCCCAGCCTAATTGCTCAATCATTACCAGCAAATAGTGAACAATTCAGGCCACACTTGCAACGGTCAATAAGAGTGGGGCGACAACCTCGGCAAACTCGGCCTGACGGCCGGGGTTGTGCTGCGACTCGGGCCGGATCTCGATGTCGGCGGACTCATCGACAATCTCTTGCATGGTGTTCTGGATGAACTCATCGAAGGAGTCGAGCTGCTGGCGCACGAGGCCCTTCTCCTCGAAGTAGGCGGAGATGACGGCCCAGGCGTCGTCCTGCGTGATATCTTCCTGCTGCTCGGCGTCCCCATCCGCCTCCTCCTCCATCTCGTCCCCGTCCCCACCCCCCTCGCCATACCCCATCTCGTCGTCCTCCTCCGCGCCGTACCCCGCGTGGCCGCCGCCGCGCTGGTGATGCCCGCCGTAGCCCATGTCCATCCCATCCTCGTACTCGTCATCCTCCATGGACAGAGCGCTAGCCCTAGTGGCGAGCTGCTACGCTGGGGGCCGGGGTGAGCCGGTGCCCGGTCGGGATCGATGTCGCGGCGAGCCGCCTCTCCCGAGAGCTAGAGACGCAGAGATTGGGGGGCGGGGGCGAAATGGCGAGGGAAAGCGCAATGGGAACGTGCTCGAAGGAGTATGTATGGTTCACATTATTTTTGTGTTTGGTTTATAGGGACTAATGTTTAGTCCCATTATTTTATTCCATTTTAGAATATAAATTGCCAAATTTAGAAATTAGAATAGAGTTTTAGTTTCTATATTTAGCAATTTTGCAACTAAAATAAAATAAAATGTAGGGACTAAAAATTAGTCCTTATAAACCAAACACCCCCTTAATATTACATATATATATATATAATCTTACTTCAACAGACTATTTATCTAGCTAGTCAGAGTGGCTAGCTAATTTTAGCGAGCAAGAGAGCTATTTTGAAGAGTCAGATAGCTTGACGATTAGATAGCTAATCTATTGAAAAGTTATTTTGCTTTGATTAGCCAAAATTTGGCTCGACAAACCATTTATCTAATCTTTTGGAGATGCTCTCATTTCTCATTTAACAGCAACATCAATCTTTCAATTTATATCAAGTTCTTCAACAAGGACATGTTGTTCATTAACCTGGTCGTGGTTGACACCAACTGGACGCGTGGCGCCGAGTAAGGGTGAAAACAGTCGGTAATGGTCGGAAAAATGGGAAAGTCGTAAACGGATAACGGCCGGTAAATTCCGGTATATCGAAAACGGATAAATCCGAGCAAAATAACTCGAAATTGATCGGGAAACGGTAACTTAATCGGAAAAGCTCACAATAAACAAATCCTAACCACACAGTTGTTCATTCACATCCACATACAAGTCTCATTCACAAAAGTACACAAAACACAATCTTGTCCGCATATAATTGGTCATACACTCATACATGTCCACTCTTAAATTTTAACACACAACACATAGGCATGACCACACATAAATTATCATACATGTTCACTGAAGTTTTAACCACATATTCCCTCCTTCCCATGAAACAAGGCGTCTAAGATTCTCAATTTTTTCCCATGAAACAAGGCGTGCGGTGGTTTTCTAGCTAATGTGGACACATGTGCCCTTGCTCTGCATATGATTAGAGAGTAAATGACAGCGATGAAGTTTATGGCGGTTTATTCCATGTACGGTGGTTTTCTGGCTAATGTGGATCCACTACTGTTTATGCATACACACACAAGGCAAGGTAGAGATTCTAGGGATTTTTAATTCTATTCACATGCAGGATGTCTTCCTAGCCATACACTCCTAGTCTTGAAGCAGCAACCATACATCTACCACAAACATCGAAGCAGCCATACGTCTAGCTAGTCCAAATGGATCCTGCGTCGCCGCCGAGGGGTGAAAATACGACGCCAAAAGAACTTCCGATTGACGTGCTGCTGGCCGGTCTACACAAAGCGGTGGAGGGCCTCAACGAAGCAGCTGCGGATGGACTCCAAGCAGCAGTTGTCGATGGCTTGCTTGCGGCGGCGGATGCCCTATCCCAGACGCGGAATCGTCTGCATGGTGAAGTCGCGTCCGGGATAGGTGTCGCCGCTACAGGTCTTCGACATGCAGCTAAATTCCTACGCGCGGTGACCTGTTCTCGTTGCGGACTTGTCCACAAAGACTACGACTCCATTGCTTGGGATGAGGGTCACAATAAGTTTGATTGTCATGTCCTCTTCCATGACTCGTCATCTCGTCAGAAGTGGCTTCTGAAGAATGCTAGAGTGGATGGCTCCGATGGTAACGACGACGTCTCAAGCTTTGTGGCAGACTCCATCACCGAAGAGGCTGATTCCATCGCCAAGACGACAAAGTGATCTACCGGTGGCTAGTACTCCATTCTCATCTACTTTCATGGAACAAGAAAAACAAAACAATACTCCGTATTTGAGTCCATCGATGTTAATGTCCCTTATTTGAGTATTTTTTTCCTTTCACACACGTTTGTTTGGTTTATTTTCCCATTGCCTGCTGATGATCATCACGCTTGAAAGAAGGTGTTGTAAACCAACAATCTTGAGAAGTCCATCATTTAAATTACATGCATGAGAAGGTGAAAATAATCCTAGAGTAAACAAAATTTAATTACTCATTAGCGTACTGAACTGCCTGCTGCACAATCTCTGCATCACAAGTTAAGGAAATTGGCAGAATACCTTGCCTCTCTAGTGCAGCTTTCTTCAAATGTAGGATTGGATAATGTTGGCTACCATTCAACCGCATTATCTCACACATATAGGACTGGTGTGTGAGAAAAATCCGGTTGCTAACATTGGCCGAGTAGTCGTTGTAAGCTTTCTCTACCTTCTGCACAATATCAGCAATACCCTTTGGTGAAGTTTTTTGATATGCAGACTGAAGTGAAGAGAAGAAACCAAGGTCCAAAATATTTAGGTCAGGAGAGTTTGGTGGTTGACACATCAACCTTATGTCAAACCCATCTGCAGATGCTGCCTCACCAAAAAAAGGATCATCAGCAGCAACATGTGCCTTGGCATTGTCTTGTTGTATGAATACAGGGGTACCACGTTCCTCTGGTGGCCACTTCTCCTTTATTGCGGGCAATACCTTGTTCACAAGATAATCACGGCTAACATCTTTGGTTACTGATGGCAGCACCTTAGTAACCATTGTACCTGTCGGCCTATTGACACTACTCCTTTTAGCTGGCTCCACTGTAACGAATGCCCAAGTACCAATCTTTCCTGAAAATATACAGTTCCCATCACTATCAAACCTAGGCCTAGCGACTGCCGTCAAAAACATCACCTTCTCTATAAAGTTCTTGCTCTAGGTTGTTCTCTCGGGTACAGTCTCATCTACAGCCAAGTAGTACTTCTGAGTTTTCTTAGTGCGATAAAACCATTTCTCATCAATGTGCACAATGTTGTACATTCCATTAAAACTTGGTTCATGTGGCACACTAGATGGTTCGAGCATTGAGAGACAAAACCTTACTCTAGCCTTTTTGTTTTCTTCATTCAATGTTGGCTTGATTGCATTTGAGTGACAGTCTAAACTCCCCCTCTTTGAATCTCCTATGAAGTGTTGACAGTGACATACCGAGCGCATTGGATAAATCCTTGAAAGTTGTTATGTTTTCCAGTGCTATTGTTTTGATTATTTCTGGGTCAAATGGCTTTTTTTAGGACCACATTTTTTTGGTTTTTTGCTCATAACACTGTTAACCCCGCCGCCTTGTTTTGCATCGTACCATATGCGCTGGACTACTCTCAAAGGTACTCCAGTTTCACGCGAAACAACCTTAGTGACCCCTCTATCTAACTTACCGACACTAGTTCGCTCTAAAAGCATGCCATAGATAGATTGCTTCAATTCATTACTGTATGCGTTCCTCCTCCTAATATCTCCACCTTGATCAACATGGTGCACACGAGGTCCTTCTAGTTGTGCGTCACTTGAGCCCTCAGCATGGGGTTCATGCTGGACGTCCTCCTGCCTAGAAGTTGCATGAACACGCCTTGTGAGTTCTAGACTCGCCCAACTACGGTTGGTGTGAACAGGGTCATCGCGTTGCCCACGCCCAACAATGAAACCAACTCCACGCCCTCGACCAGCCAGACCAAGCCTAGCACGAACACGACCTGCTACTGCATCTGCCGATGGATCACTCATTTGTTTTCAACACAACAAGAATTCATATGGATTTCAGATTTTGGGAACGCCATGCTTACTTTGTGTGTGCGTATGGCCACCGACGTTATGTGTTGTGTTTGTGTGGCCGACGTCAACATTTTGACCTTCTCCATGTTCATCGTGGACTGCACGAGATTAAATGAATTGTTCATTTGAGTAGCAAAAGACAACTAGAGAACCATGAGGTAGTGACTAGTGAACGTAATTGGATTGGCCTACCTTCATCCACTACGACGTGAAGATCTTCACCTGGACCAAGAAGACACGCCAGGAGCAGCATGCATCGTGCAAAGAGGGCCATGAGGTAGTGACTAGTGAAACAGGAAGCGAATAGCGCATCGTTCTTCATGGGTATTTATCGCTAATTTTCCCTCCAAATTTTTCACCGGCCAGCACCACGCGCGCGCAATTCCTTTGCCCGCCACCGCATAATGAGCCACGAAGCGCGCCCAAAATTCCTTGCATGCATGGTGCTAATATATTTCCATCCATGAAGTTTCCTGCATGTGCATGCATGTCCATAATTAGCTGCCCACGATTCTCTCTCACGCCCACAAATTTCTCCTCCACGCTTGCAGCCAGGGGCAACCAGGGAATAAACAAAGTTACGCTAATTTCCGTGCAAAGCCTTTAGACGCCTTTTCATGGGAAGGAGGGAGTAGTATATAAGTCTTAAACACACGATACATAAACTAGAAATCATATGGCATGTCGTCCGGATCACTTGATATATCTTCTATGACATCTGAAACCCTAAGCCCTAAACCCTAACGGGTATAGTTCTTGCCTCCTTGGTTGTTTTGTGGACCGGGAAAATACGGTTAAAATGCGGGAAAATACCAGATTTCCCTGAGAAATCCGAAAACGGACGGTAAATATGTCTCACCGTTTACCGTACCGTTTTCGTAATAACATATCTCATTTTCGTCCCGTTTTCCGTATATCCCAAAAAATCTAAAAACGGGCGGAAAATTCTTGTAAACGGTACCGGGAATTCACCGAATTTTACCGACCATTTACATCCTTAGCACCGAGGGCCATAGAACCTACACGCTCTCCACCACCACTGGCAGCTTTGAGCCCCGCGCTAGCCTCTCCCTGGCTACAACACCGGCACCGCCAAGGGCGGCACGCCGTGGACGCACGTCGCTGCCTACAAGATCTGCTGGTCGGCGGAGTACACCGTCGCCGCTATTCTCGCGGGCTTCGAGGCTACCATCCACGACGGTACCGACGTCATCTTTGTATCCTTCATGCAGAACGCACCTCTCACCAACGATGCCAAGTCCCTCTTCCACGCGTTCGTCATGCTCACGCTGCCACCTATGGTGTCTCCGTCGTAAGCTCCGCCAGCAACTCCAATCCCTACGATGACATTGTCGTCAACGCCACACCATGGGTCGCCACCGTCGACAGGAACTTCCCCAGCATCCTCAGCCTCGGCAACAGCATGCGCCTTAGGGGGATGAGCCTCAAGTCCACCATGCTGCACTCCAGCGCACTCTACCCCTGATGGTCGACGCCACGCCTACCATCTCCAACCCGTACGTCACCGCCAGCTGCGGGCTCAACACCCTCAACCTTATGAGGGGATTGTGAGTGGAAGTGTGATCTATAAGGGAGGGATGATCTAAATAAGCTAGATCGTTGGATTAGAGTAAGAGAAAGAAAAGATTTAGACTGATCTCGTCCCTTGGTTTCGAAGATGGGGTGGTTCTTGGTGCATTTTTGGTTGGTTGTTGCTAAGTTTGAAGTGTGGTGCTTTAATTTTGCAAAATTCAACCAACCAAGTCACCCAACACTCATAACCTCCACTAAATCCACCAAACAAATTGTACCCAGACTTAACACACCATCAAAAACCACGGTTCAGATCACTAGATAACCCCATCTACCTTACTCAAATCCAATGGACAATATTATTTGGATCATCCCTCATCACTCCCTCTCTCCCTCCACCATGCCCTCGCTACCCTCTTCCCCTCTTGTGTCCCCTCCCCCTCGCTCGCGCTGATGTCATCGTTGTTGTCAACCCCTCCCCTCGCACCGCCGACGTTGACCTCTCCCCTCTCCTCTTTGGAAGAGGATCGCAGTGTTAACACAAGATATATGTTAGTTTTATTAAAAAATCCTTCCACCTCCCTCCTTAAGGCTTGTTTGTTTGCAAGAGCATTGGAGACTGGAGAGGATTGAGAAAGATTAAATCCTTTTCTATTCATTTTTAATAAAAAGGAATTCAATCGCCTCTAATCCCCTTTAATCCACTCCTAACCGAACAAATCCCTCAGTGGGAGAGATTCTATGTAATATTAACTCCTACCATCGGATGTGAGATGGATGTCACGGATTTAAAATGTGCATGTGAGCATCTGGTTACGATTAATCCGACTCCGGTGAGGGACACTTTCGTGTGGGGAGCTCATAGGAATGGGACTTTCTGAAAGGGAAATGTGCCTTTGGGCCATTTCTATAAATGTTTTGGTGATTAGATGCCCAACACAAATTACTTTGGTACAAATGTACTAAGTGTGGAAGAGATGCAAATCAAAGAATCAAGGTATGACTCTGGCCTTAGTAAATTGTTTTTGGGTACTAACATACTTCTCTAAGTTCTAGGAACCTTGGTTAATCAACTAAGCTTGGATTGGATAAGTTTAGCTGTGCAGCCAAACATGAACAAGCCTGAGGTGCACCGGACAGTGTCCGGTGCCCAGGCTGGCTCGGCAACGAACTAGTCGCTCCCGAGAATTCGCCGAGGGCGCTGTGGCTATAATTCACCAGACTGTCCGGTGAGCCAACGACGCCCGCAGCCAACGGTCGAAAGCACGATCAACGGGCGACACGTGGCTCGAGCCAACGGTCACTTGGACGCACCGGACTATCCGGTGCGCCAAGGGTGCCGAGGGCACAACGGTCGGCTTCGCCAGAAAAGGAAGGAGATCGGGCACTGGACAGGGACTGTTCATGTCCGGTGGTGCACCGGACTGTCCGGTGCGCCACTCGACAGAAGGCAAGAACCGCCTTCCAAATGGATCTCCAACGGCTCCTAGCTGCCTTAGGGCTATAAAAAAGACCCCTAGGCATATGGAGCAAACAACCAAGCATCCTTTGAACATTCTAAGACGCCTAGACTCCGCAACCACGCAATCGGATCATCGTGTTTGAGATTTGAGCATCGTCTGAGTTGTAAACTCCCTGCGTCGTGTTTTGTGCTCACGTCTTGACTTGTGTGCGTGTGTTTGCTGTGATTCTTGCGTGTGTTTCTTTCCCTCCCTTACTCTTGTGCTTTGTGTTGCAAACAACTTTGTAAGGGTGAGAGGCTCTAACGTGTGGAGATTCCTCACAAACGGGAAAACAAGTATAAGGAAGAAAATCGTGGTATTCTAGTGAATCATTGGATCACTTGAAAGGGGTTGAGTGCAACCCTTGTCCATTGGGACGCCACAACGTGGTAGTAGGCAAGTGTTACTTGGTCGAACCACGGGATAAAACAGTGTGTCTCTTGTGTCGCTTTTGTGTGATTGGTTTCTTCTCTCGAGTTCTCGCTTAATCACTTGTGCTATTGTTCCAAAGTTTAATACTCACTCTAAAGGAACAATCAAGTGAAGAGTTCTCGCTTTACCAACTTGGCCTCAATCTTTCTAACATTCATAACCAAGTTGGGATATTTAGTATCTGATTTTACAGGATCATCTATTCACCCCCTCTCTAGATGCTCTCAATTGGTATCAGAGTCGTACTCTTCATCAAAGGGACTAACCGCCCGAAGAGATGGATCCTAAAGGAAAGGGGATGGTGATCAACGACAAGGAGAAGGAATCCCTCTTTGACGAGCCAAGAGATGACAAGCCCACTGACTTAGGCTTGAGTCATAAGAAGAGGGATGGGAAGAAGAAGAGGCACATTAAGAAGATTATCTACTACGACAGCGACACCTCCTCTTCTTCACCAAGAGATGACGACGACGAAGACTCTTTGTCGAAAAAGAAAACGGTTAATCAAAATTACTCCTTTGACTATTCTCGCATCCCATACAATTCAAATGCTCATTTACTCTCTATTCCACTTGGAAAACCCCCACACTTTGATGGAGAGGATTACTCATTTTGGAGTCATAAAATGAGTAGTCACTTATTTTCCCTCCATCCTAGCATTTGGGAAATTGTGGAAAATGGAATGCATTTTGATAATGCTGATAACCCTATGTTTATCAATGAATAAATACATAAAAATGCCCAACTCACTACTGTTTTGCTAGCATCTCGATGCAGGGATGAATACAACAAAGTGAGTGGCTTGGACAATGCCAAGCAAATCAGGGATACCCTCAAGATCTCTCACGAAGGTAATGATGCCACCATGATTACCAAGATGGAACTGGTGGAAGGCGGGCTGGGGAGGTTCGCTATGATAAGAGGAGAGGAGCCAACACAGACGTACAACAGACTCAAGACCCTCGTCAACAAAATTCGAAGCTACAGGAGCACAAGATGGACGGATCATGACATCGTCCGACTCATGCTAAGGTCATTTACTGTCATTGATCCTCATCTTGTGAACCTTATTCGTGAGAACCCCGGGTACACCAAGATGACGCCCGAGGAAATCCTCGAAAAATTTGTAAGCGGGCGTATGATGGTGAAGGAAGCAAGGTATGTGGACGATGCTCTAAACGGACCGCTTCCTCTCAACAAGTCGTAGCTCGTTGCTCTCAAAGCAACCAGCAGCAAGGAGGCGCTACCTAGCAAGGTAGCACAAGTGGAGGCTGCTGGGCTTAATGAGGATGAGATGGCGCTCATCATCAAGCGATTCAAGATCGTCTTGAGGGGGCGCAAGGAGTTTCCCAACAAGAATAAATCAAGGGGAAAACGCTCTTGCTTCAAATGCGGTAAGTCTGGTCATTTTATTGCACAATGTCCCGATAATGATGATAACCAGGCACAAGAGAAGAAAGGGAAGAAGGAGAGAAAGAAGAACTATAGGAAGGCGAAGGGCGAGGCACACATCGGAAAGGAATGGGACTCTGATTGCTCTTCATTCGACTCTGATGATGAAGGATTAGCTGCCTCGACCTTCAACAAGTCTTCTCTCTTCCCCAACGAACGTCACACGTGCCTCATGGCTAAGGATAAGAAGGTACACATACGAGATACACCTAAGTATACTTCTTCTAGTGATGAGGAATCGTCTCATGATGAAGTAGATTATACTGATTTGTTTAAGGGATTAGATATAACTAAGGTAGACAAAATAAATGAATTAATTGATGCTCTTAATGAAAAGGATAGATTGCTAGAAAAGCAAGAAGAAATTTTGTATGATGAACATGATAAATTCATTAGTGTTCAAAAATCTCTTGCTTTTGAAGTCAAGAAAATGAAATAATATCCTCTGAATTGTCTACCTGTCATGAATCTATTTCTAGCCTAAAGAATTTAAATGGTGATTTGAATGCTAAGCTAGAGAAAGTTAATGTAACTAGTTCATGTGTAGAGCATGTTGTTATTTGCAATAGATGTAAATACTTTGATGTTGATGCTTGTAATGTACATGCTTCTACTATTGCTAAGCTAAACAATGATGTTGCAAGTCTTAATGCTCAACTTAAGACTTGCAAAGATAGTTATGAGAAACTAAAGTTTGCTAGGGATGCCTACACCATTGGTAGACACCCCTCTATTAAGGATGGACTTGGTTTTCAAAAGGATGCCAAGAACTTAACAAGCCATAGAACTTCCAATCTCAATAAGGAGAAAGGGAAGGCTCCTATGGCTAGTAGTTCTCAAAAGAATCATGTGTATCTTTATGATAAGAAATATACTAGTCGTGCTCATAATGATAGGTGTTCTAATAAGATTGTTTCTCATGTATATCATGATTCTCATGCTATGTTCGCATCTAGTTCCTCTTTTACTCATGGTAGAAATAGGCATAGGCACAATCATGTTGTTTCTTATTTGCCTAGGAAAGTTTACTGTAAGGCCCAAAAATCGTTTAAGAAAAAATCAACAAATATGATATTATAATGCTTTGGGAATTAGGGAATTTTTTAAAGGAAACCATTTATTCCTCCCATGAATAACTAATAAGAAGAAGAATAAATAAAAACATTGTAAACAATAGAAGTTATATTCACATTAGTATGAATTTGGACTCTTGGAAATTTGAAGATCAAGCATGGATTTGAAAAGAGTTGAGAAAGATAACTATGATAATCATTTAATGCTTTTCAAATTAAATGGTGAGAGGAAGATAAATAAAATAATAATAATAATTTTTATTATTATTATAAATATGAAGTTAGGATTTGGTACACATTAGAACTATGTTTTAAATCCAAAATAGGAATATAACATCTGAAATAGAAAACAAAAATAGAAAATGAAATAGAGAAAAGGGAATTGGAAACAGGAAATAAAAAAGTAAAGAACTCAGCGGTTGGGCCTAATGCCACTGAATCGGCCCACTATCCCTATCTCACTCTCGCTCGGCCCATGACCACGCGCGCAGCCACCCTGGCGTGCGGGCCCCTATGTCAGCCACACGGTTTGACCAGGGCGCGCTCCTGCTATCACTGTCGCATGGGCTAGTAATGTCAGTGCTTCCCCTTTCCTTACGCGCGTGGCCAGATCGGTCATTGGGTCCTCCGATTCTCCTATGGTCGCCTCCGAGAAGCAAGTGCCGCCGCAACCGAATCAGTTGCGGAATCCCCGCTCGGGCCGACGTACGCTCGGGCTAGAAATTCGGCTGCCTCCCTCTCCTCTCCATTCCTCTCGCCATGACTGAGCCCTTCCCCGGGGCAGCAGCTCCCTGCTCGCCGAGCTACTCTTCCATGGTGCCTAGGTTCGGCGACTCCGCTGCCCCCTCCAGCCATCTTCCCCCTCACGGCTCCCTGCAGACCAGACCCCAATACCCTCCTTTGAGCCAGTCCTCCAAGTGCTCCGTGTCTATGGACTCGCCACCGCCACCGGGGGAGTGAGGTAATGCCGCCACCATGGTCCGGCATCTCCGCCTCCACTCGGTGTCGATGGTGGGGTCTGGGAGAATCGCCGGGGCACGTGGTTTGTGATCGGGAATGTGCTTGGCCGCGGTGGCCTTCGGTGTCTAGTGAATCGCCGGAGTACCAGCATCGCCACGGTGCCGCTGTATGCCGCGGGCAAGGCTAATATCCATGCCAAAGACCTGTAAGTCATCCGCCCTCGTGCTCTTTGTGTCCTCTGTGTGATTAAGTAGCAATCGATATTGGCTTGGAAACCAGTAGCTCGGTAAGACCCCGCCGGCAATGGCACCGCCGCTCTAGGCACTTCTGCCGCCACTATTCCGTCGTGGGGGTACAGGAACTCTGGGGGCCACTGATTTCGGGTTGGACGGTTAGGATTAAATCGGCCGCTTACCCTTTCGTCCATTGAACTCGGGTCGTGGATCGTCCATCCGATGGCTAGCATGGGTTATAGTTGCGGGTCGTTTGATCGGGATTGGGCGCTCGTAAATCAATCTGGGCGTTATAAAATCCGTGGCGTTGATTTCTAATCGGACGGTTGAGATCCTTCGGTACCTCTTTAGCCGTGGCTTTTTAGTAAAGAGACCCTCTGTTTTCGTAAAATAAACCCGCGGTCATGCGCCTGGCGCTCTGAGTCTTGGGAACACTTGCGCTGAGGCCCCTGGATTTCTGTTTATTAGTGTGCGCGGACCAGAGACAGATAAATTCATTTTAGAAATGATTTTCAATACAAAATTAATTACAGAAACTTATTTAATCCTTAGAAAATTCATTTGAAGTCCAAATTGACCCATTCCAGTTCCTATTGAGAACACCTAGAGGGGGGTGAATAGGTGATCTTGATAAATCAGACACTAAATAGCCACAAACTTGATTATAGAGGTGTTAGTGAAATCAAGTGGCTATTGAACACGCTCGTGCAAACAAGACAATCACAAAAAGCAACACACGAGACACGCGATTTTTATCCCGTGGTTCGGCCAAGTAACACTTGCCTGCTTCCACGTTATGCCGTCCCAGTGGACGAGGGTTGCACTCAACCCCTTTCAAGTGATCCAATGATCAACTTGAATACCACGGTATTTTCCTTTAGAGTATCTTTCCCAGTTGCGAGAAATCTCCACAGTTTGGAGTCTCTCGCCCTTACAATAAGGATCACAAAGAGGCACAAGAGTAAGGGAGGGAAAGGAACGCACACAAGACTCAAATTCGCAGCAACACCACGCACACAAGTGAAGAAGTAAGCACACAAACACAACGCGAGGAGTTTACAACTCGAAAGTGCTCAAATCTCAAGAACTATGATCCGATTGCGTGAATGCAGAGTCTAGGTGCCTTAGGATGTTTCTTGTAAGCTTGGTGAACTCCTCCATGCGGCTAGGGGTCTCTTTTATAGCCCCAAGGAAGCTAGGAGTCGTTGGGGACCAACTTGGAAGGCAATTCCTGTCTTCTGTCGAATGGTGCACCGAACAGTCCGGTGCCCCACCGGACAACCACTGTTCATGTCCGGTGCGCGATCTCCTTCCATATCGGGCGCATCCGACCGTCGCTCCTCGGGGCTGGTTGGCGCACCGGACACTGTCCGGTGCACACCGGACAGTCCGGTACTCCGGTGTGACCAACCGACCGTTGCTGCGGGCCACACATCGCTCGTGGATTGCGCAGCCGACCGTTGGCCGCGAGCGCCTTTGGCTCACCGAATTGTCCGGTGGATTTTAGCTGTACGCCTCGGCCGTTTTCCCGAGAGCAGCCAGTTCACCGTCGGCCAGCTTGGGGCACCAGGCACTGTCCGGTGCACCACCGAAAAGTCCGGTGTGCTAGGCCCGAGCTGGTGTTGACTGAACTTTGCCAACTTTTCTCCAATGTAAATCTTCTTTTATCGGCACTGTTTCTAGCACTTAGATAACCATGTTAGTACATAATACAATTCACTAAGTCTAGAAACATATCTTTATCTTTGATTTGTACTTCTCACTTATTTAGCACATAAGACCTTCATCAATATGTGTTGGACATTTAATCACCAAAACATTATAGAAATGACCCAAGGGCACATTTCCCTTTCAATCTCCCCCTTTTTGGTGATTTATGCCAACACATCAAAAAGCAATAAGAGAAGTGCAACATTAATGCAAAATGAAGACTAAATTGTTTTTGCTTATGATTTGGCATATTTGGATCACTCTTTGCCACCACTTGGTTTGTTTTTGCAAATCAAATTCTTTTTCCTATCTTTAAGTCAAACACACTTGTTTGGGCAAATAGAGAGATATCCTAAGAGTGAAATTGATCAAGTGCCAAAACTCCCCCTTTTTCCCATAATTAAAATTCCCCCCCATAAGAGACCAAATTTTGCAATAAGAGTATTTTGGACAAATTACAAATTCTAACTCTACTATTTTCAAAATTCTCAAGTGGTTCGCTGATTGTAACGCCCCGAATTAGAGTTGAATTTTTTTTCTTTCTCCAGCACTCACCAAATTCGGGCGTTACCTTTCCTACTTTTCTTTTCTCCCCGTTAAGCCTTGCTCTTTTTCAAAGTTCTAGCGAGAGCTAGCTCGACATCTTGTGTAGGTGAACCCTAGAAATATTTTCTTGGTTGTTGCATCATGCTGAACCACGCATCTATTTCCTTTTGTATGTATTTACTTGGTTTCCATAAAGTATGCACTTAGTCGAAGGTTAGAGATGAAATATATAATAAGAAAATAAGAAGAAAATAAAAAGGGGAAATCCCCCCTCTCCCTCCTTTCAGCCCAGCCGGCCTCGCGGCCCAGCTCGCCCCCTGAAGCGTCCCGATCCTTTGGGACTCAAATGTGATACAATTACTAGTCCCAGGAGGCTAGTAACCACATTCCTTACTTCAAATATTACAGAGTTCGAATAAAAGTTATTACAATACCAGAGTACAAGCTCGAGAGAGAGAGAGAGAGAGCCAGAATTACAAAATGCAGTAGAAGATAAACTAGCCCAAGCCACAGGCAGAACTGGGTGCAGACACAACCCCCTTAATCAAGCATAGCAGAAAAGAAGTCTTCAGCTACTGAAAAACATAAGTAAATCTGGGTGAATACACTAGGTATTCCACAAGCCCATCCCGCCCGTAAAGAGAAAGGGACCTATATAATACATGCTTTATATGATGGAGTTGAAGTCACTCTTCTTTTTCCTGAGAAAGGCAATACTTTGATGGTTTTCCCCAAAGAAGGAAATAGCACATTTTCACACTCAACCACCACTGAGCTTCCCGCTCCCGTGGCATCGTTTTCATTTCCAAAAACACACCCACTCACACATTTCCCTGTTCCCGGAGTTTATAAAACACTAATTGTCATACCACACCAGACTCGTCCATTCCAGTAGACACGGACTATTCGAATAGGTTTGAACTCTGCGCAGAGGGGTACACTTTACCCACTAGTCCGGTTTCTGCGATCTCACCGTCGTGAGACCCGAATGCCGAATCTCTTTCTTTCCTCGCACGTACTTACCTTAACGGTTATACCGGAAGGAGTCAGGCCACTGCCATGTCCAAACCGAACAAAACATTCCCCCTCCTTATCCTCCCGGTGCTCCCCAGCCTTCATAACCCTGGGGTTTGGACCGTACAAGTTTAGATTGAGTGACTGCCCATACAGTCTCGAGTGGTTGTACTTGTCATGAGTACAGGTAGTGAAGGATGATAAACCGGTCCTTATATGAGGGGACAATCCTTCTGCTCACACCTAACCCAGCTGAGCCATCACCTTAGGCCCTCCCCTAAACTAGGGAGTCCCTGATCATCCCACTCAAAAGGTGATGAGGGTGAATACCCTTCATCATATACTTTTTGAAAACATCATTTAGTAAAGACACTACCCTTTTCTCATCCACATTTTGTACTCAAAAGATGTTTGTTAATGCAGGCTATCTCTCTGCTCACAATGCAAAAGA
This sequence comes from Zea mays, assembly GCF_902167145.1. NCBI lineage: Eukaryota > Viridiplantae > Streptophyta > Magnoliopsida > Poales > Poaceae > Zea > Zea mays. The sequence goes on from NC_050100.1 coordinate 17,458,259, forward strand.
TCCATCCCTTAATCCCGGCCTAGGTAGTGGTAGAAAGAATAGGTAATTCATGCATCAAGGGAAGAATGGACTTGCCTTCGTCGAAGTTCTCCTGGCACAAAAGATCTATTTTGGAGGGGTCGGGTTCCTGCCCTTCTTCCGGAGCTACAAATTCCGGAGGATCGGATCCCTCTTCTTCTAGCAAAAATAGGTAATGAACAGTACATCAATCATGGTGACTTGGTGGGGTGTGCCAATTGTTAGACATTATTATTTTGTGCCTTATAATTTATTTAGACTATTTTTGGTGCATAAAATATCAATATATACATATATATAAAAATAGGAAAAGGAAAAGGAAAAGGAAACAGAAAAAGAAAAAGAAAAAGAAAAAGAAAAGGGATTTCCTCAGCTAGCTTGGCTGGGGGGGGGGGGGGGGAATTCGGCCCAGCCGAGCGCGGCCGCGCGCGGTCGTGCGGGCAGGCGGCCCACTTAGCCTGCCAGCGGGGTAACGGTGTGGGGACGGCGCCGTGGGCGTGGGCCCACGTGCCAGAGGGAGGGGGAGGGGATAGCGTTAGGAGGGGGTGACGGGGGGGCGAACCGGTCGGAGCCCGACCGCCGGTGAGGTCCGTGACGGTTTTCCGCCGGGGTCCTGGTTCTGTGACGACGGAGTGGTGGCAAGGCACGGGCAGGGGTAGGGGATTACGGTGGTGGGGCCAATTTGGCCGGAGGGCGCTTGGGACGGCCGGTCCACGGCGAGGTGGCAGGCGCCCGCGGCGGTGGGATCACCGGTGAGGCTGCCGGGCGTAATAGGGAAAGGGGATGGGTGTGTTGTGCTCGCGAGGGCACGGTGAAGCTCAAGAGCTACAACAATTAGACTAGAACTCAACAGAGAGGGGAGGGCGGGACTCACCGGAGCGGAGGAAGAGCACGGTGGCGCTGGCTCAATCGAGCTCGAGGAAGGGGAGAGGGAGTGGCCGAGGCCGGTGTGGAGAAAGAGGGAGCTCGGGCGGTCCTTTTATAGGTGCCCAGGGCGGGGAAGGGGAGCGAGAGGTGGCGAGCACCGGCGAACTTGCCACGGCGGTGATGGTGGCACACAGTGGCGACGACGGGACGGCTCGGGCAGGCGGTGACGGGATGGCTCGGGCTGGCGCAAGGGGACAGGGACGCAAGGCGCCAACCGTGCTGGCGAGCGAGTTACTGGCGAGACGATGGGGTGGTGGCGACCGGCGGCGATCGCGTCGTTAGCCCAGTCACGGGCGCGAGGAAGGTACTAACAAGCGGGACCCGCTTGCCAGAGAGAGAGAGAGAGAGCTGATGCGCGGCTGACGGTGGGGCCGGGCTGGCAGCGGGAGGGGGGGGCGCAACGCCAGCGCAGGCGGGCGCGCGGGGGAAACAGGCCGCGTGGGCCAGACGGGGGGCGAGGCGCGCGAGAGAGAGTTGGGCCGGAAACGGCCCAACCGAGGGGGGGAGGATTTTTCCTTTTCCTTTTCCTTTTTCTATTTCTATTTCTATTTCTTTTATCTCCTTTTATTTTGAACAAATAATTAGCTAAATAATCTTGGGTGCTAAAAAATATTCTATGTGAGGTGCTTCTAACAATTATAGTGTATGCATATGATGAGATGTCCTATGAGGTGGAGTCGAGGGAAAAATCAAGGGGGGTTAGAGATTAGGGTTTCTAACCTTGGGGTTAAATTTTGGGATGTTACAATCCTACCCCACTTAAAGGAATCTCGCCCTCGAGATTCAGACTGGGCTTGAGAAAAGGTAAGGGTATTCCCTCCTCAAGGAGTCCTCACTCTCCTAGGTAGCTTCCTCTTCTCCTTCTCTGCCCCACTGAACTTTACAGAGTCTCACTTCTGAGTTGCGGGCCTTTTGGACTGTCGAGTCAAGAATCTTTACTGGCTTTTCTTGGTACTGAAGATTCTTCTGAATCTGGATTGTCTCTTCTTCGATGTGATTTTCTGGTACTTGCAGGCATTTGCGGAGCTGGGACACGTGAAACACATCCTGGATATCTGACATGGATTCTGGCAATTCAAGGCGGTATGCTGCGGGGCCTACTCTGCCAATGATAGGATAGGGACCGACGAACCGTGGAGCTAGCTTCCCTTTCACTTGAAACCTTTTGACTACGCGCATCGGGGAGACCTTGAGGTAGATGAAGTCTCCTTCCTCAAACCTGAGTTCTCTCCGCCTGTTGTCTGCATAAATCTTCTGCCGACTCTGAGCTTCAAGTAATCTTTTGCGGATCAGGGCAACCTTCTCTTCTGCCTCTTTAACGAAGGCAGGTCCTTCTAGTGTATTTTCCCCTATGTTGGACCACATTAGAGGGGTCTGACACTTTCGTCCATACAATGCTTCGAATGGTGACATCTTGATACTGGCCTGGTAGCTGTTGTTATACGAGAACTCTGCATATGGCAAACTAGACTCCCAATCTTTGTCAAACGTTAATACACAGGCTCTTAATAAATTCTCGAGGACCTTGTTGACCCTTTCTGTCTGACCATCTGACTGGGGGTGATAGGCGGTGCTAAAGTCTAGCTTGGTGCCCATAGCTTGCTGAAGGATCATCTAGAATTTTGAGGTGAACTGTGTTCCCCTGTCTGACACTATCTTCCGTGGAATACCATGGAGTCTGACTATCTCTTTAAGATATATCCGTGCAAGGGTGGCTCCTCCGAAGGTAGTCTTTACTGGGATGAAATTGGCTACCTTGGTAAGACGGTCTATTATTACCTAGATAGAGTCGTTCCTTTTTTGGGTCCGAGGCAGTCCAGTTACAAAATCCATGCCTATTTCTTCCCACTTCCATTTGGGCACTTGAAGGGGTTGCAGTAGACCTGCAGGCTTCTGATGCTCGGCCTTAGTTCGTTGGCAAGTGTCGCACCAGGCCACATACTGTGCTATCTCTTTCTTCATCCCTCTCCACCAGTATCTGGTTTTGAGGTCTAGGTACATCTTGGTGGTCCATGGGTGGATGGAGTAGGCTGAGTTGTGAGCTTCGTCAAGCAGAACTTCTCGTGCCTCTCCTTTTGGTACACACAGACGGTTCTTGAACCAAAGGATTCCTTCCTCATCTGTCCTGAAGTCCAGAAGTTGTTCCTTGCGAGCTTTTTCCATAAGACCTGTTGTCTCAATGTCTAAGCATTGAGCCTTGCATATGAGGTCTTCTAGCATTGGCTTGACTTCTAGGCTGCCATTGTCTCCCAGACATGCATTCAGCTGAGCTGATTCTTTCTTCCAATCTTCTAAGAAGTTGGTTCCTTTCTTCCCAAAAGGTTTTCGGCTGAGTGTGTCTGCTACTACGTTGGCCTTCCCGGGGTGGTAGTGGATCTCAAGGTCATAATCTTTGATCAATTCCAGCCATCTTCGCTAATAGAGGTTGAGGTCTGGCTGAGTGAAAATATACTTCAGACTCTTGTGATCGGTGAAGATATGACATTTGTTCCTAATCAGGTAGTGTCTCCATATTTTTAGAGCATGCACTATGGCTGCCAATTCCAAATTGTGGGTGGGATAATTCCGCTCATGCGACTTGAGTAAGCGCGATGCATAGGCAATGAATTTCTCATTTTGCATAAGTACACACCCTAAGCCTTGCCTTGAAGCATCACAAAAGACGACGAAATCCTGATGGATGTCTGGCAGTGTCAAAACGGGTGCGGTTGTGAGCTTCTTCTTTATGATTTGGAAGCTTTCCTCACACTTCGGGGTTGAAAGGGAAATGTGCCCTTGGGCCATTTCTAAGTATTTTGGTGATTGAGTGCCAACACAAGTACTTAAATGTGAATCTATGCCCATGGATGAACAAAGTGCAAATCAAGAGCTAAGGTATGTTTCTAAGTCTTAGTACATTGGTTTTATGTACTAATATACTTGTCTAAGTATCAGAAACAGGAAGAAGAAGAAAAGAGGAGAGTTGGCTGTGTACAGCCAGGAGGCTGTTTCGGTCTAGGGCACCGGACTGTCCGGTGGTGCACCGGACAGTGTCCGGTGCGCCAGGTTGCCTCGAGCGAAGTGGCCGCTCTCGGGAATTCGCCGACGACGTACGGCTAAAATTCACCGGACTGTCCGGTGTGCACCGGACTGTCCGGTGAGCCAACGGTCGGCCGGGCCAACGGTCGGCCGCGGATTCTGCGCGCGACACGTGGCCAAGCCAACGATCGGAAGGGGGCACAAGACTGTCCGGTGTGCACCGGACATGTCCGGTGCGCCAACGGCTCCCAGATCTGCAACGGTCGACTGCGCTGTTTAAGGAAGGAAATCGGGCACCGGACAGTGTCCGGTGTGCACCGGACTGTCCGGTGCGCCCGACGACAGAAGGCAAGGACAGCCTTCCTGGTTTGTTCTCGACGGCTCCTAGCTGCCTTGGGGCTATAAAAGGGACCCCTAGGCGCATGGAGGAGAACACCAAGCATTCCTACAACATTCCTAAGCACCAAGACATCGATCTCACGCATTCGTTTCATTGTGATAGCATCTAGAGCTCTTGTTGAGTTGCGAACTCTTTGAGTTGTGTTGCGAGCTCTTGTTGCGACTTGTGTGCGTGTTGTTGCTCTGATCTTTTGAAGTCTTGTGTGCGTTGCTCATTCCCCCTTTGCTCTGTGTTCTTTGTGAACTTCAATTGTAAGGGCGAGAGGCTCCAAGTTATGGAGATTCCTCGCAAACGGGATTGAGAAAAAGCAAGCAAAACACCGTGGTATTCGAGTGGGTCTTTGGACCGCTTGAGACGGGTTGATTGCAACCCTCGTCCGTTGGGACGCCACAACGTGGAGTAGGCAAGCGTTGGTCTTGGCCGAACCACGGGATAAACCACTGTGTCATCTCTGTGATTGATCTCTTGTGGTATTGTGTTTTGTTGAGACTCCTTTCTAGCCACTTGGCATTTATTGTGCTAACACTTAACAAGTTTTTGTGGCTATAAGCTTAAGTTTTACAGGATCACCTATTCACCCCCCCTCTAGGTGCTCTCAATTGGTATCGGAGCCGTTCTCTTCAAGAACGGGACTAACCGCCCGAAGAGATGGATCCTAAGGGGAAGGGAATCGTGATCAACGACAAGGAAAAGGAGTCCTTCGTCAACGAGCCAAAAGATGACAAATCCAACGACTCTGGCTCGGGCCACAGACGTAAAGATGGGAAGAAGAAGAAGACAAGACGTATCAAGGAGATCGTCTACTACGACAACGACGAGTCTACTTCTTCCCACAAGGACGACGACTACGACAAACAAAAGACGGTTAACTCAAACTTTTCTTTTGATTATTCGCGCATTCCGCACAGCTCAAATGCTCATTTGCTCCCCATTCCACTTGGCAAGCCTCCTCACTTTGATGGAGAGGACTACGGATTTTGGAGTCACAAAATGCGTACACACCTATTTTCTCTCCATCCAAGCATTTGGGAGATTGTGGAAAGTGGAATGAAATTTGATAGCTCGGATAGTCCTTCATTTATTAATGAACAGATCCATAAAAATGCACAAGCTACTACTGTGTTGCTAGCCTCTTTGTGCAGGGACGAGTATCACAAGGTGAGCGGCTTGGACAATGCCAAGCAGATTTGGGACACCCTCAAGATCTCTCATGAAGGGAATGATGTCACCTTACTCACCAAGATGGAGTTGGTGGAGGGCGAGCTCGGACGATTCGCGATGATAAGGGGCGAGGAGCCGACGCAAACATACAACCGGCTCAAGATCCTTATCAACAAAATAAGGAGCTACAGAAGCACGCGATGGACGGATCACGACGTCGTCCGCCTAATGCTAAGGTCATTTACCGTTCTTGATCCTCATCTCGTGAACAATATTCGTGAGAATCCTAGGTACACGAAGATGACGCCCGAGGAGGTACTCGGAAAATTTGTAAGCGAGCGGATGATGATCAAGGAGGCAAGATACGTGGACGACGCCTTGAATGGACCAATCAACGAGCCTCAACCCCTTGCTCTCAAGGCAACAAGAAGCAAGGATGCGCTACCTAGCACGGTGGCACAAATTGAGGCGGCCGGACTTAATGATGAAGAGATGGCCCACATCATCAAAAGATTCAAGACGGCGCTTAAAGGTCGCAAGGGACAGCCAAGCAAGACTAAAGCCAAGGGGAAGCATTCGTGCTTCAAATGCGGTAAGCTTGGTCATTTTATTGCTAACTGTCCCGACAATGATAGTGATCAGGACCAAGGGAACAAGAAGGAGAAGAAGAAGAATTATAAGAAGGCGAAGGGCGAGGCTCATCTTGGCAAGGAGTGGGATTCGGACTGCTCCTCGTCTGACTCCGACAATGAGGGACTCGCCGCCACTGCATTCAACAAGTCATCCCTCTTCCCCAACGAGCGTCACACTTGCCTCATGGCAAGAGAGAAGAAGGTAATCACTCGTAATGATGTCACTTATGATTCTTCTAGTGACGATGAGTCTAGTGATGATGAAATAGATTACTCTAGTTTGTTCAAGGGATTGGATAGAAATAAAATTGATAAAATCAATGAATTGATTGATGCCTTGAATGAAAAGGATAGGCTTTTAGAAAAGCAAGAGGATTTGTTGTATGATGAACATGATAAGTTTGTAGAGGCACAAAAATCCTATGCTTTAGAAGTTAAGAGAAATGAAGTGCTTTCTAGTGAATTATCTTCTTGTCATGAAAACATTGCTACTTTAAAGAGTGTTAATGATGACTTAAATGCTAAACTAGAAGTAGCTAGTAAATCAACATCTTGTGTAGAAATTGTTGAAACGTGCACTAGGTGTAAAGATCTTAATGTTGATGCTTGTAGTAAACATCTAGTTTCAATTTCTAAATTGAATGATGAAGTGGCTAGTCTTAATGCTCAACTTAAGGCTAGCAAAAGCGAATTTGATAAGCTAAAATTTGCAAGGGATGCCTACACGATTGGTAGACACCCCTCAATTAAGGATGGACTTGGCTTCAAAAGGGAAGCCAAGAACTTAACAAGCCATAAGGCTCCCATTCCCGCTAAGGAGAAAGGGAAGGCCCCTATGGCTACTAGTGCTAAAAAGAACCATGCCTTTTTGTATCATGATAGAAAAAATTCTAGAAATGCTTTTAGAAGTTATGATGCTTTTGATTCACATGCTTATGATTCTTATGCTATGACTGCTTCTAGTTCTCATGTTGTGCATGATAGAAAGGTTGGTAGAAGAAATGTTATTCACAATATGCCTAGGAGAAATGTTGTTAATGCTCATAGGAAAGTTCATGGACCTTCTACAATTTATCATGCCCTAAATGCTTCCTTTGCTATTTGTAGAAAGGATAGGAAGATAGTTGCTAGGAAGTTAGGGGCAAAATGCAAGGGAGACAAAACTTGCATTTGGGTCCCTAAGGATATTTGCACTAACCTTGTAGGACCCAACAAGAGTTGGGTACCTAAGTCCCAAGCCTAAATTTGCCTTGCAGGTTTATGCATCCGGGGGTTCAAGCTGGATTATTGATAGCGGATGCACAGACCATATGACGGGGGAGAAGAAGATGTTCACCTCCTACGTCAAGAATAAAGATTCCCAAGATTCAATTATATTCGGTGATGGGAATCAAGGCAAGGTAAAAGGGTTAGGTAAAATTGCAATTTCTAATGAGCACTCTATCTCTAATGTGTTTTTAGTAGAGTCTCTTGGATATAATTTGCTATCTGTTAGTCAATTATGCAATATGGGATATAACTGTCTATTTACAAATGTAGATGTGTCTGTCTTTAGAAGAAGTGATGGTTCACTAGCTTTTAAGGGTGTATTAGACGACAAACTTTATTTAGTTGATTTTGCAAAAGAAGAGGCCGGTCTAGATGCATGCTTAATGGCTAAGACTTGCATGGGCTGGCTGTGGCATCGCCGCTTAGCACATGTGGGGATGAAGAACCTCCACAAGCTTCTAAAGGGAGAACACGTGATAGGTCTAACCAATGTTCATTTCGAAAAAGATAGACCTTGTGCAGCTTGTCAAGCAGGGAAACAGGTGGGAGGCTCTCATCACACCAAAAATGTGATGACAACATCAAGACCCCTGGAGCTGCTACACATGGACCTCTTCGGACCCGTCGCCTATCTGAGCATAGGAGGAAGTAAGTATGGTCTAGTTATTGTTGATGACTTTTCCCGCTTCACTTGGGTGTTCTTTTTGCAGGATAAGTCTGAAACCCAAGGGACCCTCAAGCGCTTCCTCAGGAGAGCTCAAAATGAGTTTGAGCTCAAGGTGAAGAAGATAAGGAGCGACAACGGGTCCGAGTTCAAGAACCTTCAAGTGGAGGAGTTCCTTGAGGAGGAAGGGATCAAGCACGAGTTCTCCGCTCCCTACACACCACAGCAAAATGGTGTGGTAGAGAGGAAGAACAGGACGCTAATCGACATGGCGATGACTATGCTTGGAGAATTCAAGACCCCCGAGCGTTTTTGGTCGGAAGCCGTGAACACGGCTTGCCACGCCATCAACAGGGTCTACCTTCACCGCCTCCTCAAGAAGACGTCATATGAGCTTCTAACCGGTAACAAACCCAATGTATCGTACTTTCGTGTATTTGGGAGCAAGTGCTACATTCTAGTGAAGAAGGGTAGAAATTCTAAATTTGCTCCCAAAGCAGTAGAAGGGTTTTTGTTAGGTTATGACTCAAATACAAAGGCGTATAGAGTCTTCAACAAATCATCGGGTTTGGTTGAAGTCTCTAGCGACGTTGTATTTGATGAGACTAATGGCTCTCCAAGAGAGCAAGTTGTTGATCTTGATGATGTAGATGAAGAAGACGTTCCAACGGCCGCTATGCGCACCATGGCGATTGGTGATGTGCGACCACAGGAACAATTGGAGCAAGATCAACCTTCTTCCTCAACTATGGTGCAACCCCCAACTCAAGACGATGAACAGGTTCATCAACAAGAGGCGTGTGATCAAGGGGGAGCACAAGATGATCATGTGATGGAGGAAGATGCGCAACCGGCACCTCCAACCCAAGTCCGAGCGGTGATTCAAAGGGATCATCCTGTCGACCAAATTTTGGGTGACATTAGTAAGGGAGTAACTACTCGATCTAGATTAGTTAATTTTTGTGAGCATTACTCCTTTGTCTCTTCTATTGAGCCTTTCAGGGTAGAGGAGGCCTTGCTAGATCCGGACTGGGTGTTGGCCATGCAGGAGGAGCTCAACAACTTCAAGCGCAATGAAGTTTGGACACTGGTGCCTCGTCCCAAGCAAAATGTTGTGGGAACCAAGTGGGTGTTCCACAACAAACAGGACGAGCACGGGGTGGTGACGAGGAACAAGGCTCGACTTGTGGCAAAAGGTTATGCCCAAGTCGCAGGTTTGGACTTTGAGGAGACGTTTGCTCCTGTGGCTAGGCTAGAATCAATTCGTATCTTGCTAGCATATGCCGCTCACCATTCTTTCAGGTTGTTCCAAATGGATGTGAAGAGCGCTTTCCTCAACGGGCCAATCAAGGAGGAGGTGTACGTGGAGCAACCCCCTGGCTTCGAGGATGAACGGTACCCCGACCACGTGTGTAAGCTCTCTAAGGCGCTCTATGGACTTAAGCAAGCCCCAAGAGCATGGTTAGAATGCCTTAGAGACTTTTTACTTGCTAATGCTTTCAAGGTTGGGAAAGCCGATCCAACTCTGTTCACTAAGACATGTGATGGTGATTTGTTTGTGTGCCAAATTTATGTCGATGACATAATATTTGGTTCTACTAACCAAAAGTCTTGTGAAGAGTTTAGCAGGGTGATGACGCAGAAATTCGAGATGTCGATGATGGGCGAGTTGAACTACTTCCTTGGGTTCCAAGTGAAGCAACTCAAGGACGACACCTTCATCTCCCAAACAAAGTACACGCAAGATCTGCTCAAGCGGTTTGGGATGAAGGACGCCAAGCCCGCAAAGACTCCGATGGGAACCGACGGACACACCGACCTAAACAAAGGAGGTAAGTCCATTGATCAAAAAGCATACCGGTCAATGATAGGGTCTTTACTTTATTTATGTGCTAGTAGACCGGACATTATGCTTAGCGTATGCATGTGTGCTAGATTTCAATCCGATCCTAAGGAGTGTCACTTAGTGGCGGTGAAGCGAATTCTTAGATATTTGGTTGCTACGCCTTGCTTCGGGCTCTGGTATCCAAAGGGGTCTACCTTTGACTTGGTTGGATACTCAGACTCCGACTATGCTGGATGTAAGGTCGATAGGAAGAGTACATCAGGGACGTGCCAATTCTTAGGAAGGTCCCTGGTGTCATGGAACTCTAAGAAACAAACCTCTGTTGCCCTATCCACCGCTGAGGCCGAGTACGTTGCCGCAGGACAGTGTTGCGCGCAACTACTTTGGATGAGGCAAACCCTCAGGGACTTTGGCTACAATCTGAGCAAAGTCCCACTCCTATGTGATAATGAGAGTGCTATCCGCATGGCGGAGAATCCTGTTGAGCACAGCCGCACAAAGCACATAGACATCCGGCATCACTTTTTGAGAGACCACCAGCAAAAGGGGGATATCGAAGTGTTTCATGTTAGCACCGAGAACCAGCTAGCCGATATCTTTACCAAGCCTCTAGATGAGAAGACCTTTTGCAGGCTGCGTAGTGAGCTAAATGTCTTAGATTCGCGGAACTTGGATTGAAGTGTAGCATACATGTATTTATGCTTTTTTTGATCATGTTCCTTTTTGCATTTTGTTGCTTATTATGGTGCTCAAGTTGTACAAACACTCCCTGGACCTCACAAGTCCGTTGCAAAGTGATGCACATGTTTAGGGGGAGATGTGTTACAACTTGACCCTTTGAGACTAACCATGTGTTCGAGTTTGATGATTTAGTCTCGAAGGAGGATTGAAAGGGGAAAGGTGAACTTGGACCATGCAAGACTTCCACTGCACTCCGATGAGAGGGTAACTTATTCCAAGTTCATCTCTATGATCTTATTGCCTTTGTACTCTTAATTGAAGATTTTGGTGAGGCAATGGGGTTAAAGGGCCAAGATTGATCCCGTTTTGGTGCTTGATGCCAAAGGGGGAGAAAATAAAGGCCAAAGCAATAGATGGATCAGCTACCACTTGAGAAACTTTGAAAATAGTAGAATAGAGCTTTTGGTTTGTCAAAACTCTTGTATTGTCTCTTTTGTCAAAAGTTGGCCTCTTGTGGGGAGAAGTGTTGATTATGGAAAAAGGGGGAGTTTTTGAAATCTTTGATCAATCTCTTTTGGGATAACTCTCTATATGCTTCAACATGTGTGTTTGACTTAGAGATAGAGATTTGAGTTTGATTTGCAAAAACAAACCAAGTGGTGGCAAAGGATGATCCATATATGCCAAAATTGAATCAAAATCAATTTGAGTTTTATTTGAAGTGATTTTGCACTTGTTCTAGTTGCTTTATGTTGTGTTGGCATAAATCACCAAAAAGGGGGAGATTGAAAGGGAAATGTGCCCTTGGGCCATTTCTAAGTATTTTGGTGATTGAGTGCCAACACAAGTACTTAAATGTGAATCTATGCCCATGGATGAACAAAGTGCAAATCAAGAGCTAAGGTATGTTTCTAAGTCTTAGTACATTGGTTTTATGTACTAATATACTTGTCTAAGTATCAGAAACAGGAAGAAGAAGAAAAGAGGAGAGTTGGCTGTGTACAGCCAGGAGGCTGTTTCGGTCTGGGGCACCGGACTGTCCGGTGGTGCACCGGACAGTGTCCGGTGCGCCAGGTTGCCTCAAGCGAAGTGGCCGCTCTCGGGAATTCGCCGACGACGTACGGCTAAAATTCACCGGACTGTCCGGTGTGCACCGGACTGTCCGGTGAGCCAACGGTCGGCCGGGCCAACGGTCGGCCGCGGATTCTGCGCGCGACACGTGGCCAAGCCAACGGTCGGAAGGGGGCACCGGACTGTCCGGTGTGCACCGGACATGTCCGGTGCGCCAACGGCTCCCAGATCTGCAACGGTCGACTGCGCTGTTTAAGGAAGGAAATCGGGCACCGGACTGTCCGGTGCGCCCGACGACAGAAGGCAAGGACAGCCTTCCTGGTTTGTTCTCGACGGCTCCTAGCTGCCTTGGGGCTATAAAAGGGACCCCTAGGCGCATGGAGGAGAACACCAAGCATTCCTACAACATTCCTAAGCACCAAGACATCGATCTCACGCATTCGTTTCATTGTGATAGCATCTAGAGCTCTTGTTGAGTTGCGAACTCTTTGAGTTGTGTTGCGAGCTCTTGTTGCGACTTGTGTGCGTGTTGTTGCTCTTATCTTTTGAAGTCTTGTGTGCGTTGCTCATTCCCCCTTTGCTCTGTGTTCTTTGTGAACTTCAATTGTAAGGGCGAGAGGCTCCAAGTTGTGGAGATTCCTCGCAAACGGGATTGAGAAAAAGCAAGCAAAACACCGTGGTATTCGAGTGGGTCTTTGGACCGCTTGAGAGGGGTTGATTGCAACCCTCGTCCGTTGGGACGCCACAACGTGGAGTAGGCAAGCGTTGGTCTTGGCCGAACCACGGGATAAACCACTGTGTCATCTCTGTGATTGATCTCTCGTGGTATTGTGTTTTGTTGAGACTCCTTTCTAGCCACTTGGCATTTATTGTGCTAACACTTAACAAGTTTTTGTGGCTATAAGCTTAAGTTTTACAGGATCACCTATTCACCCCCCCTCTAGGTGCTCTCAGGGGTCCACACAAACTTATTGTCTTTCTTGAGGAGCTCGGTCATAAGTCTTGCTATGCTGGAGAATCCTTTGATAAAACGGCGGTAATAACCTGCCATTCCCAGAAAGCTTCGAACTTCACTAACGTTGGATAGCTGCTTCCATTTGGATACTGCTTCTACCTTGGACGGGTCTACTTCTATTCCTTCTGCAGTCAAGATATGCCCAAGGAAGGCTATCTTTTCTAACCAAAATTCGCATTTACTGAGCTTAGCATAGAGTTGATGTGCTCTGAGTCTTTCGAGGACAATCCGGAGGTGATGCTCATGATCTTCGCGACTCTTGGAGTAGATAAGGATGTCGTCAATGAAGACTATGACAAACTTATCTAGCTCTTCCATAAATACCTTATTCATGAGGTTCATGAAAAAGGCGGGTGCGTTGGTTAGTCCGAAGGGCATTACTGTGAACTCATACTGTCCGTATCGGGTGACAAATGCAGTCTTCTGAATATCTGCTTCCTTGATTCTCAGCTGGTGATATCCTGACCTTAGGTCTATCTTGGAGAAATACTTGGCCCCATGAAGCTGGTCTAAGAGGTCGTCGATCCGAGGGAGTGGATACTTGTTTTTGACTGTAACCTCATTCAAGGATCGGTAATCAATACACATCCTCATACTTCCATCCTTTTTGGTGACGAAGAGGACTGGTGCTCCCCAAGGAGATGAGCTAGGACGAATGTACCCTTTTTGTTGAAGCTCTGCGATTTGGAGTTTTAGTTCTGCTAATTCAGTGGGAGCCATGCGGTATGGTCTCTTTGCGACGGGCGCAGTGCCGGGAATTAGATCTATGTAGAACTCCACTTCTCTTTCTGGCAGCATTCCTGGCAATTCTTCTGGGAATACATCCATGAATTCTTCTACCACATATATGCTTTCTGCTACTAGTTTAAACACCATTGGGTCTTTGGCGGGTGGTTGAGCCTGACATGAAACTGACTTTCCTTGGTGGTCAGTGAGAAGAACGGTCTTATTTGCGCAACTTATGATGCCCTTGTGTTTGGTTAACCAATCCATTCCTAAGATCACATCAATCCCTTGGGATGGCAAGACGGTTAAGTCGGCCAAGAACACTACCCCACTTAAAAGAATTCTGACTTGGGAGCATTTGAGCTGGCATATAAGGTCTGACCCTAGGGTTCAGGTGACCAAGGGAATTTCTATGTGTGTAGAGGGAATGCCATGTTTTTCCACAAAACTAGTGGCTATAAACGAATGGGATGCTCCTGAATCAAAAAGTACAATAGCGGGAGTAAATTCAACTAGGAACTCACCGAGCACTACTCCCGGAGCTTGTTGAGCCTCTTGAGCATCGACGTGGTTTACTCGTGCCCTGCCCTGATACTGGGTCTTGCTTTGCTGGCTGATGGAGGAGGGTGCCTTGGAGGCGGGCGCTGAGGCATTCTTGGGGCCATTCACCGAGTTGGAGTAAGTAGGTCCCGATGCCTTCAACTGGGGGCAGTTATTCTTGAAGTGTCTGGGGTCTCCACAGTGCCAACAGGCATTAGCTGGTGGTTGGTTGTTTGCAACCGAGGGGGCCTAAAAGGAGCTTTGACCCTGCTGACTGAAACATGACGGAGTGGGTCCAGCTGGCTTATTGAAGCTTGGTCCCTTAGGTGGAAACCCAAAGGATCGAATTCTCTGGTGCCTGTCTTGCCGCTGAGCTCGGAGGACTTGGAATTTCCTCTTGAGGTGACCTTTTTCTTCTTCCCTCGCCCTTTCCACTTGTATGGCTTTGTTTGAGAGGTGCGAGAAGCTGAGGAAATCCTGGCTGGCGAGGATAGTCTTGAGTTCTGGTCTTAGCCCTTTCAAAAAGCGGGCCATCTTCTTGGCTTCGGTGCTGACGTCGTGAGGCGCGTAGCGAGCCAATTCTGTGAATTTGTGCACATACTCACTGACAGATCTTCCACCTTGAGTTAGTTCCCGAAATTCATCTTCCTTGAGCTGAACGATCCCTTGGGGCACATGATGTTCTCGGAAAGCAGTTTCAAATTCTGCCCAGGTAGCATCTCTAACGGCAGCGCTGAAGGTATCCCACCAGGATAGGGCCATCCCGGAAAGTTGATGAGTAGCCAGATGAACACGTTGGTTCTCAGGGCATCCGATGGCTTCTAACTTCCTTTTTATCGTGCGTGGCCAGTCATCAACATCGAGCGGATTGCTGGATCCAGCGAATGTGGGAGGCTTGAGGCTTAGAAAATCTCCCATCCTATCCTGTGGTCTTCCACCATTCGGGCGCTGATTCTCCAGACTTCTAGTGAGGACTTCAATGAGTCGGGTTTGGTTGGCCAGAACATGGGCTAAATCTAATGGCAGCTCCGCAGGTGCGGGGAGGTGGGTCTCACTCCCTTCTCCACCGGCTTCTTCAGCTCCTAGGGGAAACCTTGATCCAATCCCGGAGGTGGTAGGTGTGGTTTTATCCGAAGCCATCTGCCAGAGGGAGAGAATTACTACTATGCATATGCCAATTTTTTTTCAACCATGTTATTTTATTCATCACACAAGTTCATTACAAGCATACAGCTACCACAAGTCACACTACACGCGAGCGCTTTCTAAGGTGCTTCCGAACTCCCATTCTAAAGTGTCCCCAAATTCCTTGAGAAGGTCGTCAAGGCTAGCTAGGGACATATCCTCGATGTCGAACAAGTTCTCTATCCTGGAGGGAGGTAGAGCTGGAGGGGCTTCCTTCTTCCTTTCAGTCTGGCATCCTTGGCTCTTGGTCCTCTTCCGGATTTTCTTCGTGGGGGCGAGCTTCTTTAGCTTCTTATCATAGTCCATCTTTAGGGTTCGGTAGGCTTCATGAGTGTTGGCCTCTTCACCTTCTGCTATTTCAAGACTTTCTTGGAGAGACACCTTCTCCTTTTTAAGTTCCTTGACCTGTTGCTCTAAGCTCTCCACCCGGGAGTTTAGGTGGGTGCTGTGGGAGGAAAGGTCGTCATAGTGGTTATCGAGGGTGTGGAGATAGCCGGCCATGTAGACGATGGTGGGGTCATCCTCAGTAGGATCTCTTCCTGATAGGGCCCGAAGTCTTTTCCTCCAGGCAGGGGTATTTTTGTTGCTAGGTGGGAAGTAACGAAGGGGGGTTTCAAAGACCTCCCTGCTGTAGTTTTGGCATAGCTGTCGAAGGGCTTTTCGGGCAACATTTTGGCAAGTGTCTAGGAAGTGGTGTCCGATGAAGGTGACTTGGAAAGGAGGGTGGTTCGGGTAGCATCGGCTTTCTCCCAGGTAGACTTCCATAGAGCACTTCTCAGTCCACGTGAAACGTCCCGATCCTTTGGGACTCAAATGTGATACAATTACTAGTCCCAGGAGGCTAGTAACCACATTCCTTACTTCAAATAGTACATAGTTTGAATAAAAGTTATTACAATACCAGAGTACAAGCTCAAGAGAGAGAGAGCTAGAATTACAAAGCGCAGTAGAAGATAAACTAGCCCAAGCCACAGGCAGAACTGGGTGCAGACACAGCCCCCTTAATCTAGCATAGCAGAAAAGAAGTCTTCAGCTGCTGAAAAACATAAGTAAATCTAGGTGAATACACTAGGTATTCCGCAAGCCCATCCCGCCTGTAAAGAGAAAGGGACCTATATAATACATGCTTTATATGATGGAGTTGAAGTCACTCTTCTTTTTCCTGAGAAAGGCAATACTTTGATGGTTTTTTCCAAAGAAGGAAACAACACATTTTCACACTCAACCACCACTGAGCTTCCCGCTCCCGTGGCATTGTTTTCATTTCCAAAAACACACCCACTCACACATTTCCCTGTCCCCGGAGTTTATAAAACACTAATTGTCATACCACACCAGACTCGTCCATTCCAGTGGACACGGACTATTCGAATAGGTTTGAACTCTGCGCAGAGGGGTACACTTTACCCACTAGTCCGGTTTCTGCGATCTCACCGTCGTGAGACCCGAATGTCGAATCTCTTTCTTTCCTCGCACGTCCTTACCTTAACGGTTATACCGGAAGGAGTCAGGCCACTGCCATGTCCAAACCGGACAAAACATTCCCCCTCCTTATCCTCCTGGTGCTCCCCAGCCTACATAACCCTGGGGTTTGGACCGTACAAGTTCAGATTGAGTGACTTCTCATACAGTCTCGAGTGGTTGTACTTGTCATGAGTACAGGTAGTGAAGGATGACAAACCGGTCCTTATATGAGGGGACAATCCTTCTGCTCACACCTAACCCGGTTGAGCCATCACCTTAGGCCCTCCCCTAAACAGGGAGTCCCTGATCATCCCACTCAAAAGGTGATGAGGGTGAATACCCTTCATCATACACTTTTTGAAAACATCGTTTAGTAAAGACACTGCCCTTTTCTCATCCACATTTTGTACTCAAAGGATGTTTGTTAATGCGGGCTATCTCTCTGCTCACAATGCAAAAGATCCATCCCTTAATCTCGGCTTAGGTAGTGGTAGAAAGAATAGGTAATTCATGCATCAAGGGAAGAATGGACTTGCCTTCGTCGAAGTTCTCCAGGCACAAAAGATCTATTTTAGAGGGGTCGGGTTTCTGCCCATCTTCCGGAGCTACAAATTCCGGAGGATCGGATCCCTTTTCTTCTAGCAAAAATACGTAATGAACAATACATCAATCATGATGACTTGGTGGGGTGTGCCAATTGTTAGACATTATTATTTTGTGCCTTATAATTTATTTAGACTATTTTTGGTGCATAAAATATCAATATATATACATATATATAAAAATAGGAAAAGAAAAAGGAAAAAGAAAAAAAGAAAAGGGATTTCCTCAGCTAGCTCGGCCGGGGGGGGGGGGGGGAATTCGGCCCAGCCGAGCGTGGCCGCGCGGGCAGGCGACCCACTTGGCCTGCTAGCGGGGGAACGACGCGGGGACGGTGCCGTGGGCGTGGGCCCACGTGCCAGAGGGAGGGGGAGGGGACGGCGTTAGGATGGGGTGACAGGGGAGGCGAACCGGTCGGAGCCCGACCGCCGGTGAGGTTGTAGGATCTAGGACACCAGCTAGAGGGGGGGGGGTGAATAGACGGTTTTGACTAAAATCAACAATACTAAATAAATTTAATCAATGCAACAAGAGGAATAAATTATCTAGTGTCAATAAGTAAACAATGTATGAAAAACAACTACGGAGATTGAATACTTGAAGAACAATAAGCAAATCACTAATCAATTGCAAGGCAATAAGTAATGCTAGAAGGAATAGACACCGAAATTTATCCCGTGGTATCGGTGATTTGCCGATCACCCCTAATCCACGTTGAGGTGGACTTCAAGCTCTCACTTGCTCCTCTATCAAGACACGACTTGATCTTTGAGCCAAGTGGACAAGAAATCACTCAATACCTCGATTCCACTAATGTCACCTTTGCCGCTCCGGCGAGGTAGGCGCGAACCCCTCACAATCCACACCACGGCTTCTCCACAATCTTCTTGGAGAGCTCGACGGAGACAATCACCTGAGCCGTCTAGGAGGCGGCAACCTCCAAGAGTAACAAGCCAACGACGCTTGCTCGGTGTACCACCTAGTGCCTCAAGAATCACCAAAAGATGCAAATGCACTAGGAACCCTCAATCTCTCACTAGAATGCAATCTCAAGCAAAGAGTGTGAGAGAGTGAGTTGGAGGATCACAAATGAGCTCAATGTGTGCAAGGAATGGCCAAGAGAGCTCTCTCACACGAGCTACCCTTCTATTTATAGTCCCCCATCTAAAACCAACCGTTATGTGCAAGAGGGGGCAGTTCTGCGCACACGCGGACCGTCCGCGCCCTAGGGCCGGACGGTCCGCCGTACATATAACAGCTATAATGACCGTTTGAAACATGTCAGAGCTGACTCAAAAGGTGGGTCCGGACAGTCCGCCCTTCAAGGCCGGATCGTCCGCGACCTGGCAGAATGAAACACCCGAGCCTCGGATCAAAAGAAGTTAACACACGCGGACCGTCCGGCTATAAATCCCGGACGGTCCGCGACCTGAGACAGTACTGTCCGGACTGGTCCCCCGGACAGTCCGTAGTACAAAACAATAAAAACACACAGTCCCTGTCCAAAAACGAGTTTGACACTTGCGGACCGTCCGCCCCTCACAGCCGGACCGTCCGCCTATAATTCAGGGACTGGCCCGAAGCCACCCTCCTCTGGTCATGACTGCGGACGGTCCGGCCCTAAGGCCCGGACGGTCCGTAGTACAATAGAACACAGTGTCAATACAAATGGTCAGACTTCGGACCCCTCTGGAGGATCGCGGACGGTCCACCCCTAAGGCCCGGACAGTCCGCGCGTCCATGACTTCGCAATTTTTAAACATGCTTTTGAAAGAACTTTTGACTCGCGAAATGTGAAGCGTTGTTAGTCCTCATGCAAATGCAACTACTAGATGCTCTATGAGGCACTAAGTTTTACACAGATCTAAGTCATTGACCCCTCTTAATAGTACGGCTATCTAGCCTACTAATCCGGTCAGGTATCTTCTCTAAACTCCTTAAGACCGGCAAAAATGAAACCTATATAATACCTTTCCCTTCATCTGATCCACAACCAATGCGTATGATTCTTCAACATTTCCTGTTCTATGTGGTCCAACCCTGCATTCTTATTTCTCCAAGAATCATTAGTCCACAAACAGTTGTCATTAATTACCAAAACATTACCAAAGGGGCCTAGATGATTCACAATCTCCCCCTTTTTGGTAATTGATGACAACAACACATAGTATATTAAAGAGAAGTTTAGTTTTTCCAAATCTCTCTCATACCTAAGGTATAAGATAGATCTTGGAGATGAGTTTCATAGGACTTATCTTGGTTTGAAGTTCTGTCCGAGAGATAGATAAATCCCAATAAAAACTCAGTATGTAAGAAAGGCTCCCCCTAAGTGTGTGCAGGATTATTTGAAGCTGAAGATATAACACACATAATATATTGGAGTTTGATGGAGACTTTCCTACAATCATGGTTATCGAGGCATACAAGAGATGATTCGTAGAGTGAGCGCAGCAATTATAATCACTCCTCGATTACCCACAGAATATTACAGATAATAGTCCACAGACATACGACATAGAGTTAACAGTTCAAACCAGTTCCAAATGCGTAAGACATAAACTAATGCAAGCGGCATAAAAAGGTAAAATGCATATGCATGGTCTTAATGTCCACATAGAACCACCAACTCCCCCTGAAGGAGACGCCAGACAACTTCTCATCACTTCTCTCCCCCTTTTGCATCAATTGCCACAAAGGAGAGGCCTCACTGATCACTCGGCGGAGGATGCATGTTGTAGTAGTGAGTGCTAAAGGTGTCAAACAGGGAGGAGAACTGGCCAAAATCCTGCTGGAGCTGCTGCTGCCTCTGACTTATATCATGCATGTTGTCATTTGTAGAAAGATTGTCAAATTGACTGGAGAGAGCACCCATGTTATCTTGAAAACTCTGTTGCATATTATTCAGCCTGGACATGATGGGATCAGTGACATTAGTGTGAATTTGATCACGAAACTCAGAAAATTCAGAGTTGAGCGCATCCCAGTTACTGTCAAAGCGAGACTGCATGTCATCGAGGCGGTGATCCACATGTGTCATCAGGCCCTCAAAGCGAGTATCAATATGAGTCTCAAGCCCTTGCTGCATATTGTGAAAATAAGGATCAAAGTATCCTGGAGCAGGCTCCCAATAGTGCTGAGGCTGAGGAGGAGGTGGAGGAGGAGGCATCTGCTGTCCCTCAACATTAGGAGCTGCTCCACCCTCATAGCCAGGGTCTTCCTCATCATCTAGGAAGGGAGTGAGTGGCCTGGTGAGAAACCCTATCTCATTCTTAAAAGGCCTGAATGGGGTGTGAACAATCTCGCATGGGCCCTCAAATCTTGTCTTGGATTTGATGAGAGCCATAATGTAAGGAGCATATGCTAAATTTTGATTCTTGTCCATTTTCAAATCATTAAGCTGCCTCATCATGAAAAGAACAATATTCATGACTTCACCATTCATGATGTGCTGGATGATGTTCCAGAACTTATCTCTTATTTTACTCTTATCACCACTCTTGGGAAGAATGGTGACTCTGGCAATCTTGTTGATGACAGCAGGATGATGTCTGAGTCCTGCTGTCTCTCCAAACCTCCTGGGTATTCCGAGCCTGGCTGGCTCATAAAATTGCACAAAATCCTCAAAATTATCTTCAGTATAAAGATCCAGCCCAGCAGAAATGGTGCCATAGTCCAGACTGTTGGCAGCGGCTGTTGGGGACTTGTTCTCAAGTGCTATGAGTTAAGAACAAGGCAACATAGAAAATGTTAATCGTTAAGGTCCTTCGTCCTCCGAAGCATTATTTCCCTTAGGATATAATGGTTTACGGACGAAGGTTATGAAGGACGTACCTTCATAAATTCATTAAACAATGACGAAGGATGAAATATAAAGAATATAAAAGACAACATGGACAATTATATATTATTATTAGGTATAAACAGAAATATCGTTGAATTACAAGTGTACCTTCAATCGGAATGAGATGACAGTACAAGCGTGACGCAAAAAGCGAATGCCAAGTCAGCGTGAACAGTACGGGAGTACTGTTCACATATTTATAGGCACGGGACGCAGCCCGTACAAAATTACATTAATGCCCTTTACACTTGATAATAATCCTATAGTAATCTGTCGAGGTCTAAATAGCCTTTTCATCTTTAAGTCGGTTTCAACTGCTGCTGTCTCGCCGAAGCTTTCCTGCTTACACCTTCGGCGCTTCACCAACCTTCGTATTATTCTGGTCTACTGTGATGCCTGACTTGAGTCCGAAGATACCTGTTCACACATTATACTCCAGAAACACTATTAAATCCTGTTTTTGAGGACCTTCGGATGCCGAAGGTCCCCAACAGTAGCCCCTCGCAATATTAATTTGTTCAAAATAATAAATTTAGATTGCGATCTGGACGAAGGCTTTACGCCGAAGGTCCGAAAAAACACCTTCCCTTTGCTAGAATAGCAACATTCACTGACAAGCGGGGTCTTTCAATTTTCAACGCACTTGGCGTATAAATAGGGCCATACCGCAAACGCATTTGACACGCTCTCTGGCCAACTGCTTCCGCTCACGCAAATTTTAGCTCTTGCGCACTACGATTTGCTTAAGCTTTTAGTTTTGAAGCTTCGGCTTTGAAAATAGTTTTTTAGTGTATCCGAAGATGTCCGAAGATAAGAAGACTGCTGCTGAGACAAAACTGAGCCTCGACGAAGAGAAAAATTTGGGGTTTCTTATAGCGATGTCAAAGACCAACACAGAAAAAATCACCAAGGAGATTCTGGAAGGTTTGTCTGAGGATACTGGTGACAGTGATAGCTATGATGTGGACAGTGGTGGGGAAGACTCCGAAGATCGTCCCTGGCGACCAAGCCATTCAGTTTATGGTAAATCAACTATCAAAGAAAATCATCTTGTTAATATGAGAGGAAGGTATTTCCGGGATTTGTCCATTGTGAGGGCGGACGAAGGGGAAAAAACTTGCCCACATCCCGAAGAGAATGAAGTTGTAGTGTACCGAAGCTTTTTGAAAGCTGGACTGCGATTTCCCTTGAGCAGCTTCGTTGTGGAGGTGCTGAAAATATTCGAAATCTATCTCCATCAACTTACCCCCGAGGCAATTATAAAGCTGAATATCTTCGTGTGGGCCGTGAGAAGCCAAGGTCTGAAGCCTGATGCAAAAAGCTTCTGTAATATACACGAATTATCATATGAGACAAAACCTTGGGGTAAGGAACAGTATCACAATAATTTTGGTTGCTACAGTTTTGTTTCTCGGTCCGGGTCAAGCTGCCCCGTGCCAACCTTTCGAAAGAGATGGCCCGACGACTGGATGACAGAATGGTTTTATGTGAAGAATGATCTGACAATACGAGAAGATATCAAAGGTATAATTATGCGCCCTATCTGGCAAAGCTTCGGCCTTCGGAGGCCGAAGGTTGAAATGAATGAAGCTGCCGAAGAATGCCAGAGAGCCTTCGACGCAGTCTGCTCTTTCATTGGAACGAGAGACTTAGTACAAGAGCATATTGCCTTCAGGGTATGGCCGCTCGTGGAGAAATGGGAAATGCCACAAGAAACCGTAAAAGAGGCCGACGAAGGTGGACTTATCAGGTTGAAGTACACTTTTAAATTTGGAGATAAGTTTGTTGAGCCAGATGATGACTGGTTAAAAAGTATTGAAAATTTAAGTGATGAACTGCTTGGGGCTTATTCGAAGGCCGAAGACACTTCAATGTCAGCAGCCTTCGGAGGCCGAAAAAAGAAGAGGCTGAATCGGGTATTTGATGCAATCGGGTTTGTCTACCCTGACTATTGCTATCCCATTCGAAGGCAGAAGAGAAAAAACACAACCTCTGCAAAAGAAGAAGCTGCAACTGCTCCTAGCGAGCCAGAACCGAAAAGAAAGAAGTTAAAGGTCCTTACACATCGGCCGCGCTATATTGAACCAGCTTCGGTGCCTGAGTTTACTGGAGAAACTTCTTCGGCCACCGAAGCCGAAAAACCAGCCGAACCAACTATGCTGCCAGAAATCGCAGAAACGGCCGAAGTGCCAACAAAGATAGAATTGGAACAAACAAAGATTTTGTTTTAAGAAACGAAAGAGAAGGCCGAAGCGCCGTCCACAGAAAAAATGGAAGAGGTAAAAGAAGCAACTGAGGGATCCAAAACATCAGAAGTTTTGAGTCCTGCAGCAAACATTGAGACAGTAAAAAATCAAAAAGTGCCAGCAGTGACTCCAAAAAGAAAGAGAATGGCTAATGTGCTAGATGTACTGGAAACGATCAAATCTTCAAGCACACCTCCGAAGAGGGTTGCTGTCATTTCTGAAACAACAACTGAAATTTCTGGTTCTAAAGCTCCCGGGCAAGAGACTGAAGCCGAAGCTGGGCCCTCAGAGCCTGCAAAGATAAAATCCTTGGAAAGTGAGGCAGAAAAAATAACAAAGCCAACTTTTGTTGAAGAAACCGGTGTCATTGCCCCCGAAGCATCCCCCAAAGTTCGTGATTATATTGTTCGTCATGCTTCGGGGAAAAAACTATCAGAAAAAGAAGAGCAAGAGGCCCAGCACTACGCCCAAAAACTGAAATATCCAAAGGGGGCGTTAATATTCAATGGCAGTGGAGAAGAAGACTTCTTGTATTGTCTCCCCGACAGCAAAGAAATTTCTGTCTGCCGGGAGATGAGCAGGAGCTTCGGATTCCCAACTTTAGAAGACGGGCTCTCGGTGCTGTCGAAGAACGATCTGGCCGACAGCCTAGCTTACAATAGCTTAAAGGTGCGACAAATGAAATCCTTGTATTTTTTGTTGAGTCCAAAATTTTTCGTTTGTTTAAACCTATTGACGCACACATATTTCTCTTTGCAGGGCCTGATACTTAGCAATGCCCTTAGGGCACAGAAAGATGCTGAAGACGAAGGGTGTTCTATAGCCCTGAGCAACCTTCGTTCCGAAGTTATTGAACTGAGGAACGAAGGTCTTGAAAAAGATAAAATATTACACTCATTGATAAATAAAATAAAGGAAGACGAAGCTGCTTTTAAAGGTCAAGCTGAAGCTCAGAAGCGGGAAATTGAAGATCTTCGGAAACAACTGGCCAGAGCCAAGGAAGAACGCATACTTGAAGAAACAAAGCGAGAACTCAGCGACCAATGGGCCGATCACCTAGAAATAACTGTTGAAGAGCTTCGTTCGTCCAGAAAGAGATGCTATAACAAATCTATAGAGTGTGTTAATAAGTTAAAAGCTAGCTTCGCCAGGGTTGGCGCCTTCTCAAGCGAAGAAAACTTTACGAAAGGCAATCCCGAAGGTCCCATCGAGTGGATCGACCACGAAGCTGAGGCCTTCGAAGAAATTTTAAATAGTCGAGGAGATATATGTGCCTTCTCTGGTGCCAGAGGGATTGCCACCATCTTAGAGAAGAAAGGCTGCGAACATGTAAAAATTTTAGCACAGTCCGAGGCTGCTTTGTCCTTTGAAGATGCAAGAGATCCTTCAGCCGAAGCTAGTATAATTGGTGGAAAATTTTTTACCGATATCTGGGATAATGGTGGCCGAGAAATGACCGGAGAAATTATTCGAAGAAGTGAAAAGGGCATTCACGATGCTAGAGAAGTAGCTGAGGCTGCTGAAAAGAGCGCAGAGGCCGAAGGTCAATTAGGTATTAACTAATAGTTTTTATTGTGTTGTAATCTTTATCCTTTAAAATTTGTTTGCGATTTGTAATAGCAATGTAGCCGTATCCTGTCTTACTTCAGATCCTGCTAAAACGTCTTCGGGCCCTCAGCTGAAAGGAGACGACGAAATTAAAAAGATGGCTGAAGATATTATGGACGAAGTCGTCAATCGGCTCCTGAATGAGGCTGCAGAAGTCGTTTTGAGAGAAGATTAAATATTTTTGTGAAAACTTCTGAAATGTAATATACTGTAACATTTTGTAACCGCAAATGTAATATACCTATTTTTGTTAGTCAATTCTTTACGATGCATGAAACTTTACACGTACCGCTTTTGAGTCTTTGACGAAAAAACACCTTCCCTTCTTTTCATGCTTCGTGAAGAAGAATTTTTCATTGTCACAACAATATCCAATGTTCTGATGAATAATATCCAGGCTTCGTAAAAATATTTTCCGAAGCTACCCTTCCGAAGATCAATGATGTATCTTTTTGTGACTGATTTCTCTCTTTTTTCAAAGCGTTCTTCCGTAGATTGATAATGTGTCCACCTCTTGTGCCATGTGCAAAATGATGTATGATGCTTATGCTATGCAAAATGATGCGATGATGTTATGTTATGTGAGATGATGTTTACTCCGAAGATACATACGCATCCCTGCAATAAAACACAATCTTTTATAAGCCTCCCTTAGGAGCTTCTTCGCCTTTTACTTCAGCGGAATCAGCGTTTATTTTTCGCTGTAAGCCTCCCTTAGGAGCTTCTTCGCCTTTTACTTTCAGCGGTATTCGCGTTGACTTTTCGCGCTTCGCCCTTTACTTAGGCGGTATCAGCGTTGACTTTTCGCTGTATGCTCTGCATTCCCTTTGGAACGACTTTGGAGCAGAAAACTTACACTGCGCTCCCTTTGGAATGACTTTTTTGTGACTTCGGTAAACTTACTCTGCGTTCCTTAGAACGACTTTTTGTTGCTTCGAAGAATTTTCGATAGTTCGAAGGTCGTCTTTGTCATCACAAGTCTTTGAATTTTAATCAATATATGCCTGTGAAGAAAATATATTTTCCTTGTAGGAATCAACGAAACTAATTACATGAAACCTAAACAATGTCCTTTATTACAGAAAATAAAACTGAATGAAAAAGATTGCTATTAAGGTAGGATATTTGTCAATAGATGTGCTTTGACTCTGGCACAGTGCTATTGACTGTACGAGCTTCGGACTGCTCTCTGAAGTCCCTCTGGTGTGGAGCATACTGGCTCCCTTCTGGCTGCTGGCCTTGTTGCAACGGAGGTGGAGGCGGAGGCTGTTGCCAGGAAGCTTGAGGCTGACTTGCCGAAGCAACAGAAACTGCAGGATGATTGCCCACATATTCTGGGATGTAGGGCGAATGATACGAAGCTGTATGCATGACCTGCTTCGGCTGAGCTTGTTGTGCTGCTGCTTCAGCTATTTCCTTTTGCTTCTGAATAGTAACATGGCACATCCTGGTAGTATGGCCTTTGTTCTCACCGCAGAATAAGCAAAAGATTCTTCTTGGTTGATCGCCAAATCTTCCTCCAAAGCCCCTGGCGCCTCTGCCTCTTGGAGCTGGTGGTCGGAAGGAGCTTTGCTGTTGCCCCGAAGCCTGTGAGGAACATTGTGGCCTTTGCTGTTGGCTTCCTCTATCATCATTTTGTGTAGAGTTATGAATTGATCTCACGTGCCTCGGGTAGAACCTCCCTCCGAAGCCCCTGGTCATTTCAGAAAACCTGAAAGCCTCCTCCCTTCTTTGGCGAAAATCATTATCGGCCCGAATGTACTCGTCCATCTTCTGGAGCAGCTTCTCCAAAGTTTGAGGAGGCTTCCGAGCGAAGTACTGAGCTGACGGTCCTGGTCGAAGTCCCTTGATCATGGCCTCAATGACAATTTCATTGGGCACCGTTGGTGCCTGTGCCCTCAAACGCAAGAACCTTCGGACATACGCCTGAAGGTATTCTTCGTGATCTTGGGTGCACTGGAACAGAGCCTGAGCAGTGACCGGCTTCGTCTGAAATCCTTGGAAGCTAGTTAACAACAAATCCTTCAGCTTCTGCCATGAAGTGATCGTTCCTGGTCGAAGGGAGGAATACCAGGTTTGAGCAACACTCCTGACAGCCATAACGAAAGATTTGGCCATGACTGAAGCATTGCCACCATACGAAGATACTGTTGCTTCGTAACTCATCAAAAACTGCTTCGGGTCTGAGTGGCCATCGAATACGGGAAGCTGGGGCGGCTTGTAGGACGGAGGCCAAGGTGTAGCCTGCAGCTCAGCGGACAGAGGAGAAGCATCATCAAAAACGAAATTCCCATGATGGAAATTGTCATACCAGTCATCTTCGTTGGGAAAACCCTCCTGATGAAGATCTTGGTGTTGAGGCCTTCGGTGCTGCTCATCCTGGGCAAGATGACGAACTTCTTCAGAGGCTTCGTCTATCTGTCTCTGCAGTTCAGCTAGCCTGGCCATCTTTTCTTTCCTCCTCTGTACTTGTTGATGAAGCATCTCCATATTTCTGATTTCTTGATCTATCTCGTCCTCTGGTGGTGTCGGGCTTACAACCTTCCTTTTCTGGCTTCGGGCCTCCCGCAGGGAGACTGTCTCCTGATTGTGGTCCAGTGGTTGCAGAGCTGCAGCCCCAGTCGCTGAAGCCTTCTTCGGCGCCATAACGAAGGTTTATGATCGCCGAAGGTGTTCAAAAAACTCAGAGTGGAAGTGAGTTCACCGGAGGTGGGCGCCAATGTTGGGGACTTGTTCTCAAGTGCTATGAGTTAAGAACAAGGCAACATAGAAAATGTTAATCGTTAAGGTCCTTCGTCCTCCGAAGCATTATTTCCCTTAGGATATAATGGTTTACGGACGAAGGTTATGAAGGACGTACCTTCATAAATTCATTAAACAATGACGAAGGATGAAATATAAAGAATATAAAAGACAACATGGACAATTATATATTATTATTAGGTATAAACAGAAATATCGTTGAATTACAAGTGTACCTTCAATCGGAATGAGATGACAGTACAAGCGTGACGCAAAAAGCGAATGCCAAGTCAGCGTGAACAGTACGGGAGTACTGTTCACATATTTATAGGCACGAGACGCAGCCCGTACAAAATTACATTAATGCCCTTTACACTTGATAATAATCCTATAGTAATCTGTCGAGGTCTAAATAGTCTTTTCATCTTTAAGTCGGTTTCAACTGCTGCTGTCTCGCCGAAGCTTTCCTGCTTACACCTTCGGCGCTTCACCAACCTTCGTATTATTCTGGTCTACTGTGATGCCTGACTTGAGTCCGAAGATACCTGTTCACACATTATACTCCAGAAACACTATTAAATCCTGTTTTTGAGGACCTTCGGATGCCGAAGGTCCCCAATAGCGGCAAAGTCAGCAAAAGAAGCAGAATAGCGCTTGAAGCCAGTCATCCAGGTGATAGATTCTTCTTCAATATCAATCTCCGAGGTAGCCAGGAATTGCTTAACAGTCATTTCATTGAAATCTGTGCGTTGTCCCATAAACTGATACAGTCCACATGTTTCAAACTTAGGGATCAGACCCTCCATGACTGATTGACTTAGCAAGAAGGACCAATCAATCACCTGATGCTTATGAAAATTTGTATCCACCAGGGTGCCCCAAAAGACATCAAACTGCAGCTGAGTGTGGAAAAACTGGATATTTGTATCAGATGGCAGAGTATACTGGTTCACAGTCCGTCTAGAGCAGTACTCAGCCATAGAAAATCTCCGCTTTGGATAAGTCCATCCTTGGGTATCAATGGGATAATCGGGATGAACATGAGGAAAATCTTCAGCATCCATGGATTCAGTGCCCCCAGCTGAGGATTGGGCCTCTGAATCAGTGGTTGGTGTATAGTCATCATCATTTCCACGAGGGCGCTTGGATTTAAAGCGACCTGCAAGTTTCTTGCGGAGACCACCAAAACCACTGCAACAATGCGACAGACATCCATAGATAAATAATTGATACCAATCACCACTATAAAAAGGAATGGAACTGTAATGCTCTGCCAGGGTCCAGACGGTTCGCGCTAGGGGGCCGGACTGTCCGTGCCAGAGGCCCGGACGGTCCGCGTCCACCAGGCGGACGGTCCGCGACCGACCAGGGGCGACTCCAAAGAACCCTAGCCACCACAAATGTTGAATTTGATGATTTTGCAGAGAATACGCATCCAAACAAGTTCAAAATTTTGCATAGCATTCACATTGAGGAGAACTAACAATCCCACCAATCAGATTTTGAAACCTACTGCTCAATTTCAGATCAGAGAGGAAACCCAAATAATCTCAAAATTGAAGAGATTTGATGAAATCCACAAGATTTGAAGATACCGTGATGAAGACATGTTGATGGAATGTTGCCACAAGCTGCCGGACTGTCCGCGCGCAACTTTATTTCACCGTCCGCGCACACTCGACACAGGAGAGTATTGGGCGAGTGGAGAGCAAGAGTGAAAGAGCGAATGAGCACAAATGTCAAGTCTGCGGCCACTGCCTGATTTTACTGCCCTGTCGCGGACGGTCCGCGCTGGGGCGGCGGACGGTCCGCGGCCTGATACTCATTTTTCCAATTGCTGTCCACTTTCTGATTTTGAATTTCGAATCCGAATTGGTGCTTATATATGGACATTTTGACCAATCTAAGAGTTAGTATGCATGCATATACATAGTATGTAATTGAGTAATGCAAAATTTGTGAATTAAACTATCTAGAGCAATTTGGAATGAAAAAAGCACCAATAATACCAAATGAATAGCATAAAGAGCATATTTAGACTCGAGATGCAATACGACACATGTGTGATCAACTTCAAGCCACATTTGAGAGATCGATCACATTCATTTCACTTCTTAGAGAACAAAATCTTGTTTCATCCAAAGGCTTTGTAAAAATGTCTGCTAATTGATCATCCGTGCCAATGGAATAAATAGAGATATCTCCCTTGCCAACATGATCCCTTAAGAAGTGATGCTGTATATCAATATGCTTAGTTCTTGAGTGTTGGACCGGATTGGTAGCCAATTTTACCGCACTCTCATTATCACACATGAGAGGCACATTCTTGAAAATAATTCCATAATCCAATAAGGTTTGTTTCATCCATAATAGTTGAGCACAACAATTTCCGGCCGATATATATTCCGCCTCGGCGGTAGATAGAGCAACCGAATTTTGTTTCTTAGAAGACCATGAAACAAGAGATCTACCAAGAAATTGACAACAACCGGAGGTGCTTTTTCTATCAACTTTGCACCCCGCATAGTCCGAATCCGAATATCCAATTAATTCAAAGTGAGCACCTTTGGGATACCATAGACCAATATTGGGAGTATACTTCAAATATCTTAGAATTCTTTTAGCGGCCTTCAAGTGAATCTCTCTAGGTGAAGCTTGAAATCGAGCACACATGCATACACTAAACATAACATCGGGCCTAGATGCGGTAATATAAAGCAAACTACCAATTATTGAACGATAAAGTTTTTGATCAACCATAGTACCTCCTTCATCTAAGTCTAGATGACCATTTGTTGCCATTGGAGTCTTGATAGGCTTAGCATTTTCTAAACCAAACTTCTTGAGCATGTCCTTCAAATATTTTGATTGACTTATAAAAATTCCATCTTTCAATTGTTTGATTTGAAGGCCAAGAAAGAAGCTCAATTCTCCTATCATAGACATTTCAAATTCTTTTGACATCATTTTTCCGAACTCCTCACAAAATAATTCATTAGTAGATCCAAAAATAATATCATCAACGTAGATTTGACAAACAAATAAGTCTTTGCCAATTCTTTTAGTGAATAGAGTAGTGTCAACCTTCCCAATTTTGAAGTCTTTGGAAAGCAAGAAATCCCTAAGCCTTTCATACCAAGCGCGTGGAGCTTGCTTAAGCCCGTAGAGAGCTTTAGAAAGCTTGAACACATGGTTAGGTCTTTTGGGGTCCTCAAAACCGGGAGGTTGTTCAACATACACTAGTTCACTAATCTTACCATTTAGGAAGGCACTCTTTACATCCATTTGGTAGAGCTTGATATTATGTGCACAAGCATAAGCAAGTAGAATCCGGATTGCTTCTAATCTTGCTACGGGAGCAAATGTCTCCCCAAAATCCAATCCTTCAATTTGAGTATATCCTTGTGCAACTAATCTTGCCTTGTTTCTTACTACCACACCATCTTCATTGTGCTTGTTGCGAAACACCCATTTTGTACCAATAACATTGTGGTTCTTTGGTCTCTCAACAAGCTCCCAAACTTCATTTCGAGCGAAGTTATTTAATTCTTCATGCATTGCATTCACCCAATCAACATCAAGTAGAGCTTCATCTACACGGTTAGGTTCCATACAAGATACAAAAGAGAAATGTTCACAAAACGAAGCTATGCGAGAGCGAGTTTGAACACCCTTACTAATATCACCCACAATTTGATCAACCGGGTGATCCTTCACAATGGAATGATGAATTCTTGATACCGTTTGATAATTGCTTGTTGAAGCATTAGGAGGAACCGAAGGTCTTGAAGTACCTTGATCATGAGTATCCATGGTTTCATTGAGTTGTTGGCTTTGGTGATCTTCCTCATTTATAGTTGAGAATGAAGGAATGACAACCACACTATTTTCATCATCATCTTCCTTTGGTTTTATTTCACCAATGGCCATTGTTTTCATTGCATTTATCAATTGAGTTCCCCCAACATCATCAAGATTATCACTCTCATCTTGAGACCCATTTGTTTCATCGAATTCAACATCATATGCTTCCTCAATAATACCATGAGTTTTGTTGAAGACTCTATAAGCCTTACTATTTGATGAATATCCAAGAAGAAAACCCTCATCACATTTTCTCTCAAATTTAGAAAGCCGGCTCCCCTTTCTCAAAATATAACATTTGCAACCGAATACCCTAAAATATGAGATATTTGGCTTTCTACCAATGAGCAATTCATATGGAGTTTTCTTCAAGAGCTTGTGACAATATAGTCTATTTGATGAATGACAAGCGGTATTTATTGCCTCGGCCCAATAAGAATCCGATATACTATATTCCGCTAACATAGACCTAGCCATGTCAATAAGAGTTCTATTCTTTCTTTCAACAATACCGTTTTGTTCCGGGGTATATTTGGAAGAGAATTCATGTTTGATACCCTTGTCATCACAATATTGATCAATTCTTGCATTTTTGAATTCCGATCCATTATCACTTCTAACCTTTTTGATGTCGAAATCAAATTGATTTTGAGCCAATATAGCAAATGACTTGAATGTTTCAAACACATTGGATTTGTCTCGTAGAAAATAAACCCAAGTAAATCTTGAATAGTCATCCACAATCACAAGACAATAAGAATTACCACCAATACTTACAAAAGATGTGGGCCCAAATAAATCCATGTGAAGTAATTCCAAAGGTCGATGAGTGGACATTTGACTTTTATTTGGATGAGTATTTGCCACTTGCTTACCGGCTTGACAAGAGCTACACAATTTGTTCTTTTCAAACTTCACATCTTTTAAGCCTCGAACTAAGTCATGCTTGGTTAACCGATTGAGTTGCTTCATCCCAACATGACCAAGTCTTCTATGCCATAACCAACCTAGTGAAGCTTTTGAAAATAGGCAAGTTGTGAGCTTTGCCTCATTAGATGAGAAATCAACAAGATAAAGATTTTCATGTCTAAAACCTTTAAGCTTAAGATTGCTACCATCAACACTAGAGATAATAACATCTTCAACCGTGAAATTGCAACAAAATCCTAAATCACATAATTGAGCTACGGAAAGTAAATTAAAATTCAAAGACTCAACCAATAGCACATTTGATATAGAATGATCATTTGAGATAGCAATTTTACCCAAACCTTTAACCTTTCCTTTACGATTATCTCCAAATGTGATACTATCATAATTTGAGCAATCTTCCTCACTCATTTGGGTAAACATCTTCATATCCCCGGTCATCTCCAATGATTCCCTCCCGCCTTGTAGTTTACCTACAAAAGGAAATCAATCTCTTTTAGGTACCCAAACTTGCTTGGGTCCTTGGATGTTAGTGACCAAGGTCTTTGGTACCCAAATAGCTTTCTTTTTGTTTCCAACAATTGAAGTACCAACAAATTTAGCATGAACACCTTTTGCATTATGAGAAAGAACATAACAATGCTCAAAACAAGTGGAGGATACATTTTTGAACTTGGGACAATTTTTCTTAACATGTCCCTTTTTGTGACACTTGTGACACACTTTGTCACATTCTTTCACAAACAATGTCTTTTGCTTTACAAAAGCATTCTTTCCTTTCTTGGGAACATATCCAAGACCTTCACGGTTAAGAGAGCATCGTTGACTTCCCAATATGAAATCCAATTTAGTCTTACCACCATATGCCTTTTCTAGGTCATGAGTTAGAGTATTTATTCTATCTACTAACACTTCATTCTCAACAATAATTTTTGATTCATCAAGAGCAATGTTATCATTGAGAGAAATTTTGCATTTATCACAAATAGAGTTAGTAGGTAGTGGTTCACTTGTAAGACTATCAAGTAAGTCACAAGTGACTCCAATATCCTTAGTGACCACCTCAACTTCATGCACAATAGATGATTTTTGAGCATCCGCAAGCTTCTCACAATTTTCTTTGAGGTCATTGTGAGAGGTCTTGAGCTCCTCAAAAGACACTTGGAGGTTTTTATACAATTCCTTCAAGGTCTTAAATTTTTCTTTTTCTTTGTGCATGTAGTCATCGGCCTCACCTAACATTCTAACAAGATCATCATATGAATAGCCATCATCATCAACATCATCGATATCATCATCATCTTTTATATCATTCAAATCGGTGATGATTTTTACCTTAGCATCTCCCTTTGCCATGAGACAATGGGGGGATGAGAAGAGTGAGGGAGCTTCCTTGATGGCAATTCCGGCACTAAGCTTGGATGAGGTGTCATCATCATCATCATCCGAGCTATCATCCGAGTCCCATTCAACTAAGTAGGCTTTGCCATCTTTCTTCTTGTTATAGTATTTCTTTTTCTTCTTGTCACTTTCATCTTTGCCCTTCTTCTTCTTGCTTGGGCAATTCATGGCAATGTGACCGGGTTCCCCACACTCAAAACATTTTCTATCATTGAAAGCATTTCTTCTAGATGTTTGACCTCTTCTAGGTTGACCTCTTTTCATCTTCATAAATTTATTGAATTTCCTTACAAATAAAGCCATGTCACCATCACTCTCACTTTCATTTTCTTCATCATTGCTATCTTCTTTTTCAATTGCCTTTGAGGCCTTGGCTTTGAGAGCAATAGATTCATTTTTCACCTTCTTTGCCAAACTTAAAGCATCGGCTTGTGACTTCTTAAATATATCTTGAGTGAGAATTTCTCCCAATACTTCGGTTGGAGAAGTTGTAGATAGATCACTCCTTACTAGCATTGTCACAATAGTCTCATATTTCTCCGGAAGTGATCTAAGGAACTTGTGTGTGAAATCCACATCCGGTACATTAAAACCAAGTCCTTTGAGTTCATTTACTATCTCATTCAACCGATTGAACATATCGGATACACTCTCATCTTCTTTCATAATAAATTGCTCAAACTTCCCTTTGCACACATATAGTTTGGCACTCTTCACAATTGTAGTTCCTTCATGAATTTCCATTAGTTTTATCCAAATCTCATGAGCGGTTGTGAGATTCTTGATACGATTGAACTCATTTATATCAAGAGCATCATAAAAGACATTCATGGCTTGATCATTTGTGAGGATATTCTCATTATCACTAACGGATGGTTCATCTTCCTTCAATACAACAAATCCATCCCTAACAATTGGCTAAATTTTTCCACCCATTGCTCGAAGATGCATTGACATTCTTATTTTCCAATAATCATAATTGTTTCCATCAAAGTGCGGTGGCTTCCCAATGTGCACATTGTTGTTACTAGCCATTTTGTCCCACTCCGGGATGATTAGATCCACAAACAATGGAGTCCTCGGCTCCGATACCACTTGTAGGATCTAGGACACCGGCTAGAGGGGGGGGGGTGAATAGACGGTTTTGACTAAAATCAACAATACTAAATAAATTTAATCAATGCAACAAGAGGAATAAATTATCTAGTGTCAATAAGTAAACAATGTATGAAAAACAACTACGGAGATTGAATACTTGAAGAACAATAAGCAAATCACTAATCAATTGCAAGGCAATAAGTAATGCTAGAAGGAATAGACACCGAAATTTATCCCGTGGTATCGGTGATTTGCCGATCACCCCTAATCCACGTTGAGGTGGACTTCAAGCTCTCACTTGCTCCTCTATCAAGACACGACTTGATCTTTGAGCCAAGTGGACAAGAAATCACTCAATACCTCGATTCCACTAATGTCACCTTTGCCGCTCCAGCGAGGTAGGCGCGAACCCCTCACAATCCACACCGCGGCTTCTCCACAATCTTCTTGGAGAGCTCGACGGAGACAATCACCCGAGCCGTCTAGGAGGCGGCAACCTCCAAGAGTAACAAGCCAACGACGCTTGCTCGGTGTACCACCTAGTGCCTCAAGAATCACCAAAAGATGCAAATGCACTAGGAACCCTCAATCTCTCACTAGAATGCAATCTCAAGCAAAGAGTGTGAGAGAGTGAGTTGGAGGATCACAAATGAGCTCAATGTGTGCAAGGAATGGCCAAGAGAGCTCTCTCACACGAGCTACCCTTCTATTTATAGTCCCCCGTCTAAAACCAACCGTTATGTGCAAGAGGGGGCAGTTCTGCGCACACGCGGACCGTCCGCGCCCTAGGGCCGGACGGTCCGCCGTACATATAACGGCTATAATGACCGTTTGAAACATGTCAGAGCTGACTCAAAAGGTGGGTCCGGACAGTCCGCCCTTTAAGGCCGGACCGTCCGCGACCTGGCAGAATGAAACACCCGAGCCTCGGATCAAAAGAAGTTAACACACGCGGACCGTCCGGCTATAAATCCCGGACGGTCCGCGACCTGAGACAGTACTGTCCGGACTGGTCCCCCGGACAGTCCGTAGTACAAAACAATAAAAACACACAGTCCCTGTCCAAAAACGAGTTTGACACTTGCGGACCGTCCGCCCCTCACAGCCGGACCGTCCGCCTATAATTCAGGGACTGGCCCGAAGCCACCCTCCTCTGGTCATGACTGCGGACGGTCCGGCCCTAAGGCCCGGACGGTCCGTAGTACAATAGAACACAGTGTCAATACAAATGGTCAGACTTCGGACCCCTCTGGAGGATCGCGGACGGTCCGCCCCTAAGGCCCGGACAGTCCGCGCGTCCATGACTTCGCAATTTTTCAAACATGCTTTTGAAAGAACTTTTGACTCGCGAAATGTGAAGCGCTGTTAGTCCTCATGCAAATGCAACTACTAGATGCTCTATGAGGCACTAAGTTTTACACAGATCTAAGTCATTGACCCCTCTTAATAGTACGGCTATCTAGCCTACTAATCCGGTCAGGTATCTTCTCTAAACTCCTTAAGACCGGCAAAAATGAAACCTATATAATACCTTTCCCTTCATCTGATCCACAACCAATGCGTATGATTCTTCAACATTTCCTGTTCTATGTGGTCCAACCCTGCATTCTTATTTCTCCAAGAATCGTTAGTCCACAAACAGTTGTCATTAATTACCAAAACATTACCAAAGGGGCCTAGATGATTCACAGAGGTCCGCGGTGGTTTTCCGCTGGGGTCTCGGTTCTGTGACAACGGGGTGGTGGCAAAGCATGGGCGGGGGTAGGGGATTATGGTGGTGGTGCCAATTTCGCCGGAGGGCGCTTGGGACGGCCGGTCCACGACGAGGTGGCGGGCGCCCGCGGTGGTGTGATCGCCGGTGAGGCTGCCGGGCGTGATAGGGAAAGGGGATGGGTGTGTTGTGCTCGCGAGGGCATGGTGAAGCTCAAGAGCTACAACAATTGGACTAGAACTCAATGGAGAGGGGAGGGCGGGACTCACCGGAGCGGAGGAAGGGCGCGGCGGCGCTGGCTCAATCGAGCTCGGGGAAGTGGAGAGGGAGTGGCCGAGTCCGGTGTGGAGAAAGAGGGAGCTCGGGCGGTCCTTTTATAGGCGCCCGGGGCGGGGAAGGGGGGGCGAGAGGTGGCGAGCACCGGTGAGCTTGCCATGGCAGTGATGGTGGCACACAGTGGCGACGACGGGACGACTCGGGCAGGCGGTGACGGGATGGCTCGGGCTGGCGCAAGGGGACAGGGACGCAAGGTGCCAACCGTGCTGGTGAAGCGCCCCAATCCTCTGGGACTCAAATGTGATACAATTACTAGTCCCAGGAGGCTAGTAAACACATTTATACATCAGATGATTACAGATCTGCTTAAACGACAA
Organism: Zea mays; assembly: GCF_902167145.1. Taxonomy (NCBI): domain Eukaryota; kingdom Viridiplantae; phylum Streptophyta; class Magnoliopsida; order Poales; family Poaceae; genus Zea; species Zea mays. Next base: position 17,495,570 of record NC_050100.1, read on the forward strand.
ACCTATAAAGGTGGCGAACAACTTTAAGAGTTGGTCCACAACTCGGGACATATCATCAGAGTGGGGCTGAAGCAGCCCGATATACACAGTGAAGCAAATCAGCTGTCCAACAGCCACATGCAAGGTTGGGAACAGTCGTAACTCTTACCCGATCTCCTTTTTCTGAAAAATAAATAAATAAGCAAGAGTGAGTACAAACGTACTCAGCAGCCCACCTTCACCCGCGGAATGGGGAAATCAGATATAATGCATGGAATATGTGGAGCTCAGGATATTTTGCAGAAACAACAATATTTTATGCAGGGTTGTTTTGAAAAACATTTTGTATTTTGCAAAGTGCATCCTCTCCAAAAGGAGCAGGAAGTTTTTTAGTATTATAATAAAATCCCCTCGACTAAACCATCCAGGTATCTCAGCAGTTTCCCACTGGTTTTCCTTTTCAAAAACAGCTGCTGGACTTCCTGTCCACCATAGCTCACGGCTCAACCGCCGGACCTTTTAAAAATCACTTTTCTCAAAAGCACCCTTTTTTTTGAAAAACAAAACCTTAATTGCCATACCATACCAGACTCGTCCATACCAGTGGACACGGACTATTCGAATAGGTTTAGACTCTGCGCAGAGGTGTACACTTTACCCACTAGTCCGGCTCTGCGATCTCATAGCTAGTGAGACCCGAATCCGAATCTCTTTCTTTCCTCGCACGTCCTAACCTTAACGGTTATACCGGAAGGAGTCAGGCCACCGCCATGTCCAAACCGGACAAAACATTCCCCCTTCTTATCCTCCCGGTGCTCCCCAGCCTTCATAACCCTGGGGTTGGACTGTACGAGTTCAGATTGAGTGACTGCCCACACAGTCTCGAGTGGTTGTACTTATAATGAGTACAGGTAGTGAAAGATGACAAACCGGTCCTTATGTGAGGGGACAATCCTTCTTCTCACGCCTAAACCAGCTGAGCCAACACCTTAGGCCCTCCCCTAAACCAGGGGGTCCCTGATCATCCCTACTCAAAGGTGATAAGGGTGAAAACCCTTCATCATACACATTTTGAAAAGCATTTTCTTTTGAAAACTCACACCTTTTCTCAAATCATTTGTAACAAATATATTAAGGATTGATTGCGGCAAGCGGCTTGGGTGGCCATAATAACTTGTCTCAAAATCATATCATGCATAAAATAACAGGCTGAGGGTTGTGGTTGAAAAATCATAGGTAATTTATGCATCAAAGGGATCCAGTGAGCTTGCCGTGCTTATCCGGCGAAGGGGGAAGAAGAGCTCGCGGAACTGGCTTCTGGCGTAGACTTGTAGATCTGGCCTCCACGAGACAGTACGAACGCTTCGATAACTATGCAACATGAACAAGCAAACATACAAACAAGCAAGTATACCAACAAATATTTAGTATAGTGGTCAGAATAGAGATATATGAATGGGTAGAGTCTTGAGTAGAATCTGTGTCATGTGGTGTTGAGATACTACTAGTGGTGGAGCGGAGGTGCTTACCAGAAGGGTGGACTGGAGGCGAAGCGACACTATGCGTGTAGCCGGTAGAGCGGAGTAACTGAGTGGGTGGGCGTTTGCCTTGGCTGAGGGTGTTGAGTGTGTGTGCAGAGGGAGAGGGTAGCTGGGTGTATTTATAGCTGGGTGTATGTGGTGTAGCACAGTGAAGTTCACTGTTGGTGAGAATAGTGACGAATGAATCGTCTGACTTAGTCTGAACAGAGAGATTATAGGCAAAATATGGGATACAAGTATTTTAGGGGTTTTCTGGATTATGAACCATGCTTATGGGATGACATGGTTGGATAGGGAATAATTCGATAAGAATTTAGAAACGAGAATTATTGGAATCTGAGTTTGGAAGCATGGTTCGAAGGAATCTCAAGTTAAGCGTGCTCAACTTGGAGAAACCTAGGATGGGTGACCAGATGGGAAGTTCCCACTGGAAGGAAAATCACAGTCACCGGAGTTTGTATAACTGGGATATGGGTCTGGCTGGTCTTAGGTGGACTGGACAGCATGATGGATGAGTAGTTGAAATTTGGGGTGATCGGATGATCAATGAATAGTAACGGTGAATAGTAACGGTAAATAGTAACGGTAAAAAGTAACGGTAAAAAGTAACGGTAAATAGTAACGGTAAAAAGTAACGGTAAATAGGTAAAAAGTAACGGTAAAAAGTAACAGTGAATAGTAACGGTAAAAAGTAATGGTAAATAGTAACGGTGAATAGTAACGGTAAAAGTAACGGTAAATAGCAACGGTAAATAGTGATGGTGAATAGTTCGTATGAACGAACGATGAACGATGGATAGGAACTATGAACGAACGATGAACGATCGAATGATCGAACGAACGAACGATCGGAATTTCGGCAGCATAACGGCAGGAAAAAGATTATTTGGACGAATGAACGGACGAACGATCGAACGATCGGACGAACGAACCATGAACGATCGGACGAACGATCAAACGATCGGACGAACGAACGATCGGAATTTCGGCAGCATAACGGCAGGAAAAAGATTATTTGGACGAACGAACGGACGAACGATCGAACGATCGGACGAACGAACCATGAATGATCGGATGAACGATCGAACGATCGGACGAACGAAAGAACAAACTAAGAACAGGGGGACGAACGATCGAAGAACGACCGAACGATCCTTGTGCTAGTGTGTGCTTGTGTGGAACATGGAGTGGGTGTGTGTGGGGGGGAGAGAGTTGCCATGAAATGGCTTGGGGTGGGATGAGAGGAGGCCCTCGCCCCTCTATTTATAGCCATGGTGGGGGGATTAGGGGGAGGGATGAGGGGATTAGTGGGAGGATGAGAGGATTAGTGGGAGATTAGCATGGATTTGTCTTATATGAGTGTAATTAGCTTGTAGAGCTCACCGTATGACACTGGAGGCATACGTATACGTATGAGCATGAGAAAAGTTATGGAGAAAATATTTGTGGGGGCTTGAAAAATGATTCTGAAGGTATTTCTTAGGAAGAAAATACTTGGAGATATATCGGTGGAATATCTAGGCAATATTTCTGGAAAGAACTTGAAGGGGATCACTAGGGAAAATATTTGTAGGATATTTTGAGGAGGATTTTGGAGAGAATATAGACCACTATATTTTATTTGCTGATATCAACTCGCAAAAAAACATTTTGAAATGAAATTTAAAATTCATTTTGAATTTAGAGCGAGTTTGAGAAAATTTCAAGATTTGAATTTTTGGGATGCTACAAATCTACCCCACTTAAAAGGAATCTCGTCCTCGAGATTCGGTTTAGAAGGGTTATGGGCATAACTTTACTTCAGCTACATATCTTCACTTTGCAACTCTTCGAGGAGATGGAACTTCAACAAAATTCGGCCTTTGAGGAGCATCTGGTTGCTGATTGTAAACACTGATTCTGGCTACTCAAAGATAATCTTCAGGCTTCTAGCTTGCACTTGGCAGCTAGCTTATTGAAGAAGCAACGATGCCAACACGCAAACCTTTCTCTTGCGAACTCCCACATGGATTCCTTCCTTGATTGGTCTTCTGGTGCTTCATCAACAAAACTTGGGTGACCACTTCTCATCCAGGAACTTATATGCTTCGATGATCTGGTCCTCCACAAGCTTGCTACAGGCCTTCTTCTTTTTATCCATAGCAGGAACCTTACTGGAACACTACCCCACTTAAAAAGGATGAGGATAGAACTCTTGAATCTTGGGGATTTGAACTCCTTGAAGTACCTCATAACAAGGGTGTTACGGGGCCTTCTTCTGCTGTTGCTGCTTGACCAGGCTGCAGAGAGATGACTGTCACAGGGTTGATTTTGGGAGAACCTTCTTCTTATCTTCTCTTCACTATCTTCTTTTCACTGACCCTTTCTTTCTCTTTGCTCTTCCCACTGGAGGATTCTATCAAAGAGTATTACCATCATACAGAGGAGGAAACCGAAGACTATGAACCATGTACAACAGTCTTCAACCCAAGAATCACCAAGCATTGTGATCTTAGGGGCGAGGGAGTGGAAAATGGAGTTGCTTGCGGTTTGGCAGAGGGGATTTTATTGGGAGTGTTTTGCTTTCAGCGGAATAGGAACTGAGGGAGCTGATGGGGGAGTTTTATAGGCGAGCAGTATGCGAGGTGGTGCTCGGGTGCGGAGTGGTGATGATGGAGCAGGTGACACGAGGCAACAGGTGCGATGGAGAGGGGGCGGTGTTGCTGGCGGTGATGGTGGCGGCGAGTGTGCTGCAAAGGGGGTGGACGGCGGTGGTAGTGCGCTGCAGAGGGGGGTGTGGGTGGTGGTAGTGCGCATGGAGGAGGGCACGCGTGCGGGGGCACGGGTGAGTGGTGGGGTCAATGACCCTGATGTTTGTGGTCTCTGGTTCCTAGAATCTTTGCCTCTCTGTATGGTAATAACTCCTTCTGTC